>NC_084526.1:29445307-30087807 GCF_024500275.1 Phycodurus eques | reverse complement strand
TGGCCTTTAACATCTAAGTTGTCATTGGCTGCTCTGACTTTCTGTATGTGCGTATGGCACTGAATTATTAAACCTTATGGGCTCTATATTCATATTTAGTTGACTGCGCAACATGCACCAGAGTGCAAATGGTGCTCATCTTGATATTTGTACCAGCGCAAGGATCGCGCCACGTTTTTGCCTATTTGACAGACCACTCAGTGCCAAGCTGTGAGGGGATGCCCTCTGAGATGGACTTGGCGCAGTGAGATTGTGGTGCAGAGAAAGTCCGTCTAAACTTAGAACTGCTAATACCCCGTCGAAGTTGCGTTGCGGGGATCTGACGTCGTTTTGGTGAATCTGATCGGTACACAATGCAGACAGACATGCGAGGTCCTTGGACGTGTGTGATGGATGACATATTTATTTCAACAGTTGGCATCCAAACCGCTTAATCATTGTAGAAATCACTTCACTGAAGGCATTATCATTATTATTATTATCATATTTTCCAAATCCAAAAACTGGCTGTCACGCTGCAATGGGGATCGGGAGGTGGGGGGTCGTGTAAACGAACAATCATCAAAGGGGATATAGAGCAAAGAGATCCGCGACCACATGTAAGCCGCTAGCGATTTTTCAACAGTTCATTCTGTATTTAAGAAGCGTGTACTGCTAACCGTCAATGCAGTCACTCACAGATTGCTGATTCCTCTTCCGCATATATGACATCACCATGCAAGACTATTTGCGCCGCTTTTAAAGGGAATGAAATGAGCCGCTTCGATTGGAGAGGACTGAAGTCGGCTGTGTTGGTTCCCACACCAGCACGGACGACCAATTTTAAATCCGTTGGGGGTACGCCGGTCCACTAAAGTACCAAAACCGTCATAGTGCCTCAGTTTAAGAGAATGAATGGAATAAACCACTTTGATTGGTGGGGGATAAAGTTGCCACTGTTGCAGACAGCCCCTTTTGTGATATACGCCAGCTGCACGCGTCTGTGAGATTACGAAAAGCCGGTAAAACCTGCCCCCTTGCAGAGTTACGCCACACGCTGCATCAATTTGTGCTAGCCAGGAAAAAAGAGCCCCATATCTGGAAAAAACACAACGTAAGACCATTACCTTTAATCTCACCATTATAAAACAATACAATGACATTTATTAGGATTGTTTAATTATGTGACTGTATTGATTCTGATTATTGTTTTGCAACAGTTTGCCTATGCAGCTCTTCACTGGATGTTGTTTCAAAGTTTCTATATTATTTTAGCATTTGCTTCATCTTTGAAAAATTTACTCTGTTTATCCATCCGATGCCATAAATCCTGATCGCCCAGGTCTGAAAAGCCTGCCTATTCAGTATCTTCCGCTGGGGATCAGACAGTGTGAAGTCCTGACACAAATGCCACAACCTTAACTCAAATGCTTTTTATGTTGCACAGGGCCATAAAGCGAAGAAAAAACGCAATAATGTGAACAAAGTAAAGTTGAGTTTTTGCAAGAGCTGTCAATGGTCACATGAGTAAGAATGAAGCGCAACAAAAGATGATTGCAAAGGACGTGAACTAAATAAACCAGCAAAATAAATAAAAACACACATATGACGTCAAGTACAGATGCAGATTTGAGACTAATAAAACAAAAACCCCATCAGGAATTGTGCATTTACATGAATAGTTTTCTGTATTCAGTTTAATTTGTTTTCAGTTTTATGTGGTTGTAGTGTAGTGGTGTATCAAATTGTTTGTTCTGATTAGTGGCATCGTTTTGCCAATTTTATGCCTAAAATATTAAGCCCCCCGAAATGGTCTGGTGTTCTGTTGATATATATACATATATATATATATATATATATATATACATACATATATATATATATATATATATATATATATATATATATACATATATATATATATATATACATATATATATATATATATATATATATATATATATATATATATATATATATATACATATATATATATATATATATACATATACATATATATATATATATATATATATATATATATACATATATATATATATATATGTATATATATATATATATATATATATATATATATATATATATGCGTGGCACAGTAGTCGACCGGTTAGGGTGTCTGCCTCACAGTTCTGAGGACTGGGGTTCAATCCCCGCACCCGCCTGTGTGGAGTTTGCATGTTCTCCCCGTGCGTGCGTGGGTTTTCTCTGGGCACTCCGGTTTCCTTCCATCCCAAAAACATGCATGGTAGGTTGATTGAAGACTCTAAATTGCCCGTAGGTGTGAATGTGAGTGCGAATGATTGTTTGTTTATGTGTGCCCTGCGATTGGCTGGGGATATATATATACAGACATATTGTAGTTTGTGTTATTTAGTGAGGCTTTTTTTTCCCCCTTATATTCTATTTATTTTGCATCAGGAGTTAGTGTAACTGGCTTTACAATAAAGGCCATTCATTGCCATTTGCTTGTTCTCAAAAGAGTGCATGCATGTTGTTGTTCTATAAACTGACACTTGCCACAATGTGGTGGGCCACCTTTGGGTCCCGACCCACCAGTCTAGAATCTCTGACCTAGACAATACTACTAGAGGTTACATCATGGTGTCATTAGCCTCAGGAGGCTGAAATATTTTTTTTGGGGCTGCATCAGAAGTGAAAGCTCCCTGTCACATACACTTTTCCAACTTCAGGTTGTCTTATAACTCAGTAGAACTGCAGAGAAACAAAAACCTGCAGGACATTCATTTCTTTTCCTCCCAAACTTTGCGAAGAATATGTCCATGTGTTGAAGTTGCAAATCATGAACATTCGGTGTCGATAGGATGCAGAGAAGACATCCGTACTATATACAGGAAGAAAACTTTGAAGTTTTCCTTTGATAAGATGACACTCACACTGGGGATACTTTTCTGGTCAGGATTGACTGGCAACTCCACAGACACTCATGTCAGCTGTCAATCAAACTGTCAGAGCATCCATCAGTGTGCATGGTTAGCAGAACAAGGGAGACCGAGGGCCAACCACATTAAAGCTCTCCCTTCTCCTTCATTACCAGAGGGACATAGCGACTCCAGGGCGACAAAACCCTTGTGAATACACTTTCTGGTGTGAATTGCATGTACCTGCAAGCCCAATGTGATACAATTAGGGCTTGATTATGTGCAAATGATGACGGCCTGACAGTGTATGTCTGGCATGTTAGCATCTACGACGAGTCAATCCCCTGCCACTCAGAGTGTGCTAATTGATTCCCAGCTCCCCTTTGGGAATGCGACTCCCCTCATTTGAATGGCAGTGTTGCTTGAAAATCATCAAATTTGCCCCGTGAAAACATCCCTGTTGTTATGTATGTGCAAACTTTGATCCCAAGCCAAATTTGGTAGGACCTGCTCCTCCTCGGTGAGAGCGTTTGTGTACTTTTTGGTTGACATTAATTAATGCCGAAAAGTGTTTTCATGTCTGATTTCGGTGAATGCGTGTGTGTGTAGGTGTGTGGGTGTAACGGTGTGTATGTGTGTTTTGCGGCTGTGTGTATTTGTGGCCTGTGCCAAATCACTGCCTTCTTTCTGAAGCCTTTTTGAAAAATTTATGAGGTGTTGATCCATTGTGTTTGTGTGAGCACATCCTGTTGTCAGTGTGCTGGTGTACTTCAAAGCATAAGTGTGCATGTTAACCTTTACTTTTGTACCCACAAAACACTCACTGAAATATGACATGTTGTTTCCTGGCTGCTTATTTGCCATTAAACTGTCCTGATTTGATTGACATTTGTTTGGTGCACAATCAATAGATAGATACTGTAAATGTGAAACCTGCAAACTTTGTTATCAAATATGAAGTCCTGTTTCCCTCTCAAATATATTCACTAATTGGCTTGGGTGTCTGCTATCTGTTTCACATACGACATTTTAAACAAGATATAAAAATTAGGAATTAAAAAAAAAATGCAGATGTTGTCCATATCCAAATCTTGCTGAGCATCTTTAGTAGAAATCATAATCTATGGGAACTCAAGTATCCTAAACTGAGAATTTATAAATATAACTGGACTAAAAGAAAGTATAAGTGAGGTTTTAGACATACTCTGTGACCTTCTGTAGTGTGTCCCAAACCTGTGTAGAGAACATTTGTGTCACCAGTGAGTGTGCTTCAATGAGGATTAGGTCTTGCAGATGCAGTCGACCACAGATCTGTGCTCGTATTCCCAGTGAGACTGATTATCCTGGCCTGTCACTGACACAGAGGATAATTACAGGGTCTCCCTTAGGTCACTGTGCTCTCCAAGCCCCATGAATGGAAATATACTGCTGAGCGACATACCGAAGAGAAACACAGGTTATTTCCTCACAATTTAGTTTTTTTTAAAATTACTTTTATCCCTTAGATTCACTTTTCTCACCATCACGTCAAGACAGCTTTTCTGTAAAACTATCTTGTATCTTTTTCTTTCTTTCGATACTCACGTTTGGACATTTCTACGCTCCACTTGGTCGGCGCTAACTCTCCTCTTTGTGACCTAATTATAAATTACACAGGGAGGACTTTATAGAAGCGCCCATTCATTTTCAATTCTGTTCCTAGGATGGAATTGGAGTTCTCGTTGTTGACCCATTAAGAGGCAGAGTGGAAGACACAGAGCCGAAACTGGAGACCCAGAGTCTGTGTAGAAACATATGACTACAAGACATCCTAAGGCACAAAATTGTGAGTGTCATTACCAGTTCCGGGTGACCACAGAATAAGTGCTTTGTGCGCTAATCAAGACAACTGTGTGACAGCAAACAACATCGGACGTGCATGGGTGCATGGATCAAAATTGCATTGCTGGCAACCATATCTTGCCAATGCTGAGTAAAACACAAGAAAATGAAAATGTAGCAGAGACAAGTATTAGGTGGCAGAGCGAGGGACGAGTAATAATGTGTTTATGAAGACAATGACAGTTAAGAACCGCTATTGCGTTTATGATGTTTTTAAAAAAAAAATAAACACATCTTGTCTTATGCCAAGCCTCTGTGACAGCATTTAGGATGACTTCAGATCCCAACTGTGGAACATACCACCTACCCAGGCCCTCACCTCCCCACTGTGTACGTGGCTGCTTGCTTAATTATTGATGCTTATGTATTGCTGATTATGGTCTTTGTGTTGTCCCCTGTGTAAGATCTTGTAAGGAGAATGGAGGTATTTATCTAACTCAGAAAGTAGGGCTCTATTCTTCATCCTGTCCACACACCGCCGGGCCATCCCAATGGATATGACCTCAGCACTGCCGGAAGCAGAGGACGTTCTCTCACACTCACACGGGGTATTTGTTTTCATTAATCACTGAAATGATACAAACGGCAGTCATTGAGGTTTACACTTCGGTTTGAGTTATTGAGAAACCAGCATTTTAAGAAAATGAATAATCGGTCATTCAACCTTTTTTTTAACAACTACTTTGCTTATCTTAAATTTCATAGTCATATTTGCTATGCATATTGAGAAATGAAATACGACATGTGTACATTTGATATATTATGGTTTTAAAAAAATACTTTTTCTATGTTATTTTTGTGCATTAGTTATCTGATTACAACAACGAATACACTAATATCCATCTATCCATCCATTTTCTGATCTGCTTCTCCTCACTAGGGTCGCGGGCGTGCTGGAGCCTATCCCAGCTATCATCGGGCAGGAGGCGGGGTACACCCTGAACTGGTTGCCAGCCAATCGCAGGGCACACATAAACAAACAACCATTTGCACTCACATTCACACCTAAGGGCAATTTAGAGTTGTCAAATAACCTAGTATGCATGTTTTTGGGACGTGGGAGGAAACCGGAGTGCCCGGAGAAAAGGCACGGGGAGAACATGCAAACTCCACACAGGCGGGGCCGGGGATTGAACCCTGGACCTCAGAACTGCGAGGCAGACGCTCTAACCAGTCTTCACCGTGTCGCCTACACCAATATCAATTCTTCCAAATATATTTTATGCTCATTCAGTGGCATACAATCGGTACCCCAAGCAGCCAATTTTTCTGTGAGTCTTGTAGAAATACAATGGTGCTCTCTTGTGGTGGAGCTGCCTCATTGCTCTGTTGTCATTTCCCTTGCCAGTAAATTATAGTCGTATTGCGCACAGCTCTTGTAAACATAAATAATCAATTGATATTCTTGTGTGTTAAATCAATCTCTCTGTGTGTATATATATATATATATATGGCATGTTTTGTATAGATTTTGTATGCACAGCGTGTGCATAGATTACATTACATCAATTACATTTTTGGGGTGGATTTAAACACATTTGCATGCTCAGTAACGTGTGTATATGTATGTCCTTAAAACCTCAATGAAGTATTTGAAAGGGTGGTAAAACAATTGTCAGTCACATCTGACAGTTGTATTACCATCCTTAATAAATCCATATTTTTCAAGCTAGGTCTGTGTAGGATTTATTTGGAGGACTCTTGACTCTCAAACAGAGAATAAAGTCTTATTAGTTTGCTGCTGCCTGTCTCAGAGCTGCTCGATAGATCTTATCAAACAGATCTGGTTGCACAAGCTGTTAGCTCTTTGAACGTGGAGGACCTTCAAAAACAATATTAGCACTATTGACATCTTTAATGTTTGGCAAAGGTCTAATCCCAGAGGCTTCCAGGCTAATGGGGAAATATTGAGTGTTGCCAGAACAGAGGGTTTCTCCTAATTTGTCCATTATGTTCCCTGGACAACCACTTCCATCAGAGATGAATGTACAGTATGTAGATGGATGGTAGGGAACGTGATCAATTTTGATGCAATAAAAGGGGTGATAACTCAAAGTATGTCACATTCCCCGAGCATTAGAGTCTGAAGGAAAACTATAAAACTAAGATCTTTGTTCCATTTCCTCTCTCACCGAGTCCTCTTGTGGTTGTCTGGGCGATTCGATCAATGCCACCCTTTTGATCCTTCCCCATTGCACCCCTGCATTTATTGCACACTTACAATCTTTTATGTCTCAATCACTTTCACACTTTCTCCTCTTCAATTCCAGTTCCCACCATCCATTATCACAGTCCACCAGATGAAAAAAACAACAACAAAAAAACAAGAACAACCATATGGAGCCTGGACAGCATCCGCCAAACTGCACTTTTTTACCCAGTGAACAAACTTTACATGTTTGACTGAATAAACGAACTGGCAGGGTATGAGAGACAGCGAGGTAAATGGGGAGCTGCTTTCGGTTCTCTGATGCATAACTAAGACAACACCATGCAACACTCCTTTTTAGCCCAGGGCTCTATCAGACCACCCTATCTCTCCTCTCCATCCAGCCATGTTGGGTCTGCAAGCTGGTCATGCCAGACAGCGGATGCCACTGTAGCTGATGATAACACTTTGCATTGTTTCTGCGTTTTGGTCCCTCTTTGGCTACAGTATTGTACCGCACTTCAACTCTGTGGTAGTTTTTCTCAGATAGGATGAGCTGGAGAGATGTTAAAGTTGAAACTGTTAAAATATTCAATGCATTTAGGAAGTATTTAGATATTTCAGTGTTTTCACGATTTCAAACTGGCACTTCAACCTTTTAAGCATGCAAAGCCTCATTAAAGTATCCACATCTTGACCCGTGCAGTCTTAGAGTGTTTTTAATAAGCTTGAAATTTCTCTTTGATGAAAACTCATCAGCAAGAATTCATTCAGGACATATTTCAGTCAGGCTTGAAGAAAATATTGCATACCCCATTGAAAAGTAGACTGCTTCTGTTAGCTAAATTGTCTTTTTATAAAGCTGTAGTTGCCGACAAAACAACACCAACAAGCTGAAAACATCAGTTGAAAATAAATAGACTTCAATCGATAAATAGACACCCATTATTGTACTTTTTAGAAGGGGATGGATGTTTATTGACGAAGAGAAGCTATAGGCAAGTTTTAGAAGTCAATGTTTTTCCTTGTGACTCCTGTTTTTTTGCCCTGTCATTATTTGTATCTCTAGTGTCATCCATCAATTTTCTGTGCTGCTTATCCTCACCAGGGTCGCAGGTGCAATGGAGCCTATATTAGCTGACTTTGGGTGAAAGCCGGGTTACACTCTGAACTAGTTGTCAGTGAATTGCAGGGCACATATACTGTAGACCTAACCCAAAAATGGGTCGGGTGGAACAGCTAGTAAAAAATTAGTACATGTACTGTAATCTTATTTTAATTTTTCCACTACAGTACAGTGGCATACCAAGATCCCACATGGAACATATTAGGGAAGCAACAGGAAGTGTAGCGACTTCGCGCTTCAGCCACTAGTTTACTCCATAAACAAAATACATTGCAGCTCAGCCTCTGGCTAGCAAACCTCATGGAGCGATGTGCTTTGGCGGTACATCAAAATGATTTGAAATGGGTATTGAATGTATAATATCCATGCATTGTCAGGGGCTATTTTTTAAACAAAACGTTCTTTATTATTCGTCTATAAAAAGAGGGTCGCAACTTTGCAACAAAAGGAAAATATGTGTCAGAGGGTGACACCAGTTGAGAACCACTGACAAAGTCAAGTCTTCAATTAACCTAACATGCATGATTTGGATTGTTTCCGGAAGCCCCGTACGCAGAGAACACCCACCGAGCATGGGGAGAACATGCAGACACACAAAGAAAGCCCAGAGACTGGATTCAAACCCCCAACCTCAACTGTGAAGCGTATGTCCTAAATATTCGGCCACTGTGCCGCCTCCTCCAACACTTAATGTTGCTCAATTTTGAAAAATCAGTCGGAAGAGAAGTCAAAAGTTCTGGACAAAATCCAAAGCAACTCTGGGTAGCTCTTTAAGCGCTGACTCACAGTCTTTAGAATCATTGAAATAATTGCTAGACTTTTGGTAACTCAGTGTTCTTGTTCCTTATTGTAACCAACTGTCATATTATTCTGCCTTTTCCTACTGAGCTGCATGCTGAGACCTCTCTACCCATGTCTGTGACCTTTAAAAATGTTGTCCTTTGCGCGCTTTTGTGTAATCTGACCTTCTTAAAAATCTATTTCATAAAATATGCTGAAAGGTAAAAGTCACTTTCTTATTTAAATGGGATACCAATGCCATTTCCCATCTCGTAACAAGCACATGGATGGAGAAATACAGAACAGAAACAAGTGTAACCACAGACACAACACAAAGAAATGGAGAAAAGCTTGGGACAAAATTCAAGCAGATAATTACTTTACATCTCTTTGTGTGACAGAGTGACTCATCTTTTGGCCCAAACAGCTGCTCACTGGTGTCTTGACAACCTCTGATATGCTAAACCTCCCTGCAGGATGGAGACACCATGCATAACAATACAAAAACAGAGAACAAATGAGGTAAATAAAGGTCCAGTGACATTTTTAGCATTTATTTATTTATTATCTATCAATATCCAACACATTAATAGCAATAAAACTGTTGCCAGTCACAGCTAGCAAAGCACAGTACATGGTAACACAAACATATTTTTAACAGTTTGTGGGGACCATATTCTGCACTGTGGCAGCAAGGTGAAATAGTGGTTACTGTATCTACCTCACACTTCTAAAGTTTGAGGTTCAAATCTCTGCTCTGGCCTTCCTGTGTGGATTTGTCATATTCTCCCAGTTTTCTCCGGGCATTCTTGCTTCCTTATAACTTCCAAACAAGCATGTTAAACTCATTGAAGGCTCTGAGCCCTATTTTCGTCTACCGCGTAAATCTGGCACAGTGGGCGGTGTAACAGCGCCGGGACGTATTAGACAGGTGTTGATAATTTCATGGACAAGTACAGCCTGGCGGGCTTCACCACTGTGGGAATGTTTACAGCTGACTTAAGTCGCTGCCAATCAAAGGGGCCCCTCTCGTTCCCTTTAAATCTGGCACAGTCACAGTCTTGCATGGATACATCTCTGTGCGGAAGAGGACGATGCGTAATTGCAATGATCTGTGCGTGAGTGGAGCATTATCGCAGCTCTAGCCATGGTGTGGCAACAGATAATGTGAGCGGGCATGCAGAATGAACAGGTGATAACCGCTGGCGACTTAAATATGTCCGTGGAGCTCAGCCTCTGCCCTGATCAAATTCACCAAAAAGCGTCAGACCAGCGGTCTACCTCGTGTCAGGAGTTAGACATGGTCTGTGTGTTATGATCCTGTGTTCTGTTACTGACTCTCTGTATTTTTCCAGTTCCTGGGCCTGGTAGATGGGCAGAGCCTCTAATGCACACCTGTGTGGCTTCATGATTAGGTTCTTGATGGATGGGAGATAGTCGCCGGATTATTGTTGCTCATTGTCATTTGCCTGTTCAATGGTATGTTTTATCCTACCATGTTTTGCCTCACCCTTGTTTTCTTCTTAGAGATTTCTGGTTTTCCCATTTCCTAGTACATTCTTTTCTTGTGTACATTACTTCCTTTGATTGTGCATCTTTCCCTTTGTTTCCTGTTTGAGGATTTAGATTATTTTCTTGCACGAGTTCTTATCCCGTGTTTTTCCTCTTTGGCAGAGTTTTTCTGTTACCGCCATTGCAACACCTTTTCTTTCAACTATTTGCATTAGTATTTTAGCTCATTTGTTTTCTCTGGAACTAGCTTCCATAACGCTTGCCTATCGACCTCTACTTTTCTGTTTATTGCAATTCGCCTCAACCTTTTGTTAACGTAGGTTTTTGTTCTTTGTATATATCCTTGCTCACATTGTTGTGCACCCTTGGTTGAATACATAATTAATTGTTTTAACATTGTGTTGGCTCTGCTTTGTGGTTCAAAGTTCTGTACATGTGATCGTATCACTGAGCAGGTGTAAATTTAGATTGACTTTCCGCAGCGAAATTGTCACACAAGGGACCGTCTTCGATGCGCTGGAAAGCCCAGCTTGGCGCAGACTAGTCTGCCAAATTGCAAAACAGGGGCAGTGAGCCTTGCGCTTGCATGAAAATCAGGGTATGCTGGCATTTGCGCCGGCCACAAATGCGCCATCTATAAAAATAGAGCCCTCTGAGATGTCTGCGTCTTGTTTGTTAAGGCTATCACGATTTTATATTGAAATGGAAAATCACAGTCCGCAAAGACACAATCCTGTGTCGTCTTTGAAATGGCAGAACCGCGACACACTTTCAACTGTGTTCCTTTGTTCCACATATTGCCACATGAAGTCACAGTGCGACCAAACTTAATGAAATGAATATTTTTATTTTTAATTTAATTCACCGGGGTGGGCTCGGAACAGGGGGAGCAGCGCAGGGGAGCAAGTGAAAGTCCATCTTTGTCGGCAAGGTTGTGTCCAATAATGTGAGTACAACTGTGTGCCAACGGTACTGTATTCTAACTGACTACTACTGTATTGTGCGCATTCCATAACACGCCTTTTGCAACAGTGCCGTAACACCTGTAGAGCAGTGTAGTGTATGATATGTGATACGTGATGTCATGATACGTATCGAATCGTGACCTTTGTGTATCATTACAGCCATGCTGTTTGTAATTGTGAGTGTGAATGGTTTGTCTATATGTGCCCTGAAATCAAATGGCGACTAGTCCTGGATGTACCACACTTGTTGCCAAAAGTCACCTGCATAGGCTCAAGTTAACCTGTGACACTAATAAGGACAAACGGCATAGAAATTGGATGGATGATCTGCACCTCGGCAGCACGGTGACCGACTGGTTAGAGCGTCCGCCTCAGAGTTCTGAGGACCGGGGTTCAATCCCCGGCCCCGCCTGTGTGGAGTTTGCATGTTCTCCCCGTGCCTGCGTGGGTTTTCTCCGTGCACTCCGGTTTCCTCCCACATCGCAAAAACATGCGTGTTAGGTTAATTGACAACTCTAAATTGCCCGTAGGTGTGAATGTGAGTGCGAATGGTTGTTTGTTTGTATGTGCCCTGCGATTGGCTGGCAACCAGTCCAGGGTGTACCCCACCTCCTGCCCGATGATAGCTGGGATAGGCTCCAACATGCCCGCGACCCTAGTGGAGAAGGAGAAGCAGCTCAGAAAATGGATGGATGGATGGATGGATCTGCACCTCTTTGAGTCCCTACTTCCATTAAAACTGACTGCACTGTGATGTCCTCATATCTTCTTCCTTACCTTGTCCATTTCTTTCACTTTTTTTGAATTCAGATAATGGAGAGACTCTTCTCATTCTCCATCCAATGCCATACTTCCCTCCCATTTTCTTCTCTGCATGATGCCCCCTTCTGAACATCACAGGCTGCCTTCCACTGCTGGTTTCTACTGATTATTTGGGGTGTCAGCGTGAGCTTTGATGTGAACCCATCTTTTGTGAATGAGCTTTCCAATAAGCATCCCCCCACACATTTCCCCTCTTTTCTTGGCTTCTTTTTTGCCTTTCTGTGCTTTGTGAGGCTGAGCTGCTCCTTTATTCTTTTGGTTTGCTGCCTTGCTGAACGGACTTCACTGAGGGCAAAGTATAGAGTGTCTGAGCTCCCACACATTGGTGTCGAATGGGAGCTTAGCAGAGTTCAGTCTTTGTACAGCTGCTGTGGCGATCTGGACTGAACTTGGCAGCTCCAAACTGCATTTGTCCGCAACACCAGAAAATGAAAATGTTGGAGCTTATCTTGCAGTCTGATCTCAATAAAGGTGCCAAAAAGGCATACATCAGTATTTACACACAACTGCATTTGAAATGATTTACAAAAAAAAAAAAGATGGTCTTAAGGATACATTGTGTAAAAGATATTGAAATAACACAAACAATCACAAGCGAAATATTATCCATGCAATTCCCTTTTGTGGTTCATAATGTTATATTATTAAGTCACTTTCAGGTGGTGAGTGTCAGGTCCTTTAGTGATGGTGGATAAAGTGTAGGACCGCAGTGCAGGGAAACAGAGAGGTAAGAGAGGGAAGCAGGAGTAATCCCTCCCAAAAAGGTATTTATTTACAAAAATAGCAAACAGGGAATGTGGGGGAAAAAAATCATAATATTCAATTATGAAAGTAAAATGGACTCACCACAACAAGAAACGTGACAAGAATTGGGGAACACAACATCAACAATGATCCGACACATATTGAAAGAAAGCAGGGAATACAAACCAGTTGATTAAACAATGAGGCACACCTGGACTAGTCACGAGTGGCTGGAGGGAGCTGATCGATTGACACACGGAACGGCTGACAAGAACAGGTGGAGACAATAACTTAACGAGTTCACAAGACTTGAATAAGAGATAGGGGTAAACAAAACAACATGAAACAAAACTAAATATATTCAAAATGATGCGTAAGTCCACAAACAACAGGGTCTGATGGTGCCATCCCTCCTCACTCCTCTGTTGGGAGATACTAAAACGTAAACAGAGGAGCGAGGGTTGAGGACCGAGGAACCGTTCCCCCATTGATCATCATGGGGAATGTAGGATTACTTGCAAACGACTGAACCAACTAAAACAGTTGTTTGTTTACATTCAACCATCAGCTGCAGCCAGCACGAGCGGTCATGCACACTGTGATAGCAATATTACAATTTCATCATTCCGGCAATTGTCACTGTTCCTCTCTCTCATCTAGAACAACTTCACACGGCATCAGGCAACGAGAGGGATTAAAATCCTTATCCTTTATTATTATTATTATTATTATTATGAAACTTTACTGCACAGTAAAATAGTCAGACAAGGGAGACATGCCGACAAGTTATGTTCATGTTTAGCACTAACATTGTTTGGCTTTGCTTCTTCCCAGTTTGAGGCTGAATTTTTGTTTGTAGTTACCGACTACTCACTGTAGTAGTCTCGCCATGCTGCACTATTTGCTATCTCTTGTTGACCAATACTGGCCAATACTGTCTCAAAAGTGTTCTCTGTCAATTGACTGACTGTCTGTTGTTCTACTAGAGAGGGTCCAATTACTGGAGACAAATTCCTTGTGGTTTTTTTTGGACACACTTGGCAAATAAAGATAATTCCGATTCTGATTGAGCCGTTTGGATTGAAAGCAGTTGCACTACTGATAAACAATACCTAAATAGTTTAAATGCAAATAGCCAGTATGAGTCTGATTCATAATTCTACAAAGATTCTGCATAATCTTTATTAATGTTTTTAGAAATTTCTACAAGGGGTACGTTCTATTTAAAATGGCACACAGCAATCATCAAGCAAATAGAGAATAGAATAGCAAGGCCCTTCAGTTAGGTTTTGCTATACATGGCCATTAAATCCTTGGAACTTTTCCTCCCAAACCACAATGCAAAAATACCCTAATTTATTCAGCTTGTCAAAAACCTTTTGTTCTGCTACGTAATTTAAACAGATTGCAATTTCAGTTTAAAATGTTTCTTTACCCTAAAAATGCCTCTTTCATTTTTTGTCTCCTGCTACTTCCATAAAGGTACTGAAAAAATATGAAAATCCAAAATGTGATTCCTTGAATTTAAAAATGATGACATTTGGCTAATTGTTTTTATAATTTCTCTCTTGAATATTGACAGCACAATAATATTATAATGTAATTTATGCAACAACAAATTGGTTGAAATTATGATAATGTTGGTCTGTGTGCTATAATTAAAGTACACCAAAAAAAAAACCATAAGATGCCCCTCTCCCTCTTTACACAGGAGGAAAACCTCTGTGCGGTTTTCAAGGGGGATCAAGGCAGAATTAACCAACTTTCATTTCATCCTTGTTCATTATATGAATTAAAAATAGATCTGTCCATGCTGGATTGGTAATAACAATTACATTTGATGGTTAATCCTATCAAGGATGTAGTCATCGTATTCCAATGCAATTAGAAAGTCCAGCTCAAATTCCTTTTCGGTGGCTTTAAAAATGTTCTTGCCTCTCTTGTGTACTCAAAGCTAGACTGTATCACAGTCGACCTAATTTAATTTCACCGTTTGCTGTGGGAATTATTCATTCTAAGTAGATCAATTGACTTTGATATTAAGCCGTTATTAACCTAAAAGTACCTTAAGTATATATATGATTAAATTATGATCCCCTCTTTCAAATAACTGTGGAGTGGATATAAAGTAAGACCTTCCTTATTCCTGGTAGTAAGCTTGGTCAGCCAAGTAGGGTTTTCTGTTGCTTTCACTCCTGAATAATTTCATTTCTGAAAAATATATTGTTCTTGGTTTATTGTCTGCTGACTTCACAGAAATTAGTATGACAGAAAACTAATGGCATAGTAATGAAAAAAAGGTTGGGGGCTGGACTCAGGGGCGTTGCTAGGTTTTGACGTGTGGATTGGCTAGCCCTCCCCCAAAAATATTTGTCGACAGGGGGTGCAAATATTTTTGGCCCAAAAGCGTCAGCGTCGACGATGTTTTGTGTTTTGGGATAGGCTCCAGCACGCCCGCAACGCTAGTGAGGATAAGAGGTAAGGAAAATGGATGGATGTTATGCGGGATTCTGTTGTTTATTCTTTCCAGGTAATTCAGATTCAGACCACACAAGCAATATTTTGCTATGAGGTTTAAGTTTTCCCTGCCTACATCTTTCATTTTGCTTCCTACCTTTTGGATATCATTGCAAAAACACAATGCTGACCCAAGAGAACACAACATTTAAAAAATATGTTTTATTAGTTTTTTCCTGCCCATTGTTTATATGAACCCCCAGCTATTTATAAAATACTACACTGTCCTCCTCCTCACCTCGTGTTTTGACAGGTGTCACTGACTGACTTCCATCTGACTAATAAGCTGTGAAGCCATTGTAAACGACATCCTGCATCCCATGTGGAAAATTCTTTCTTGACAAGGGCCACTTCAAAAAGGTGACAATAGCCTGAGAGAAGGAGTTGTCATTGCATCGTTTAAGTGACCATTACAATGACAGCAGGGCTACCCTGGTTGCCATTTGAGCCTAAAATGAACACCTGCAGCACACCCTAGGCACCAGATTTATATATTGCTTTCCACATCCACACAGAAAACTAGCATACATAAAACCGATATCAGCTTGTGGGACAATGGTGTCACAGTTGCAAGGCAGTTGTTTATCAAATAGTGAAACTGGACATAGAATGCTCTAGTGGTGGGTAAATGTTTGAATTTGTTTGATTTTTTTTTTTTCCTGTTCGGCTGTTAGGTCAAGCAGAATGGAAAATCTGTGTCCCTTTTATGCCAAAACAGTTTTACTGCGTCACAGTGGAGTTTTTAAGCTTCCGCTGTGGTATTATAATTGAGGTTTATTGAGAATCAGACTTGATCAGTCGAACAGAACAAAGTTTATAGAAGGGAGAAAGAAATAAAGACAAAAGACAAAGCCCTAATTGTAAACAGGATGAGAGAAGTAAATCATTACATTATCTACAACAATGAAACGTTAAATATGTGTGTTGCATGGGGCTGTAGTGCTACACCCTGTGAGGGAAGGACAGGACAAGATAGAACAGGACAAGGACAGGAGAAGAAGCATGCAAGGCCAGGGTCGTGAACCCGGCTGTACAACTGAAGTGTGGTGGCATTAATTATGTAAATTATAAAAGTGTACAGGGCGGCACGGTGGCCGACTGGTTAGAGCGTCAGCCTCACAGTTCTGAGGACCCGGGTTCAATCCCCAGCCCCGCCTGTGTGGAGTTTGCATGTTCTCCCTGTGCCTGAGTGGGTTTTCTCCGGGCAGTCCGGTTTCCTCCCATATCCCAAAAACATGCATTAATTGGAGATTCTAAATTGTCCGTAGGTGTGAATGTGAGTGCGAATGGTTGTTTGTTTGTATGTGCCCTGCGATTGGCTGGCAACCAGTTCAGGGTGTACCCCGCCTCCTGCCCGATGACAGCTGGGATAGGCTCCAGCACGCCCACGACCCTAGTGAGGAGAAGCGGCTCAGAAAATGGATGGATGGATGGATAAAAGTGTACAGGACGAGAGTATAAGTGAGGGGATACACAAGTGATTTGCATATTCATGAGTTATTTGTTGCAGTAAGGGGTGTGTGCCTGCTTGATACACTCTTGCTACATGCAAGTGAATTGATACCGTTTTACATGCACAAAGACTGACAGAAGTGTCCTGTAATTGCTGTGGCCGCACCGCGGTGGCTGAGGACCCCACCCAATCAATCGAGGGGCGGGATCAAGCGCAGGGGTCCACCCAAGAGCAGCCCGGCGGACGGGACACGTCCCACACTGAGGGATCCACTGGCCCCACCGAGGCGCCCAGACAACCGGCCACGCAGCGGGGCCACACAGCCCGAGGGAGAGAGGGGCGATGAACACGGCGGAGCGCCCCGGGCAGAGGGAAGAGGAGGACACAGGCCCTGGAGGCAGCAGCACGGCCCCCAAGTCCCCACCCAGAGACCAGGATGAGACACCCAGAGTGGAACCAGTGGGCACCTTCCCGTCATCCAGGGACGGAGAGCAGCCCCGTGAGCGGCACCCCCCAGGAGGGCAACAGGACACAACCAGACCCAAGAGGAGGAGGGGGAAACAGGCCCAGCTTCCCCAGAGGCCCACATCGCAGATCAGAATCAGAATCAGAATTATTATTTATTTGCCAAGTATGTCCAAAAAACACACGAGGAATTTGTCTCCGGTAATTGGAGCCGCTCTTGTACGACAACAGACAGTCAATTGACAGAGAACACTTTTGAGACATAAAGATCCAGAAGGAAAGGGGTACAAGTGCATGGACGTGACCCTATGACATGCACAAGGGTCTAAAATGAGAGGATATGATTTGGTCACATTACATTACATTTACATTACACATTACATAACATTACATTTCTGTGTAACATTATTTCCCAGCCAAACAGAATCAAGGTTCAAGATTCACCATTTTAATGAAAGGTGACCAACGTTTCTTAAAGTTATCCATTTGCTTATTACGTTTGGCAGAGATATTTTCTAGTGTTATATGCTCTATGACAAGGTTTTGTCATTGGTTAATGTTGATAGTTGGCTTATCATCCCAGTTTAACAGTATTGTTTTTTTAGCGATAGCTGCAATTACAAGTATTGGTTGAGCATGTTTATTTTGAAGAGCTATACCTATCACCCAGCAGACAAAGATTAGAAGAAATTGGAATCCTACGGTTCATAACTGAGGAAGGTTTCTGTGTAGCTCGTGACCAGAAGCGCTCTATGGGTGAACAATGCCAAAGAGCATG
Organism: Phycodurus eques; assembly: GCF_024500275.1. Taxonomy (NCBI): domain Eukaryota; kingdom Metazoa; phylum Chordata; class Actinopteri; order Syngnathiformes; family Syngnathidae; genus Phycodurus; species Phycodurus eques. Next base: position 30,069,736 of record NC_084526.1, on the reverse strand, counting down.
AAAATAAGTGTCTGGAGTGTTTTCAACACAATGAGGGCATATGTTTGATTTTGAATACCCCATTTTATGCATACTATATTGCGTATCGTGTGATCTATGGAGTACTTTGAACTGGATTAGCTGTAAATTACTGTTTTTCTTTGTCCTGGAGAATGTATTTCTACAGATTTGTGCCCAGTAATCATTGTCAGTAGACACTGAGAGGTCTTTTTTGTCATGAGTTATGCAGTTCCTTTGTTGGAGCTTGGGTGGCGCTTTGTGCTGTAGTAAAGTGGCATTTTGTTAATCTCAAAAACGGGATTGTGCCAGATTGGAGAGGAATGATATGGTGCTGACTGAGATTGCGGGGTTTCTAGACTTTTCCACCAAGATGATAAAGTGGCTGCAATAATTGGATTTTTAAAACGATTGTGGCGTTTGAGACTTGTGCTGATAAAGGGAGGTCTGAAGGTTTGGTGCTATTACAGTCTATCTGTACTAGTTTCAGCCAAGATTGTTGTTCAACATTTGGATGCAACCATTTAATGAGGTAATGTATTTGGCTAGCTAACTAATTGTGTTTGAAGTTGGGTGCATCAAGTACCCCTTCTGTTTCACCTTTCTGAAGGGTAGCAAGGCTGATTTTGTTTTTTCTTATTTTTAGAGTAAAATTTTAAAATGGCACAGTCTACCATTTGGACCCATTTTAATGTGGGTTTGAATGGGATCATTCAAAAAATAAATAGCTAATTTGTGGTAACGTTTTAATTGTTACTATAGCTAAATGTCCTAAAAGTGAGAGAGGTTGGCTGTTCCAATGTTTTAAATCAAAGTTGTTTTTTTCCAGTAGAGGTAAGTGATTTAAATTATTTAACTCTGTAAGTTTTGCTGCGATATTAATGCCTAGATATTTGATATTCCCAGTCGGAATAGGAAAGTTTGGATTTTGGTCCCCAGGATTCCATGAGTTAGTTGTTATAGGGAGTAGTATTGATTTTGACCAGTTGATAGCATATTCTGATAATTGCAAAACTGTCTTAATGAGGTTAAAAACTGATTGAAGTGATGCCTTGGGTTCTTGTAAATAAAGGATATCATCTCCATAAAGACTGATTTTGTGTTCTGACACAGGAGTACAGATACCTTTAATATTAGTGTTCTGCTGTATTGCTACTGCCAGTGGTTCGATAAATAGTGCGAATAGCAGGGCGAGAGTGGGCATCCTTGTCTAGTTCCTCTTTGTGATGTGACCCCATTTGTGGTGATAGTTGTTTTGGGTGAGTTGTATAATGTTGTGATCCAATGACTATGAGTCACTGAAGCCAAATTTGTGAAGTACATTAAAAAGAAAAGACCAGTTAACTTTGTCAAAAGTCTTTTTCTGCATCCAGTGAGAAGGCAATTGTTTGCAGATTATTACGCTGAGACATACTTATTACGTTTATCAGTCGCCTGACATTTTTGGTGGAGCTCTGTCCTTTTATGAAACCTGTTTGGTCACAATGTATTATTGACGGGAAAATTTTTTCTTGTCTGCTAGCTAAAGCCTTTGAAATTATTTTGATTTCCGTATTAATTAGTGACAGTAGTAGTAATTATCTGCATGAGTGGGGTCTTTCCCTGGTTTCAGTCGTAATTTTATTAGGGCTGTATTCATATGGCTAATTAGGCCTTTATCTTTTACCTCTATCACCATTCTGAAAAATAGTGGTTCTAGTATACACCAGAAATGTTTATTGAACTTTAGGTTACTGGGGAATCTAAAAACGTTTTACTTTTTGAAGTTAATTGCGGCATGTCTTGGTTATTGAAAAAAGTTTCAGTCTTTTTTTATTTGGCTTATTGTGGGATGAATATAAGATACTGTAGTAGTTGTAAAATATATCATTAATATCCTGTGGTAGTTTGCCATTTGAATCTTGTATAGTTGCAATTAATGTTTTTTCTTTGTTACGTTGAAGTTGGTTTGTGAGAAATTTTTCTGATTATTGTGCTCGAAATTAGTGCACCTTAGCTGTAGGAACACTGTTCTTTTTTGTTCTTAGCTGTAGGAACACTGTTCTTAGTGGGGACACTGTTCTTTTTTATATGCAATCAAGTTGTTAAGCTTTATAAAGTTGGTTCCGAAGTAGGTCTGTCAGATTCATCGGGTATTCTGTGAGTTGTTTGATTTTCATCTCCAATTTGCTTTCTAATTTTTTTTTTTCTTACTGTGTAGCTGGCAATATGAAGTTGTGTTAGGACAGAGGTATTACGTATTGAATGTGTTGTACCTGTATATGAGTTCAGCATACCAAAAACATGGAAATGGAAGACAAGGGAATATATCACGATTTATACATACAAGCACAAGTAGCATGCAAATACATATGCATAACGTGAGGTCATGGAAGGGGGAGTGAGCATTTGGTAAGTGGGGGAGCAGGGGGTGCCATAAAGAAGGGAAAATGAAGTACCATAGAGAAAGATAAGTAAAAAGAAAACGGCAATGTCCCATGTCAGTGAGTGGAGGGTGCAATTGGATGTGCGTGAATCCTTTTATTCCCTAAACAAATTAGTACACAATTTTTATACACTATATACCATATATTAGAGCAAACTTGAAAGGAATACTCATCTGTTAGAAGAGCCAAGGGGTGACTTTGGAATCGCGAAACAGTTGACCGTCTACGTATAGTTTGTCCACAACCAGTGAGGCGTGTTTTCCTTGTTGCTGGTAATCCTTCATTAGAGGGTACAAGACTTTGCGTCACTCATTGACTTCGCGTGGAAACTGGTCATTCAACCCACACTGTGTACCCTTCAGCTCCCGTCCTTTTGCCTTTACAAAGACTTTCTACTGGAATGTTTGAATTTGGCGATGATTGGATGGGGATGACTCCCTAGTCCTCCTAATCTGTGTACTCGGTGCAAGGTGATGTTAGTGAGTGTCTTCTTTGGGATTTTCGCATCACTGCTGGGCTAGGCTCCAGCACGCCCGCGGCCCTAGTGAGGAGAAGCGGCTCAGAAAATGGATGGATGGATGGATGGTCACAGTACATTTTATAATACTCATACATACTGGCATTCATGGTTCCCTCAATGAACTGTAGCCAATCCAGTGCCAGCAGCACAAAGGCCACCATGTCCCATGAAAATATATAATTAAATATTTCGAAACATGTCAGGGGCATACTCTCTTTTGTCCAATACTGTATAACACGAGATGTGTCCAGGCTTCAATCTACAAGTTTTCCACTTGGAAGGAAAGCCCCGAGAGTCTACTGCCCTTTCTCAGCCTTTTGTGCTGTGGCTTCATGCAGTCCTGGAAGGATTCTTCCAGGATTCTCCGCAGCTGTCATCACGGTTCTCCTGATGGCCTCCTTGAGCGTCAGAAAGAGGGAATAAAAAAAACACAGAGCCAGTTCAGGTAAATAGAGAGGTTGCTCCAGCATAGCAATGTTCTTATTTGCCAAGAACCTTCGGATGCTCAGAGCATTTTGAGCAGGCGTGTTGTCATGGTGAAGCAGCCTTGACTGTCCTGCCCCAACTATCGCCTCTTCTTATGCACTGAATGAGGCAACCGCTGCAGGATTTCTTTGTAAACTGCTTTGTAAACCGATCGCATGGCCCACAGACCTCATAGTTTATAGTTTGCGTTTAAAAATGTTGTCCTATTGCAATTTCAGCACCTTCCTTTGAAAGTTATTGAGTAGTACGATGACATTCGATCACAATCTGTTGTGACGATGATTGAATTTAGATTTTTTTTCAACTTTTAGTTGAGATCCTTTATATCTGGAATAATTTGTTTCAGAGCTAACATTAATTGTCATACAAGTCATACAATATATTAATTGTCATACAAGTCATACAATATTTTTCACATATATTTTGGTTGAACTCCTACCATCTATTCATTTGCAGGCTTTGTCACCACAAGGATCAATGAGGTCTTGAGCTTAATAGATTCAAGGTTAATTCATTTAGTTCACTTGATGAACTCACGAGACTGCCAAGTGGCTCATGCCCCCTGCTAGAAGCCTCCGAAAAGTACAGCAGTACTTACAGCAGCCACGTCGATAGCTTATTTCCAACTCGACAGTGTTGCTATTTATCATACAAGCATGCCTGCTTTGGCAATCCATCTAAGTTCTGTTGGTTCAAACAAACAAACAAACAAACAAACAAACATTCTCTATGAATGGACAAAAAATTATATTGTTAACACCAGAGCTTTTAAAAATATGACATTCGTCTCTCAAAAGTCCCAATCCTTGTTTAAAGACTACTGATCATGTTTGTTACATTAGGTCGAGGAGAAACACATCAACGTTATCATCAACGTAGAAGCTTGTCAAAGTGCAAACACAACTCCATAATCTCCTTATTGAAAATCTACAGTGACATACTTTTTATTCAATATCTGAAATGACTGACATCCCTTTCAATGGATAGTGACAACATAAAAGCCAGCCTGCCAGTAAATTTATTTCATTCTTAATTCCTTGAAAAAAAATACAATAAACAAGACTTTGCCTTGCCCTTCCAAATGTGCGCTGTCCAACTCCCCCGGGTATAAGCTGCATCTCATAACAAGCAAACCAAGGACATTAGCCCCCGATTATTACGTCCCTTAATTAGAAATCTCATTATTTACAGAGTGAAGGGAAAATACTTGGCAGTCACATTCACATCAAAGACCTCGTCCGAAGGCAATGATGATAATTAGATAAATCTAATCTGTTCTCTGAAGTGTCTCTTCCAAATCAACATTTCTGGATTGTTTGTTTTCCTCCCCTCCTTCTGCCTTAGCTTGGTTAAGAGAATGATCAATTAGAATAAGATTCATTGGTGTCTCGTATTTCATTCTCCCACATGAACCAAATTTTTTTCTTTTTGCTCCATCAGAACTGACAAATGTGATTTATAAAAATGTATTTATAGCGCCAAAAGGAAGCCAGAGAATAAATGTGTTTAGTTTTTTGAAAAGAGATTGCTGGTTTAAAAATATGCACCTTCTAAAAACCATCTTCATTGTGACTCCCCCATACTAGGATCAACAGATGGCACTGTTTCCCTGCTAAGAATGTCCAGCTGGCTGCATTGCTCACCACATCTCCCTCCTCTTTCCCTGTGTCGTCTTTGTCTCATTTCCCTTTTCCCATTTACTTAAGCAGAATGAGTGTACAGGAGAATCATTAAGTGTAACTGCTACCTGAGATTAGCAGGAAGAGCTCAAATGAAGTGTCACTAATATGTGGATTAGCACAGCAAAGCCACCTGAAGTTGCCACTGATATGCTACAAACATGAAACAGAGTGGTGGTGGAAGACAACACGTGCAACACTTAACTACTGAGCAGATAATGTTGGCATTCGAGTGCTGTAATGGCAGCACATCATGTTATTAAACCATGCAGTTGTTACTAATGCTTTACTAGGTATTACAGTAATGTGATAAAATTTTTAGCAATACGTCATTAAGGGGATTACAGCTTCAAATCAGAAATTTTCAGGACATCACAATTAATCCCAGTCTACCTATTTGATGGAGGGTCCACTCTTGCATTCAGTAACAGGCTGCGTCATGCACTGACATGTAAACTAAAAGAAACAAGAAATGTATCTTCTTAACTTAATGACTGACGGCCAGTATTCAGGTTACTAATGATGCACTTTCTTTATACCATCAGTATTTCAGAATCAGAATCATCTAAATTGGCCAAGTACGCTAAAACACACAAGAAATTTGTCTCCGGTAGACAGCAAACAGCCACCATGACAAAATATACATTTAGGACAAAAAAACAAGTAAGGAGAGTCATTACGCAATGAAAGGGGTATGTAATGTGATACAATGACAATTGTGCAAATGATGCAGAGTGGTCAAACAATTTAAAGTAATTCAGAGTGACGAGTAGTGCAACAATTGCGATACAATGAAAATTGTGCAAATGGTGCAGAAAGTCCTCAAGCATATAAGTGGCCAGTAGTAATCAACAACAGTTATCCAGATAACACAGAGCGACAAAGTTACAACAATGTGTAAGGTAATATTGTAATAATGTCCCAACAGAGATGTGCAAAATTGGCAAAAAAATGGCAACATGTTACAATGAAATTGTAAGTAAGCTGGTTAGGAAGTCAATGGAAGGAGGGAAGAAGCAATAAGAATGTCTGCTTGTTTAGTGTTCGATAGTGCCTACCTGAGGGAAGGAGCTGGACCAGGATGTGGAAGGTCCAAGAGAATTTTGTATGCCCTTGTCTTAGTTGCAGTGTACAAATCCTCAAGAGTGGGTAAGGGGGAACCAATAATCTTTTCAGCAGTTGTAACTGTCTTTTGCAGTTGGTTTTGGCAATAGATGGTCACACCTCCACCCCTGCCCCAGCACACCATGGTGTCCCTCAAGGCTCCATGCTTGGACCAACCCTCTTCACTGTCTATATGCTACCACTTGGACAAATTTATGCCACCACGGCCTCAATTTCCACCGCTATGCTAACAACACTCTGCTGTACCTATCCACTGAACCATCCACCCATCTTCCCCGCTAGGCCCTTGTCAACTGCCTCCGTGAAATAAAAACCTGGATGTCACCAAACCTTCTAAAACTCAACAGTAACAAGACTGAGCTCATGGTTGTGGCTCCTACGGCACTGATCAAGAAGATTGGAGATCTCCTCCTCAACATAAATGGCTTTTCCATCTCTCCATCCATTGAGGTCCGAAGCCTGGGTGTTATCATGGACTCCACTCTCTCCTTTCACTCCCACATCAAATCCATCGCCAAATCTGCATCCTTTCAGAGGGGCCTTTTCTGGACACTTGTAGGACAAAACCAAGGTGTTTTTTGAAAAAGAAAGTTATACTTTGGTACTAAGTCTGTGTTAGAGAGTCACTCTATGGAGGTCTAAATAGCCTAACTATGGGACCTTTAAGCAATTGTTTTTTGTTCACACATACACACACCCACGCACACACACATACACACACACGCAAGCACACACACACACACACACACACAGTCAAGTCCAAATTTAAAATTGCATGCCTTCAGTGTAGTACCACATTGTGCCACAACATGCAGGGAAGCAGAGGTCTACTGGAAGAGATGCAGTGAAATTAATAGGAAGAAGAAGAGGACATTATTTTATTCTAATAGAGTACCACATTTTGCTGTTTTAATATTCACTGTTCCTACAGAGCAGAGATAAGATGCTATGTGTGTGGGTAAAATGTAGCATTGATTTGAAGGTTTCTACCCTCCACATCCCGGTCACCAGCTCTTCCAGCTTCTTCCCTCAGGTAGGCGCTAGCGATCAATGCAAACTAGAACTAGCAGACATTCCAACAGCTTCCTTCCTCTTACAATCAACTTCTTAAACACCTAACCTACAATTCCATTGCAACATGCTGGCAATTTTTTTGTCTTGCGTTTGTTGTCACATTTCTGTGGGGACAATTATACATTACTCGTACACTCACTGTAGTTGTCTCGCCACGCTGCACTATTTGCATATCTGTTGTTGACCAATACTGGCCACTCATGCCAGAGTAGCATCTGCTCCATTTGCACACTGATTGAGGAGTATCTGCAACATTTGCACAACCAATATTGTCCCACATTATCACACTACTCGTCACTTTAAACCGCATACACTCCTTGAAGTCTCGACGCCCTTTGCACAATGGCCATTGCACCGGACTATTGCAATATTAGTCATTCTAAGTGCTAGAGGACTCTGCATCTTTTTGCACAATTGTAAAAAAAATAAAAATAAAAATGTACCGGCATTACCAGATTACCAGATAACTAGCAACCCTTTACTGCTCAGTGACTGTTTTTTTTTTGTCAATGTCTTTATGTCTCAAAAGTGTTCTCTGTCAATTGACTGTCTGTTGTCGTACTAGAGAGGCTCCAACTACCGGAGACAAATTCCTTGTGTGTTTTTTGGACATACTTGGCAAATAAAGATGATTCTGATTCTGATCCATCCATCCATTTACAACACCGCTTATCCTGGTTAGGGTCGTGGGGTGCTGGAGTCTATCCCAGCTGACTTCAGACGAAAGGCAGACTACACCCTGAACTGGTCGTCAGTCAGTCACAGGGCACATATAGACACGGACAACCATTCGCACTCACATTCACACCGTCACTGAGTGGGAACTGATCCCATGCTGCCCGCAGCAAAGTTAGGCGAGTGCACCACTACACCATCAGTGACTCCTTACTGTAAAATGTTAGCATTAAACCAGCTGACTTTTGTTTGACAAAATATGTTTTGGTTCAAAAGTTTGGTGTTTTTGTTTTATTTCTCTTCTTCTAAACTTCGACTGGGAGTGACGAATAAGGTTGAAGCAAACACACACTGCCTCTTATTTGAAGAACTGTGTGAGTGAGAGAGTGTTTGATTCAACCAAGTGATGTTATTTTCATAGTCTCACATTTCTTGACAGTGACAGAGTTAGAGCAGGTGAAAAGAGTAGTATCCAGCAAATGTCAAAATGATGGATGTCTGGAAGTGATGTCATCGTTTGTTTTCGGAAGTGACACCATAGATAGTTGCCAGAAATATGCAGGACGTGACGTGACTACCGGAAGCTGTGCTGTTGTCGGATTTGACGTTTGCGGATGTGACGCCATCGGTTGTTGCTGGAAGTTGTGTTGTTGTCAAAAGTGATGCCATCGGTTGTTGCCAGAAGTTGCGGTTGTTGCCGGAAGTTGTATTGTTGTCGAAAGTATGGAAGGTGTGAAATGTTGTGAGCGGAAATCAGTGCGGAAGGTGTGAAATGTTGTGATTGGAAATCAGAAAGGATGTCATCATGTTTCAACCTGTCGACATGTCCTAAAAATGCCTAACACATTCTCAACATAGATCTGAAGATTTGTGTCAGAAAGATTAATTATATTCCTGTGCGTCCTTTTTTCTCTGAGAGGGGTCCGTGGACGCGTGGTGCCCACTTCCGTCCCCACGGGGTGTGCTCAGGAGAGCGCCCAAGAGAGTGTAGCTCTGGTCTTTTTATGGCCGGAGTGCAACATCCCCCCACCCTCCCTTCCTTCCTTTCCCACCACCTTCGGGACCAAAAGGGAAGCTGGACCACCTCTAAGTGTTACTTTGCCATTTTATGAAGATTTTGTTGTTTAAACCCAGTAGAATAAAATATTAATTATTGGATTTAAGATAACGAGACCATTGTCCCACTTTGCCTTGTCACACGCCCAACCTCTTTAATCCCCGTAACGAATGTTTTAAATGTTATGTGATTGTTAAGAACACTGTAATATTTGCAATGTGGCATTTGTGTGGTGTGGAGTGAAACATTTCATCTGGTTTAGTTGACAACAGATTCGACATCAGACATTCAAGTTTGCAGAAAAACAGTCAGTAGAGACGTTCATGTAAAGTTCTTAAAATTTTAGATCCCAGTCAAGTCCAGTGAAGACTGTGGTTCATGAACCCGCGTTTGCAGTGTCGTTCCACCGCCTGTGGGTGTCGCGAGTGCCCCGTCCATTGTCCCAGACTGGCTATGAGGTTTCGTGGCATGCAGCAGGGAGACGCCTTTGTTGGTGAGGCTCTTCAGGCTGGCCGGTGGTGGAAGTTAATTAATTTAGCGTTCTGGTGCAAAACCAGGTGTCTTTTGTCTCCGCTTTGATGCTCCTGGTGCTGGTAATTCACTGAGCGTCGGCATGCAAAACCAGTTGTCTGTGTCTCACTTTGATGCTCCTGGCTTGTAATCCACTTAGCTTCTGTATGTGAAGTTGAATCTCACCACTCTGTAGCCGTCTACCTCGGCGGGGAGAGCCGCGATAGCCTGAGACTGGGGTGGTGGGTGGCATCTTTTAATGGCGTGTCCATTACACATTATATCGTAATAGAATGATTACATTAAAAGTATTTCTGTACTTTTTCTAGAGTCATATTTTTACTTTAGTAACATTCGATCACAAGTTTCTTCAGACCAATTAATTACTACAGTGGGACATTATCATCAAAATATTGCCACGGTAATATACGCACACAACTTAGCCTCTTTAGTTCTCCCAGTACGATTGTTAGTATCAAGCTGTTGCTTTAATAGTGTTAAGAAAACAACAACAACAACCAAGAAAAACATTAAAAATGGTGTGATGGCACTCTTCATACAAAACTGGTAAAGACCATATTCTTACATTATAAAAATACCCCATTTGCTGGCTAATCCATAGTATATCCATCCATACATTTTCTGTACCGCTTATCCTCACTAGGGTCGTGGGCGTGCTGGAGCCTATCCCGGCTATCTTCGGGCGAGAGGTGCGGTGCACCCTGAACTGGTCGCCAGCCAATCGCAGGGCACATATAAACAAACAATCATTCACTTTATTACGATTTGTCATAGGCTGGGGTTGCAGTCACAGGATTATTATATTTTTACTCCTTAATGCAATTAATTACCCCTTATCCTCTGTAGTGTATAATATCCGGTCTGTTTTCTTGTAATTTATTGCATGTGTATGTGTAGAGGTAGGTTAAGTAGTAAAAAAAAAAAAAAAAATTTAAAAAAAAACATAAAAAGTAGGCTACTGATGTAGGGGGGCATGCTGATACTTATGATGATATGACTCAAGTGAAAGTAAAAAATAATTCAAATAAGTACTTGAAAAGTTGAGTATTCAGTGAAAAAAAGAAAGAAAAAAACTACTGAAGTAACTGGTGAGTCGCTTGTATTGCATTATTTTTTTTAACCTGCGCATGATTATTATATAGATTCAAATATATCATACGACTGTATTAATTCAAATATTGTGCCATTTGATGGCTCCTGCTATACAGTTTATCATACATCCTCATATTCATATACAGACGCAATCCGTTAGCCTGTCTATGGCATTTTGCTTAGTTTGAAAGCAATAACCTCACCTTCTTTCGTAAGACAAAGCTGCATGGTTGTTTTAAATACTCAACATATCATACTCTCGTTTTATGTTTCGTGTCAAAGTAAATTTCAACTGAAAGTGGTAATAAAAATCTCAAAGCCTCTTATTTTTTTTTTAAGAAATTGTTTCGTATCTGCCAAACCATTGGTTGTTGAAATCACTGTCATCATCATGTCATCATATCTAAAACTTTGTGCGTACAAGTCATACCATAAAACAGCCCTAACAACGGTTCGTATCTTGAAAAACTTGAAAGTCAGGTCATTCATCTCTCAAGGTATCAATGTAATGATAGTTGAAACAAAAAATATGCCAAAAACTATGTTGCCTGTTAACAATTACTTAATGGTTTTGTTTCCGAAGGGGAGCTATTAATTAATTTTTAATCAATTTGTATTTTCATTTTTTTTAACAAAAAATAGAGGAAAAACCTGATTTGATTTTCATTTTTCAGAAACAACAAAAAATTTTTTTTTAATTTAAAAAAACATTTCTGAAAGTTTTTTTTTAAATGTTATTTTCTTTGAATCGTTTCTTGTTTTTCTTTTTGGTTGGCTTTTCTCTCTCCCCACACCATTGGTAGCCATACAAGCAATCAAGTAATTCACAAGCCTACTTATTAGTACATTTGACTTTTTCCAAAGTTAAATAAAACTTATCTGAATTAGCCGAAGTCCTAAATTGCTTTCACAAATTTAATTGACTTGCAGTGATAGCCATCACACACAGTCAAATCAATTTGCTTAACTAAATCTGAATTAAATTATCAAAACTAAATAAATTAATGGGTTAGTTTCAAATTTAGTCAACAAGCTGATTCATTTCACTCCAAGTGCCCTTCGCAACTATTTAAAATCACAAGTCAGTCTCTTTTGCCAATGTTCGTCTGTCCTTTGTTTTGTTTTTTGTTTTGTTTTTGTTGTTTGTTTCCCTTGTAGATTCCCATGTTAGATTTTATTAAATCTTCTATAAAAATTCAATACCTGTATCAGTTGTGTGTTTGGGTTTGAGAAAAGACCTCTGGCTATCGAGAACTCTTATCTAATTCATGTAGCAACCTTCAAATTACGAGACTGAGAAAAAAAAGGTTTGTCGTCACTTTGTCCTGAGGTTATATACATCTAAAAGGTGACGTGGTGTCCCTTTATGAGATAAAATAGCTGGGATAGGCTCCAGCACGCCCACGACCCTAGTGAGGAGAAGCGGCTCAGAAAATGGATGGATGGATAGTTTACTGTACTGTATATAGTATCAAAAACATCTCATTAGACACGAGTAAACATTGATTTTTTATTGACTTTAGCTGGGTAAAAGATTGCAGGGTATGTGGAGTGCAGCAAAATGAGACTGCAGGTACATCTTAGTCAACACACATTCTATTTACGCCAAATCCACTAGAGATTATTTTCTTTGTTCAGACACAATCCTGTAAATAAAATTTATGACTGCCTATTTTCAAGGCTCCTTCTTTTCTGTCTTTTCTCAGTCGAAAGTGCCCATTGATTGCTTCTATCAAAGGGAATTTCAGATATAAGGCAACATGAAAAATAGAAATGCATGGAATAAATCTGGGCGGCACGTTGGGCCGACTGGTTAGAGCGTCTGCCTCAGAGTTCTGAGGACCGGGGTTCAATCCCTGGCCCCGTCTGTGTGGAGTTTGCATGTTCTCCCTGTGCCTGCGTGGGTTTTCTCCGGGCACTCCAGTTTCCTCCCACATCCCAAAAACATGCATGGTAGGTTGATTGACAACTCTAAATTACCCGTAGGTGTGAATGTGAGTACGAATGGTTGTTTGTTTGTATGTGCCCTGCATTTGTCTGACAAACAGTTCAGGGTGTACCCCGCCTCGTAGCGATGATAGCTGGGATAGGCTCCAACACACCCGCGACCCTAGTGAGGAGAAGCGGCTCAGAAAATGGATGGATGGATGGATGGAATAAATCTGTGGCCCAAATGTGAACTTCTCCTTTAGTCCAATCAATGTTTTAGTTGACTTTCGCAATAGGCAGGTCCACAATAACGATGTGTTCACTGAGAAAAGGTACAGCTGCATCGCAAAGGTCAAAGCAGTCACAGTACAGGGAATAGTCATGCATTGTTCTTCTGCAGTGAGCTCCATAATCCATAAAATTATAGATTTCTTTGAAAAGGTATATTGCAAATTAAAAATGTCATCGGAGCTTGTGCAGCGACATTGTACCAAGGATCAGCTTCAATGGAAAATGCAAAAAGGCGTTTTTATGTAAAAATGAGCAAAGAATGTTGTAACACAATTGTGGATGTAAACACAATTAAACTATTTGTAGACACACAAAATGTGCATACAATTACACTAGCAATGAATTCAAATATGGTCCTATGGAAATGTACACTCATTTGGCTCATTCGCCCATAGTTCAGATATTTTTGTAATGCAGGCACATAATGTGCCAGTGCTATGATGAACATTTTAATTGGGCAGAATGAGGCACCAGCCGTATACTTCTACATCATATTTGTAAAATTTAAAAGAAAATTAGAGAGAAGGAATTCTTTTTAGGTCATTTGCCTCCGCTGTTAGTTTAGTTGTTAACTTCCCTGGGTTTATTCAACACTAGCCAGTTGGCAGGTCCACTGGTGTAAAGTCGGAAGAAAACTATTCTATGCAAGCGGAACACTGCCAAATTCTGTAAAGATCTGAGCAACTATTTGTTTTAATGAAAGGAAAAACTGAATATGAAGGGGGAAAATACTTTGACACAAGATCAGAACCAAGAGAAAAGCAAACATCTCCTTATGAGGTGCAGCTGCTTTTGTTTGTGTTCTGTTTGCCCCTGTCAGATCTGATCACCAAACCATTTTGAACCTACCCATGTGCTACGACGTACTTCTAATAACTTAGAAAGAGCACACAAGCAGAAATGCAAGGCAAACAACTGGACAAAGAAAACAATGCTGTAATATAAGGATAGTTTACTTATGACAGTTTTGAGTGCTCATCATGCCGCTAACTTCTGACAAAAACATGAAGTTGGACTCCTAATGATAAAATGTATGGACAATAGTGTAAATATATAATAGTAGTCGATGTGACAGTACTACTAATGTTTATTGTGCAAAAAAAGTGCAAAAGGTAGTCAGCGGCCGATTGTGGATATAATAAAGCAGTGATTCCCAACCACTGTGAAGCGGCATATTCGTGTGCTGTGAAAGCTCATCGGGTGTGACATGGAAATTATCCAATTTCACTTTATTGGTCCTAAAATTAATTAATTCATTCATCTTCCGTTCCGCTTATCCTCACGAGGGTCGCGGGCATGCTGGAGCCTATTCCAGCTATCTTCAGGTGAGAGGCGGGGTACACCCTGAACTGGATGCCAGCCAATCGCAGGGCACATAGAAACAAACAACCATTCACACTCACATTCACACCAAAGGGCAATTTAGAGTCTTCAATCAACCTACCATTCATGTTTTTTGGGATGTGGGAGGAAACCGGAGTGCCCGGAGAAAACCCACGCAGGCACAAGGAGAACATGCAAACTCCACACAGGCGGGATTTGAACTGTGAGGCAGGAAAGAATTGTCGGTACCCCCCTACCCACCCTTGAGGACTTCCTTACTCCCAGAACTAAGACAAGAGCGTGCAAAATCCTCTCGGACCCTCCACATCCCGGTCACCAGCTCTTCCAGCTTCTTCCCTCAGGTAGGCGCTACCGATCAATGCAAACTAGAACTAGCAGACATTCCAACAGCTTCCTTCCTCTTGCAATCAACTCCTTAAATACCTAACCTACAATTCCATTGCAACATGCTGGCAATTTTTTTGTCTTGCGTTTGTTGTCACATTTCTGTCGGGCCAATTATATATTACTCGTGCACTCACTGGAGTAGTCTTGCCGAGCTGCACTTTTTGCAGATCTGTTGTAGACCAACACTGGCCACTCATGCCAGAGGAGCATCTGCTCCATTTGCACACTGACTGAGGAGTATCTGCAACATTTGCACAATCAACATTGTCCCAGATTATCGCACTACTCGCTTGAAGTCTCGGCGTCCTTTGCACAATGGTCATTGCACCAGACTATTGCAATATTAGTAATTTGAACTGCTCTACGTGCTAGAGGACTCTGCATCTTTTTGCACAGTTGTCAAAAAAATGTTTGTCAATGTCTTTGTGTCTCAAAAGTGTTCTCTGTCAATTGACTGTCTGTTGTCATACGACAGTGGCTCCAATTACCGGAGACAAATTCCTTGTGTGTTTTTTGGACAATACTTTGCAAATAAAGATGATTCTGATTCTGGTCTCAGTTGAGTCTGTTATGTTTGTGTATTGTCTAGGTTCCTCAATTGGTTTTATATCAGAATCAGAATCAGAATCATCTTTATTTGCCAAGTATGTCCAAAAAACACACAAGGAATTTGTCTCCGGTAGTTGGAGCCGCTCTAGTACGACAACAGACATTCAATTTACAGAACACTTTGGAGACAGAAAGACATTGACAAAAAAAAAACAGTCACTGAGCAGTAAAGGGTTGCTCGTTATCTGGTAATGCCGGTACATTTTTTTTTTTTTTTTGATAATTGTGCAAAAAGATGCAGAGTCCTCTAGCACTTAGAGCAGTTCGAATGACTAATATTGCAATAGTCCGGTGCAATGACATTTGTGCAAAGGGCGCTGAGACTTCAAGGAGTTTATGCGGTTTAAAGTGACGAGTAGTGCGATAATCTGGGACAATGTTGGTTGTGCAAATGTTACAGATACTCCTCAATCAGTGTGCAAATGGAGCAGATGCTACTCTGGCATGAGTGTCCAGTATATGCAAATAGTGCAGCATGGCGAGACAACTACAGTGAGTGCACGAGTAATACATAATTGGCCCCACAGAAATGTGACAACGAACTTAAGTCAAAAAATTGCCAGCATGTTGTAATGGAATTATAGGTCAGGTGTTTAAGAAGTTGATCGCAAGAGGGAAGAAGCTGTTGGAATGTCTTCTAGTTCTAGTTTGCATTGATCGGTAGGGCCTACCTGAGGGAAGGAGCTGGAAGAGCTGGTGACCGGGGTGCGGAGGGTCTGAGAGGATTTTGCACACCCTTGTCTTAGTTCTGGCAGCGTGCAAGTCCTCAATGGTGGGTAGGGGGGTACCGACAATCCTTTCAGCAGTTTTGATTGTCCGTTGCAGTCGGAGTTTGTCCTTTTTTGTAGCAGCACCAAACCAGACTGTGATCGAAGAACACAGGACTGATTCGATGACCGCTGTGTAGAACTGTCTCAGCAGCTCCGGTGGCAGGCCGTGCTTTTTCAGAAGCCGCAGGAAGTACATCCTCTGCTGGGCCTTTTTGAGGACGGAGTTTATGTTGGTCGCCCACTTCAGGTCCTGAGAGACTGTAATTCCCAGGAACTTGAAGGTCTCGACGGTTGACACAAGGCAGCTGGACAACGTGAGGGGCAGCTGTGGCGAAGGATGCCTCCTGAAGTCCACGATCATCTCTACAGTCTTGAGCGTTTTCAGCTCCAGGTTGTGTCGGCCGCACCACAGCACCAGCCGCTCCACTTCCTGTCGATATGCAGACTCGTCACCATCCTTGATGAGGCCGATGACAGTGGTGTCATCTATAAACTTCAGGAGTTTGACAGTCGGGTTTGCTGAGGTGCAGTCGTTCGTGTAGAGAGAGAAGAGCAGCGGAGAGAGGACACAACCTTGGGGCGCCACAGTGCTGATGCTCCGTGTGGATGAGGTGGCCTCCCCCAGCCTGACCTGCTGTGTCCTGCCCGTCAGAAAGCTATAAATCCACTGGCAGATGGCAGGTGAGACGCTGAGCTGGAGCAGCTTGGATGAAAGGAGTTCAGGGATGATGGTGTTGAACACTGAGCTAAAGTCCACGAAAAGGATCCTCGCGTAGGTCCCTGCACTGTCGAGGTGTTCTAGGATGAAGTGCAGTCCCATGTTGACTGCATCATCCGCAGACCTGTTCGCTTGGGAGGCAAACTGCAGGGGGTCCAGCAGGGGACCTGTGACACTCTTGAGGTGGTCCAGCATGAGACGTTCAAAGGACTTCAGACCACAGATGTCAAAGCGACAGGCCTGTAGTCATTCAGACCCGAGATTGCAGGTTTCTTGGGGACTGGAATGATGGTGGAGCGTTTGAAACAGGATGGAACTTTGCACAGTTCCAGAGATCTATTGAAGATCTGAGTGATGACTGGAGCGAGCTGGTCCGCGCAGACTTTGAGGTAGAATGGGGACACATGGTCCGAGCCTGCCACATTGTTAATCTTTTGTTGTTTGAAGATGCGTCTCACATCCTGTTCATGGATGGTTAATGCAGAAGTCAGAGGTGTGATTGTGGTCGGGGGTGCGGCCAGGTGGGGTGTGAAACTGTCCTTTTCAAATCTGCAGTAGAAGGTATTCAAGTCGTTGGCTAGTGTGCTATTGTTCTCAGCTTGGGGGGATCGTCGCTTGTAATTAGTCAGCGATTGGAATGCATGCCAGACTGATTTAGAGTCGTTTGTGCTAAACTGTTTTTCCAACTTTGCTGCATAGTTCCTCTTTGCAATGTTAATTTATTTAGTCAGCTGGTTTCTAGCTCGATTATACAGGGCCCTGTCCCCGCTCTGATATGCATCCTCCTTAGCTTGGCGAAGCTGCTTAAGTTTAGCAGTGAACCACGGCTTGTTGTTGTTGAATGTGCGAAATGATTTTGTTGGTACACACACATCTTCACAGAAACTGATATAGGATGTAACAGTGTCCGTATATTCATCCAGGCTGCCAGCTGAATTTTCAAAGACACTCCAGTCTGTGCAGTCTTGAACCTGTAGGCTTCGCGCATTTAAGTTCTTGCCTGTACGTCGGTATTAAGTGAATTAAGCAGTGATCAGACGAGCCCAGGGCTGCACGAGGTATAGCACGGTATGCGTTTTTTACCGTAGTGTAGCAGTGGTCTAAAGTATTATTTTCCCTGGTAGGACAGTCGATGTGCTGCTTGTATATAGGGAGTTCGTGGTTGAGTTTAGCTTTGTTAAAGTCCCCGAGAATAATCAGGGGTGAGTCTGGGTGTTTTTTTTCAATTTCGTTGACTTGTTCGGCAAGCGTTAGCAATGCGGTGTTCGTGTTAGCTTGAGGCGGAATGTAGACTCCAGCCAGTATGAATGATACGAACTCACGTGGCAAGTAGAATGGTTTACAGTTTAAAAATAGCGACTCCAAATGCGGGCTGCAGTGTGTGCTGAGCACCGTGACGTCCGTACACCATTTTCCGTTTATATGGAGGCATATCCCCCCGCCCTTTGTTTTCCTCGATGATTACATGTCTCGGTCCGCTCGATGAATGTGGAAGCCGGGAAGCATGACGGCGCCATCGGGTACAGCGTCGCAAAGCCAGGTCTCCGTGAAGCACATGGCGGCGGTACGGCCGAAGTCTTTACTGGTCTTTAACAGAAGATGAAACTCGTCCATTTTGTTGGGTAGGGAGCGTACATTCGCAAGGTGGATCGACGGGAACGCCAATCTGTGTCCTCTCTTACGGAGTTTCACCTGAATGCCGGCTCGCTTCCCTCTGTGGCGCCGCTTCCGTCTCCATGCGCCGAAAACCGCGGACGCCGCTCCGGTGAGTAACTCGGGGAAAAAACTGAGCGGATTTGCGAAAGTTGTTGACAGAAAGTTCGGAGTAGCCTCCTTGATGGTTAGCAGGTCTCCCCTTGTGTAAGTGAGTTGTGTAAGGTCTCCAAAGACGGACGAAAAACACAAAAACAAAAACAATACTAGAGAGCGCGTTACCGAGGCGACCACACTGGTCGGCGCCATCTTGGAATTGGAATTAAAATAGATCATATGACAGTTGGTATCTCTCTGAAAAGGTGTAAAATGTGATTTTTATATGAGTTAATATTATTATTATTAATTATTATTATTATTATTAGGTGATGACTGGTTAGCACATCTGCCTCACAGTTCTGAGGAACGGGGTTCAAATCCCGGCCTCGCCTGTGTGGAGTTTATATGTTCTCTTTGTGCCTGCGTGGGTTTTCTCCTGGTGTTATGGTTTCCTCCCACATTCCAAAAAACATGCGTGGTAGGTTGATTGAAGACTGTCCGTATGTGTGTATTTGAGTGTGAATGGTTATTTGTTCATATGTGCCCTGCGATTGGCTGGCGACCAGTTCAGGGTGTACCGTGCCTCTCGCCCAATGATAGCTGGGATAGGCTCCAGCACACCCGTGACCCTTGTGAGGGTAAGCGGTACAGAAAATGGATGGATGGATGAATCTTTGGATTCATCCATCCATCCATTTTTTTTTCAGGTCTGTTGACTCGAGGTTCCAGTGTAACCTGTGTATCCACTAGGGGTTCTGCAGACTGGTCAACATCTCAATTATACGACTCCACAATTATGTTTACGTTTAGAGTGGGAAGTCGACAAATTGCTAATTTGTTATTTTTAGCTTGAGGAGGAGAAAGAGCGCTTGTAAGCAAAGCAAATGTTTTTATATAGCACATTTCATATACAAGATAACTCAATGTGCTTTACGTGATTAAAAACATTTAAAAACAAAGACAAAAACAGCTTATAAAGATTTAAAACTGACGAAAAAAACAAAATAAATGTACAATTAAAACAGCGTACAGTTCAAGAAATATCATTTAAAAGTGAAAATACTCTAAAAAGCATGAGAAAAAAGAAGTTTTTAACCTGGACCTAAAAATATTCACACTTGGGACTGACGTCACTTCTGTTGGCAACTTATTCCATTTGTGTGCAGCATAATAGCTAAATGCTGCTTCACCATGTTTGTGTTGGACTGTGTGTTCCACTATTTGACCTGAGTCTGTCGATCTCAGAGCCCTGCTGGGTTTATATTCCATGAGCATTTCTTTCATGTGTTCAGGACCTAAACAATTTAGTGATTTATAGACCAGTAGCAGAACTGTATAATCTATTCTCAAGTTGACTGGAAGCCAGTGTGAAGACTTTAGAATTGGCGTAATATGCTCTGACCTCTTTGTTCTGGTCAGAACCGGAGCTGTAGCATTCTGAATGAGCTGCAGCTGTTTAATGCTCTTTTTGGGGAGTCCAGTCAGAAGACCATTACAATAGTCGTCTACTTGAGATAAAAGCATGAATGAGCTTCTCCTGGTCTGCTTGACACATGCAAGCCTTTACTCTGGATATTTTCTTCAGATGGTAGAAGGCAGTTTTAGTAATTGG
Organism: Phycodurus eques; assembly: GCF_024500275.1. Lineage (NCBI taxonomy): Eukaryota > Metazoa > Chordata > Actinopteri > Syngnathiformes > Syngnathidae > Phycodurus > Phycodurus eques. The sequence continues at coordinate 30,049,662 of NC_084526.1, read as the reverse complement.
TTTGATATGACTGTTGAAAGTCAGGTCAGAATCTATCAGAACACCAAGGGTTCGGACTTGGTCTTTGGCTTTTAAAGAGAGTGACTCCAGGTATTTACTAACAGCAATCCACTTCTCTTTATTGCCAAAAACAATTTTCTCAGTTTTAGTGTGGTTTAATTGAAGAAAATTTTGGCTCATCCAGTTATTTATCTGAGGGGACTCCCGGGCTGGTTTGAGTAGGCTGACATGAAAAGCAGGGTGGACCCGCATCGACCTTGGGAGCCTCAGCTTCACGGTGACAGGGTTGATGATCTTTGTGATGGGGAAGGGCCCAACGAACCTGGGAGCGAGCTTCTTGGACTCCACCCGGAGTGGAATATGTTTGGTCGAGAGCCAAACTCGCTGACCCACTTTGTAGTTCGGGGCCGGTGTCCTCCGACGGTCAGCAGCGGCTTTGTAGGACCGTCCCTGGCGCAGCAGCATCTGTCGGGCTCGCTCCCAGGTCCTCCTGCAGCGTCTCACTAAGGTTAATGCCGCTGGAACTGTGGACTCAGGGGCTATGGCAGGAAACAGAGATGGTTGGTAACCATGCACAACGTGAAAAGGCGATAGACCAGTGGATGCAGAGGGGAGGGAATTGTGGGAGAATTCGACCCAAACCAATTTCTGAGACCAGGATCGCGGATCCTGTGAAGCGAGACATCGGAGCCCCGTCTCCAGGTCCTGGTTCAGCCTCTCGGTTTGGCCGTTGGTTTCAGGATGAAACCCAGATGACAGACTGACGGTAGCACCTATGAGATTGCAAAACTCCTTCCAAAATTGCGAAATGATTTGGGGACCCCTATCAGACACCACATTCTTGGGGAAACCATGGAACTTGAAAACCTGATTAATCATCAGCTCGGCAGTGTCTTTAGCTGAGGGGAGTTTTGGAAGTGCAATGAAGTGTGCCATCTTAGAGAACCTGTCAACAACTGTAAGAATGGTGGTATTTCCTTTAGAGGCCGGTAATCCTCTCACAAAGTCTACGGAAATGTCTGACCAAGGACGTTGTGGTATTGGCAGGGGTCGCAACTCCCCAGAAGGACGTTGATGAGAGGGCTTGTTGGCAGCACATACCTGGCAAGCATTGACAATCAATAACATCCCTCCTAACATTAGGCCACCAAAAGCGCTGTTCGACCACTGATTGAGTCTTGGCAATGCCTGGGTGACATACAGTGCGGTTCGTGTGAGCCCAGTGGATGACTCTTCCCCTTAAGGTCGGAACCACATAAAGCCTGTTTTCAGGGCAATCGTCAGGGCTAGGAGTGTCTTTCAGAGCCCCTTTAACCGCCGTTTCAATGTCCCAAACAAAAGCGGAAATAAAACATGACTTGGGCAAAATAGTCTTTGGGTCGGACAAAGAATTCTCTTCGGAGAAAATGCGTGACAAAGCATCTGGCTTACCATTTTTAGAACCGGGTCGGTAGGATAGCGTGAAATTAAATCTAGTAAAGAACAGAGCCCATCTAGCCTGCCTCGCATTTAATCTTTTAGCAGTCTTAATATACTCAAGGTTCTTGTGATCTGTCCATACTAAAAACGGAGTCTGTGCCCCCTCTAGCCAGTGCCTCCACTCCATCAAGGCCACCTTGACTGCCAGCAGTTCACGGTCACCAATGTCATAATTTTTCTCAGCTGGGGTCAGTTTTTTGGAGAGAAAAGCACAAGGATGTAATTTATCATCCTTGAGAGATTTCTGGGAGAGCACTGCTCCTATTCCGGCATCAGACGCATTGACTTCTACCACAAACTGCTGTTGGAGATCTGGCAAAGTAAGGATGGGAGCGGAGGTAAAGCTCGACTTAAGTTTTTGAAACGCTGCCTGACAAAGCGGGTTCCATGCAAAAGGTTTGTGTGGCGAGGTAAGATCATCCAAAGGAGAGGCTATAGAACTGAAATTCCTGATGAATTTTCTGTAGAAGTTTGCGAACCCTAAGAACCTTTGTACATCTTTGCGTGACGTGGGAGTAGGCCAATTAATTACTGCATCGACTTTGCAAGGGTCCATTTTGACTTCACCTTGAGCCAGGACAAAACCCAGAAAAGAAACTGACGCCTTGTGGAACTCACATTTCTCAGCTTTAACATATAGTTGGTTCTGCAGTAACTGCTGCAAAACAGAGCGGACATGAATAATGTGAGTCTCCTCATCCGGGGAGAAAATCAAAATGTCATCCAAATAAACAAAAACAAACATTCAGCATGTCACGCAGGACATCATTGACGAGGTTCTGGAAAACAGCTGGAGCATTAGTAAGCCCAAAAGGCATTACCTAATATTCATAATGTCCTGTTGGTGTGTTAAATGCTGTTTTCCATTCATCCCCCTCCCTTATTCTGACTAGATGATATGCATTTCTTAAGTCCAGTTTGGTGAAAACCTTGGCTCCCTCCAGGAACTCAAAGGCGGTGGAGATGAGAGGAAGAGGGTACCTGTTTTTTACAGTGATCTCGTTGAGACCCCGGTAATCGATACAGGGTCGCAGGGTCTTGTCTTTCTTGTCCACAAAGACAAAATCCTGCTCCCGCAGGGGATGAAGATGGGCGAATGATCCCGGCTGCCAGTGATTCCTCCACGTACTCCTTCATGGCCTTGTGTTCCGGCCCTGAAAGAGAGAACAACCTGCCTCGTGGGGGTGTGGTTCCAGGCAGCAAGTCAATAGCACAGTCATAAGGTCTGTGGGGTGGAAGGGATTTGGCCTTGGACTTGGAAAAAACGTCTTTAATATCCAGGTAACAGGTGGGCACTTGAGATAAATCAGGATCCCCAGATGGGGTCTGTGGATTGTCCTTAGAAACATGACCCTGAACATCACATGGCGGCTTGAAACAGTTCCGGGCGCAATTGCTGCCCCATGACATAACCTGCCCAGAGGACCAGTCAATGTGGGGGTTATGTAATCTCAACCATGGGTTCCCTAAGATAAGGTCATGATTCATGGCATCAAAAACATGAAAACTAATGCGTTCCGAGTGAGAATCGGGAAATGTCAATGTGAGTGTTTGAGTGCGGTGAGTGATCTTGCCCATAAAACTGCCGTCTGCAGCATAGGTGTTGCGGTGGCGTTTTATTTCAAAGGTTCTAAGGTGCATACGTCTAACGAGGATGGAGTTGAGTAAGTTTGCGTCAGAACCAGAGTCAATTAATACAGGTGTATGAATTTCTTGATCAGGAGAGCATAGTGTCACTTTAGGAAGAACCTGTGTAGGGTCTTCCTTCATCAAATTCGGACTCACCTCTCCCGTGCCCTTGCTACCGGCACCGGCAACTTTGACGTGACAGTTGCTCACGGAATGACCCAACTGACCGCAGTAGAAGCACCGCCCTTCCCTCAGCCGGCGTTGACGTTCCTCAGGGGAGAGACGGAACCTGCCCAGTTGCATGGGTTCCTCCGTGGGGACGTTAGCCAGTGGGTTGAGACCGGAACCAGGGGATCTGCCTTGGTTTGGCTGGTCACCGAGGCTTGTCCTCAAAGTGCGCGGTGACGCAGCCTTCCGCCGATCTCCATCCAGCTCGTGATCCAAAAGCCTCTTGTCGATTTTTACGGCGAGAGCGATGAGAGTGTCCAAGTCGGTCGGCAGGTCTAGCGGGACTAAATGATCCTTGACGGCGGGGGATAGTCCTTGAAAAAAGGCATCGAGTAGCGCCCGATTATTCCAATGACTCTCAGCTGCTAGAATGCGAAACTCAATCGCGTAATCTGACACCCTGCGCATGCCTTGTCGTAAGGTGACAAGGGAGCGAGCTGCCTCACGATCAGGAGTGGAAAATTGAAAAATTTGCTCCATAGTCTTTACGAAAAAAGCCCATGAATGACACGTGGCGGAATTGCGGCTCCATTCAGCAGTAGCCCACGCCTCCGCACGACCAGTCAGGTGGGAAATGACGAAAGCGATATTTGCCCGCTCGGTGGGGAAGGCAGCTGCCTGGAGCTCAAAGTGGAGTTCGCACTGCGTGATGAACGGCTTAATGTTCCCAGAATTTCCAGAGAACCTCTCCGGTCGAGAGAGCTGTGGGCAGACAGCAGCGGAGGTGGCAGGTGGCTGCATGTTGACTGTTTCACATGGAAATACCGTGGCGCTATTGGGTGTGGTGCCAACTGGTTCCTTTTCTTGGATAATTTTCATAAGAAGTTCAAACTGTGAGGCCACCTGTCTCATCATATTGTCCTGATGCCTTGACAGTCCCTCTAGATGAAGGTGGAGGGCAGCAAGCTGCTCATCCTGCTTCGAGAGGCGTTGACCCTGCGCTTGAAGGGCTTTGCGCACCGGGTCTGAGTCTGCTGGGTCCATGTTATGGCCAGTTCATTCTGTCATGAACGGAACAGAGGATAGGACCCAAAAATGCAAGACTCCAAAACAAATGGACAGTTTCCAAAAAGAGAGGTTTAATAGACGGGCATAGGTCGGTACACGGGCAGGCAATCCAAGAAGGGCAACAGTATCCAAGAACATGAGGCAAAGAGGCAAGGTCGATAATCGGAACAGGGTCAAAGTCTTACTGTGAGTCTGTGACAAGGAATGCTGGAACGTGACGACAAGGTACAACGAACTGGCAACGAGTGGGAATGAGACACAAGGTTAAATACAATCGGTAATTAGGTATGAACGAGGCACAGGTGGTGAAGATGCTCACAGAAGCAGGTGTGTGAGAAACGAGAGAGAGGAAGACAAAACCTGGAACACACGCACACACACACACAGACACACACACACACATGACACAATTGAACTGTAGTCATCTGGAGACACTGCTAGATATAACTGTGTGTCATCTTGAATCGCGATGATAGTCAAAATTAAAGTTCTGAAGAATTTGACCCAAGGGTAGCATATACAGGCTGAACAGCAGGGTTCCAAGAACTGTCCGTTGAGGGACCACAGCAAACAGAGTGTGAATATTGTTGAAGTTCTTACTGATGATTTCAGAAAAGTGTTGCTGTCTAGCCCTGATTAACGACCAACCTCTACCCTCCCTTGACTCCATCTACACTTCCTCCTGCTTGAACAGAGCTACAAACATTGTTCAGGACAGCTCACACCCAGACCATCACCTTCAGTGCTTCAAACCCAAAACCAAGAGACTTAAAAACAGTTTTTATCCCAAATGCATTACCATATTGAATGCACATACGACCTGACAGCCTCCTACTTGCCACGTTTGCACTTGCACTTTATTCATATTCTACCCATATTCACATGCACTGATGTCCGTTGTCATTTAATATTTTTATTGTGTGTCGTGTTTTTATGTGGTGCATTTTAAGGTTGACCTTTTAATCTCGTTGTGCAACTGTGCAATGACAAAATGAATTCTGATTCTGAAAATAAAAAATCTGAAGTCGTACAACCCCTAGTATCCACCTGTTGCCATTCAGGCAACAGAATAAGTCATGGCTTCTTGTGAGTATAACAGCTTTCTGGTCCTCTGAATACTGTATGTCAATCTGTGAGTAAATTGAGACAAGATCATCATTATTTTAGTATATATGGTACACTTATTGTCACATTTTTGTTTGGTGGTATAACTTGAGATTTGTCAAATATAAAATATGTGCCTTGGCTCAATAAAGGCTGGGAAACACAGTAACAGAGTGTGGATGGAATGAGTGTATGTGCAAAGCAGCAGAGGTAGTCTTTTCGTGCACATAGATGGGTTACAGTCCAGGGGTGAGGGCAGCAGAGGCTGGAGGTAGCAGACAGAGTTCAACTTCCTGACAGTCTGATATGTAGATGTTCCTGAATCTTCTGGAGTTGGCCGGGAGCCTCTGGTGTCTAGTCCCTGAAGGCAAAAGGCTGAAGTGGGAGTGTGAGGGGTGTCACTAGCAATGCTCTACAGATGAGGCGGGTATTGAAAATGTCGATGAGGGAGGGCAGAGAGGCTATCGATGATCTTTCTGGCTGTGTGTACTATGTTACAGTCTTTCATTAGTAGGCATTGCACTTCTATACCACTCAGTAATCCAGCCATTGATGACACTCTCAATGGTGCCGCAGTAGAAGGCGCACATGATGGGGTGGGTTTCTTGCTCTCCTCAATTTTTGGACTAAGTAGATGTGTGTTTGAGCTTTCTTGGCTGGTGGTGAGGTGCACTCAAAAAAAAAATACTCATTGGATGAACACAAATTTTGGGCAGGTTTTCCATTCATTTTATTTGTGTAACTCCACTTCAAACTTAGTACTTCAATCTAATGTGATATAATTGAGTCAGCCAAGCCCATTTTCAGCAATACAATCAAAGTAAAATAAGTACATTAAGTGACCTAAATTGATTCACATCAGTCCAACTCAAATTACTATAATTCGTCAAAAATTAATTATTTCATTGCTTAACAACCTTATGACTGTGGTGGTGATGTTCCTTTCTGCATCCTTAGCTACAGCAGGCTGAACAACAACACAAACACAGAAAACAAATTTATTAAAATGCAAGACACGGGGGACAACAAACAGAAATCCATATACATAATTACTACATACAGCAGTTAAAAGCAACATTTTACCAGTTGTTATGGTCAAAAGAGAGGTGCCAATTCTAAGAAAGCTGTAGCCTTCAACATTTGACCTGAGATATCTGACCATGGTTAGTAATGGTGGCGTTTCAGGTTCTTATGTAATCTTCTGATGCATACATCAGTGCTGTTTCCTGAAGTCATGAAATCATGCTTTGAACAATATTCAAGCAAATTTGCAAACCATCATATAATAAACCCATAGCATACACGGGGAGCCCGCTATCCTGTTTTCTGGGTTTAGTCATCTGATGTTTGCAACACAAGCACAGTTGTGATGGGAATTTTGGTCAACAGCAGAGAGCAATAAGGCCCAAAAAGGCGGCCCCCTGAAATGGATGAAAATTGATGACTTTATCTACTTAATTCTTATTCTACAAATGCAATATTAATCAGAATATTGTGTTTTGACTCTCGGGGACAATAACAACATTCTTGCCCCCCTGCCCGCTTCTCCTCACTAGGGTCGCGAGCGCCCTGGAGCCTATCCCAGCTGTCATCGGGCAGGAGGCGGGGTACACCCTGAACTGGTTGCCAGCCAATCGCAGGGCACATAGAAACAAACAACCATTCGCACTCACAGTCACACCTACGGGCAATTTTAGAGTCTCCAATTAATGCATGTTGTTGGGATGTGGGAGGAAACCGGAGTGCCCGGAGAAAACCCACGCAGGCACGAGGAGAACATGCAAACTCCACACAGGTGGGGCCAGGGATTGAACCCGGGTCCTCAGAACTGTGAGGCTGACGCTCTAACCAGTTGGTCACCGTGCCGCCATTTTGAATTTCATTCCTCTTTAATTTTTGTTTTGTCCTGTTCGGCTGTTAGGTCAAGCAGAATGGAGGATCTGTATTCCTTTTATGCCGGAACAGTTTTACTGTATCACAGTGGAGTTTTTAAGCTGCCGGTGTGGTTTCTAATGGATATTTATTGCGAATCAGAGGATCAGTATTAAGAATCAGTCGAACAGAACTAAGGGGTGAGGGTAGGAACGTGAGAAAAGAAGTTGAAAGGCTTTGTTCTTTTTTAAACTATCTTTATTTAACAACATATCAACGATACACTTGGGTTGATAGCATGGCTGTGACGCCAGACAGCGCTTCCAATAGTAAAAAAAGAGTCCAAAAAAATCTACTCTTACCTATGAACCCTTTTCGAGGATTGTAGAAATAACATCAAGAAAATTAACAGATTTTGTCGTGAATTTTCACAATGAAGTCTATTTCTCTGATATGAGAGTGGCACTTACCAATGGGAATGGCAACAGCAAAATGCACATTCACTTAGAGTAAATTTTAATTGAATTGATTTTTTTTTTGTGTTGTGTTTTTGTGTTTTTGTGTGAAATTCATGTTTTGTTGGTTTTGGTCTTTAAACAATGATTTTGTGTGCAACTGATGCGTGGTTCATTTTGTCCATGACCTGGATGACAATCTGCACAGACAATAAAATATACCCGTTTTGAATTACCTGTTCAATGAATTTTATTTTTATAATTCGGAAGGGTTCCGTGAACTCCAGATGAAACTTGTGGGGTTCCATAGCTCCAACAAGGTTAAGAACCACTGATCTATAACAATGAAGCATTAGATTTGAGCGTTATATGGGGCAGTAGTGCTACACACTGTGAGGGAAGGACAGGACAAGATAGGACACGTCAAGGACAGGAGAAGAAGCATGCAGGACAAGGGTCGTAGAACCGGCTGTACAACTGAAGTGCGGTGGGAGCGACTATGTACATTATAAAAGTCTGTAGGATGAAAGTGTTAATGAGGGGATATCCTGGCAATTTGCATATTCATGAGTTATTTGTCGCAATAAGTGAGCGGCCCCACACCCAGCGAAAAAGTCCCAGGGGTGTGTGCCTGCGGACACATACAAGTGAATTGACACCGTTTCGCATGCACAATAACTGACAGAAGTGTTCTGTAATTGCTGTGCCTGCACCGCGGTGGTTGAGGACCCCATCCAATCAATCGAGAGGGGGAGATCGGGCCGAGAGCAGCCTGGTGGACGTGACACATCCCACACCGAGGGACACAGAGCAATCTGCCGGCCCCACCAAGGCGCCACGACAACCGGCCACCCGGAGGAGGTCACAGGGACACAATGCCACCCCCCCTGTAAACCCCACCGCCCACGCAAATGCCACCCTCCCTCCACCCCCAGGAGAGCAAGACCCCCCCCCCCAACTTGCAGGGCCCATGATGCAGCCAGTCCCCAACCACAGCCTGAGGGCGGGACAGTGTCCCTTGTTTGTTGGAAAGGAGGGCGGATAGAGGTGCATGACAAGGGAACGATAAGGGGGTGGGGGTGGGGGGGGGGGGCCCAGGGAGCATGAGAGGAGAACCCCAATGCCAAGCAGTCATCCAGGGGGCCCGGCCTCAGGAGCACCACCATGAAACTATTGACAACCCACCTACCCCCGTTACTATGACTGCCAGGTCCCCAACTGGCAGTCATTGGCCCTACCCTGTGTATCAGTGCCCCCCCCCCCCCCCACCACCCCGCCCCCCGAGTGGTGTGTTGCATTAAAATCTGGACAGGCCAATGAGTTGGAGGGGGTGGGGTGGGGGAGGAGGGGGGTGCAGTGCTGCCAGACACTGCTGCCTAACATATGTTTATGTTTCCTATAGGCATGGAGTAATCTGGGATTTGATCTGCAGGATTCCATGAGTTTGCTGTTATTGGGAGTATTGTTGATTTTGTCCACTTGATAAAGTAATCTGATGTTTGTGAAAATGTTTTAATGAGATTTAAGACTGCCTGAAGAGAAGACTTGGGTTCCTGTAAATAAAGAAGAATATCATCACCATACGGATTGATTTTGTGTTCTGTCACTAGCGAGCAGATACCTTTAATATTAGCGTTCTGACATATAGCGGTAGCAAGAGGTTCGATGAATATTGCAAATAGACATCCTTGTGACAGTAGACATCCTTGTCTGGTTCCTATTTGTAAAGTAAAACTTTGTGATGTAATCTTATTTGTGGTGACTGTCGCTTTTGGCGAGTTGTACAATGTTGTTATCCAATGTATAAATGAGTCTCCAAAGCCAAATTTACGAAGTACTGTAAACAGGAAAGCCCAATTAACTTTATCGAAAGCTTTCGCTGCGTAAAGTGACATGATGATTGCATTTAGATTTTTACGCCGTGACATGCTTATTAAATTTAACAGAAGTCTGAAATTATTTGTGGAACCTCTACCTTTAATGAAACCTGTCTGGTCATAGTGGATTATCGACAGGAGTACCCTTTCAAATCTCGCTGCGAGGGCTTTCGAGATAATCTTGATATCTACATGAATCAGTGATAAGGGCCGATAATTAGCCAGGAGAGTGGGGTCATTACCTGACTTTCGTAATAATTTCATTGAAGCTGTGTTCATATGGATACTTATTTGACCTTTATCATTTATCTCCTTGACTGTTCTGAAAAATAGAAGCGCTAGTATTGGCCAGAAATGTTTAATGAATTCAACGGCGATTCCGTCCGGGCCAGGCGCTCGTCCCGATTGCATTTTTTTTTTTAATGCGTAATTGCGTAATTCTGTGATGGTTAAAGGAACATCAAGACCTTCTTTTATTTCTGTATTTAATTGATGAATGTTTAGATCCTGAATAAAAGTTTCAATTTCTTTTTGGTCTGGGTTGTTTGAAGATGCGTATAAACTGCCATAAGATTTGTAAAAGATTTCATTTATTTCTAGCGGTGACTGTGTACAGTTGCCGTTTGAATCTTGAATGGCTGTAATTAATGACTTTGCTTTATGAAGTTGGTTCGCAAGAAATTTTCCTGATTTATTGTTGTACTCAAAGTTAGTGAATCTTGACTGTTGTAGAAAATCTGTTCTTTTTGATAACCTTTAATTAATGTTTTGCCTTTTGAAGTTGGTCTCAAGCGTATCTGTCGCATTAATTGCATATTCATTTTAAAATTTTTGTTCTTGTTTTTTCTTTTTGAAGAGTATGATATGATTCGACCTCTCAATACAGCTTTTCTGGTTTTCCACAGCAGAGATGGGGATATGGTTGGGGAGTCGCTGAATTTCAAAAACTTGTCCCATTTCTTCCTCACGAAAGAATCTAAATTTCGGGTCCTTCAATAGGGACATGTTAAAGTGCCATGTTGGTGGGGATCCCAGACTTGACTAATTTTTTTAGATTGAGAGAAATTGGTGCGTGGTCGCTGATGATGATTGGATGTATTTTGGAGGTAATTCTTTGAGCTGCCGAATTGTTTGAGAGAAAAAAAATCAATTCTTGAGAAAGAGCGTGAACCGACGAGAAATATGTGTATTCTCTCCTAGTACGGCTTTTCAGCCTCCTTATGTCAACAAGACCAAAGTCGCCCATATACTGCTCTAATATATTGGGGCATTGTGGCTGGTTGCTATTTTTGAGATTTGAGCTATCTATTAGGGGATTAGGGTAAGGTTAAAGTTGCCTCCCATGATAATTGTACAATTGGCTGACAAATTTAACAAGTGTGCAAAGAGCGTGGAAAAAAGGCTGGATGATCTTTATTAGGAGCGTATACATTTACAATTGTGTAAAGTTTGTTAAATATTCTAGCCTGTATAATTATGTATCAGCCTTCTGGATCTGATACTGTACTATGTATTGTAAAAAGTAGTCTTTTATGAACTAGTATTGAGACTCCTCTTTGTCCACTGTTATAAGAGGCTGAGATAGCCAAAGTGAAATTAGGGTCAATGAGGCATTTTTCGTCTGACTCAATAAAGTGGGTTTCTTGTCATAAGAGAAGGTCTGTTTTAATTTTAGTGATATAATCCATAATCTTAATTCTCTTTGACTGTGATTGAATGAAAATTGACATTCCATGACACAAAAGTTAAGAGTGACATATAATGGGTGCGTGTATCGTAATTTTAAATAGATTGGGTACTATGTAGCTCTTTGTTGTTGTTTTCTTGACAGTTTTTGAGACTTTTTGGTATTGTGTTGACAAATGTTATTTAGAGAGGATGATAAAGATGCTATATTTAAGTACAGCAAAGCCAGGGTACATAGAAGGGTAGCAAACAAACACTGAACATAGAAAACAAACATTAGTGACATTAGGGGATAATATGGTGAGTGGTAGTTGTTTGTAGTGCACAAGAAGAGTTTTGAGCAACTAGTGTGTATTGTGTTTGTGGAAACAAGCAGAACAGGAAAGCAGACAGACAGGAGTGAGAATTCATGCTGGTGGCTGGCGTGATTCCGTTTTTTGTTTGTTTGTCTAAACAAAAGTGGAAAGAATGAATATATGTTTTGAAGATGCGTATAAACTGCCATAAGATTTGTAAAAGATTTCATTTATTTCTAGCGGTGACTGATTTTGAAATGCCACATCAGATTTTGATGGGACCTATTTTGTTGGAGACCTGGGGTGGTGTAGTGTCCCCCAGATCTGGTCTGCTGTTGTGATAACTGATAGATTTTTTTTAATGAATTTTTTAAATCCGTGATCATGACAGTGAAATTTACCAATTTCATCCATCCATCCATCCATTTTGTACCGCTTATTCGGGTCGGGTCGCGGGGGCAGTAGCTTCAGCAGGGATGGCCAGACTTTTATTTTGAAATGCCACATCAGATTTTGATGGGACCTCTTTTGTTGGGAGACCTGGGGTGGTATAGTGTCCCCCAGAACTTGTCTGGTGTTGTGATAACTAATAATTTTTTTTTAAAGAATATTTGTAATCCATGATCATGACAGTGAAATATACCAAATTCAAGAGTCTTTTATTTTGAAATGCCACATCAGATTTTGATGGGACCTCTTTTGTTGGAGACCTGGGGTGGTTTAGTGTCCTCCAGAACTGGTCCGGTGTTGCGATATCTCATTAAAAAGATTTAACAGATTTTTTTCAGTCAGGGATAATGAAAGCAACATATGCAGTTTTCAGAGATTTTTATTTTGAAATACAATATCAGATCTTCATCAAACCTCTTTTTGTGGAGTCCTTGGTGGTCTGTCACACAGATCTGGACTTGTCTTGCGATACCAATAGGATTATGTTGGGGTGGCTTTGGCTCAGTAGGTAGAACAGGTTCGAATGCCTGCTACGACTGTCCGCATGTCGAAGTGTCCTTAGGCAAGACACTGTACCCTAATTTGCTCCCAGTGGGCCTGGCAGTGCCTCGCATGACAGCAGTCGCCCATTGGTTTATGAATGTGTGTGTGAATGTGAGGCTTTGTAAAGCGCTTTGGGCACTGTGATGATGTAGATAAAGCGCTATATAAGTGGAGTCCATTACCATTTATTTTTCCTAAGATATCAAATAAAGTAAATTTTTTAATGTATGTATGTATGTAATGTATTTCAAGATTAAAATTACCTTTGCTGGTTGCATTCCTAAACCGAAGAGCACTGACGTCCGTATTATTGGGAAGCTTTTATTTTGAAGGTGGCTTCGCCGCGAGTTGGCGACCTATTACCGTAATGCCTATCCATCCATCCATCCATTTTCTACCGCTTATCCGGATCGGGTCGTGGGAGCAGTAGCTTTAGCAGGGACGCCCAGACTTCCCTCTCCCCAGCCACTTCATCCAGCTCTTCCGGGGGGATCCCGAGGCGTTCCCAGGCCAGCCGAAGGACGTAGTCTCTCCAGCGTGTCCTGGGTCGTCCCCGGGGTCTCCTCCCGGTGGGACGTGCCCGGAACACCTCACCAGGGAGGCGTCCGGGAGGCATCCGAATCAGATGCCCCAGCCACCTCATCTGGCTCCTCTCAATGCGGAGGAGCAGCGATCCTCCCGGATGACCTAGCTTCTCACCCTATCTCTAAGGGAGAGCCCGGACACTCTGCGGAGGAAACTCATTTCGGCCGCTTGTATCCGGGATCTCGTTCTTTCGGTCACAACCCACAGCTCATGACCATAGGTGAGGGTAGGAACGAAGATCGACCGGTAAATTGAGAGCTTCGTCTTTCGGCTTAGCTCCTTCTTTACCACAACGGACCGATACAAAGTCTGCATCACTGCAGACGCTGCACCGATCCGTCTGTCGATCTCCCGTTCCATTCTTCCCTCACTTGTGAACAAGACCCCAAGATACTTGAACTCCTCCACTTGGGGCAGGATCTCATCCCCGACCTGGAGAGGGCATGCCACCCTTTTCCGACTGAGGACCATGGTCTCAGATTTGGAGGTGCTGATTCTCATCCCAGCCGCTTCACACTCGGCTGCGAACTGCTCCAGTGAGAGTTGGAGCTCACGGCTTGATGAAGCCAACAGAACCACATCATCAGCAAAAAGCAGAGATGCAATACTGAGGCCACCAAACCGGACCCCTCTACGCCTTGGCTGCGCTTACAAATTCTGTCCATAAAAGTTATGAACAGAATCGGCGACAAAGGGCAGCCTTGGCGGAGTCCAACCCTCACCGGGAACGAGTCCGACTTACTGCCGGATATGCGGACCAAACTCTGACTCCGGTCGTACAGGGACCGAACAGCCCGTATCAGGGTGTTCGGTACCCCATACTCCTGAAGCACCCTCCACAGGACTCCCCGAGGGACACGGTCGAACGCCTTCTCCAAGTCCACAAAACACATGTAGACTGGTTGGGAGAACTCCCATGCACCCTCGAGGACCCTGCCGAGGGTGTAGAGCTGGTCCACTGTTCCACGGCCAGGACGAAAACCACACTGCTCCTCCTGAATCTGAGATTTGACTTCCCGACGAACCCTCCTCTCCAACACCCCTGAATAGACCTTACCAGGGATGCTGAGCAGTGTGATCCCCCCTGTAGTTGGAACACACCCTCCGGTCCCCCTTCTTAAAAAGGGGGACCACCACCCCAGTCTGCCAATCCAGAGGCACTGTCCCCGATGTCCACGCGATGTTGCAGAGGCGTGTCAACCAGGACAGCCCCACAACATCCAGAGATGACCCGCGTCCGGGTAAGGGAAAACGAAGTCCATTGTTTGTCGTCATCATTAGGGTTCTTTGAGCCGTGCTTTGTCTGGTCCCTCACCTTGGACCTGTTTGTCATGGGTGACCCTGCCAGGGGCATAAAGCCCCAGAAAACTTAGTTCCTAGGATCACTGGGACACACAAACCCCTCCACCACGACAAGGTGACAGCTCAAGGAGGGGACCGTAATGCCAAGTATGAACAAAATTAATGCCTAGTATGAACAAAATTAGGGGCGGCTGGCTTGACTGCTACTTTTCGAGTGGAGGCTGGTTTGACCGCAGTAACCCTGCGCCCCTGCACTCTCGAAGCATTACCAAGCAATCTATGCTTAATCCAACCGCTAGATTAGAGTAACAGTTGGATTGAGTGTGAATCGATTAGTCATGCCTGGAGAGTGAGGCACAAGAATGATGTAATAGAAAGCATTAACAGACCAGTGCGGTTAATGTGAGCAATAAGTACTGTACTCATTTTAATGTATGCACAATACTCTGTCACAAACTGCTTGCACCCAACTCCAAAATCCAGTACTCACAAGGAAGGGAAATTGCAGCTGTCTTTCTCCGCAGCAGCGCCCCCACAAGTTGTCAAATGTCGATAAAGAAAACAAGCTGAGAGCGCAAGGAACAAGTGTCTGAGCGTTGCAATGGGCGATCCCAATTCAAATGAAACACATTTGTTTTGAGTTCATGAATGTCAAAGTCAAAATATCTTTAATATAAGTCTAATATATTAACAAGAAATGCATGTAAAAGTTGTTCATTAGATTTGTTTTAGAAAATTAAACAACAAATAAATGTGTTCCATGAAAGAAGGGCTTGAATCATTGCTGGTCTCGGAGAAGTTGTCAGAGATGTGGAACCCCAGTAGTTCCATTCATACTCAGTAGGGGATGCTGTAGAGTCTTCCTTTTGTTGTGATACAAGGTTTAAGTTATTGTGCTTATTGTACAAAGATTTTTTTTTTTTTTGCTCATCCAAGTCTCATGTGATTACAATTGTTCAATCAGCCGTTGCGTTGCAAGATGGTCTTTTTTCAACACTGTTGCTTCAAGTACAGAATTAAGAAAATGTTGTGTATCATCATTGTCATCATCATTTGACTGATCAATTTCAAACAGCTATTGCATTGCAATATAAAAACTCATCACATTGTCAAAGAATATGACGTATAGCATGGACATCACTGAATTCCTGTACGTTGTTGATGTATATGGATAAAAAACATCTGAAGTGTTTCACAGACGATGCAACCCTTTGCATATATTTCTCTATTTATGTTTAAGGAAGGCTACTCGAACATTACTGAGGGTAATAGGCACTGTGCTTCCAATCACTTTTTCCACATTTTTGTTATGATACAGCGATACACCAAAATCCCCCGCTTAAAATTCTACAAGAAATATTCCATAACGACAAGTGTAAACACTTTTTTGAAATGTTTAAAATCTATTAAAAATAAACATGTGTCACCCCTGTTTTTGGGCAGTTTATTTGATTCTTCTTTGCGGATCCTCTCTAACTCTATCAGATTGGATGAGGAGCATGAGTGTAAAGCCATTTTGAGTTCTCTCCAGAGATGTTCCTGACTTGATCCAAGTCTTGTGCATGGCAACGTTGCACGCTCGAGGTGTGCTCTGAGGTGGCCAGGCGAACGTGATGCAGCAGTCCCTTCTTGGATCTTTTTTTTTTTCAAGTCTAGTGAGGACTCCTTTTTGGAGTCCTTGGAGGGGTTGCTGGAGAGCGCTCCCGCTGGGGACTCCATTGTTCTGTTGGGGGACTTCAATGCTCACGTGGGCAATGACAGTGAGGCCTGGAAGGGCGTGATTGGGCGGAACGCCCCCCCCACCCCCCGATCAGAACCCGAGCGGTGTTCTGTTATTGGACTTCTGTGCTCGTCACGGATTGTCCATAACGAACACCCTGTTCAAGCATAAGGATGTCCACACGTGCACTTGGCACCAGGACACCCTATGTCGCAGTTCGATGATCGACTTTGTGGTCGTGTCATTGGACTTGCGGCCGCGTGTCTTGGACACTCGGGTGAAGAGAGGGGCGGAGCTGTCAACTGATCACCACCTGGTGGTGAGTTGGTTCCGGTGGTGGGGGAAGATGCCGGTCCGACGTGACAGGCCCAAACGTATTGTGAGGGTCTGCTGGGAACGTCTGGCAGAATCCCCTGTCAGAAGGAGTTTCAACTCCCACCTCCGACAGAACTTTGCTCATGTTCCGGGGGAGGCGGGGGACATCGAGTCCGAATGGACCATGTTCCACGCCTCCTTTGCTGAGGCGGCCGACCGGAGCTGTGGCCGTAAGGTGGTCGGTGCCTGTCGTGGCGGCAATCCCTGAACCTGTTGGTGGACACCAACAGTGAGGGATGCCGTCAAGCTGAAGAAGGAGTCCTATTGAGCCTTTTTGGCCTGTGGGACTCCTGAGGCAGCTGATGGGTACCGGCTGGCCAAGTGGAATGCAGTTCTGGTGGTCGCTGAAGCAAAAACTTGGGTATGGGAGGAGTTCGGTGAGGCCATGGAGAAAGACTTCCGGATGGCTTCGAGGAAATTCTGGTCCACCATCCGACGTCTCAGGAGAGGAAAGCAGTGCACCACCAACACTGTGTATAGTGGGGATGGGGCGCTGCTGACCTCGACTCGAGACGTTGTGAGTCGGTGGGGAGAATACTTCGAAGACCTCCTCAATTCCACCGACACGCCTTCCCATGAGGAAGCAGAGTGTGGGTTCTCTGAGGCGGGCTCTCCTATCTCTGGGTTTTAGGTCACTGAGGTAATTAAAAAGCTCCTCGGTGGCAGGGCCCCGGGGGTGGATGAGATTCGCCCGGAGTTCCTAAAGGCTCTGGATGTTGTGGGGCTGTCCTGGTTGACACGCCTCTGCAACATCGCGTGGACATCGGGGACAGTGCCTCTGGATTGGCAGAGTGGGGTGGTGGTCCCCCTTTTTAAGAAGGGGGACCGGAGGGTGTGTTCCAACTACAGGGGGATCACACTGCTCAGCCTCCCTTGTAAGGTCTGATATGGGCTGTTCGGTCCCTGTACGACCGGAGTCAGAGTTTGGTCCGCATATCCGGCAGTAAGTCGGACTCGTTCCCGGTGAGGGTTGGACTCCGCCAAGGCTGCCCTTTGTCGCCGATTCTGTTCATAACTTTTATGGACAGAATTTCTAGGCGCAGCCAAGGTGTAGAGGGGGTCCGGTTTGGTGGCCTCAGTATTGCATCTCTGCTTTTTGCTGATGATGTGGTTCTGTTGGCTTCATCAAGCCGTGAGCTCCAACTCTCACTGGAGCAGTTCGCAGCCGAGTGTGAAGCGGCTGGGATGAGAATCAGCACCTCCAAATCTGAGACCCTGGTCCTCAGTCGGAAAAGGGTGGCATGCTCTCTCCAGATCGGGGATGAGATCATGCCCCAAGTGGAGGAGTTCAAGTATCTTGAGGTTTGTATCGGTCCCTTGTGGTGAAGAAGGAGCTAAGCTGAAAGGCGAAGCTCTCAATTTACCAGTCGATCTTCGTTACTACCCTCACCTATGGTCATGAGCTGTGGGTCGTGACCGAAAGAACAAGATCCCGGATACAAGCGGCCGAAATGAGTTTCCTCCGCAGGGTGTCCGGACTCTCTCTTAGAGATAGGGTGAGAAGTACGGTCATCCGGGAGGATCGCTGCTCCTCCGCATTGAGAGGAGCCAGATGAGGTGGCTGGGGCATCTGATTTGGATGCCTCCCGGACGCCTCCCTGGTGAGGTGTTCCGGGCACGTCCCACCGGGAGGAGACCCCGGGGACGACCCAGGACACGCTGGAGAGACTACGTCCTTCGGCTGGCCTGGGAACGCCTCTGGATCCCCCTGGAAGAGCTGGATGAAGTGGCTGGGGAGAGGGAAGTCTGGGCGTCCCTGCTAAAGCTGCTGCCCCCGCGACCCGACCCGGATAAGCGGTAGAAAATGGATGGATGGATGGAAGTCTAGTGAGCTGGGTGAGGAGGCACGGTGAACAACTGGTTAGAGCGTCTGCCTCACAGTTCTGAGGACCGGGGTTCAATCCCCGGCCCCACCTATGTGGAGTTTGTATGTTCTCCCCGTGCCTGCGTGGGTTTTTTCCGGGCACTCCGGTTTCCTCCCACATCCCAAAAACATCCGTGGTTGGTTGATTGAAGACTCTAAATTGCCCGCAGGTGTGAATGTGAGTGTGAATGGTTGTTTGTTTATATGTCCTGTGATTGGCTGGCAACCAGTTCAGGGTATACCCCGCCTCCTGCCTGAAGATAGCTGGGATAGGCTCCAGAACTCCCGCGACCCTAGTGAGGATAAGCGGCTCGGAAAATGGATGGTGGGTGAGCTGGGGGTGTGTCTTTGGGCAGAGACATGAGGGGGCAAGGCGGGGATTGAAGGTAGAGCTACATTCAACTCTTACTAGCAGTTTGAAAACTGCAAACTCTCCCTTTAAGAATACTTTGACACGTCAGGGGGTAGGTGAACCATGAGTTAAACCGGCAAAGCTTTGGTTGCTGGAAACACCCTCCCTCCAAAATATGTTGGAGCATTTTCTACTTCTTCAAACGTGTGTGCAGTTTGGTCCAAATCAATGCTTTTATCAGATGGCAGTAATGGGCTTGCTGCCTCTTTTGTCCCTCATCAGGCAGCACATGTACAGCACTGTGAAGTAAATGCGTCTTGAGTGGCTGTAATATTTACTGCTACACAATGCCTCCAAATGAGGGTGCAGTTATCCTGCTGCTCCAAATATATTGTTGTGGTGCTGATGACAAAGTCATTCTTTGTCGATTATCTCACAGCTCTAATGCTTTCATCCTAGATTTGAAGGAAGCTGAGGGGAGGTAAAAAATGCTGAGGTGCTGTCATCTATGAAAATGACTTTGCCTGTTAGGCGTGCGTCTCTCGCTTGAGCATTTTCAAAGGACCAATTCAGGAAATGATTACCAGAGAGGGAAACTGTTCAACACATTCACCATATGACAAAGTGTAAAGAAGTCTGATCGCCATAATCAGATTGCTTCTCACTTACTTAATGTGCCTGTATCATATTCTTCTGTTCTTGCTCTGCAGTTTATGGAGATTGCCTATGACGAGTCAAACTAATGTGCATTGCATCTTAAGTTGAGGCGCTTTATGATGCTACATAGAGAAGTTTGCATCTTTGTCAAAGTGTAACAAATCTTTGTTTTTTCACAAATGACATTTAAGGGGCGCAAACACTATCCAAGACATTACCTTTAACAGGCAGAGAATCTGCGACTGCCCTGCATATAATGGGAATCAGTCTGAGAAATGGTGATGATAGTGGGGTAATGCCTGATGGAAAATAAATAAATAAATTCAGTTCATCATGCAAATTTATCCTCCCAACCGTGGCACATTCTTCAAACAGACACCTCCTCTGGAGAGAGGAGGCACAGTCTGATAAAGAGACAAATGAGCTCATGATCTCCATAGCAGCCTCCTACCTTGTGAGCAGTTTTCCCTTGTGTGTGTGTGTGTATGTGTGTGTGTGTGTGTGTGTGTGTGCGAGTGTGTGTGCACAATGTGTGTTGGGCTTCTGCATGGCTCAAGTGACCTTTGCAAGGATGACAAGCATGTCCAGTACAAGATTCCTCATGTGGGCTATATTTATCCCAAGTGATTGCTGACGACAGCATGCATTGGACCTGATAAATAGCCGTGACCCTTTAAGAAAATCTGTGTAACAGCCGAAGGGACAATAATTATACAATTGCAGTAATAATACATAATTACAAAATTAGATGACAAGTTGTTGGTGCACAAATCTTCTAATTCTGATGATGACCAAAATGATTTATCCTCATGGAGATGGTATTATATAGAAAACAAAGACGTGCATTATCATTTCATTTTCGTCGAATATATTAAAATTGGCCCGCGACCCTAATGAGGAGAAGCGGCTCAGATAATGGATGGATGGATGGATATTAAAATTGTTTTCAATGTCATGTAGTGTGACTCAGTTTTCATGACTTATTTTCTGATGAGTTTTAGCCAATCAAAACTGTAATTCCTCTTTAAACACCACATTCAGCAACAATGTGTCTCTTCTCCTCGCCTTAATCCATTCATCCATTTTCCGTACGTATCGCTTATCCTCACTAGGGTCGCAGGCGTGCTGGAGCCTATCCCAACGATATTTGGGTGAGAAGCGAGGTACACCCTGAACTGGTCGCCAGCCAATTGCAGGGCACGTATAGACAAACAACCATCCGCACTCACATTCACACCTACGGGCAATTTAGAGTCTTCAATAAACCTATCATGCATGTTTTTTTGGGATGTGGGAGTAAACCGGACTACCCGGAGAAAGCCCACGCAGGATCGTGGAGATCCTGTAAACTCCACACAGGTGAGGCCGGATTTGAACCTGGGTCCTCAGAACTGTGAGGGAGATGTGCTAACTAGTTGTCCACCGTGCCGACCTCTCCTCTCCGTTTATAATGAATTCAGATCCTCTCCTCTCCTCATAATGATTTCAGATATTCCAACAAGGTGATAACAAAATTGTCTGACATTTCCAGATTTATTGCTCTATTTTGTTATTATTGCCAAAGAAATATACAGAGATTCTGTCCCATAAATCATATTGAGGGAGCAATACAAATGCTATTGTGTTTAGCCCATTGCAACCATTTTTGAATTAGAATTAAATTGCCGGCTCATTTTCACAAATGGAAATGAAAAACCACTGCTGGTGCCGCAGCGTGACTTTCTCAAGCAAGTGTTTATCAATGGATGGATTTCCTGAGTGCTTCTGCTACGTGAGGATCAATTTCGATTAGCTGGTGGTGCTTTGACAGTGGACCTGATGCTTCTGCATTTCATAAAGCTTTTCCTTTCTTCTTCTCACACTCCATATGCCCGTATGATTGCCTTGTGCAAGTGTTAGATTAGAAAAACACATATTTCTCGACAGAAAAAAAGACTGCAATGTAATTTAAAAAGTGATGTTTATATATATATATATGTATGTATGTATATATATATATATATATATATATATATATATATATAAAAGACAGCAGAAGATATATGGGTAAGATTTATGGGCCAAGTCTGTATTAAATAATTCCATGGCTGTACAGAATTTGCCTTGAAGGAACTCCCTTCTTCTTACCCTCTCTCATAAATTTGTACTGGCATTACCACTTGACTGTTTTTGTCAATGTCTTTATGTCTCAAAAGTCTTTCTTGTCAATTGACTGCCTGTTGTCATACCAGAGTGGCTCCAACTACCGGAGAAAAATTCCTTGTGTGTTTTTTGGACATACTTGGTCACAGTCATGCCTGACGACCCCCCCCCCCCCCCCCCCCAAAGGCTGGAGTTGGCTTAAGTCATGCTTATAACCAAATGAATCATATTTTAAAAAAGAAAATAAAAGAATACGTTTATCCTTTGGTCTAATTAACATTTTAGAGTTAATCATTAGAAGT
The DNA here is from genome assembly GCF_024500275.1 of Phycodurus eques. Lineage (NCBI taxonomy): Eukaryota > Metazoa > Chordata > Actinopteri > Syngnathiformes > Syngnathidae > Phycodurus > Phycodurus eques. The sequence continues at coordinate 30,027,736 of NC_084526.1, read as the reverse complement.
CTATCAAATAACCTTTGGAAAGCAAATAAGTAAATTTACTCAGCATGTGTAGTTCTATCTCCTTATAAATACAGTATTCTATTTCAAAACTTCCATCCATCCATCCATTTTCTGTACTGCTTATCCTCACTCGGGTCACAGGCGTGCTGGTGCCTACCCCAGCTATCTTTGGGCGACAGGCGGGGTACACCCTGGACTGGTCGCCACCCAATTGTAGGGCACATAGAAACAAACAACCATTTGCACCTACATTCACACCTACGGGCAATTTAGAGTCTTCAATAAACCTACCACGCATGTTTTTGGGATGTGGGAGGAAACCGGAGTACCCGGAGAAAACCACGCAGGCACAGGGAGTACATGCAAACTCCACACAGGTGGGGTTTGAACCCCGGTCCTCAGAACTGTGAGGCAGATGTGCTAACCATCTCCTATTTCAAAACAATGTGTAATTTTCAGGATAAAAGGTGTTCCATCCATCCATTTTCTGAGCCGCTTATCCTCACAAGGGTTGCGAGAGCTGGAACCTATCCCAGCTATCATCAGGCAGGAGGCGGGGTACACCCTGAACTGGTTGCCGGGCACACATAAAAAAACAACCATTCGCACTCACATTCACACCTAGGGCCAATTTAGAGACTTCAATTAACCTACCATGCTGTTTTTCGGATGTGGGAGGAAACCGGAGTCCCTTTTTTATATTCAAACGTTACAACTTGCTTACTGGCGGTTAACCTTGCTCATGCTGAGCCCCGGTTTCAAAAGTCTGCATTTGTGGCTGGTCTAAATGCCTGCCCGCTGCTGCTGTCTTCAGCTTGTTCAAGCTGCTGTTGATGGTCCATTCACTGCATTGCTGTCACAGACATGGAGGCTACAACAGTTCCTCAAGTGAACATATCTATGATTTTAGCACATTTTGCAGCATCTAAAATGAGATTCTTCAATTTCACACACTTAATTTTGTTCTTCTACATTGCAACACTCTCGTCGCTCTACACCACAGTGAAACAAGCAGCGTGTGTCACGCTGCCTGACTACCAGATGCCGCATGGAAGGGTTCAGACACTTTATTCCTATATACTGATTGGTTTAGCCAACTGTCTATATTAAAGGTGGACCAATGGGCCCACCACTCTACATTGTGGGCCGGTCTCTAGATAAGGGCAAAAAAAAAAAAAAAAAACTGTGTCGCAATTGGCACCAGAGGATTGATGGCCCAACGGGCACTGCCCGGTGTGCCTGTTGGTGTCATGAATTGGCCAACAGCCAGTTAATGGACCACTATAAAATAAAATTTTTAAGTTACACCTAAATCTCAAATTTAAATATACAAAATGAAATGTTAAATAGAGTGTAAATATAAATGTTAAATCTACATATATCTAAATATAAATCTTAAATTTAAAAATACATCCATCCATCCATTTTCTGAGGAGCTTCTCCTCACTAGGGTCGCGGGCACGCTGGAGCCTATCCCAGCTATGATCAGGCAGGAGGTAGGGTACACCCTGAACTGGTTGCCAGCCAATCGCAGCGCGACATAGAAACAAACAGTGATTTGCACTCACAGTCATGCCTATGGGCAATTTAGAGTCTCCAATTAATGCATGTTTTTGGGATGTGGGAGGAAACCGGAGGGCCCGGAAAAAAGCCACGCAGGCACGGGGAGAACATGCAAACTCCACACAGGCGGGGACGGGGATTGAACCCGGCTCCTCAGAACTGTGAGGCGGATGCTCTAACCAGTCGGCCACCGTGCCGCCTACAAACAAACAACCATTCACAATCACATTCACACCTACGGGCAATTTAGAGTTGTCAATTCACCTACCATACATGTTTTTGGGATGTGGGAGGAAACCAGAGTGCCCGGAGAAAACCCACGCAGGCATGGAGAGAACATGCAAACTCCACACAGGCAGGGCTGGGGATTGAACCCTGGACCTCAGAACTGTGAGGCAGATGCTCTAACCCAGGGGTGCCCAAACGTTTTGGCTCAGGGGCCACATTGCCGTAAAAAAATTGTCATGTGGGCCAGCATTAATTTTACATGCTACCGATGAGGGTAATGCTTTTTTGTATTTTTATTTTAATGTTTTACTATACTGTCTGCTGCTAGGTAGATCTTATAACTGCCTGACCTGGATAAGTGAAGGTTAAAATAAAAATTAATGAAATGCAAAATAAAGTATTTTTATGAAATTTGACTCAAACTCATCAGAATCAACAAACAACATGTTTGCATTAATGTGAAGGGTGATACTGAGATCTCGCCTGCAGTAAATGGGGCGGGTCTGCCTCAAAAGCGGTGGTTTTAATGCGCAAGATGTCACGCAGGTGGGAGTCACTTAGTCTTGTCCTCGCGCGGTTCTTATTCATGTTCATGACTGAGAATGTCTTCTCACACAAGTATGTCGAGCCAAACAAGCTCAACATTTTCTTAGCAAATGTACGAATCTCTTGGAACGTGTCTTTATCCAGCTGCTGGTAAAAGTTGACAAGAGGGAGTTGTTGGTACCGGCTGTGACACTCTGTGTCACACTGCAGCTCAATGAGCTCCAACTGCAGGTGGGCTGGAACGTCACTGAGATCCACGGAAACGGTTTGGCACGTAGAACGTTTTGGTGAATAATACAATGGAGTTTTATAGCTTTACCTCCTTCTTCGCTTACTTTGTGACACACTAGGGTTGATAATCCACTGTGCTCGCCAACCATGGCAGGTGCGCCATCCGTAATAATCCCCGCGATTTTATTCCACTTTAATTTTATGTCATGTACGGCGGAACAAACAGAAGCAAATAAATCTTTCCCTCTTGTTTGGTCCTTAAGGCTCTGGAGGTCAAGTAGCTCTTCACGCACGTTCATTTCACTGTCCACTCCTCTAAAAAAAATCAGGAACTGAGCGCTGTCGGATGCATCCGTGCTTTCGTCACAGGCTCACGAAAAAAATTCAATCTCCACTCCTTTTGCGTCCAATCTGTCTCTTAATATCAGAAGAAACCTCTTCGCTCCTTCGTGACACAGTGCTACGAGCCAGGAAAACATTGGCGAACTGTTGCTTTTTCTCAGGACAAATGTTCTCCACCATTTTCATCACACAGTCTTTAATAAATTCACCCTCAGTAAAAGGTTTGCAGTGCTTGGCAATCAGCGTTGCCACCTCATAGCTTGCCTTTGTTGTATTTTCATTTGACTCACTGGCTCTTGTGAAAAAGTGTTGCTATGCCGTTAAACCAGCTTCCAGTTGCTTCAATTTTTCACTGCGTTCGTTCCCAGTTAGCTTGTCGTAATTAGCATGTTCCGTCTGGTCGTGCCTCTTTATATTGAACTCCTTGAACACAGCCACAGTCTCTTGGCAAATTAGGCAGACGCAGTTGTTTCTAAACTCAGTGAAAAAATATTCAGACTTCCATTTGTCCTGGAAACGTCGGCCCTCGCTATCAACTTTTCTTTTCTTACTTCCAGTTGCCATTTTAGAAATGGGCAAAAAACAGATCATGCGCAAAACGGCCCCGCGAGAGTTCAGCCACAAGTTTACTGCCATCCTGTGGTGAAATATAAAATTGCGCGTGTATTTTGTACTGCCGGGCCACATATTATTGGTTTTATGACAGAGGCTTCGGGCCAGTGGAAATATGAACACGGGCCGGATTTGGCCCGGGGGCCGGACTTTGGGCATGTCTGCTCTAACCAGTCGTCCACCGTGTCACCTTAAAAATACATAATAAAACTAAATGTTAAATATATATTTAAATGTTAAATATAAATCTAAATATAAAAACTAAATGGAAATGTTAAATGCTCAATATAAATCTTTCGGGACAAACAAAATATTTTGATAATATGCAAATCCACACTGCCAAGAAATCCATTGATCCATTGATGGTCCTCAGGACCATAAACCTCCCAATTGACCAGATATTGAAAACCCCTGCCCCTTCTTCTAGAGTCTAAAATGATCCTCACTTTGTAAACTGGCTTTCCATCAACCAGGCGCGGAGGAGGAGGAGGCACCACTGAAGTGCTGAGCGGACTGGTGGAAACAGGCTTGAGCAGTGATACGTGGACGACAGGATGGACCTTCAGTGTGTTGGGGAGGTTGAGCATCACAATAACCTGGTTCACAACAGCGTCAACCACGACCGGTCCAATGAAACAAGGCCCATCTTCCTAAACACCCCAGCAAAACGAAGACCTATAGGGGAGAGCCACACCTCCTGGCCAGGCCGGTAAGACGGAGCTGGTTGTCTGTGACGATCTGCCAATGGACGATTGCGGCTTGTCGTACGTGAAAGTGCCACTCGGGTCTTCCGCCAGACCCGTTGAGCATGCCATAAATGGAGATGGATAGAAGGTATAGATACCTTGGACTCCTGGGAAGGAAAAACTGGATGCTGATACCCATAAGCCGACTTGAAGGGAGACAGTCCAGTGGCCGATCAGACTAGGGTATTGTGGGCGTAATCCACCCAAGGCAAGTGGAGAGACTGGGACGACGAATCCTGTTGATAAACACAAAGGACTGCAGCCTCCATGTCCTGGTTGGCCCGCTCAGTCTAGCCACTGGACTGCGGAAGGTACCACAATGACAAACTTGCTGATGCACCCATGGCCTTGCAGAATGCTTTCCAGACTTGGGACGTGAATTGGGCCCCCCTGTCAGATACCAGATCGGAGGGGATGCCATGGATGTGGTACACATTCTTGATTGGAAGACTAGCAGTCTAAAGTGAAGAAGCCAACTTGGGTAGCGGGATGAAGTGGGCCATTAGAGAATCTGTCAATCACACAGAGGTTGACGGAATTGCCCTGTGAAGACGGAAGACCAGTGACTAAATCCAGAGCAATGTGTGACCAGGGGTGGGATGGAATGGGCAACAGATGAAGCAGACCTGCCGGGGACTGATGGGCTGACTTCCTTCTGGCGCAGACTGCGCAAGCCGCGAGGAACTGCCAGATTTCCCGGTTGAGGCCTGGCCACCAGAACCTCTGTGACACGAGAAATCGTGTGGGAGCGACCCCAGGATGACATGCCACCCTCTATTAGTAGACATGGGAAAGAGCATCTGGCATTGTGGGAGCCTGCACGGTAAGTGATGGTATAGTTGAAATGAGTCAGAAACAATGCCCACCTAGCCTGACGGGAGTCGAGTCAATAGGCTGCACAGATGTGTGCCAGGTTTATGTTTTCCGTGAAGATATGGAATGGCTCTGATGCCCCCTCCAGCCAGTGCCTCCACTCCTGAAGCGTCAAGACAATAACCAATAGGTCACGGTTACCAATGTCATAATTACGTTCTGCAGGACTGAGGCAACAAGAGGAGAAGGCGCAGGGGTGAAGCCTCTGGTCGACGGGAGAGTGCTGGGACAAGACTGCCCCCGCTCCCGAATCCGAGGTGTCCACCTCTACGACAAATGGAGAGTCAGGGTTACTCCTCAGTCAGTGTGCAAATGGAGCAGATGCTACTCTGGCCACTGGCCAGTATTGGTCAAAAACAGATATGTAAATAGTGCAACGTGGCGATACTACTACAGTGAGTGCACGAGTAATATATAATTGGTCCCACAGAAATGTGACAACGAACTCAAGTAAAAAAAATTGCCAGCATGTTGCAATAGAATTATAGGTTAGGTGTTTAAGAAGTTGATCGCAAGAAGGAAGAAGCTGTTGGAATGTCTGCTAGTTCTAATTTGCATTGATCGGTAGCGCCTACCTGAGGGAAGGAGCTGGAAGAGCTGGTGATCGGGATGTGGAGGGTCCGAGAAGATTTTGCACGCTCTTGTCTTAGTTCTGGCAGCGTGCAAGTCCTCAAGGGTTGGTAGGGGGGTACCGACAATCCTTTCAGCAGTTTTGATTGTCCGTTGCAGCACAGTTGGTGAAGATGCTCTCAGGAGCAGGTGTGTACGAGACAGGGGTAAGACAACAACCAGAACACACACCCATGACAATATGTGCCCTGTGATTGACTGGCAACCAGCCGAGGGTATATCCCACCTCTCGCCCAAATTCAGCTGGGATAGGGCCCAGTTCACATGCGAGCCATATAGGTATAAGCGGTATAGAAAATGGATGGATCAATGTAAAATCATGCTTTTATTGGCATGGGTTTGTTGGCTTGTTTGTGTGACTTCCTGTTGAGAGTTTTTGATGTCAGCCTGGTATGTACTTTGTTCCAAATACATTTTTATGACAATAAAGACAGCCCTTTTCCAGCCTTCATCCATTTTGACATTTTCTGTGCATGCAGTCACAAAATCCTTTGGATCGTGTACATATTGGTGTTATTTCATTGTATCGTCAAATTGTAGTATGGTGTGCTTGTGTCAGATCTAATTACATCCTTCAAGGTTGAAAGTGAGAAGGCAAGATTATGCTCATTGTTTATTTGTTATTTTGTTTGTTAGCAGGATGTGCAAAAACTGCTATTGCTGCTACTGCTATTTATGGAAAATAAATATTTGATTTTGCACAATAACACATGTGAGTGAGCAAGATGAAGTGTGCCTATGATTATCATTGAAGGAGATCATACATTGGATCACGTAAGTATTCTATGCTAATGTGTAGCATTTCAGACAATAAAGAAAATTGTGGTAACACAAGCGTCTATGTTTAAATTTAATGTTGGCACTGTCAACTGCTCCAAAGGAAGTAAAGCAACAGAATGGCAAATGTAAAAATGAATGTTGTCGCATCGTTTGAAAAGCCAGTGCAGGACCTGAGGGCTTGGGGTGTACACACAATAATGCTACATATAAATAAAGTCAATAAACACACACAATAAAGTTACCCATGAATAAACACTTCTCGGCTGCTTGAGAAGGGCCTGACTTCTAAAGCTCCAGTACGTATTTTACCAATATATTACCGTATTGAGCACTTGAATGAGTCCCTTGGTAAACATAAAATGTTGCGTTCTGTCATTCCCATAGCTTTAGTTCTGTCTTCTGTCAAATATCCTGCTCAGGGCTGTAATCCCGCCTTGACTGTACACACAATGACAACACAGCCAAAGGAGGAAGTTAGAAAAACAGGTTTGTTAATATATTTACTCCAAGTGAACTAATATATGATGTTTTCACTGTCATTTGTATTAAAAATAGAAAATATTTCATGCCAGTACCCGAAACACATTAGACAGCATTTTTGGTGTACGGTTCACATTGGTTTAAAAAAACACCAGTTTATTGGGGAATGGCTGTGTGATAAGCACTCTCATGCAATTGCACATAAGATATTATTCTTCTCATTATTGTTCCATCTCTAAACAGTTGTAAAATATAATGTATCAAATTTTGCGTGGGTGAGCTTTTATTTCAATTAGAAATAAAAGCCAGTTAGATTGTGCTGATGTCATTTCTTTTGGCATATTTCCATCCATCCATCCATCCATTTTCTGTACCGCTTTTCATCACTAGGGTCAACAATTTCTAAAAATTATTAGCACACCTTGAGGATATAATGTGATGAATTAACCAGTAATCTTTTTTGGGTGCCATTTTGGTTGATGACAGCAAATATAGTATTCTGATGGACTTTGCAGGTTCTGACTGTCGGAGTGTGTTCAAATTCGACACCTTTGTTCCCGTAAAAACTACAAAAACAACAACTCTGCGATGATTTCTTTGATTTTGCATTACACCGACATTACTGATGTTATAATCCAGACCATATGCACACAAAACATACAGCTTAAGACTGCTTACAGAAGTGCATGCATTTTAGGTGGATAGGTTTTAGGTAGTTAAAAGTAGACTTTACACTGATTTTATCGGCCTGATCAGTTTCGGCCGATAAATAGCATTTTATGTTGATCGGCTTTAATGTCATAATTCGTCGATCCGATCAATGACATCATTGATCGGCTCCGCAAAAGACATTTACTCTGCATCGCCATCGTGCACAGTATATTTGAATCCAAAAGCTATTTTATTTTTAGCCTTGTCGCGTGTCTTTTGACGTAGTACTGTAAATATCTGACGGCCAATAAAGTTATTTGAAAAAAAAATAACATGTCGGCGGTGTGGGACGGACAACATGTCTAAGACAGACAACACGTAATGTGTGGATCAGACTACAAGACAAATTTGGTCTTTCACGATTGCAGTATGTCAGACTGTTGCAATAAAATCTTGTATTCCGATACCACCGCATCTCGTTTTTTTTACGATCATTGGGATTTATTTTGTCAAATGCGACCGGATACACTCGTTACCTCGGCGACGGCAAGAGTGGATCGCGTCGACTGTATTATAAGGACAAAATGGGGGAAAAAATTTGTTGGTGGTCACCGCTGCTCAGGAGAGGAGAGGGCGTTCGTTTAAGGCTTGCTTGAGGTATGTTCCCATACTTTTAATACGATACGGCTCGCAAGCAGTCAACAAAACATTATGCAGCCTAGCAAGCTACTGCTAGCACTAACGGCTGTCCGTTAACATGCCTCCATTCTGTCGAATCATGCTCTAAAGTTTCGGTGTGGTTGAAGTAATTCAATTATAATAAAGTAATTTAGTTACAGTAAGTTAGCACTCATTATTTCTGTCATGTTGTAATGTTGGTTTGACCTGACAAGAGCAGTGATTTTCCAACCTTTATGGAGCCAAGGAACATATTTTACAATTGAAAAAATCTCACGGTACATACTACTGTATATACTTCCTGCCATCTAATACAATACTGTCACTATGCCTCACTGGCATAAATAGATGAACAAAGATACAGTACTTATTGTAAATATAATTTTTTGAGCCATTAAGTACAAAGTATATACAGTAAATGAACAGGTCATTTAAATGGACACACTGCTCCATCTTGTGATCGGATCTGTGATCGGTTATCGTTTTTTTAAACTCGCTGATCGGCCCCAAAAATCCTGATCGTGTAAAGCCTAGTTAAAATAATTCTACCCATGTAAGTGTTTAATTCTTCTTTTCTGACTCTTTGAACCTCTCCATTTGCCCAAGAAAGTTACTGCCCTGGGCGGGTGCTTCTCATCTCCAGTTACTCACCAAATGGCACCAACCTTCTCATTTCTGGCAACCACCGGGAAACCCTCCAACTGTTCGTCATTCCCTCTGCAGAGACACCACTAGTCCTTGGACTTCGCTGGCTACAGAAACACTACCCCACTATTGATTGGACCCACCTGTCAATTATTGGTTGGAGCCATTTTTGCCACTCTCACTATCTTCGTTCAGCCGTCCCAACCTCCAGAGAACCTCAGCCACAAGCAGCACCACTCGATCTCTCCCTGGTCCCAGAAGAATACCACGATTTCTCCTCATAAGGATTTGGCCATCTCTATACCCCCCACCGCCCTTATGACTGTGCCATCGACCTCCTTCCTAGAGCCCCTCTCCCCTCAAGTCGCCTCTCCAACCTTTCCCGCCCTGAAAATATTGCCATGGAGAACTACATCCGTGAATCCCTAGCTTCTGGACTGATCTGGCCTTCCTCCTCCCCCCTGGGGGCTGGTTTCTTCTTTGATGGGGAGAAAGATTCCACTCTCTGCCCCTGCATTGACTTCCATGGAGTCAACGACATAACCATCAAGAACAAATCTCTGCTACCCCTCATTGACCCATCACTTGAACCCATCTGCGACGCTCAGCTCTCAATGCCTACCACCTCATCCGCATTAAAGAGGAAGATGAATGGGAAACAGCCTTCAATACCCCTCTTGGACATTTTTAATATCTGGTCATGCGCTTTGAGTTAAACAGTGCCCCCGCAGTTTTTCAAACGTTCATCACCGACGTTCTCTGAAATATGCTTAACCACTTCGTCTTCGTCTACCTTGACGACATCCTTATTTTCTCCCTCTCACTAGAAGAACATCAACAACATGTCCGCCAAGTGCTTTCTGGAAAACCACCTCTTTGTCAAACCCAAAAAGTGTGAATTCCACCTCACCTCTGTAATTTTTTGGGATACATCATCGCTCAAGGACAACTTCAACCAGACCCATCCAAGATCCAGGCTGTCGTGAACTGGCCCATTACCCTCCACTCGCAAAGAGCTGCAACGCTTCCTGGGTTTCGCGACCTTCTACCACAGATTCATTTGCGATTACAGTAAAGTAGCTGCTCCCCTCACTAGCCTCACCTCGACCAGCTCCCTGTTTCATTGGACCCTGGCTGCTTCCCAAGCCTTCAAACGCCTAAAGGAATTGTTCACCAGTGCCCGTATCCTGAGACACCCCGACCTCTCCCTCCTGTTCGTTGTTGAGGTTTAGGCCTCAAACACAGGCGCTGGGGCCATCCTCTCCCAGCGAGACCCCGAAACCCAGAAACTCCACTCTTGTGCCTTCTTTTCCCCATCACCTGTCACCATCTGAACGTAACTACGACGCGGGAAATCGTGAGCTACTGGCGATTGTTTTGGCCCTGGAGGAATGGAGGCACTGGCTGGAGAGGTCCGGGACTCCTTTCATCATCGGGACGGACCACAACAATCTTGCTTATCTCCGCTCTGCAAAGCGCCTGAACCCCCGGCAAGCTCGTTGGGCCTTGTTCCTAACCCGCTTCTATTTCAGCCTCTCCTTCCGCCCTGGGTCTCTATTCACCCCCTTCAGCTCTGTTGAAACGGACCTTCCTTGCCATCCTTGCCTCCTCCTGGTTTGTTGGGGCTACCACCTGGGAGATTGAACAGGAGGCTCAAAGAACCCAACCTGACCCCAATACCGGACCTCCAGACAGGCTCTTCATACCCAATTCTGCCCGCTCTGAAGTACTTCAATGGGCACACAACTCCAAACTCACCTGCCTCCTGGAGCACCTTTCTCCTGTGGGTTCCTTTTTTTCCTCCCCTGTGCATTGGACAGTTTTGGTCATGTTGACGTGTTTACAAAGTTCTCTGGGGTCACAAATAAATTCACTCCTCCCCCCCACAGAGAGCAAAGAGGAATTAATCAGCCATAGAAGGGAGTATTTGCTATTATCATTTGTAATAATATTAATATTAATATTATATTCTACGTGTAAGTAGGAGCAAAAACATAATATACAAATTTGTCATTTCTATAACATCAAGCTCCAGCCTTAGATTTACTCCTGTTTCACATTTCTCCACAACAAATGAGGCTGTCACTGTTGTTCTAAGTTTTTAGTTTAACGCCAAGGGTTCTATTTTAGTGACAGCACTGCAATTGGCGTAACTCTCCGAGGGTGCAGGTTAGAACGGGTGTTGGTAGTTTGGTAGATGTACGCAACCAGCATATTTAAAAGCCTCATGGCAGATTACTTTATTCACCGCCAACCAAAGCGGCTTCTTTCATTTATTCCCTTACTGTGAAGCGCAATGACGATCTCGTGTGAAGAGACCAATCCATGCGTGAGTGGAGTATTGTCACTTGGGCGGTGTGGCAAAAGACAACATGATTAAATACAGGATGAGCTGGTGATAACCGCAGGCGACTTAAATATGTCCGTGGACCCCATGTATCTATCCTCACCCATGCACGGTCTTTCGTGCATGTGCTCCCCCTTGCCCATAGCTGCATGCCAGCCAGTGGGACGATTTTAAAAATAAAGCAAGGCTAGTAATGATGATAATAATGCTGATGATAATAATAATGTGTTCAATGAATTGCTTTCTACAATGATTCAGAGGGTTCGATGTCCACTGTTCACATTTATAAATGAAATACGTCTGATCCACCCACATGTCCGCGGAGCTCGTGCATCCGTCTGCCTGCCTCCACCTCGATCAAATTCACCAACGCTGTACTTAGACACGGTACCGCTCTGCGAGGAGACGGGCTATAGACCCAGTTTGGATAATTTGATGGACTGGCGTACCCCCAGCACATTTAAAATGGGAGGTCTGCGCGAGTGGGCTCTGCATCACCACAGCTAACTTCAATTCTCTCCAATTGAAACGTGTTAGTTCCTCAGCTTTAAAAGTGGCACAAATAGTCTGGAATGGTGATGTCACTAAATGTGGAAGAGGACTCAGCGATCCGTGCATGACTGGAGCATTGAACATTAGCGGTATACCTGTCACGGTTTGTCACCAAATGGTATTGGACTGGACCCACTGAGACTGAGGAAGCAGTTGGAAGAGGTTTATTAGGGTGAAGCACAAGGTCAAGGATTCCAAGGCTTGAGCTGGGTCCTGCGGAAGACTGGAGCGTGAGCAGGTGGGTGAACTAGGCAGTGCGGTTGGAATGAGCGTCGTGGTAGGAGGCACAGGAGGGCACTGGAGGAGGAGGGAAAACAATGACTAAGTTCAGGCACAGGTAATCAGAGAATCTTATCTTACGAGCAGGAGCAACGAGTCGGCCGGTGTACCGCGTAGGAGCGAGAATACTCTGGCGCTGGAACACAGCAACAGGCAGGCTGTGATGAGTGCTGATTGGAACCAGGTGCACAGGCGAGGAGGTGATTAGTGCTGGAGAGAGAGAGGGAAAAAAGAGGCACAAGGCGCCACCCAAGCTTCACAGAGGAACTTCAGGGAACAGATCATGACAGTACCCTTATTAAATACAGAATGAGCTGGTGAAAAACAGTTCGTTTCCACCCCGCCTCACCTCAACCCCCAGAGCGAATGATTTGATGCACACTGTTGAAATGCCTGAGTCGCTGCTGACCAGCTGTGCGGAACCTGTCCGGCAGACCATTTTGAACGCCTGGGCTCCATCCACTCAGCTACTTTTTTCAAAAGTACTGAGTGTCATCCTCCGAGGACTCCACGAGTCCTGGCATGGGACCTGCATTTAGTGCTGGACTGTCTGTGCCGGCCTCCCTTTTGAGCCCCTGGCATGTGCGGCGCTGCAGTGAGTGTCTCGTAAGGCTGCATTCCTGCTCGCCATTGCCTCGGCAAAATGTATTGGTGAGTTGCACGCGTTTTTGGTCAGCCCTTCGTGCCTGAGGTGACACCCAGATGGTGCCGGTGTCACACTACGGCAGAACCTCGCGTTCGTTCCAAAGGTGTTGTCAGGTTCTCATTTTAATCAGCCAATACGGCTTGCATGTTATGTGCCCCCTTCTGGAGAGGGCGGGGACAGGCAGACCTCTTGCGTACTATGAGGGCTCTGAGATATTGTATTGACGATACTGCGGACCTTTGAACCACTCCACAGTTTTTTGTCTTTTATGGGGACCCTAGGGTTCTGCTCTGTTCAAACCGCATTTGTGCCACTGGGTCATAGATGTCACCATGTTTATAGGGTATCAAACCGCCCCCTGTCATCGGGTTTGTGTTGTCAATCTATGAGGAGTGTCGCCACTCCTTGGGCTGCCCTGAGGGGCGTACCCCTGGATGATACTTGTACCGCTGCGTCATGAACAACGCCTGGCACATTTTCCAGGCTCTACTGTGTAACTGTTGCCGCTCCCCATCCACTCAGCCTGTTTTTTGGGTCTTCAGAGGCTTTCCAATAAGGTTCGTGACTGGGATTCCTCATGACTTTGCTAGTATGAATCATTCAGTGCTTTCAGCACCACCTTGTGGCAGTCAACAGGGATTAAATAGAACCAAAGTTACGTATGTAACTATGGTTTTATGAATCCCGCATGACCGCCAGAGCGCTGTCACTCAGAATCCTTGTGTTCACACGATAAGATTCTGTAGGAACTGACTTTTTTGGTATGCATACTAGAACTGCGCATGCACGAAAGGAATATTCAGTGCTTTCAGCACCACCTTCTGGCGGTCATATGGGATTCCTAGAACCTTAGTGACAGACGTACCTTTCGCTTTATTTCTTTTGACAGCTTGTTCAACACACACACCATACAGTAGATGGGTGCTTATGACTCCATCCATCGTAGAATACAGATGCTATATTAGCTGGCTGTCATAGTTACAGTAATAAAGCACGGTTTCCCTGTCACACTTTGTTAAAACACATGACCTGGGAAACTTTCTCCCTACGAGGACTCTTTGGCTTGTCACCCTGTCAGCATTAAAATCACACTTGAAGCATTCTCACTGAGAAAATGTGCAACTACTGAAAATCTTTGACCTAAATCCATCAGCTATTACAACGTGTCTGTTGTAGTCATCATTGTTCCAATTAACTTTTAAAATGAGATTGAACTATGCTTGCAAAGCTTGATCACAATGGATGCTTACTGTATATTTTCTTCCTTTGCAAATAATGTACTGCTGCCAGGCATGACACAGTTCAGGATTGATGTCATCAAACTCTAAAATAGTATGACAGCTAAGTTGGACTGCTACTATGAGCTCAAGAGGAATGAAAAACAGAATCTATACAGTGAGTTATTTTCATCAGTCCACAGATCACACAGTAATTGCTTTAAGGTTACATTAGGGCTTGCGCTTGTGATGAATTCTGGAGCTGCATAAGACAAGATTGAGAACGATAAAATAACATTATTAGGCTTGTGTGCCTAAAAGGACCATAACAACACATCAATCTACATGATGCAAGACTACTTTTAAAATCAGTACAAATGTATGTCAAACCTAATGTATATATCTTGAAAGCTGGTGGTACTTTTGCCTAAGCGCAACATTTCCTTGACAGAGCAACAAAATGGGTTTAGTTGACCATATATTTCTCAATGTTTTACTTTGGTTAGAACAATGCATCCTCCATAACTTTATAGCACCAAAGACAATGCATAGCTGGAACTGTAATAAAGTGCTATGAACTTTAAAAGAGCACAGTGGTGTGATGTGTTCATCAGTCCCATCAATAGTCACATCACACAAGCTTTTAAAAAAAAACAATTCCAATGTGAAAACTATGTGTACAAACTTGCTATTCCAAAATAGTATGACTACAATTAAGTGAGCAAGAGTAAAATATCTAAGGCAGCATAAACTGTGCCTTTTGTCTGACCTTCCAGAAACTGAATTAATATAAATCCATAATACAGTATATTTATTATTACCTTTGACTATTGTTTCAAGAAGAAAAAGACAGAAAAAAAAATGCTTTTATGGTTGTGAATAGTCCATTCAAGATTTTATTGTTTAGTTCTATGCAAATTGCAAATATAGAAGTGAAATTGCTTTGGTCTTACTTTACTCATAAAAACAAGGTCACTGAAGTTGGACTGAATTTAAAGAAATACTATTGACAAAGAACCTGTATAATGAATTCAGACAGCCATCCATCCATCCATTGTCTATACCACTTTTGCATTTGTATTTGCATTTGCACCGAATTTGTTTTGAAATACATAATACGTTTGAAGATAATTGATGAAAATGTGTAATGTGTACTAAGAACTACTGTATGTACTACTCAATAGTGGAGGTATAGATTTAAAAAGTTTTTCACCAGGTTTTCTTGATATTTTGGGCGTGGTTAAAATGGGTCGCCTTCCCCCACTATATTGGAACTTAAATGCCTTAGCTTGTAATTGTGACCTATCCTTTTGGATAGTCTGCTGCTGTGGCTGCTGTAGAGTGCCTCATTGTCCATTTTAAATTTAGGAATTTGTTATACTCATTGGTTTCTCTCAAGGGGAAATTCAACTCCCACTCTGATGCATGCAAGGAGACATTTTGAGCTCTATTTTTGTGACTGACATAATTCCGGACAGCATAAATCTGCACTGAGGTGGGTGAGTCCGGGATTTTGTAATTACGCAGATGAGCGGACGAGCAAATGAGAGGCCGATTTCAAGCATGTCCAGTCAAAGCGGCTCCTCTCATTCCCTTTAAATGTGACACAATGACAGTCTTGCATGGAGACATTTCTGTGCGGAAGAGGAAGATGCGTAATCACAGCGATCTGTGCGTGAGTGGAGCATTGTCACTGCTCTTGGCTGCTGTGACAACAGACAATGTGAGCGGGTACCCTTATGAATTACAGAATTAGCTGGCAATAAACACTGGCGACTGAAATATGTCTGCGGACTGAATGTACTGTATCAACACCTATCGTTCCTGTGCCTTCCCCCCTCTTCTCCAAATACGTGCCGATTTTAAAAATCAAGAAGAAGAACTGCTCAATGAATTGACTTCCACAGTGACTCAGAGGGTTTGATGGCAATACAGTGTAGCATATATGGGTCAAATAAAAATGTAATTCATTTAGGAGAAAAGAATAAACCGGAAGGGACGCTTGCGTTACTTCCGGTTTACCGTAATTTTAAGTTTAATTGTTAAAATCAAACTAATTTGATCTATTAAAGGGGACCCACGTCCCTTTTTATGTGGATAAAATGTAGGGAAAGTGACGAGAAACCTTTTTGTCAGTCTCGTAATCTAAAGGTTGCTACACTTTTATGAAATTTTGAGTTGTAGATGACAGAGGTTTACTTAAACTCAGAACACACACAAAATACAACCGAGTGGAATTTTATAGTATATTTAATGACATCTACAAGGGATTTAGAGGGAAATACACAAAAGGGGTCTAACTAAAGAAAGAAAATAACACTAATAATGGTAAAAAGAAGGAAAATCGGCGTACGAAAAGGGGAATAGAACATGGTGTGTTGGACTGAAGTTGGAAATGTGAGCGTTTACTGCATCCAGTGCGGACAGGAGAGAGAGAGAGGACAAAATTGAAATTTTGTCTGAAGCTAGTAATTTCCCCGAAATTATTAGGCACTAATATTGTAGTCTGGCAAAGTTGCTGTGTCTACTCATGACCGTAGACTCAAGCTGGTGGGTGGTAGTCTCTCTCTCTGGAAGTGGCTCAGGAAGCAAGGCGACAGATTTGGTTGCAGAGGAAAAATATGTAGAAAACTAAAACAAAAAGGAAAGCGGCAGAAGAAGAAGAAAATGTGGCGCTTCATGCCTTCTTGTGAGAACTGGACCGTCTCTCTCTTCCTGTCTTTTTCATTTGTGTGGCTCGCTGGCAATTTCAGATCGATACCGCTTGGCTGGAAGCGTACCTGGTACCTTCGTAGTCGCTGCTCTGATCACCCAGTGGTGGCCCACGGTTAGGCTGGGAAGCCATGTCTGTTCTATCCCGGCTTTCGTGGTTACCGAGCCGTGTGCCCGAATAAAGAAGGCAAACGGGAGAGGGGTGGCCCACAGCCAGCCCAGCTGGCGAGCTGTCAGCAAGACACGAGGAGAAAAAAAGACCAAGAATGTGTGAGTTAAGAGTTAAATACCCGAGAGGCGGGGCGTGGGCAAGAGGGATTGCCGACTTGGAGAAGACCACACCCATCAGCTTTAATCTCGTCTACAAATTTGATAAAATGGGTTTAAATTCATATATTAATATAAAATAACCTCAGCTTGGTACTCTCTTTACTCAGAGGTCAAGCATATCGGACTGACTTTATACTTTAGTTTTGGAAAATCAACTGCTTATGATTCAAATCACATTTCATGCTGTTTGGAGTCACATCAAGACAAACAATCCTCAAAATCTCACAGTTGCTCAGAAAAAGTTCGAAAGAGCTTAAAGTTGACACACTGACACAGACATCAAGGCATACATTTGGAATATTTCTGCAGAGTTCATGAAATATTAAAACAGACTTTTATCCTTGGTTAAACATAAATTGAGAGTTCACGGGTCGACTTTGCATTTCCTTCTCGACGCCTGTGGGTGTCCCCTTGTCCCAGCAATTGTTCCTATTGCTAGACAGGTCCGGTGGAACATCTGGCCTTTGATGCTTGGGAGTTCAGACTTCGAAGGTAGATGTTAATTAGTTTAGGGCCCACGAGACGTCTCCTTAGGGGCAGTCTCACAGCAGGGCCGCTTGGAAGAATGCAGTTTATCAAGGTGTGGGGAGTTACTGTGTCACCTCAGTTTACGGGGCGCATGTCCGCTACAACAGTGATGTGTCTAGCCCATTTATGGTGGTGCTGAAGCACCCGTAAAGTGTTGTCCCAGTGCTTGTCCCATTTCAGTTTCAACTTATCAAAACATGCATTTACCTCTGTGAAGACATCGCTTCCTGTTGTTATCCCTTTCATTAAATGCATGGATGACACCTCACGCGCAAGAAGATGAGGACCGTATTTTCACGACCATAAGGCGCACTTAAAAGTCTTAAATTTTCTCCAAAATGTTCTCCAAAATGGAGCGCTTGACACTTGTATTGCATCAATTTGTATGCACAGAATAAATAAGTGTTTAGTTTTATTTTTGAGGGACATAAGGCGGAGGGGGACGAGCTGGCCCATGGGCTGTAAAATGCCCACGTCTGGTCTAAGAGGTAGTAGCAGCTAGGTTTGTTGCATTGATTTCCGCCATCTTAAGGCTGACTAATTTGGGTGATTTTTCCTACACATATGTATAATACGCACCTTCAATTTTAAATGAAATATTTAGCAAAGAAATGCATATTATGCACGAGAAATTACAGTATTTATGAATTTAATAGGTCTGACATCCGCTACACATGTCCGCGGAGCTCTCGTATCTCTGTCTGCCTCGATCGAATTCACCAAATTTGCGTTAGACCAGGTGCACCAGGACTTGGTCTCAACAGAAGTTTAGACCAAATTTCTGTCAACAAATTGTCACTCACCTGGACGGATGTCAAAGGACACAAAATAGCTGTGCCACAATTTCCAGCTTGTTGAAAATTGGCCAACATGTGCAGCAAGCCTTGCACTTGCATGAAAATCAGGATATGGCTGCATTTGCAATTTTAAAGCCTAATATTACAGTATATATATATGTGGCGATTTTTTAATAAATTTTAATCAATTTGGGAGGGTTGTTAACAACACCCTTCTCTGTGTTGTGTCCAATTTAGAGCACAAATGTATTTTTACTTTACAGGGACTTTAAGTACAGCAAATAAAGTTAACATTATCTACCATATAAGTTCTCCCAAAATTATTTGCATAGGCCGACAAAGTTTCTTGGATTTTTGCATCATAGCAGCACATCATTATTGTTTCTCAAACCGCAAAGAAACTATGTACAGTATATCCAAAGAATGATAATCATGTGTTGATATTCGTTCATTCATGTAGATCCTTCTCAATGTTAACATGCAATACACACACGCACTCATTTACACAAACCCCACCCACACACCCACCAACCCACACACACGTACCACTGCCTCTTAATATGACAATGATTTGAAGGTCAGTTTTGCCTCTAATTCCCATGTATTTTGAGCAAAGTCGCAATCTATAGTAGCATGGCCTTCTAGGAAATGTCACTGTTGTATGAAGGAGAATAAATGTTTAGGGGTGTTTTTTATAGCAGATGATGTAGCAGAGTGTTTTACTCAATTTGGTTGCCGTTTGTTGGGAATGTTATACAACTTAAGGTCACAATATTTAAAGAGAGCACTAATGGACCGTAACCTGAATGTTGGGGGACCCTGGCCTAAATAAAATGCAAACAGTCATTTATTGCGTCGTTGAACAAGCACAGTTACCTTCAGACTCTACTTTTTTAATGATAGAATTAACTACTTAAACATTTATAAAATATGTTCAGTACTTATTAGAAGATCCTACCCACCTAAAAATATACAGTACACGCAAATACCTGTACAGTATGCCATGACCAGTAAATCAATAAATCATAATTAAAAGTGAAATAAAAGAGTGAAGGAAAGTTGTATTATAGAGTGCTCCTGTGCATTGCATTAATAGGTCTCTAATTCCTCTTTCTCTCAGCGTGGGTGGGCACTAAACTGCATTTTCCAAGCGAGCCATATGTGGTTGTTAGTCTTCAGGGATAGAAAAGGCAACTCAGACCAGCTTGGTTTCTATCTCTTAATGAAATATTTTATGCACACAACAGGGGGATGCACTCAGAGTGAAGTGTATCCTTCAAAATAAAGTGCACCCACTGGTCATAGCAATACTTATTCCATTTGGGGAGGAATCATTTGCCACTGCTAAATTTGTAACAATTAAAATACAAAGGCTTTTGTGATTATTTGGTTGTGTTTTTTCCCCCTCTGAACAATAGCCAAAATTAAATAATTGTGTTGGGCTTGTTTTTGAATGTTGACAACTTGTCCAGAGAAAAATTATAAAGTTAGAGAAAAAAATTACAATAATGATACAGTTTATGAATCATGTTTTTTTTTGTTTGTTTGTTTTTTCATTTTTGAGACACAGTATATCTAAACAATGGAAGTTTTTTTGTCATGTGGTAATAATTTGCTCCTCCGCGTTCATGCTTACGGTTTAGTCCAGGGTTTAGCAACATTTTTAAAACGAGATATAATTCTAGATTAATGTGAAGGGTTACCAGTTTGACACAAGACTGAAATACCTTGCTCGCTTATTTCCACAAATGCTATTGTTGAGTCAAGCACTACACTACTGACCTTTGAACGATACAATTATACACTATACAATTAAATACTGTAGAGATGATCGTGGACTTCAGGAGGCATCCTTCGCCACAGCTGCCCCTCAAGCTGTCCAACTGCCCTGTGTCAACTATCAAGACCTTCAAGTTCCTGGGTATTACAGTCTCTCAGGACCTGAAGTGGGAGATCAAAATCAACTCCATCCTCAAAAAGGCCCAACAGAGGATGTACTTCCTGCGGCTTCGGAGGAAGCACGGCCTGCCACAGGATCTGTTAAGGCAGATCATTCATCGAATCAGTTCTGTGTTCATCCATCACAGTCTGCTTTGGTGCTGCTACAAAAAAGGATAAACTCCGACTGCAACGGACAATCAAAACTGCTGAAAAGATTCGGTACCCCGAATTTCTTGAACTGTCTGCGCGCTTTGCACAATGGTCATTGCATCGTACTATTGTTCTATTAGTAATTCCAAACTGCTCTAATTTTTAGAGGACTCTGCATCTTTTTGCACAATTGTCAAAAAAAAAGAAGTACCGTCATTACCACATTACTGATAACCTTTTATTGCTCAGTGACTGTGTTTTTGGTGTCTTTATGTCTCAAAGGTATTCTCTATCAATTGACTGTCTGTTGTCATACTAGAGCGGCTCCAACTACCGGAGACAAATTCCTTGTGTGTTTTTGACATACTTGCCAAATAAAGATGATTCTGAATTGGACTTTTAAAAAAAATATTTATTTTTTTCAAAATTTACACCAAATGGAAGTGTGATTAAAAAAAATATCAAAACAAAAGAATTACATGCCTCTCACTGGCAAGCTATTTTTAGAACAACCCTGCGGGCTACTCATGCAGTCTTTGGGAATCCATGTTCGTGACCCCTGATCTAGTCACGATGGCCTCAACAGAACCTCTTACCAACAATCTTAATGGCACCACCATTATATTAATCATTGTCCAACATTAGGTTGTGTTATTGTTTTGTGTTGTTGTTGTTGTGTTAGTACGAGAATGAACGACGACGAAACTAATATCACCGTGTCGTAATATTATCCCCAAAAGTAACTCATCGTAACTCACTTCTGCTTAATACAAAAACAAATCCGTACAGTCCTAACAAGGATTGTTAAATTTACTAGGTCGATAACAAGTGCAAACGATTCATAAGAGATGGAGCTGCTGTAAAAACGGAGCGCTCACATTATTGTCCTTTTACTCGGTGTGGTTACTCATCAAGGGGTGATAAGTGAGAGCAGACCGGATTGGCTCCGTAAAACTAAAGGCAGTTAGCACACCTAGGCAAATTCATCTCGATACCGGCTTGGAAAGTTCCTGCTATATAACAGGGGCTATTAACCCTTTAAACGGAGAGTCGGTCAGGACAATTCTCCTGATTAGTCCTGCGGATAAGCGGAATCTGACACCAGGGTTGCCAGAGTCCCTGCGATTGATCAGCCTCAGCAGTTGTAGCGATGTCTTTGCCATTGAGATAGGCTCTTTAGGTTATAAAGGTGAGTTGAAAGGGTGCATAGTAGTTTGAATTAGTACCAACCCTTTATGATGTAGTTAAACTGGTTAAAAAGCTCTCAAACAAGTACAATAATTAGATGAAAGCTTTGAAATTTATTTATTTATTTATTTTCATATGATGCTGCTTTTATTTATTTGGTTATCGGCACGCCTGAAGCCAACTCCAGCCCCTTCTATTTGGTTATCTTGATTGGGGTCATGCATGATTATGAGCCTTTTCTGATTATTAACGAAAAATAAGATACTGAATGGAGCCAATTAAATTGAACCCAATGAAATAAGCTAGAACAGCAAGTATTAGTAAAATAGTCCCATATTATACTGTTTTAATTGTTTAGATTGTTGCCCAATTTCTCTAGGAAGTTCCATATAGTTTTAATTTTAATTTATTTTGCTTTCAATTTACCACTTCATAAATTGTAACAATTTCTCCCTCTCTTCCTCTCTAGTCAAACCGGAATGATGAGGTAACAACTGAGGAGCGAGAAAAGATACGACACAAAATACAGTACAGAAAGTCATCGAGTTACAACGCACTCGACCTACGACGCTTCGACTTTACGACGCCCGTGCCTCATCCGACATTTTGTCCCAGCACCATAGTGTTTCTGCTTAGCTAGTGCATAGTGCTTGTCTGTGTTTGTGCGGCGGGAGTATCTTTGCCTTTTTCGCCCTCCTTTTTTCACACTCTCAGCAGTAATGGTAAGTACAGCATCTTATTTTTTTTATTTGATGTATTTTAGTGGCGGCACGGTGGGCGACTGGTTAGAGCGTCAGCCTCACAGTTCTGAGGACTGGGGTTCAGTACCCGGCCCCGCCTGTGTGGAGTTTGCATGTTCTCCCCGTGCCTGCGTGGGTTTTCTCCGGGCACTCCGGTTTCCTCCCATATCCCCAAAACATGCATGAATTGGAGATTCTAAATTGCCCGTGGGTGTGAATGTGAGTGCGAATGGTTGTTTGTTTGTATGTGCCCTGCGATTGGCTGGCAACCAGTTCGGGGTGTACCCCGCCTCCTACCCGATGATAGCTGGGATAGGCTCCAGCACGCCCGCGACCCTGGTGAGGAGAAGCGGCACAGAAAATGGATGGATGGAAGTATTTTAGTTTCTTTATACGAAGTGTTAACCTTTCTTACTACGGTCACCTGACCGTGGTCGGGAGACGCAGGGGTTAACTCCCTTCTCTCGTTGCACAGCTGAGCTGGGTGGCAGCAACAATAAAGGCACGAAGCACCGATTTGCTGATTTAATGGCTTTATTAGCTCCTCTACACATTCATCGTCAACGGGTCCTCCGCTAATCGCTACTCTTCCCCGGTCGCCGTCACTAGACTTGCTACTGTACACACTCGCACCGGCACGCACTCCTTCCTCCTTCGCAGTCCCGTCTCACTCACACATCGACGCACACGCCCACACACACTGTGCTTTCTGTCACAATCACGTGGGACAATACCCGTAACAGAAGTATTTTACCATAAATTTCAACTTTAACGGTGAAATCCGACTTAACGCGGAAAATCGTGTTACGTCGCCAGCGTTGGAACGTAACTCATTCGTAAATGGAGGACTTCCTGTATGTAAATCTGGCCACGATAATCAGAGCTGGGATTGGGATAATAGTAATATACATTCCTTCGGGGAACACATATATAAACTACTAGTCGGTTATGCTCCATTGATTATGAGGGAACGGTCTAAACCAAAAATTCCGGGGCCATTTTTTCTGTCCCGGTTTAGCCCTGTTTGTTGCTGTTCCACTCTGCGATTCAAATTGTCTTTTGACACATCACACACATGGCATTAAACACGTTCTTACTACCCCCTGTGCTCATTTTTGTGCCTGACACTCCACTTCTAGTTTCCTGAAATGTTAACAAAAATAAAAAATAAAATAAATAAAAGAAAGTACTTCATGCTGTGGAAGATAATGGACTGCAACTGAGCTAATTTGAGCTGTAAAATAAACCTATGCTTTGAAACAGCATGCTACTCCATGCAGTTATTTAGCATGAAATAATTGCACATTAATATTGTATTTCACTTTATATTATACAGTCACTGTCATTGCAATTTTCTCCCCAAGACCTTCAAAATTCGCCATGCCCTAAGGTGTTGGCTGCACAGGAGCGAGCAAGTAATACAGACAGACATTTGGAAGGACAGTGCGCATATCAAACAAAAGGCAGTACAGTAAACAAAATCCTAACAATTATAATTCCTGGCAATCTGACTAAGGAGGTTTCTATGAAAGGATGCTTTAAGATGATGTAGCAAATGTCTTGTTTGTAATAAATGCTCACAGCCCTTCAGGTAGTTGCAGAAACAAAGGACAGCTGTTCTTTCAATATGCTGCTCGGGTATAATGAGGTATTGCAACAGTACCTCTCTGAAACACCGACGCAGACTTACAAATATATCACATCAAAGTAATAATCAGTGGCACCTGGCCAGAAGTCAACTAGTACCAAAACCATCTTCAAAGTTGAAAAACATAAAGGCACTTGAAGGAATTGACACTCTTAAACTACACTCTTCATCACTACAATCAAGTGAAAAATATAGTAATTCTATGCACCTTATTTCAAGACACTAGATGGTAAGAGGAGGCGAAAAATAGGTAAAAAAGAAGTTAGCAGGAGCAGATCAGAAAGGGAAGATCCATCCATGTATTTTCTGTACTGCCTATCCCAATTAGGGTCAGTTGAGCTGGAGCCTATCCCATGTGACTTTGTACAAGAGGCGGGGTACCAATCACAGGGCGCATATCGACAAACAGTCATTCACATTCAAATTCACAGATACAGATCATTCAGTCTTCAACTGACCTAAGTAGAGTGTTTTTGGAATCAGAATCAGAATCATCTTTATTTGCCAAGCATGTCCAAAAAACACAAGGAATTTGTCTCCGGTAGTTGGAGCCGCTCTAGTACGACAACAGACAGTCAATTGACAGAGAACACTTTTAAGACATGCAAGCACAGGGAGAACATGCAAACTCCACACAGGAAGGCCAGAGCCCGGATTCGAATCCACAACCTCAAAACTGTGAGGCAGATGTGCTCACCACTCGACCACTGTGGATCCTAACAGGAAAGATATGAATCATAATTTTAATACAACACATATCAGGTATCCTGCGATTGGGTGGCAACCAGTTCAGGGTGTACCCCACCTCCTGCCAGATGACAGCTGAGATCGGCTCCAGCACGCCCGCGACCCTAGTGAGGAGAAGCGGCTCAGAAAATGGATGGATGGATATCAGGTATCATGCCTATGGGAGATCTAAGAATGTATGCCAATGCAGCCAAAGGGCTAAAACACAACACTGGTATCCAGTTGGTTGTCAAATGAGCGACTGAGTTGGCATCTCGTGTTGGTTTCCTTGTCCAAGGTAGGGTTTTTGTTGGCTTGGCTTGGGCTCTTCTCAGGTACTCTGTTTTCCTCCCGGTTCAACATGGATTACATAAAGCCTATCATTTGTCCTAAGGTGTCAGTGTTTCTGTGTGTGAGCCTTATAATTGACTGCTGATCTTTCTGGCGTCAGTTGCTATACAGTAGGCTTTAGCTGTCACTTATTTTAATGGAAAACTAAGCGTGTTGGGGACATTGATTTGTAGGGTTGTTAAGTCAAGTGGCGGCTGGCTAGTGTCTGCCTCTCAGTTCTGAGGACCAGGGTTCAATCCCCGGCCCCGCCTGTGTGTTTGCATGTTCTTCCCGTGCCTGCGTGGGTTTTCTCCGGGCACTCCGGTTTCCTCCCACATCCCAACAAGATGCATGGTAGGTTAAGTGAAGTGTCTAAATTGCCCGTAGGTATGAATGTGAGTGCGTATGGTTGTTTGTTTATGTGTTCCCTGTGATTGGCTGGCAGGGTGTAGCCCGCCTCCTGCCCGATGATAGCTGGGATAGGCTCCAGCACCCCCGCGACCCTTGTGAGGATAAGCGGCTCAGAAAATGGATGGTAAGTCAAGTGATGTCTGACAAGACGTCCATATTATTGAGTGGGGATCCTTCATGACAAGCACTGTTATGTCTCATGTTAGACAGTTAGGTTGAAACCTTATTATGTTGCTCGGTTAATCGTGTGCAGTCTTCAGCCAGCTAGCATGAATCATGCCAGGACCTAAGGCAGTGCAGCTGTCCATACATCACCATTCTGGAGCAGTTTGGTAGTCTGCTCCTCATTAATGCTGCATTCCTTTTACTTCAGAGTTGGAGCTCGGAATGACATCTCTGCCGAGTTACCAGTGTTCCTGTTACGAAGTCAGAAAACAAGATGGCGACCTCTGCGAAAGCTTTCTCACGCTTGCCTTGTCTGAATATTTAGCCTATTTTTTTGTTTCGACATATTTCATTGTTTACAAAAAGTAAAAGGGTGGATGTTCATAACAACAGCATATACACACTGGTGTCTGTCTTTGTGTATTTGTGTTGCTCTCTTTTTTTTTCTTGGGTTAGGTTTAAAATGTTATTGTGTCATATTCTTTACTGAAATATGTTTTGTCTCCTGTGCAGAATTATCGCTATACTGCAGCCTACACAGAAACTTATATAGAAGACTGCAACAGAGTGGGAGAGAGCATGCTGACAATGGATGATCACAATTTTGCATGCCATTTGCGTGTTACCAAGCCGCAGTTTGAATATCTTGTAATGATGCTGCAGGACAATGGCATTGAAAAACAACACAGTCAAGGTCTACCACCAGTCCCTGCAACAAACCAGGTGCTGATGTTCCTGTGCTACATGGCCAGCCAAAAACCGTGAGATCTCTATCGCTACTTCCTTATAATCCTATATAACTATTAATTAATAGAACATTAATATAGTACTATAGTAATATGATAATAAGTAAGAAATATTCATATATACACATCCTATATACGCAAATACAATCACAAAACGATTATATCAGTAACAGCAGTATCTTGGATTTTAATTAAAAGAAATCAAGGTCAACAACTACCACAAACAAAAACAGCTACAAAAACAAACACCTATACCTATATAATATACATATTCAATGTATTTATTGTCCCATATGATAATACAGTAATGATATATATTTATACTGATACTACTTCCTCATATTTTGATATGCAGATTTTTTTGTTTTTTTTAATTGTGGTTCAACATTTTTAGATCCTAAAATGTGGCTCATCTCTTAATTTATACTCCCTCTTCAGCTTGAAACATTTTAAGAATGAAGTGCATGTGGAAGCGCCTACACCTGGATTGATGCATTGGTAGGCCCCTTGCGTCCTTTGCAGGGTTTTACGCATCTGCTCATTATGGTGGGTCGTACCACCAGGTAGCCAGAAGCAGTTCCCCAGTCCTCCACTGCCTCTGTGATCGTAGCCCGCGTGTTCCTGTCGGCCTGGGTTTCACGTTTTGGTGAGCCGTTGGATATCACCTCAGATAGAGGACCCCGGTTTGTGTCAGAACTCTGGACGGCCTTGGCGGAGTCCTTGGGTGTCCGGATACACCGCACTACTGCTTACCACCCACAGGCCAATGGTTTGTGCCAACGTTTTCACCAGTCTTGGACAGCTGCGTTGCGTGATGCACTTTGTGATGGTAACTGTGTCGACTGTCTGCCGTTGGTCATGCTCGGGTTGCGCTCGGCTCCGAAGGAGGATCTTGGCGCTGCTCCTGTGGAGTTGGTGCTCGGTCAAACACTCCGCCTTCCTGGTGAATTTTTGCCAAAGAGTTCCCAGGAGCAACCTTTTTCTTTTTTGCCGAGAGGGCCCTTGGCTCCTGCCCCCATTCACCATTGTTTTCCTCGGTCATTCGTGCCGTCTGAGCTTATGTCGGCTTGTTTTGTTTTTGTGCGCCACGACGCCCACCGCTCACGCCTACTACCCCCATATGACAGCCCGTTGAGGGTGCTTGAGCGCGGTTTTGTGCTTGAGATGGGTGAGCGTAGGGAGTGTGTTTCATTGGATAGGCTTAAGCTTGCTCACATGGTGGCAGGTGAGGTATTATTGTCAAGTTTCCCTCCGCAGTCACCCTACTAAGTCCCCGCACATGCTTTCACGTGACTGTGTTGGTCAGAGATGGACATCGTAACTGTTACGGCAAGCTGGTGCTGCCTCCTGAGAGACCATGCCTCTCACCCATCAGTCAGGGAGGTGGGGGCGTGTCTAAAGTGTTTTAGCGCAATGTTGTGTTCGAGTTGGTTTGTTGGCAGTCAAAGAATAAAGACCTTTTGACTCAAGTGCGTGCATTCCTTTTATCCTGCCACACGATAACCTTTTTTGACTCTACATAAATACTTGTCTTTCTGGATTTCACTTAACATGAACAGGCTACTTGTTTTGCTTGTTGCTTAAATTTAAGAGTAGCAATAGAGGATGTCTGCTCCAGAGGTGGGTGGAGTAGCCAAACATTGTACTGTTACTGTTACAATAATGTGACTCAAGTAAAGTAAAAAGTAGTCCGCCAATACATTACTTGAGTAAGAGTCTAAAGTACACAGTGATTACTAATAATTACTCAAGTACTGAGTGAATATTGAGTAACTTCAAATTTGTTTTTAATCCACAGCATGAACATCAATAAAATAAAAGTAACAAAATAAAATGTGCATGTGCAAATTCTTATATCATTGTGTGTGTACGTGTTTCTGCGTGTGTGTATGCACAGCCAAAACTACAACAAAACATCTGCAATTTACTGCAAGGTGTTTTCTCAAGTTATAAGTGGGCTGAAATATCCATGTTTGGGCAGACAGTGCCAGACAAGTACTACAAGACATGAAAGCTGTTGTTTTTGTTCGTCTAAATGTAAACACGAGTAGCGGGCTGTTGGCTTCATGGTAATGACGACCTTCCCAACATGGTGGCCACGTAGGCACGACGATCAGCCATGCTGGCTGATCTAGTGTTAATACCTATGTCTAGGAACCCAAATAGAAGACATTGTGTGAGGTCATGTGACTTTCTGGTGTCGTTTGATTGGTGAACTAGACTTAAACATCACCAGTGCTTAAATTGGATCGGAGCAAACAGCGCCCAATGCGGAAGTCAAAGTCGTAGTCTCGCGCACGAAATAGTTGATAAGCAATAATTGATAAATAAAAGTAGTGTACATTTAGTACATTTAGATCACTGTAACGGAGTAAAAGTACCGTAAAACTCATCGGATCTATATGATTCATGTAAATGGCCTATTTTGAGTTCAGAACGGCGCATTTCGCCAAAAGGCAACTGATTTCCATGATTGAGTAATGCAGGATGGTATAAAAAAGTTACTTTCATCTAATTAGTGATTTGTAAAGACTAAGGCAACATTGTAGTTATGCCTTCCCTTGGAGGGCCGTTATGACTGTGAACCTATATAAAATATTGACTCATATAAGGACATATACACAACAAATTGATGGATAACTAGTTTTGAAATGAGAAGCCAATAATTTTTTTTCACTGTTATTACATTTATTCCAAAAATTTGATTGTAACATAAAATGTTTGCAATATCTCAACATTATCCAAGTAAAGACACCCATTTTGGTATTTTCACAAGAAACATGAAGTCGACACATGATTTGCTTTCGCGGGCCGCATAAAATGATTTTGCGGTCCGGATCTGGCCTCCGGGCCACCAGTTTGACACCTGTGCACTAAGGTATTACATTACATGTTACTTCAAAAAGTTGTGTTTTTTGAGTAACGGATTATTGGCATCACTGGTCTCATTATACATGCATGGGATTAGCCAATGTACAGAGTGTTTGACTTCACCACGACAGGTCTATGCCATTTCAACATTGTAGAATTGTTTTTTTCTTTCCTTTTTTTCAGGATAACCTATACCAGCTACTTCTATTTCAAATGAGATACATGCGTAATTGGGGACAACATTTTGAGCATGGATAGATGTTCATCTCTGCTATACACTTGAATCTGCATCAAAAGACACCTTAGGAGGTTGCAGCTTTAATTTAACACAACCATATTGCATGTGAGCAAAAGTATTAGAACATGAGACTGACCGGGGGCATTTTGTTGCCCAATCAATAAATAGTGCTCATTGTCTACGCTCCAGATTCAAGTTTTCCCTGTGAAGATATTTATTTTTTATTTATATATGAAAACCAGAGAGCTCTCTATGGGTGAAAAACAAGCAACTGTAAATTTCAGAGAAGATCAATCCGAGCCAATTACACAAACATTGTCCATAGCCAATACAACCACCTGGAATCTACTGAAGAATAAAGAAACCACTGGCGTACCAAGTAACAGACTGACGTTAGAGGTATCACAATTGATGGTTTGCACTTCATTAATAAATGTACAGAAACGACCTCAAAAATTATATGAGAAGGTTTTACGGCCTGAGGACCCAAAGATAAACCTTTAACCCAAGGCTTAATTTAACACAACCATATTGCATGTGAGCAAAAGTATTAGAACATGAGACTGACCGGGGGCATTTTGTTGCCGAATCAATAAATAGTGCTCATTGTCTACGCTCCAGATTCAAGTTTTGCCTGTGAAGATATTTATTTTTTATTTATATATGAAAACCAGAGAGCTCTCTATGGGTGAAAAACAAGCAACTGTAAATTTCAGAGAAGGTCAATCCGAGCCAATGACACAAACATTGTCCATAGCCAATCCAACCACCTGGAATCTACTGAAGAATAAAGAAACCACTGGCGTACCAAGTAACAGACTGACGTTAGAGGTATCACAATTGATGGTTTGCACTTCATTAATAAATGTACAGAAACAACCTCAAAAATTATATGAGAAGGTTTTACAGACTGAGGACCCAAAGATAAACCTTTAACCCAAGGCTAAAGCTTTCAAAAAGAAAAGATCTGCTCACGATTTCAAACATTCATGCTCATCTGTGAAAGGAGGTAATGTCCTGGCTTGGCTTGCATGGCTTCTTCTGGGACAGGCTCATTAATCTTCATTGTTGATGTAACACATTATGGCATTTTCAAAATGTACTCAGAAGTATACAGAAACATTTAGTCTGCCACTTTAAAGAAATATACAACCAAACTGATAAGATAATGATCCCCAAAACACACTGCCAAGAAAAGAGGTACAGGAAATGGAAGGTTTTAGACAGGCCAAGTCTATCTCCAGACTTAAAACCTATAACAGAAACCCATAATTTCTGAAAATGGGTGTGGTAAAAGTCTAGAAATGCGTCTCAAGATAATGCAAATGTTTGATGATATCACTGGGTCACAGGTCTGCAGGCTGCAGCTATTGTAAGGATTTGCTCATAAAAGTTGCACGGTAATCACTCTAATCTATTTTATTTATTTTTGTTCCATTACTTTTTCTCACGGTTCCGATACGTTTGGAGAGTAGTGTATATTTCACAAGGTTTCCTTTTTGAGTAAATGGACAAAAAAAAAAAATAATAATTCAGGTTAGCCGTCATGGCACAATATCATATCGTTCTTTTCTTGCTTGGCAGATATTGATCCAGTTTTATTTTGGATTCTCTCTTATATCTGGTGAAACAAGCTCTGCAGAGTAACATCTAGCACCAGTTAGTTGATGAAGTGTAACTGTTTATATAGATCAACTGGAATATTAATCACAGTATTCCATATTGAAGGCTATCTTTGTTTGGTACATATTTTAGAGCAAAGGTAAGCCGTTTACTTAACCTCTGCTGAATAAATGAATTAACCCAAAAATAGGTTTTAACATTTGAAATAGTTTTAAAGCATACAGGTAGGTGTCAAAGCCTTTGTCTTTGTTTTGCCTTCAAATAGCAGGATTCCATATGGCTGTGACCAGCAGCTCATTGCTGACTGTCCAAAGAAATGTCTGTGGGTCGACAGTTGTTATCATCAGGACCCTTATCTTTCACTTGCAGGTGCACAAGCACAACAAAGATGACCTGCACTTGATTTTATGGCCTACTAAAACACCCTTACCCAAATAGAGTAAGTCTTATCAAGAGATCAGCGTAAGACAGACGAAAAAGCAACAGTCACCATTTTTTAATGTTTCTTCAAAGAACTAATGAAAAACAGAGATTGCCATTTAATTCATTTTGCCAGCTTGCACTGCACTTCGACAGCAAATGCTGAATAAAAATTTGATAATCTGTCCATCTTTTGAGCACTATTATTACATACAGTATATCATTGCAACAGTGCTGTATGTATAATTAATGGGATTTGCCACATTTGAAGAGGAGGCTTCGTTTACATTTGAAGAGTAGGCTTAGTTTACAAATTCTCATTCGTAATAAACTTACACAAAAGAAAAAAAAACAATTGAAGGAGGAATGGGGTCTTAATGGTCCAGATTTCATTTCATATTTTGCCGGTGTAAAAAACAAATGTACTATATGTGACCGGTGCTCTTCTGCGTTGTCGGTTCGAAGAATGGTGTGACACCGGGACCTTTTTGGAGACGATCTCCTTTTATTCTGACAGAATAAACAACAGCAGAACCTCCGTATAAATTTCACTGTCCACTCGTGCTCCTCTCCCACAGGACGATTGTACAAAGGGCGGAGCCACGACTATGCGGTAAAATCCTTATACGTAATAAACCATAAATTCAACAAAAACATACCTGACAGAATAAACAACAGCAGAACCTCCGTATAAATTTCACTGTCCACTCGTGCTCCTACACAAAGAAAATACAGATGACATCGGCAACCCGGAAGTCAGTTCGGCTTGTCACAGCGTTAAGCCAGCAGTTTTCAACTGTTAAAAATACTATTATTAAATGTAACTCCGCTGACATGTACCCATTATTTGACAGGAAAAGACATAACAATAACATTGAGACTAAAGATGTATAATAAACCAACAGAAACATTAGGATGGTTCAGGATTACCAACTGAATGAAATATGGTCACCCACCTCTCCCAGAGGACGATTTTACAAAAGGGCAGAGGCGGGGCCGCAGAAAACATTTATAGTGGGGAGCACAGAAGAGGAAATTACAGGAGGAGGAGCACCGAGCTATATACACAGTTTAGACTGGATCGGGAGGCATTTTCCTGTCAGGCAGCAACAGATTTTGTGTAATTATACATAAACTTCATTAAACATACAGATTGACCCGGTTACATATACTATAAAGTGGCAATATTCAGTAATATTTTATATATTGCTGCTGTCTGGTGGAATTCCCCCCCACCGCCAAAATGGTACCTTTTTAGAAAATAAAAAAGATGACTGGAGACACTGCACAGCTGGTGTGGACAATGGAATGTACTGTACAATAAAATGGCAGTATTCACTCATAGTTTATATATTGTAGTTGTCAAGTGGAATAACCTCACCACCCAAAATGATAACTTTTCAGGAAAGATATCTTGCTTGAGCTTCCTAACACCACTTTGTTCAAGTTGGTATTACAGTGAGTCACTGATGGTGTAGTGGTACACTCGCCTGACTTTGGTGCAGGCAGCGTGGGTTCAGTTCCCACTCAGTGATGGTGTGAATGGGTGTACGAATGGTTGTCCGTGTCTATATGTCCCCTGCGACTGACTGGTGACCAGTTCAGGGTGTAGTCTGCCTTTCGCCCGAAGTCAGCTGGGATAGGCTCCAGCGTCCCGTGACCCTAACCAGGATAAGTGGTGTTGAAAATGGATGGATGGATGGATGGATGGATGGTATTACAGTGAACCCTTGTTTATCGCGGGAGTTAGGTTCCAGGACTAGGCGCGATAAGCGAATTCCCGAGAAGTAGAGACACAATATTGATTTAATTATTTAACTTGTATTTTGACCTTTTAAAACCCTCTCTATCATACTATTCGTAGGATAATCATATCATAGGATAACACATTATTGCACACTACTTAGCAGTAACAATTAAAATTAAATAAAAAAAATAAAGATGGGTACTGTACTGTAAATAATGTCCATGTATATAACTTAAAAACCCCGCGAAGTCGTGAATCCGCGATAGTCTAACCGCGACGTAGTGAGGGTTCACTGTATACCTTATATTGCTGTCATATACTGTAGCATTGCACTCTCATATGAACAACAGCTATCTCACATGAACAGCAGCTATCACCCCAAAATTATGTTCAATTGCTAATAATATGCAAAAAATAATATGCAAAAAATCGATAGGGTGTCATCAATTAAAATGATACAAACACAGTGGGCGAGTGCCAAATCTGGGGCAGAGTGGTGCAAGGGAGTAAGTGCAGTAAATCCTGCAACCGGATGGTGGCCATTTCGTATCCCCACCTGAGCGCATGTCATCATTGTGTTCCTGGGCAAGACAACTTGCATTGCCTATGAATGAACGTAGTTGGATGTTTGGTGGTGGTTACTGTCCATGTTACTTTCGTGACCCGACAACTTTCTTTCTATCGTCAAGAAATGAGGCAACACGACAATCCCATATATAAAAAGATATCAACAAGGAATAAAATATGGAAGTGGTTCCATAAAGTTGTCTTGGATTAAGCGATATATGCAGTGCAATTCATACAATTTTGATGATAATCGTCTATTTGTCCATATATGTGCCATGGCAGCATGAAGATGGAAAAAAATCCCACATGAAATCAAACACCACATCCACTGTCATTATTGTTGATGCCTTTGTTTTTCCTGTTGTTACCCATGTTGTGGTTGACATGTTTTTAGGACGCTTTCACATGGATTGTCTCAGGTATTCAGTAAATGTCATCTTAGATTTCAGTAACAAAAAAATGCATGTATTGTATTATCAGTAAAACAACTGTATGCTGTTGTTAGCTCGTTAACCAATCGGGTAACATTACCCTATGTACAGTACATAGTCTGCAGAACATTTGACACGAATGCACTTGTTCGAAATGAAATCAGAGTCTAGTTACGTTCATAGGGGCCAGTCGCTCTTTCTGTTGACGTCAATGACTCCAAAAGCGCTGTCTTAACTCCGTGTATACAGTTCCGGGACAGCGACTTCTGGCGTGTTTTGTGTTGGAATTGCATATAGTGGTTTGAGTGTCTTTTGTCAATTTCTGTGTTCAGGGGAATCCAAAATGACCACAAACATCAGATTTAAAAGTAGAAGTTGCTCGCTTCATGCTGCTGCACCCGCTGTTTGCTTGAGTAGCCATTGTGTTTGGCTTCCGTCCAGACAATGCGAACCACATGCATAGCGCCTCAGAGTGGCCAGCAGATTTGCTGAATTGATATTGAATTGCGGGAAGAAACACTGAAATGCATTGCTGAATCTATATTTTTACCCACCCCTAACTGTGTAGTGCCCTGTGAATGACTGGTGACCAGTCCAGGGTGTAGTCTGTTTCTTGCCCGAAATAAGCTGAGAAAGGCTCCAGCTCCATGTGACCATAAACAAGATACAGTAGATGGATGCGTGGCACTACTATGAACGTGGTGTTGTCAAAGCAGCTTGATTTAAATGCAGGCCCGTAGGCAGAAATGTAAAAAAAATACGTGCAGAAAAGTTACTGAAACAGGATGAAAAATTGTCATGCTATTTTAGATTTAGTTGTGTCTCATTATGGATGGGATCTCTGAGAAACATTCAATTCATTTTCTCTTAAGGCGGGAGGAATGAAGTCAGGGTTCAGCATACAAAACCTGCCACCGAGTGGGTTAGGGTCACAGTCTGTTACCATGGTGACTGAGTCTGAATTTCTCTTAACCAGCTCTTTGAAACAGATAATTCAGATTTTCCCTCATATCAGGTTAACTTCCTCCGTTTTCACATAACCTGGCTTTCTGGAATACCACCCAGGTAATAACAATGACTGCATAGAAGGTGAATCAATAAAAAGTCAAGAGAAACAAATTCAAAACATGTTGTTTGTTAGTTTGGATGGTTAGACTGGTTAGAGCGTCTGCCTCACAGTTCTGAGGACAGGGGTTCAATCCCCAGCCCTGCCTGTGTGGAGTTTGCATGTTTTCGCCGTGCCTGCGTGGGTTTTCTCCGGGCACTCCGGTTTCCTCCCACATCCCAAAAACATGCATCGTAGCTTAATTGACAACTCTAAATTGCCCGTCGGTGTGAATGTGAGTGCAAATGGTTGTTTGTTTGTATGTGCCCTGGGATTGGCTGGCAACCAGTTCAGGGTGTAGACCGCCTCCTGCCCTGATGATAGCTGGGATAGGCTCCAGCACACCTGCCACCCTAGTGAGGAGAAGTGGCTCAGAAAATGGATGGATGGATGATGTTTGGGTGCCTCTGTCATGTAGTTACTGCATATGTACACAACTTCTGATTGAACTGAAGGAAAAAAGCATTTGGCTGTGATTAAACCTGTACACCCGTAAAGTTTAAAATTATTATTTTAATGAAATGTAGCTGAAACAACTGTGAGGTTTTGAGATACTTTGTAAAACGAGAGGAAAACGTTAAGCATTTTGAATGAGCCAGTATGGGGCTAAGGGACTTGCTTATATTTCCAGCATCCAAATCAAAGCAGCGTCATTTGTAGAGAAGAGATCAAGCAATGTTTCTGCATTAAAGTTTAATTCAAACGTAATACAGGAAATGATGGGAGCCTTTTTTCTTCTAAAGGTTTGTTTAATCCTCACACGCACATCTTTGATCGTCTTCTCCCTTTTAATCTGGGTGCATGCACTCATGGCCTCCTCCTTTTTCTGTCTCTCATTCCAACTTGTTCTTCAACCTCTCTCCTTGTACTGGTTTCATTTCTGTTGCCAAAGCATTACAGAGCAGCGGTGTTTTGTGCTGCCTAATTGGTCCACGTGGACTAATTTAGCATCTAATTACCAAGTTAGTTTTCATGCTTAAAAATTTTCAGGGCCGTGGTTTGCCTTCAGATAACGTTTCCAATTCTCAAGAATGTATAGTACCTTGTATTTCATTGATCCGTTTGAATAATTGCATATTGTGATAGGAATATCTAAAAATCAAATGACATAAATGGCAATGAATGATGCACTAAAGGCAATAGAGGACCTGGAAAATTTTGCAAAACTGAAGTACTGGTAAAGCTGCTGGCATTTTTAAAAATCTACAAAACTGTGAACATGTCAAAAGGAGAGCGATGAGCCTGCTGATGTCACTGACAGAAGACAATCACATTTCCAGTATGTGTTCTTCGTTGCTTCTCAAATTGATACTATTGGTCTGTCCCATCCATCCATCCATTTTCTGAGCCACTTCTCCACACTAGGGTCGCGGGCGTGCTGGAGCCTATCCCAGCTGTCATCGGGCAGGAGGCGGGGTACACCCTGAACTGGTTGCCAGCCAATCGCAGGGCACATAGAAACAAACAACCATTCACACTCACATTCACACCTACGGGCAATTTATAGTCTCCAATTAATGCATGTTTTTGGGATGTGGGAGGAAACCGGAGTGCCCGGAGAAAACCCACGCAGGCACGGGGAGAACATGCAAACTCCACACAGGGGGGGCCGGAGATTGAACCCGGGTCCTCAGAACTGTGAGGCTGACGCTCTAACCAGTCGGTCACCCTGCCGCCAGGTCTGTCCCCATTTCATCTGTTATTTTTATGCAATATTAACCAACTTAATGTGATGAAAATAGTGTTTCAGTCATAAAATTGCAAGTTAATGATTATTTGCTTAAAACAATAAAGTTAATCAGTTTGAACATTAAATATTTTGTCTTTGTAGTGTATTCAATTTAATATAGGTTGAACATGATTTGCAAATCATTGTATTCTGTTTTTATGTATGTTTAACACTAAGTCACAACTTCATTGGAATTGGGGTTGTACTTGTATGACAAGTAAGAAAATCCTGAAGAATTAATAAAAGTTTTAGGGTGGTGACAGTTTAACCCTTGAACTGCTTATTTCTAATTTCAGTAGGGGAATATTTTTTCAAGATCTGAACAAAGCCATAATGTGCTGGAAAAAAATAAACTTCAGTTCTTTCACTGTATGTGTGTTTTTCTAAAGGGAAGAAAGCTGTGCAGAAAAAAATTACAGTTTACAAGAGTTCTTGGTCTATTTTTATTCACTGAGTTGACTGTTGAGTTTTGGAATTTAGCGCCTTCCTGAGAGTCCTTCACAATTACCTCAACTGTACCAGCAGCAGAAGTGTAGGTGTAGGTGTCAGTGGTGCACTGCTAATTGGAGAAGTACCCTTATCTAAGAACAGCAAGAGCAGCACTTTCAGATGCATCGACTTAAGTGATAATTCTACAAAGAGAAACAGTTCTGTGTGTGAGAAACACCAGCAATGTGTGGCTATCAGTTCAGGGTGAAGTGTATTGGTGACTATGATTAACACCAGCAATGTCTACTGTTGTTATTGGCTCTTATCCTCATTTCGTGCAGGAAATTCGTGACTGGCTTAATTTGGCCATCATAAAACTTTAAATTGTTTTCTTGTAATATCAGATTTTGTCTTTATTGCCGCTGATATGTTGACACTGTAATTGGGAAGCTGGCATAGATGTCTGTATCTGTGTGTTTGTGTGAGTATATGCATGCTTGCGTACATGTCTCTCAATAGATTCTCAAGGTTGTGTTAAAGACCTATAAAGCAGACTGAAATGGTGGTCCCCCTTTTTAAGAAGGGGGACCGGAGGGTGTGTTCCAACTATAGGGGATCACACTCCTCAGCTTCCCTGGTAAGGTCTATTCAGGGGTGCAAGAGAGGAGGGTCCGTCGGGAAGTCGAATGTCAGATTCAGGAGGAGGAATGTGGTTTTTGTCCTGGCCATGAAACAGTGGACCAGCTCTACACCTTCGGCAGCATCCTTGAGCTTGTGTGGGAGCTCGCCAACCAGTCTACATGTGTTTTGTGGACTTGGAGAAGACGTTCAACCATGTCCCTCAGGGAGTCCTATGGGGGTAGGCGCTGTTCGGTCCCTGTACGACCAGTGTCAGAGTTTGGTCCGCATTGCTGGCAGTAAGTTGAACTAGTTTCCGGTGAGGGTTGGACTCCGCCAAGGCTGCCCTTTGTTACTGATTACCTTTTTTGAACAGAATTTCTAGGCACAGCCGAGGCATAGAGGGGGTCCGGTTTGGTGGCCTCAGTATTGCGTCTCTGCTTTTTGCAGATGATGTTGTTCTCTTGGCTTCAGCAAGCCGTGGTCTCCAAGTCTCACTGGAGCAGTTCGCAGCCGAGTGTGAAGCAGTTGGGATGAAAGTCAACACCTCCAAATCTGAGACTATGGTCCTCAGTCGGAAAAGGTCCTGGAGAGGGCACTCCACACCCTCTCCAGGTCAGGAATGAGATCCTGCCCCAAGTGGAGGAGTTCAAGTATCTTAGGGTCTTTTTCATGAGTGAGGGAATAATGGAATGGGAGATCAACAGGTGGATCGGTGCAGCATCTGCAGTGATGCAGACTTTGTATCAGTCTGTTGTGGTGAAGAGGGAGCTAAGCCGAATGGCGAAGCTCTCATTTTACAAGCTGTGAGTTGTGACCGAAAGAACAAGATCCCGGATACAAGCGGCCGAAATGAGTTTTCGCTATAGTGTGTTCCGGCTCTCCCAAAGAGAGAGAGTGAGAAGCCCGTGAGGGGCTAAGACTAGAACCGCTACTTCTCTGCATTGAGAGGAGCCAGATGAGGTGGCTCGGGTATCTGATTAGGATGCCTCCTTGGATGCCTCCCTGGTGAGGTGTTCCGGGTATGTCCCACAGGGAGGAGACCCCGGGGATGACCCAGGACTGGAGAGACTATGTCTTCCGGCTTGCCAGGGAACGCTGGATGGAGTGGCTGGGGAGAGGGAAGTCTGGGATTCCCTGCTAAAGCTACTGCCCCCACGACCCGACCTCGGATCAGCAGACGAAAATGTATGGATGGATGGATGCTTGCATGGACAATATTATCTTAACAGCATGGTAGAACATCAGTGCAGTTGTTAGCACTGCCACCTCTCAGCAAGAATGGTCTTCATCCAGCCTGCTGGGCCTTTTTCTATGCAGTCTGCCTGTCCTTCATGTGCCTTTGCTGTTTCTGTTTGGCTGGTCCACAAAAAAAAACATATAGCTTAATTGTAGACAATGGATGGATGGATGGATGGATTTTCATATAACATGAAATTACGTATATGGCACAATGCATAAAAGTCATATGATGACACTATCAAAACACAGGCAAAAGTAAATAATTAATAATTTTTCAATGATGTTTTGTTCCAAGATACAATGAATAGTGCAGTTATACTGGTGTTTCTTGCTACCTACTTGTATGACTGGATAGATAGATAGATAGATAGATAGATAGATAGATAGATAGACAGATAGATAGATAGATAGATAGATAGATAGATAGATAGATAGTTAGATAGATAGATAGATAGATAGATAGATAGATAGATAGATAGATAGATAGATAGATAGATAGATAGATAGATAGATAGATAGATAGATAGATAGATAGATAGATAGATGCGCATGCATACACACACACAATATGAACCAAAAGCAATATGCTTGATTGATGGTTTTTTTATTTTTTGGATTTAATGTCCACTCTGTATGTATACATTTACAGGAAATTGTCTGATTATGGCAAAGAATAATTTTACATTACACTATCTGTTGTGATGAATCACCCGTAATATTTCATTTGTTCCTGCATTACTATTAAAGCTTCTGTGGAGCAAAAGCTCCACAATGTAACTCATAAGCTGTACAATAGGCAGAGAAGATGAAAACTGGCATTTCCCCCTGACAGCAATGGCTAAAGAAAAGGCAGTACACACACACTGTAACAAAGAAGAACCCTTGTGAAATACAGCAAACCATTGATACTTTATTGATTTTTTGATAGCGATAGTGATTGCAATACTTACCATTGTTCATTAAACTGAGGCAAATATACATAGCAAAGAAAAAGGTCACACTCTTGTTTTCTTGTTTGCCACAGACCCAATTACCACTCAGGGGGTGTGAATGCTCAGCTCTCACTTCAGGATAGAGTTTCTCTCATTTATGTGAGCATTTTCACAAACACACAAAGCGAAATTAATCTAAATTAAGTGCTCTGGGGCTTTTGTGTTCCAATAGTAATAGATTTACCTGTGATTAAATGCTGGCAGGCAATCCTTTCTGTCAAAGTGAATTTCTTTATCATTTTGTAACGTAGAAATACTATGAGGTTCTCAATCAATTAAGAAAAAAAAAATCTGAAGGTTGATAAAAAACCAAGCTTATTTAGTAGCGATGATTGGATCAACTTTGCTCTTTACATCTCATTTTACAGTTAACACAGTTGTAGTTTTCAGGTGTAAGGCATATTGGATTTTTTAATGCCACACTTGTTAGTAGTAAAATATTACATAGTGCACAGTTGTGTGCCTGTCTTCTTCAATATTAGTTTAACGGCACCCCACCAAGAATTAATTAATGAGAGTATTAAATTATATCCCATGGGTGTGCTCAGCAAATGTGCGACTCCACTTGCTCTTTCACTGATTTGCAACAAGCGAGTGGAAGAGAGAAATGAGAACATTTTTTAAATCTAACAATAACATTAAAACAGAATGTAAAGAATTTCGGTGTTGGGCATTTATGCAAAAGTAAACAGTAAGTCAACTTGTTTTGTTGTCACTAATGCCAAATTTGAAAGAAAAAAGTTTTTATGCTCCCTGGAATTGTCCCATTCAACACATCTGTAATCACGGTTGATTTTGTCTAAAACACCATTTAGTTTAACACGAACATTTTTTGAAAACATCTGAATTATGATGAATAATGTAAAGAAAAAAAAGCTGCAG
The DNA here is from genome assembly GCF_024500275.1 of Phycodurus eques. Classification (NCBI taxonomy): domain Eukaryota; kingdom Metazoa; phylum Chordata; class Actinopteri; order Syngnathiformes; family Syngnathidae; genus Phycodurus; species Phycodurus eques. The sequence continues at coordinate 29,986,384 of NC_084526.1, read as the reverse complement.
GAACACACCGGAGACATTGGACATTGGCCGGAGAGCCACTGGTTGTCAAGCTAACGAAAGCCAAGCTGGCCCCTAGCCCAACAGTATGAGGGCTGGTGCACTGCCTGAGACAGATCCACCCCTTAACTCATTCACTGCCAGCCGTTTCCTGAGCAGGGAACCCCTAGACTGGCAGGCAATTTCGAGCAATTTCACAAATTTTTCAAGCCCCACAGAATATTATGTACTATGACGATGTAAACACCAAAACCACCAAATGAAAGATCAGACTCTCTTCTTTCATCAAAAAAAAAAGGTTTGTCTCTAGCTTGTACCGTTATTTAGTAATCAGCAGTAAAATATAGGCTACTTTCAGCCAAATCTCTTTCTGGAAGAAAAAAAACAGAGAAAACAGCCTTTTTGTGAAAGCAGACACATCTAGCAGAACAATAACTTTGACACCAATATTTGTTTTCTTTAGTAAAAATATCAAACATTTGAACATAAAACAACTCAGAGAAAGTACTTTTGACAGAAAAATAGTTTATTTACAAGTATAACTATGTTCAGAATTTACATTAGACAAAAATGCATCAACAAATGGGGCTCCCACACTTGCACTTTTTTCCTCCAAATTTTCCTCCTCTACCATTTGCTCAATAGTCCAGGTTTTTATTACCTTGCGCATCTTATTTTATTCTTCTGTTGGCAGTGAATGGGATCTTGTGTGGGTGTCATTCTCCTTGAAACCAGTCACTACTTCTGCTCGAAGCACAACCTGTGCATTTTAGAAATATAACTATTACTATCAAACTACATTGGTGAAATTGCTGTCGTGGGACATGGAGACCTTTTTTGTCTGCACTGTGTACTGGAATGGTAGTTGAACGTCTGCTGGATGCATAACCTGTAAGTTTTAAAAAATACATATGATTACTAGAGAATACTTTTTATCGATCACGTGTTTTGCAAGGGTAAAAAAAAACAACAACATTACTTTTCTTCGTCGTCCTAAAAGACGCTCGAAGATCGACGAAATGGAAAATTCAAATCAGTACTGGCAACAGATGTTACATTGTAACGTGAACTAGTGGGACTAAATTATGTTTTTATGTAACAAGGATTGAAGGAGCCTGTTTGCTTGCTAAATGTAGCGAACGCGAGCTGCAAACGAGTTACCTTCGTCTTCGTCTTCGCCTTCGTCTTCGTCTGAGAAAGCTCGGGATGACGCTCTGTTGGCTATCCAAATATGGAGTTCACTATCTGACAAATCCGGATCGCATTTACTCAAATCCTGGTCGGCAGACGATCAGCCAGAAAGCGACCGAGAGCATCTCGCCATATGTATGGGCTGGCATTTTGCTTTGTTCCAAAGCGATCGGCTCGGTGCGTCATCCTTTATTCCACCGCATGATCTAAGGCATCATTCTTGTCGGTCGCAGGAATATTTTTTTTGCTTTGGGGCAATGCATTTCTTGTACCGAAAGCTTTTTTTTTTTTTAAGATTTTTTTTATTTTGTCTTCTCTCTTTTCCGCCATTATGTTTGTCTCTTCTCATTGTCTGTTACACCCCACAGGCCCGCCGCCTCCTTCTTCTTCATGTTCTTCAATCTGAGAAAGGGGCGTTCACCTCAAGGTATTGTTACCCTCTACAGGGTGCCAATCCTCGTTGCAGTTATCCAGAGGCTTGACAATCACACATAAACTGCAAAAGACCCTCCCCCACCCAGCGCCGTTAAAAAACGCCATTGACGTCTTTAGACGGCATTGGCAGGGAATAGATGGATTCTTAATGACGTCTTTGGACGGCATTGCACGGAATGAGTTAAAGGAGCAAGTTTTACCTTGGCAAGAAATACGCTGTACAAATGTGTATAACTCTTCATCCCTGGGGTATTTAGTTGAAAGCTTACCACAAACATGTTATTAAGATACCTGGGCTACTGTTTTTAATTGTCGAAAAAATGCATAATATGGCTCTATTAGGCGTCACGGTGCCCGACTGGTTAGCACGTCTGCCTCACAGTTCTGTGGCCCGGGGTTCAAATCCCAGCCCCACCTGTGTGGAGTTTGCATTTTTTCCCCGCACCTCCGTGGGTTTTCTCTGGGTACTCCGGTTTCCTCCCACATCCCAAAAACATGCATGGTAGGTTGATTGAAGACTCTAAATTGCCCGTAGCCGTGAATGTGAGTGCGAATGGTTGTTTGTTTATATGTGTGATTGGCTGGCGACCAATTCAGGGTGTACCCTGCCTCTCGCCCGAAGATAGCTGGGATAGGCTCCAGCACGCCTGCGACCCTTGTGAGGAGAAGCGGTACAGAAAAAGGGATGAATGGATGGATGTATGGCTCTATTAATGCAATATTTAGTCAAATTTAGGGTTGGGACCCAAACATGATACTGTGTTCTTATTCGGTCACATATTGAAATGTAAAGAGATGTTTTACGGAAGCAGAGATTTTCTGTTGTCTGTTATTTGTACGCACTGTACAGTACAGAGGACAGTTTGGTTTATGTTATAATGTTGCATGTGGCAGTTGTATTGAAGCAAATATAATTATTGGATTGCTAAACCATATCTAAAACTTGGAGGATGCCCGCCAGCAGTGACGGGCAGTAGTGGTGTTACAATTAGTGATGTTTCTAGTTTCACTACAGCTCTCAGTCGTGTGGTTGTAACGTCACCGCTTTCAACATTAAACAATTTTCAGTAGTGAAGCTACTTTCATGAACCTGGTTGCATCCACAGAAGCTACAATTCCCCAGGAAGTTCTCAACCTTAAGTGCATTCTTCCATTTGATGACACGTACCTACCTGCCCTGGATAGGACAGGACTGGTTTGGGATTGAGCAATCATGATCGTCTTTGCTTTTGCAAAATTATAAAGAGTAACAGTGTTGATTATATTTGACTTTAATGTAATCCTAGTTAATATATAAAGCATAGTGGACATTTGTGGTGATAGTAATAATTTACCCATGCAGATGGTTCATTTGTGACATGTCAATGACGTGATGTCACCTTTAGTAGACGTCTCCATGAAATTATGTAATCAAGGAACAGTTGTTTTGTTTCCCCCAAACATTCTTAATGCCTCCTGGTTCGCTCCTCTATCCTCGCTCCTCGATGGAATTTCAGCTGGAGAGGAGCTAGGACCTAGGAAGTTCCAAATACAGAAATGAGATGCACCTATACAGCCATCTATTTTCTAAGCCGCGTATCCTCACAAGGGTCGCGGGAGTGCTGGAGCCTATCCCAGCTATCATCGGGCAGGAGGCGGGGTACACCCTGAACTGGTTGCCAGCCAATCGCAGGGCACATACAAACAAACAACCATTCGCACTCACAGTCACACCGACGGGCAACTTAGAGTCTCCAATTAATGCATGTTTTTGGGATGTGGGAGGAAACCGGAGTGCCAAGAGAAACCCCAAGCAGGCACGGGGAACATGCAAACTCCACACAGGCGGGGCCGGGGATGGAACCCGGGTCCTCAGAACTGTGAGGCTGACGCTCTAACCAGTCGTCCACCATGTCGCCCTATGAAAGTTTTAACATTTTGAATAGGACTGAGAGATTTTGCTCACTGGGTAACCAGAACTGGATAAAAACACAGTATTCAAATACCAAATGTATTTCTTAAATTCAGAAATGCAATTATTTGACATCTTAATCATAGAATAAAGATGTTGCAAATTACTAATCCTGTTAATTTAAATTCTGTCAGCTGTGGCATAAACGGGCAGCACGGAGGTTGACTGGTTAGCACATCTGCCTCACAGTTCTGAGGACCGGGGCTCAAATCCTGGCCCCGCCTATGTGGAGTTTGCATGTTCTCCCCATGCCTGCATGTGTTTTCTCCGGGTACTCCGGTTTCCGCCCAGATCCCAGAAACATGCGTGGTAGGTTGATTGAAGACTCTAAATTGCCCGTAGGTGTGAATGTGAGTGCAAATCGTTTTTACACGCATGTGCCCTACAATTGGCTGGCGAGCAGTTCAGGGTGTACCCCGCCTCTCGCCCGGAGATAGCTGGGATAGGATGACGAATACTGTTGTTTATGTCTGTATAACAGAACAAATGTCGTGTGCATGCATGCATGTTCATGACAATAAAGGTGATTCTTCTTCCTCTATAATTAGTTAACATAAAAGTTGATTAAGGATTGTTGTTTTACATTATAATTCATATTACCTTAAAAGCAAAGGGATGCACTGAAATCAGCAATATAATATAGATATACTGTATAATTTTACACTGTACTGCACAGCCACTGCAACTTGTTTAAAAATAATGATAAAAAAGAGAGATACTTTGTGTAAGAATTAGCGAAGACCACTCTGCATAATGATGTCAGATTAGATCAGGCACTAAACAAACATTGCGAGCATCCCAAGGGCACAAAGTTATCTCCGCAGAGCTGTGGCGATGTGGCTGCGGGAGGGCAGAAAACCACAATGCTGTACTTAGCAATTTGAAATACTGATGAGTTACAGGTCAGCAACCTCTGGGCCCTTGTAGTGGTGGTCACAGGGAGCAAAGGACAGGAGAATGAGCAGGGCTGCTCATGCTGGAGGCTCTAATCTCTCTGTTTGCAGTGCAGCTCTCAATGGCGGTGAGCAAATAAATCTGGCAAGTAGCAGCAGAATCCCTGAGGTGATTGTTTATTTATCTACTTTTGCCAGGGTTTCCAGCTGCCAAAAGCAGGTGGCACACTTTGGCTGGAAAACTGTCTGCTTTTAAGATGTGGGCTGGTTTAAAGGATGGGGAAAAGCAGACATTGTGACACTCATGGGGGTTTAAAGGGTAGCAGCAGGTTACAAAACGTCGAGAGGGTGAAGGGTACCATCACGTGAGTGGGTGCCAATCTGCATCGAACATGTTGCAATGGAAGTAAAAATTGAAATGGAATTGCTCTCATTTCTAATTTCCTCTCCTCAAATTCAATTTCTAGATTAGAGTACAGAGTAAAAGGCAATGCCTGCACGGGGCAATAGAGTGGAAGCAGAAGGAACACACATCACCAGATAAGAAATTATAGATGGAAATAATCTGGGAATCTATTTCCTCTCCTCCCCTCTTTGGTCAGCTCCAAGTAGGGAGAGGGAAATTAAAAATCACCATGATGCACCTCATTGTAGCGAGTACTTGTTGGAGACTAAGGTGCATTGCACTTAGGCCCCAAACAGCTGCTAGCAATTCTCAATGGCTGCTTGATTTTAAATGAATGCACCACAAACCTGAGTTAACACCATCAGACTTCTCCATCCTGCACCCAACCATATAAAGTAATGAATGTCGTTTGTATTTAGTAAATAGTGAAACATTTAGGAATAATCTGCAATATTGTTTGTCTCTGCAACCACCACTTCTGACACAGATGCATAATTGCTTTGAAAGGAACGTAGCATCAAATGCCAGATTAGAGGATTTTTTTAATAGCCCTTTTTGAGTATATATATATATATATATATATATATATATATATATATATATATTTTAAAAAACACTTTTCAGAATCTCTTCTGTGCTCCAGTGAGATGCCATGTTAATGACATGTAGTGCAGAAATATCGTGACATTTTCTCACAATCTTTTTGCATTTGATTGCGTCTTTGTCTTTAGAGGCTTTGAAATAGAATGGGACAAGGCAGAATGAAATCAGTAAAAGCAAACACAGATGAGTTTTCAAACAGCCTTGTTGACTATGTTTCCCTCACAGACCGACATGAATACTGAGAGGGCTTCTTTCTTTCCACAAAATACATACTGCAAATGAGGATAAACATCTATCAAGCCCATTCATATGTTGAACACAGTTCTGTATAACTAATCCAGAAATTAGACCGATTCAGCATTTTGATTGATGTTTTCTATCGAATAATTTATTGAGCTGCAAAATTAGGACTCGTTTTTGTTTTCTCTATCAAGTCAAGTATCACCATCTGCCTCAAAAGTCCCTTGCTATCAGTGGTGCTTGATGCTGTTTTCCAACATTGAGGATATTATGCAGGGATCCACTGTGATAACACATCATTAGAGATGATGCATTGCTGCTGACTTTATTTTTTAAAAGCAGGTCAGGGATACGGAACAAGGAGAAAAGTGCAGGATTGGCAGATTCCTGCCTATGCATGTGGTCAAGTCTTTGCAGCATCATGCCCAGTTTGACATTGATGCATTTTTTAGCAAGAAAATGCATTCAAAGCAGAATAATCTCTTCAGAGGAAAGAAACTTTAAAAAATTAAAAAAAAAATTAAAATAAAATGTATTTGTTTTAACTGTGCTGTCGGTGATATGAGGAAAAATAGAAATTGCAATTGCTTCAGAAAATGACAATGCTGTGAGATTCTATCAAAGAAAGCAAAAATCCCAATAGGAGGGAGCTGAGTGATAGTGGCGGTTGTGGCAGTGGTAGAAATCTAGTAGGGTTGTTATGCATGAGGGCTCCCCTCGCAGCCTACGGCGTTGTCCTGTGAGTCTGGAGATGCTCAAAGCTACGAGAGCTAGCTGCAGGAGCTAGCGGTAGGACCAAGCAACAGGAGCTAGCGGCCGGAGCTAGCTTCCGTAGTAATGAGGAGTAGCAATCCAAGAACAGGTAAGTTTCCTGAGCCAAACGTTTAAAGGGAGGCAACTGGAGTCCGCGTTGTTATGGAAAGTAGGTGGAATATATCAAATAAATAGGAAAAAATAACGGATATCAATTTGGCGGCGCCCACAAGACCGCCATGATTGCAGCGGAAATTATGTTATTATATATAAATTTGCAACTTTAGACATTACATAGCTGGAACGGTGGACGACTAGTTATACCGTCTGCTTCGCCTTTCTGAGGACCGGGGTTCAATCCCTGGCCCCGCCTGTGTGGGATTTGCATGTTCTCCCCGTACCTGCATGGGTTTTTTCCAGGCACTCCCGTTTTCTCTGACATCCCAAAGACATGCATGCTAAGTTGATTGAAGACTCTAAAATTGCCCATAGGTGTGAATGTGAGTGTGAATGGTTGTTTGTTTATGTGTGCTCTGCGATTGGCTGGCAACCAGTTCAGGGTGTACCCCGCCTCCTGCCTGAAGATAGCTGGGATAGGCTCCAGCACTCCCACGACCCCTGTGAGGATAAGCGACCCCTGTGAGGATAAGCGGCTCAGAAATGGATGGATGGATGGATGGATAGATATTTGATATATTGGAACGAAAGTATACCTTTTTCACATTAACACATTGTAAAAAATACACATTGTAATAGCCCTTTTCACACTGGCCACCTACTGTATGCCAGCTATTTACTGACTCACTATGTCTAAGGTACCGATAAGAAATAGGTATTGAGGTAGCATTACAGGCCTTCCGCTTTCTGTATGTAAGAGGCCGCGACCAGAGTGTGAAGGTTAACACTTAAGACTCACTACCCAGGCCCTTCTCATGATTAGGGTATATCATATTAATTTATTCTACAGTTTCACAATACACATCCCATTTCTAATTTTTCATGAACAATCAATATAATGTTCGAAAAATATTTCTTTGCACTTGCTTCTGGATACCATCCATCCATCCATTTTCTGAGCCGCTTATCCTCACAAGGGTCGCGGGAGTGCTGGAGCCAATCCCAGCTGTCATCGGGCGGGAGGCGGGGTACGCCCTGGTTGCCAGCCAATCGCAGGGCACATATAAACAAACAACCATTCGCACTCACATTCACACCTACAGGCAATTTAGAGTCTTCAATTAACCTACCATGCATGTATTTGGGATGTGGGAGGAAACAAGAGTGCCCGGAGAAAACCCACACAGGTACGGGGAGAACATGCAAACTCCACACAGGCGAGGCCGGGGATTGAACCCCAGACCTCAGAACTGTGAGGCAGATGCTCTAACCAGTCGGATCACCGTGCCTGCGCTTCTGCATACTTTTCTGTTAATTATAACATGATATAAACTCAGCCCTAACCCTAACCCTGTGTGACGATGAAAAGGTCCCTTGCCCCTTTCTCGCTCTCTCTGATAACATAGTATCATAAAACACCAGTTGTGTCAAGGCAGAAGATGAAGAATTGCCTGTTCATGTTTGTATATTACTTTACTTAAAGGTCCCCTTCCATCAGTTTTTTTTAATTATTATGTTTTTATTTTTTTGTATTTGATGTCCTTTTATTAATTTGCAAGTTAAATTTGGTTGAAAATGCCCATAAAGTTTTTTTCAAGCTATTCTATTTGGTCTTTTTCGCCTGCCACTTGTGATGCGCGGATTACTCATTGATGTGCAACATGTAGATAAGTTTTGCTCTGATTGGCCTGCTCATACTTTCAATTTAAATATGTTTAACAGCTTCACTATGGTTGGCCATTGGCAAGGGGGGATATCTCGGCAGCCAGGCCAAGCATTCTTATCGACCTCATGTTAATTTTTTTTTATGTTTGGGAGTCTTCCATTATTGGGAATTCACCAAGCGTTGGATTGTTAGCCCACTCACAAGTCACAACTCCACAGATGAGGGGACGTGTCATGTGGGTGAAATAAATGTGTCATGCGGGTAAAGTAAAAGAGAGGAGGACATTTTAGATGCAATTAAATCACAATGTAACCGAAATGGGCCCAAACACAGCACACTTCTGGTTCTGAAATAGTTGGGAATTTCTCCCAAAATAAATTGAAGCCATTTATCCAGTTTGGCAGATGACACAAAGTTTAAGCTTTGCGACGTTGCTAGTCAGCCAGTTTTCCTGAGATGAGTGGGCGTGTAGCAACCACGAAGTTGGCAGCTACTTGAAAAATGAGTTAAATTTCTACGTCACAAACACACGGTACTCTCATCCAATCGTTTTGCAAGCCTGATGCCCTTTTTTGCATTTAATCGACAAACCGCATAGATGTCAAAATTAAACCAGGTTACAGACTCATTTTGACCTAGTTTATGCATAAAAGAGTATAAATATTTTTTTTCTGATGGAAAGAGACCTTTAAGAAAAATAGTTGGGGACTTCTTAGCAGCTGAAAGCCTGGTTGGATTTGAACTGTCTCCTTTTAGCAAATAATCATTAACTTGGAATTTTATGGCTGCAACACCTTCCAAAAAAGTTGGGACAGAGGGAAAATAAAGATTGAGAAAGTTGAGGAATGCTGATCAAACACCTGTTTAGAACATCCCACAGGTGAACAGACTAATTGGGAAAAGGTGGGTGCCATGATTAGGTATAAAAGGAGCTTCCCTGAATTGCTCAGTCATTCACAAGCAAAGATGGGGCGAGGTTCACCTCTTTGTGAACAAGTGCATGAGAAAATAGTCGAACAGTTTAAGGACACATTCCAAAAAAGCTGGGACAGGGTCATGTTTACCACTGTGTTTCATCACCTTTTATTTTAAGAACATTCAATAAACATTTGGGAACTGAGGACACTAATTGTTGAAGCTTTATAGGTGAAATTCTTTCCCATTCTTGCTTGATGTACAGCTTCAGCTGTTCAACAGTCCGGGGTCTCCGTTGTCGTATTTTACGCATAATAATTCACCACACATTTTCAATGGGAGACAGGTCTGGACTGCAGGTAGGCCAGTCTAGTACTGAAGGAACCTGTGTTTTAAAATCTCCTATTACTCCCGTGGTTCCACACGTGCTCGTTTTCGTGAAAGAACTTCGTTCACAACAATGTATAAAAACCAACCAATTTATTCCTGACAGAGGAGTCTATACATTTTGCAGAGCTCTGGGTCCGTAACTATCTTATCCTTAGCAGATAAAGTAGTTGAACAAAAACTATCTGATTCTACCCCAGACTTATACAATGTTTCAAACGGGCCAGTATGGAATCGCTGTCGTCTGATTGGTCCGTAATCCGACGTCATCGTTGTTCTGCAGAATGATGACTATCTGATCTAGATCCAGACGCCGCCTCCAGGTGTCGCCTGCAGTTGTCACCTGCATTCAATGTTTATAGTAGCTTCCCGCAGTTCCTTTCTTCCTTGACATCTGTCTCCAAATACCCCCCGATGGGGGCCTTCCTGCAATATACTCCTACCCCCTATACCTACTCAATACACATCCTCGCTTATCTTCCAAACTAGTTATCCCATGAAACTCTATATTATATTCTATTACATATGGAATTACATATTAGAATATAAAGTATTTTATATTCCCTTCAGTACCCACACTCTTTTACTACGAAGCCACACTGTTGTAACACGCGCAGAATGTGGTTTGGCATTGTCTTGCTGAAATAAGCAGGGGCGTCCATGAAAAAGACGTTGCTTGGATGGCAGCATATGTTTCTCCAAAACATGTATGTACCTTACAGCATTAATGGTGCATTCACAAATGTGTAAGTTACCCATGCCATTGGCACTAACACATCCCAATATCACCACAGATGCTGGCTTTTGAACTTTGCGTCCAGATGGTTCTTTTCCTCTTTGGCTCGGACTATTTTCTCATGCAATTGTTCACAAAGAGGTGAACCTCGCCTCATCTTTGCTTGTGAATGACTGAGCAATTCAGGGAAGCTCCTTTTATACCCAATCATCATCATAAAATCATAAATAAATCATCTCCTCATCATCATTGCGCCCACTAGCTTGTCTCCACGAATTCAATTGGTTGGTCATACGCTACAATACTGATGTTTGAACAATATTAACAGTACTTTTTTTTTTTTTTTTTTTTTTTTTTTTAAATATAATGGTTATCTCATTTAACTACATGAGAGTGGAAACAGTTCACATTATGGTATATTATGCTACAAAAAATAATGCTAAATTAATACTTGACGATAATGACTATGATTATAATCCAAACAACAAACAAGTATACAAACAACACATACAGTATATCATATCATTTAAATTAACTCCGAGTGTAGCCTTTTCACTTGAGTAGAGTCTAGTTCTTATGTGGTGTGGTCAATAGTAAAATACTGTACATCCCCAAATTAGGGTAAAACGTTTGGGGACAGATTCCAGTATAAGACCAGTTTGGAGTACTGATATTTCAGTATCGATCCACCACGCGCTAGTAAATAAATATGTTTTATTCAACCACTGAGACTTCAGATCTCAAACTACGGGATAACGAATGTGAACTGTCTTTCCAGAATGATTTGGCCTGATTCTCTTACTTACGCAATCACACCTGGGGCTTTACCATTTTTTTCCCTAGCCGGCTTATTGCTAAACCTGCAAGAGACTACCACGCATTAAGTAGTCTTATGCAAGATTTGTGTAAACGACTAAAATATTATGCTTTGACAGATGAAAACATGCAGCAATATTTTAAGGTAATGCATTTGATTCAACCGGCACAGTGGTAAATGGTTAGCACATCTGCCTCACAGTTCTGAGGACCGGGGTTCAAATCCCGGCCCCGCCTGTGTGGAGTTTGCATGTTCTGCCCGTGCCTTGGTGGGTTTTCTCCAGTCACTCTGGTTTCCTTCCACATCTCCAAAAGATACGTGGTAGGTTGATTGAGGACTCTAAATTGCCCATAGGTGTGAATGTGAGTGCAAATGGTTGTTTGTTTCTATGTGCCCTGCGATTGGCTGGCAACCGGTTCGGGTGTACCCCACCTCCTGCCCGAAGATAGCTGGGATAGGCTCCAGCAGCCCATGACCCTAGTGAGGATAAGCGGTAAAGAAAATTGATGGATTGATGGATGGATGCATTTAATTCCACAAAAATATCCATATTCTTTGGAAATGCAACATGGACCGGTAATAACATTGGCTTAACACAATTTATTAAGGTTACTATTCATTTTTAGCCCAACTTAGTGTGTGTGCATATGTGTGCGTGTGTGTGTGTGTGTGTCTAACTCTGTTGGGACAGAGTTGATTAATGTTAGAGTAAATTCCACTCTTTTCCATCTAATGTTTCAGTTGCTTAAGCAAGTCACTCACTGTGAGAATAAAGGCTGATTTGGCCCCTGTGGTCACATTAGGTGATTTTCCAAGACAATCTATATAGGTTCGTGATTTGTCTTTAGTTTAAATTATACAACAGTGAGCTGTCAACATACCTAAAGCACTGAGAACCTTTCAGAAACTTGATTTGTGGTAAATGTGTTTAATAGAATAGAGTGCCTTCTAAAATGTCCATCGAGGTATAATACAGTATATCTGGCCTTGTTTCTTATGTGTATTCCAGTTTCCTACTTTCCTCCAATAAACCGAAAAAAGCACTTTATAAATATTTGTCTTTCACTATGTGTAAGGTGGGTGTATGATTGAGTGGCGACCTGTCATTGTCATCCAGCATTGACTGCAGTCCTCCAAAAGATAACTCCTATAGCTAATGAATGGAGGGAGAGTGTACAGAGAGTCACTGACTGCAAAGGACAAATAGCTCCAACAGCCGATGAAAGATGAAATGTGTTACATTCTGTAGCACATCAGAATTATTATGGCAGACCCAAATTAATCAATTTTCAATTTCACTTGCAGGTTGGATATAAAATATTACATCTAAGAATTTTGATTTAGACATCCCAAACACTAACTAAGCATAGATTCACTTAAAAATTGGAAATATTTTGCCTGTTTACTGAAAATTATTAGTACACTACCTCAGCTCTCTTGTTAGACATCAATCAAAATACATTGTGCTGGTGCTCAAAAGAGTTCCATTACTTTTCTGATACAAGCTTATTTCAAGAGGGTTTAAGAGTTTGAGGCCCTTTGAGTATCTGGATTCTCCCTGTTGGGGTTGTCTAAGTCTGTGAGTCTGACATACTGCCAGAAAGTGGGAGGTCACACATGCTCAGGACATCAAAGTCACACCAAGATTTTTGACCGTGTGTTGTGTATGGGGATAGATTAATCATCTTGAAATCAAGCCAAGGCTATGATAATGGCCCCGTGACTGTTTGTTGAAGAGGGAACTTAATCATCGGCAGTCTATTCTTAGACTCGTGCCTTTACATCTTTAGTCCATCATATATTTGGTAAAAGTTGAAATGATCAGTCTGTTCTCAGGATTCCTATTCTCATGCTAATTAAGCTGATTTTTCTGTTTTTCTTTGCTTTTGTTCAAATGTACTTTCTGGCAGGCTAATTAATTATAATTGTAACAGTTGTCTGTCCCCTAATCTGAATTGAAATTGTTTTTTTTTCCTTTTTTTTTAAAGAGAAATACCTTTTAAAACGACCAAATAAACTCTTTATTGTATTCCCAGAAAGATGACTGCCTGAAAGTTCAATTATTTTACAATACATATTAGGCAGGAAATGACAATAATAAACACTGGCTTTTACAATATTTTGAGTTATTGAGACCTGAAAATAAAGTATGTACTGTCTTGCAGATGAATTGAAGCCATCTTATGAGAAAATACAATTGACAGCACAGATTTCATCTGTCAAACATGTAGTATGCATCTCCAGGGTATGAGTGGATGTAATTACATAGTGTATAATGCACACTCTCCTGACTAAAATGCTTCCCTATATTTTCTAATTAACATTTTTGTGGAAAATGGAGGAAAAAAAATAGTCCTCATAAAATATTAAATGCACTCTGCTGTTGGTATTACCCAATTTCACAGAGACAATATTAAAACTTATATGAAAAGATGTGCATATTGTCTGTAGATCGCAGATGATTTCACCATGTTTGCTAATTTTCCTATTAATTGCTCTCCCTGCCTGCACGAATGTTCGTATCTGTCATCATCTATCATAATCAATTTTATGGGGCCTCCCATTGACCCCGTCATCTGGTCTACCTGCTGCCGCCCTTTCATATTCTTTTCATCTCATTAATTTAACAAATTCCAACTATGTACAGTCTTGATGTTTCATTTTCTTTGTGCATTCTTTCTCTCTTTTTTTTTCATTGTCAATGTAAAGTTAAATTTGAAAAATTTCATACACAGTAAACAAAGGAAAGTTAATGACGTTCACTTGGGCACTCTGCCATTCTCTCACTGCCTCACAGATGTGTGCTCACACATTTTGCACACATCAGTGAAGACAAAGGTATTTAAATAGGAACTTAAAAAAAGAATAATGGAAACAAAAGGAACGTGACACACAATTGTGTTGGACAGCATTGCTGGCAAGGCAAAAACAGTCGAGCGATAGAAGTTTTGAACTGGCACAAAGATGGATTAATCACCTCAGTGTGAGCAGTACAATATGCCAGCAATCAATCAAACAAATAAATTACCAACTGCAATGTCAATCTATTCTCCTAATTAGCTAATTTTGTACATGTTAATACTGGAGTCAAATGTTTGCCCTTAAATCTGCTCTAATACAGCAATGAATTTTTCTTCCATTTTTGTATTATTTTAGGGACATATTAATGAAAAATTCATGTTTCTCTCTGCTGTTTATGTTATGTTTCATACCACACAGACAACTGTACCACACACACGCAGGCATCTAAGGAGAGATTTGAGAATATTATGGGTTGTGTTTTGAAGCCTTCCTGAAGGGCACCTTGACAGCAGTCAGTATGCAGACTTGCCTCTCTCCAACCACTCATTGAATTTTATTTTTCCCCACTGCAGACCCTCCAGTTCCAAGGCCCAAGTCCTTACAGATTTTCCACTGCCACCAAATTGGATTTGTGATGTTAAACTGTCATAAACGAAGTAGAGCCTAAGTACAAATGTATGCAAATATAAAACAAAATAATGCTTTAAACAAGTTTATAAGGGGCGGCACGGTGGACGACTGGTTAGAGCGTCAGCCTCACAGTTCTGAGGACCAGGGTTCAATCCCCGGTCCCGCCTGTGTGGAGTTTGCATGTTCTCCTCGTGCATGCATGGGTTTTCTCCGGGCACTCCGGTTTCCTCCCACATCCCAAAAACATGCATGAATTGGAGACTCTAAATTGCCCGTGGGTGTGACTGAGAGTGTGAATGGTTGTTTGTTTGTTTGTGCCCAGCGATTGGCTGGCAACCAGTACAGGGTGTACCCCGCCTCCTGCCCGATGATAGCTGGGATAGGCTCCAGCACGCTCGCGACCCTAGTGAGGAGAAGCGGCTCAGAAAATGGATGGATGGCTGGATGGAAGTTTATAAGGTAATATTACAATACAAAAACAAGAAATTGGACCATCAGGCAAAGTTACAACTATAAAGAGCGACAATGTTAAAGTTCCAAGCAGCAAAACAGACAGGTCAAAATCCAAACTAGACTGAATGGCTAAGATGATCCAGGCACAAGGACAAAACACAGACAGGAACAATTAACTTTAGTGAGCGCAAAGAGGCAGCAGGTGTGCAAGTGCAGCAGGTCCATGAAAGTGGGTGTAGCAGGTATGAAGTTGGGAGGAAGCTGACAGGTGCTGACTAACTGAACAGATGTAAGAGTGAGTGGGAGGGGGCACAAGGAGTAAGCAGTTTCAACAGAGTCCATGACCCAAACTTTTTACAGAAAGAAACATTGTGTTTTAAGGTCGATAAATAAAACACAATGTCGCAGAAAGAACTCATTATGTGTAGGAGGCCGTGTCAGTCGTTCTATACAAGATTGTGAATGCAAATCTGTTTCATGGGACTGACTGTTGTAGTCAGTACACAAAAATATTATTCATAAGCGGAAACAGTGATGTCCGTTCTTACCTACCTTCCAATCTACTGTATATCATATCCATTTATCAATCTAAACTACTTTCAAGATACAACTTAACTGAATCATCATTTGAATTTCTCACAGTCAAGCTAACACCTACTTTTTAATGTAGTAAGAAATCAGTTCACCATGGACTGTAAACAGGCAATGCAACTGAATCAGACTATAACAATCAGCACTTGCCGTTCAGCTCTTCCTCACAAGCAGTTACAAGAGAAGCAAAACCTACGGTATGCATGACACATAGATCGTCGTAATGCTCTTCAAAATATTGTTTGTCATGGTAGCAATTTGGATCCAGCTATATTTAAAATGGCATAATATGTCAACCAGAAAAAGCCCAGTACTGAAAGGCTGAAAGGACACACGGTGCCACCTAGGCATGTGCATGTCTGGAAAAGGCAAAAACTGATCACTCCAACATTGTGGGAAGATTATTAATTACAAATGCTTTGCTGTTGCTGTTAATCAAATAATCAATAACTTGGAAGAATTTCAGATAATACATCACTTAAGAGAACAGTGACCAGCCAAGATATGAGACTTGCAGTGCTTGATACTTCAAAGCAATGACTTTTGTACTCTGGAGATAATCCCAGAAATGTTTTTCTTGTGTCACAAAGGAGACATTTGTCTAACGGGGCATTTAGACACAAAAGAATGTTGTTTGTTTTGTATATGTGTTTTTATTCCCCAAGGTTTTGCTATGAACGATCTTCCATGCAATCCAAAAACAACTAATTTGTTAAGTAGTTATTTAACAAATCAGTAATATTGAAGGGTTGTATATTAAAGTGTGTAATTCTTCTGCATATCACAGATGCGACTGAGAGACACAAATAGCACATTTCTCTTATTCATAAGTAAACAAGCCAAATCCATTGATTTTCAAAGCAATCTGCTTGATTATGTCTTCATTTTTTAAGCATGGCTGATTTTTAAATGAGGTTGGGGAATTTGAGATGCAATGGGGAGTGGTATGCTTGTCAAGGTTGCTTGGATGCACACATGCAGGCCGCGCTTAATGTGGCAAATGGCTTTTGATGCACATTTTGATTTACATAACTTCGGAGGAGGGCTGCGGTAAAGGATTCCCTCAGCACCAAAGGACATGGAAAATATTGCGGTGTATTAATGACTGCCTCTTCTCCCCGGCAAAGAATCAAACAGAAATTTCAAGCAGGACACACAGAAGGTGAGGCAGGGCAGGGAGATGAGACAGATTTCAGCATCGCACACAGACAGACGTACTGGATTGCTGCTTGTGGAAGACCTTCCTTTCCTCTGGTATGCTCTCCTGTTCTTCTTGCACACATTGCAAACTGTGCTCAGGCATACGGACAAACAGACACTACATCTTGTCTTTATCAAGAAAACATCTCTAGCATTCAGCCTGTGCATACATTGGGATTTTTTGTCATTATAGGGTCATGGACATGGGCCGAGCCAGCTCAGAACCACTCCAAGGATCAATAAAGCATGTTTACATATTCACTCTCTCAGGCTGTAGCAGCACAAAGCCTCATCATTTACCCAGACTAAATTGCCAGCAAGATAAGGGGCTATGTGTTTTCTTGCTTAGCCATTTGAAACACAGGGGTAATTTATTTATATTGTCCCCATTAATATCAAACGTAAGTAATGAGGTGTGATTATCATGGGTGCTTATGTAATAATGATGTGGATCACACAATAATAAAGAGGCAGTTCTCTGAGAGAGAGATAAGGCTTGGCTTGCTTTTCAGCCACAGTGACACTAGCTTGAACAATTACAGTACCAGTGAGTATTCGTTGCTTCCATAGTGCAGTAGATCAGCTGTAGTGCAGAGGAAAATCTAACAACAAAATAGCACCCACTGGAGCAGGGCTAACACGAATTGCACATTTTACGATAATGATGGAGCATATCTCTGCACCAAACAAACCAGACACAAACTCCATTACATCTATTGCGATCATGCACTGCATGCTGCAGCTAGTAAGGGTAGTTAATGTGTGATCATTCAGATTGTATTTTTTTACATGCATGAGAACGTCACAGGCGGCACGGCGGCCGACTGGTTAGAGCGTCAGCCTCACAGTTCTGAGGAGCGGGGTTCAATCCCCGGCCTCGCCTGTGTGGAGTTTGCATGTTCTCCTCGTGCCTGCGTGGGTTTTCTCCGGGCACTCCGGTTTCCTCCCACATCCCAAAAACATGCATGAATTGAAGACTCTAAATTACCGTAGGTGTGAATGTGAGTGCGAATGGTTGTTTGTTTGTATGTGCCCTGCGATTGGCTGGCAACCAGTTCAGGGTGTACCCCGCCTCCTGCCCGATGTTAGCTGGGATAGGCTCCAGCACGTCCGCGACCCTAGTGAGGAGAAGCGGCTCAGAAAATGGATGGATGGATGAGGATTCCAGTTTCTCCAAGATTGTGCATACTTGCCGATTTAAGCATAATCGACCTTCCTATTCAATATTCACAATCATTACCCCAGGGCTGGATGACTGCTTGGCATAGGGGCTCCACTCTCATGACCCGCGGCTGCTCCCTGCCCCCCCTTATCGGGTGCCCCTATCCGCCCTCCTTTCCAACAAACAAGGGACACTTTCCCGCCCTCGGGCAGGGCGGGAACTGGCTGTATCGTGGGCCCTGCAGATTGGGGGGGCGTCTGGCTCTCCTGGAGGTGGAGGGGGGTTGTTGTGGCGTGTCGGGCAGTGGAGATGGGGGGGTTGTTCCTGCGTCCTCCACCGGGTAGCCAGTTGTCGGGGCCCCTCGGTGAGGCCAGCGGACCACCCTGGGTCCCTCGGTGTGGGACGTTTCCCGTCCAACGCGCTGCTCACGGGTGGACCCCTGGGCCCGATCCCGCCCCTCAATTGATGGGTGGGGGGGGCGTCCTCAGCCTCTGCGGTGCACGCACAGCAATTACAGGACACTCCTGTCAGTCTTTTTGCATGCAAAATGGTATCATTTTACTTGCATGTGTTAGCAGGCACACAACCCTGGGACTCATTCGCTGGGTGTGGGGCCACTGTCTTATTACAACAAATAACTCATGAATATGCAAACTGCTTGTGTATCCCATCAATCACACTCTCGTCCTATAGACATTTATAATTTACAAAGTCAATCCCACCACATTTCAGTTGTACAGCCGGGTTCACGACCCTTGTCCTGCATGCTTTTTCTCCTGTCCTTGTCCTGTTCTATCTTGTCCTGTCCTTCCCTCACAGGGTGTAGCACGACAGCCCCATGCAACACTCATATCTAATGTTTAATTGTTGTAGATATGTAATAATTTACTTTTCTCATCCTGTTTACAATTAGTGCTTTGTCTTTTGTCTTCGTTTCTTTATCCCCTCTAGAAACTTTGTTCTGTTCGACTGATCGATTCTAATTCTCAATAAACATCAATTATAATACTAAGAAACCACAGCGGAAGCTTAATAACTCCACTGTGACACAATAAAACTGTTCCGGCATAAAAAGGATACAGATCCTGCATTCTGCTTGACCTATCAGCCGAACAGGACAAAAAAAAAAAAGAGTCGCTGAATCCTATCCCAGTCGATGTCTAGCAAAAGGCGGACGACACCCTGGACTGGTCATCAGTCAATCATAGGACACGTATAGAGACAAACAACCATTCAAACTGTCACTGAGTGGGAAATTAAGAGGATGTTGCATGCTCTTATTGGTGATATACTGTACTGTCATCCATCCATTTGCTTTTATATCATATAACTGGATCTGTTATGATCTGTGCCCTGCAGTTCCTCTTTGGAGCTTGGGTGGCGCTTTGTGCCTTGCTTTTCCATTTTTCATCAGCAATCATTACCTCTTCGCCCGCGCACCTGTTCTCAATCATCACTTATCACTGCCTGCATTTAAGCCTGCCAGATCTAGGGATCCAGTGCCAGAGTATTCACACTCTGTACATACATAGTACACAGGCCGACCTTCACAGTCCTACTCTTGTTTGTTAATAAATTACTTGGTGACTCGCGTATTTTCTTATCATAATCAGAATCATTTTTATTTGCCAAGTATGTCCAAAAAACACACAAGGAATTTGTCTCCGGTAGCAGCAAATTTAAGTTTCTATTTTGCACTTACTGTCAATATGTATGTCCTTAACAGACATAGCTAATGCATTTATTCAGAATCAGAATCAGAATCATCTTTATTTGCCAAGTATGTCCAAAAAACACACAAGGAATTGGTCTCCGGTCATTGGAGCCGCTCTAGTACGACAACAGACAATCAATTGACAGAGAACACTTTTGAGACATAAAGACATCGACAAAAAACAGTCACTGAGCAATAAAGGGTTGCTCATTATCTGCTAATGCCAGTACTTTTTTTTTCTTTGACAATTGTGCAAAAAGATGCACAGTCCTCTAGCACTTAGAGCAGTTCGAATGACTAATATTGCAATAGTCCGGTGCAATGACCATTGTGCAAAGGGCGCCGAGACTTCAAGCGAGTAGTGCGATAATCTGGGACAATTATCCTCTTGTGCTCTCCTCCTCAGTGTCCTCCCGTGTCTCCCGCTCCGCTGCCCGTCCCAACCACGCCGTCAAGCTCTCCCACCTGCTCACGCGCCCGCCTCCTGCACACTCCTTGTTCCTACGGACCACCATTACTCCTTGGAAATACAGACCCTGGGCTATCTCCAAATAAACAATTTTCAACAACTTCTTGCACCTCCGTCTGTTCTTGGGTCCAGTCGAAAACCGTTCGATTACTAATCGTGACAGGATCACCTTAGAATGTTAAACCAAGCACACATAGGAGTCGTACCATGAGAAGTGATCCTGTTTGTTGTTATCTGTTTGTGTTATTTTAACACTGACATGGACTTTGCGACAGGGCAGAAAAATGAAGCATTTGGCTAGTGACGCTAGCGTGCTTGACCCACAGCCAGAAGTTGTGGGTTTGAAACTTGGCTAAGGCCTTTCTTTGTTGAGTTTACACTGGCTTCCAAGCACGTGCATCATAGATTAATTGATGACTCTAAATTGGTAGGTATGATGGTATAAATATTTTTGTCTCGATTTTTGTGCCATGTGAATGACTGGTGACCAGTCCAGCACCATTCCTCTCTCCCTGAGTCACCTGGGAGGGATCGGATCCAGCTCATGTGACCCTGAACATGATGGAAAATGGATGAATGGATCCTCTTAAGAATAGGTCACATCCTACCTATTCTTAAGAAAAGTCAATAATCACAAATTATGTTTAAGATTTCCATTAATTGTAGGAGTTAATAATTCCTGATGTGCGTATAGTTTATTTACTTCATAATTTACTAATTGGACCACCATTGTGTAATACAGGCAATGGTGTAGTCGCTGTAATTTATTTTGTTTTTAGTAATCTGGCCCAGTCACAGAAATTTTATGTCTTTTGCTGCCACTGTGATTTGATGCTTTATTCAGCTTTTGACCCGCCATTCCTTTGTGACTGATGAGGACTTGACACTGGTCACAGCTCTGTAACCAGGCAGCCTCTTGGCATTCCATCATGAATTCCAAGCCTTTTTATTCTTTCTGCACCTTCCCTCTTAGCTCAGGGACTGCAGGTTTGATATACTTCATAGTTCCGCTCTTTTCTTCAAGAAGAGGAAAAGATTAAGGAAATTTTTCTCTTCATTATTTTGCAGATATAATGTCAGACAGTGTGACAGCATTGAGCATCGTTTTTTGTTTCAGCAATTTTTAACAAATTATTTTTAGGTAGCAAGCTCCCCAGAGCAAGTAAATATAGACTTAATACAGAGTGAATTTGTTCATTTAAAAAATACATTATTAAGGAAAATGGTCTCTTGACTAAAGTATAAAAGTTAGGGAATCATCAGACCTCTGAAAGTGATTCCACACCAGCCCTCTAATTAGTTTTCCTCCTTGGTGTGGTCTGTATCACTATATAAACACAGTCATGAACTTCAAATTTGCTGAACTGTAGGTTTGTCTCGCGCCAAACAAACTCTGGCAAGGTTTGTCTGCAGTAATAAGCACTTTAACCTCAAACCGATCCAAATGAAAAATTGAACACGTCAGGTTCGTACCTAAACAGCATAATAATAAAATAACGACACATCATGTGTATTGTATACATATGAGACTGGTGACAAACCAAACACATAATCAGTTTAACACGCATGTTTTTCATGCTGACACCTGATAGCAACATGTATTATTTTCATTGTGTAATGGATGATACTTTTCTCAAGTAATAAAAGGAACTCGATTATTTGCTGGTGTACTATAGCCTGGTATAGCCTGGTATATCCAACTGACGTTATCAACAAAAGTCAGTGTAATTCCATGTTATTTTGCACAATTGTTTTTTGTCAATGTCTTTATGTCTCCAAAGTGTTCTGTAAATTGACTGTCTGTTGTACTAAAGCGGCTCCAACTACCGGAGACAAATTCCTTGTGTGTTTTGGACATACTTGGCAAATAAAGATGATTCTGATTCTGATTAATAATATTCCATTACCTACTGTATGTATATACTGCATTATCACCCACTAATCTGTAAATGGAACATTTGACTATCTGTATTTGTGTGCCTGCTACTGACCATTTTCATTTAATTTATTTGGCTCTTCATTGTGTTTGGCTGAGGCCATTGTTATTCTTACTGGAGTCCACAACCACCATTGTTACCTTGACAGCGCAGTACACAATGACAAAAACACAGCACAACAACAAAACAACAATTTAAAAAAAAATCATCAATGCTCAGATGGTTAGATATGTATCAACATACATGAACTTAATCCCAGTATTTTACCTTTATAGAAATATTATTGTGGAGGCCATCAAATAATTTAAGTTTGCTGTAATTAACTATACATGATAGGTAGCATCGACTAAACATCAGCAGACACATAGAACTGATTTGCAATGACAATCTCTTTCAGAGTTTTAAATTGATGTTTATTCTTTTCTTGGATGCTATGTCACGGTCTAGCATTCCATTTTACCATGCGCTATACATTACATACTTTTAAGCGTTTTTCTTTTCACCTTAGGTAATATAAATCTGGCTTCAGTAGCATGGCTGGTGTTATACTGTATACCTTCTCCTCAGAATTAAAAGACATATGTTTATACAATACCCTGGGCAATTTATTATATTTGTGTCCTCTCTCCGCTGCTCTTCTCTCTCTACACGAACGACTGCACCTCAACGCACCCGGCTGTCAAACTCCTGAAGTTTGCAGATGACACCACTGTCATCGGCCTTATCAAGGAAGGTGATGAGTCTGCATATCGACAGGAAGTGGAGCGGCTGGAGGTGTGGACTTCAGGAGGCATCCTTCGCCACAGCTGCCCCTCACGCTGTCCAGCTGCCTTGTGTCAACCGTCAAGGCCTTCATGTTCCTGGGAATTACAGTCTCTCAGGACCTGAAGTGGGCGATCAACATCATCTCCGTCCTCAAAAAGGCCCAGCAGAGGATGTACTTCCTGCGGCTTCTGAGAAAGCATGGCCTGCTACAGGAGCTGCTGAGGCAGTTCTACACAGCGGTCATCAAATCAGTCCTGGGTTCTTCCATCGCAGTCGGGTTTGGTGCTGCTACAAAAAAAGACAAACTCCAACTGCAACGGACAATCAAAACTGCTGAAAGGATTGTCGGCACCCCCCTACCGACCCTTGAGGACTTGCACGCTGCCAGAACTAAGACGAGAGTGCAAAATCCTCTCAGACCCTCCACATCCCGGTCACGAGCTCTTCCAGCTCCTTCCCTCAGGAAGGCGCTACCGATCAATCCAAACTAGAACTAGCAGACATTTTCTTCCCTCTTGCAATCAACTTCTTAAACACCTAACCTACAATTCCATTGCAACATGCTGGCAATTTTTTTTTTGTCTTGAGTTTGTTGTCACATTTCTGTGGGGCCAATTATACATTACTTGTGCACTCACTACCGTAGTCTCGCCACGCTGCAATATTTGCATATCTGTTGTTGACCAATACTGGCCACTCATGCCAGAGTAGCATCTGCTCCATTTGCACACTGACTGAGGAGTATCTGCAACATTTGCACAATCAACATTGTCCCATATTATCGCACTACTCGCTTGAAGTCTCGGGGCCCTTTGCACAATGGTCATTGCACCAGACTATTGCAATATTAGTCATTCGAACTGCTCTAAGTGCTAGAGGACTCTGCATCTTTTTGCACAATTGTCAAAGAAATAAAAGTACTGGCATTACCAGATAACGAGCAACCCTTTATTGCTCAGTGACTGTTTTTTGTCAATGTCTTTATGTCTCAAAAGTGTTCTCTGTCAATTGATTGTCTGTTATCGTACTAGAGCGGCTCCAATTACTGGAGACAAATTCCTTGTGTGTTTTTTGGACATACTTGGCAAATAAAGATGATTCTGATTCTGATTCTGATTAGCTACATAAGTTTGATTTCTTGAACTTGTTCAATTGAAACCTAATTTACATATAGATTCAGTTTTGGCTTATTCATTACCATACAGTAGCTTTTGTCCCAAATACAATGCATTTTGTTTAAGAGACATTCAACTTCTTTTTTTGTTTTTTTGTTTATCCATTCCATTAATGTCTGCAGTTGCCGATTTATAACATTCCTAAGTGTGTCAATTATTTATTATCCATGTGTAGATTGTTGAATCATCCACATACATCGATATTTTAGATATCTTTAGGTTGAATGGTAGTTCATTAATAAATATTGAGGAAAAACAATGGACCGACACAACGTACCTGTGGAACTCCACAATTTATTAATTTCACCTCATACAACTTCTATTAAATAAAAATGTCTGCTTTCTTTCTAGCCATATGATTGTATTTGTATAAAACTATACCATTTAATTTAATGTAACAGCAAATTATAATCAGTGATGTTAAAGACTGCACTGAAATCTAATACCACTGCTACTATCATGTATGTTGTCAATACCTCTCATTTGATTGTCGTCATTTATCATCTTATCTAGTGACAGCTGAAGTGGTGTAATGCTTCTACCATAACAGAAGGGCAAATTTTCAGTTGGCTTTCTGTGCTTTTTCCTCCCCAACCAAATCTAATCAAATCAAATCAAAACTGAATCAGCTGTGAAAGGGACCAAGTTTACAGATTTTTACCAAATCAAATCAAATTGAAACGGAATCCGCTGGGAAAGGGACCAAGTTTACAAACCCATCAACTGATTCAGACCAGAGAAAGATGCAAAGACAGGGGTACAAGGATATACACGCGCCCACAAAGGTGTCAAAGCACATAAGATATTTTGTTGAACCTGGTTGGTTTGTTTTTGTCAGTTTTTTATTTTTTTTCCATCCGAGTTTTGTCTACTGTATACATTTGTTGTTAAGGAACCAAGATATAATGTTTGAGGATTAGTGTAAAATACTAATTAACCTGTCTGATCATGGGTGATTATCAAGTTTGTACTAACATTGAATTTATCAATAAGGTTAGTGCCAATGCAGGGTTTGAATGGGTGCAGTTTGTTTTTAGAAGATCAAGCACTTTCTGTCTGTATCTTGTCAATCAATAGACCTCTGCTGTGCTTTTCAGAGCATGCCTTCCTTGGGATGCCACTTCACAGACCTGTTTTTCTCTGTGAACTTGTGTCAGCTAAATGGTATCATGGCATGAGCAATTGCTCAGGAGGAGGCTAAGTGAACATCAGGCACAGAGCGCATGCTGGAAAAAAATCGTTCTATTAATTAATGGTGTAATTAAAGTTTTGTCATTGACATGCCACTAGCTGACAGGGATGGATGGGGTTCTTGGTCCTACACAAGGCAGTAGCACATCGATAATGAATGGCAGCTATTACCAGCACGTTTGGGTGGAGATGGGGCCACCTGCAAGTGCTTGGCTTCCCCACCTCGCCATGCTCTCTTTCCTGCCCCAAGTCCTTTATCTGTTGCCAACACTTTGCTTCCCCTATTCTTAAACATAGTCTCCATTTAGCATGCTCCTAATTTCACTGTTTCTCATTCATGCTTATAATAGCCAGACTCTGCTGCTCTAAATGGTTAAAATTTATGTCAGCTAATTCAAGCAGAAAATCGTTTTCCCTGAATATTTTTGTTGGTAGTTATTGTCACCCTACTCTGCATTCTTCACTTAATTTAAGTGGCTGTAAATTGCTTCATTATGTTATGTTAAGGAACAGTCCTTGTAAAAATGTGAGTTTTCAACAAGGATTAAATTGTATTGGAACCTGTTGTTATATATATATATATATATATATATATATATTATGGACAGCTTCAGGTGTTGGCACAATGATGTTGTGTGCTTTCATTCGACAGCCCCTACTAACTCAAAAGCATCCATCCATCCATCCATTTTCTGAGCCGCTTATCCTCACTAGGGTCGCGGGCGTGCTGGAGCCTATCCCAGCTGTCATCGGGCAGGTTGCCAGCCAATTGCAGGGACATACAAACAGACAACCATTCGCACTCACAGTCACACCTACGGGCAATTTAGAGTCTCCAATTTATGCATGTTTTTGGGATGTGGGAGGAAATCGGAGTGCCCGGAGAAAACCCACGCAGGCACGGGGAGAACATGCAAACTCCACACAGTCAGGGCCGGGGATTGAACCCGGGTCCTCAGAACTGTGAGGCTGACGCTCTAACCAGTCGGCCACCTTGCCGCAACTCAAAAGCAAGAAATTAAAATAATTATTTTCTTTTCAACACATTTTATGTTGTTGTTCATAAGCAAACTGAAAGCTTGAAAATCAACATAAATGGTTGAGCCTTTAATTGTTAAAGCCTAAAGGATGCTATGTAATATTAAAATATCTTCAGGCAATCCACAGTTGTGGTGTAGGAGGTTGGTGCCGATGATTGGGTGGGGTGGCTGTCAGTAAAGGTAATTGTGAGATGACCGGTATTTGAAAAAAAAATCTGGGCTGAGATTAAATAAAAGCAATTCGACAGTCAGTCTAAAAAATAACAATTTGAATAGCTTTTTAAATTTACTAATAGTACAAATGTTTGCATTACTCAACAAATGCTGTTACTGCTGTGTAATTTATTTATTTATTTTTATTTTCTGCATGAGCTGCATTTGTGAGAGCATTTGCAGTAGATACAAATGCAGCAGTAAGAACTGTGCCTATAATTTAAGATTATTGCGTGGAACTTGGAAGTATCTAAGTGCCACATAAAATATATAGAATCAACTACATCTAGGGAAATTGTTTTAAATTAATGAAGCTTGATGTTGTAGCCTAGGGCACAAACCTTGACATATCTTCTCCTTTAATAAAGATTTTGAGTGTTGTTTTGTTCATACTGTATGTCCCCTGCATAGAGAAACATTTAATAATGAGTCCAAATGCAAAACATCTCAATTTCCTCCTTAAAAATAATGTACTTTTTAGAATGTTACTACACATGCATGCTTGCTGAGAGATAGATGACAGTCATAAAATATTTTGTACTACACAATAAGTGTGCTAAACACACTGTTCTTAAAAAAATATAAAACAACCAAATGGCAAGACTCGTCAATCTCCCGTTCCATTCTTCCCACACTCGTGAACAGGACCCCATGATACTTGAACTCCTCCACTTGGGGCACGATCTCATCCCCGACATGTAGAGGGCACGCCACCCTTTTCCGACTGAGGACCATGGTCTCAGATTTGGAGGTGCTGATTCTCATCCCAGCCGCTTCACACTCGGCTGCGAACTGCTCCAGTGAGAGTTGGAGATCACGGCTTGATGAAGCCAACAGAACCACATCATCTGCAAAAAGCAGAGATGCAATACTGAGGCCACCAAACCGTATCCCCTCTACGCCACGGCTGTGCCTAGAAATTCTGTCCATAAAAGTTATGAACAGAATCGGTGACAAAGGGCAGCCTTGGCGGTGTCCAACCCTCCCCGGGAACGAGTCTGACTTACTGCCGGATATGCGGACCAAACTATGACTCCGGTCGTACAAGGACCCAACGTCCCGTATCAGGGGGGTCGCTACCCCATACTCCCGAAGCACCTCCCACAGGACTCCACGAGGAGCACGGTTGAACGCCTTCTCCAAGTCCACAAAACCAATGTAGACTGGTTGGGCGAACTCCCAGGCACCCTTGTGGACCCTGCCGAGGGTGTAGAGCAGGTCCACTGGTCCACGGCCAGGACAAAAACCACACTGCTCCTCCTGGATCTGAGATTCGACTTCCCGACGGACTCTCCTCTCCATCACCCCTGAATAGACCTTACCAGGGAGGCTGAGGAGTGTAATCCCCCTGTAGTTGGAACACACCCTCCTTTAAGAAAGGGGTACCGGAGGGGGACTTAAAAAGTCACCACAGTCTGCCAATCCAGAGACACTGTCCCCGATGTCCACGCGATGTTGCAGAGGCGTGTCAACCAGGACAGCCCCACAACATCCAGAACCTTTAGGAACTCCGGGTGAATGTCATCCACCCCGGGGCCTTGCTATCGAGGAGCTTTTTAACCACCCCGGTGACCTCAACCCAGAGATAGAAGAGCCCGCCTCAGAGAACCCAGACTCTGCTTCCTCATGGGAAGGCGTGTCGGTGGAATTGAGGAGGTCAATTGACTGTCTGTTGTAGTACTAGAGCAGCTCCAACTACCGGAGACAAATTCCTTGTGTGTTTTTTGGACATACTTGGCAAATAAAGATGATTCTGATTCTGAATTGAGGAGGTCTTTGAAGTATTCTCCCCACCGACTCACAACGTCCCGAGTCGAGGTCAGCAGCGCACCATCCCCACTATACACAGTGTTGATGGTGCACTGCTTCCCCTCCTGAGACGCCGGATGGTGGACCAGAATTTCTTAGAACCCGTCCGGAAGTCTTTCTCCATGGCCTCACCGAACTCCTCCTGCACCCGGTTTTGGCTTCAGCGACCACCAAAGCTGCATTCCGCTTGGCCAGCCGGTACCCATCAGCCTCAGGAGTCCCACAGGCCAAAAAGGCCCGATAGGAC
Source organism: Phycodurus eques (assembly GCF_024500275.1). NCBI lineage: Eukaryota > Metazoa > Chordata > Actinopteri > Syngnathiformes > Syngnathidae > Phycodurus > Phycodurus eques. The sequence goes on along the minus strand of NC_084526.1, from coordinate 29,957,879 downwards.
TCCTTCTTCAGCTTGACGCATCCGTTCGGGGATTGCCGCCACGACAGGCACCGACCAGCTTACGGCGACAGCTCTGGTCGGCCGCCTCAGCAATGGAGGCGCGGAACATAGTCCACTCGGACTCGAACAATGAAGAAACAAAACCTGCTCAATACATTGTTTCAGAACTTCTCTTTGTAATTTACAGTCTGTGTGCATTAAACTTATTTGTGTCACTCTGGCCTCATGATTTCACAATTACCCAACAATATTTTACAGTGCTACCTGTTTTAGCAGTCACGGCTGCAAGTTGTTTTTGATGTATTTCTCATTTCACTTTATAACTTTGACTCTTTTGTGCAGATCCATCAAATAAAATACAGATAAAAAACATTTTAATTAAAAGTTATAATGTCACAAAACATCCATCCATCCATTTTCTGAGCCGCTTCTCCTCACTAGGGTCGCGGGTTGCCAGCCAATCGCAGTGTAACAAAACAAGTATATAAAAGAAAAAAAACAAGTGGATAAATACCTTTTTTTTATTCTCCAGGGAAGAGAGACACAAATTGTGTTGTTCTGTATAGTCATTTTAAATCTTATTGCCTGGACCTGAAGAAGATTGGTCAATAACTGAAATTAATCATTTCATTTCAGTGCCATCAGCAGTGGAACATTCATTCAGCAACATTAAGATTAAATAAGGTATATTGCAGTGCTGTTGATTTTCTTATCATGGTCTGGCAGGAAAACCTGCATGCTACATACATAACCTGTTTGTCAACCCGCACAAGCATGTTTTATGGTCACTGAGACAAGGTTACCTCCTGTTTGGGATTCATGACAAGTTAACCTGCTCTGCGACGTTTTCACAGCACCTTATTCCCCTGAAATACACAACTTGCTCCACTGTCACATGGGATGAATGATATAATCTGCACAAAAGGAAATTAACCCTTTGAGGAAATCCATCCTCTTTATATAAATTCCATTGTCTAGGTGACCATTTTCTAGGTAAAATGACACTCGATATATATATATAAAAAAAAAAAACATTCTTCGAAGGCTCTACTAGGTTCAGCACAAAAATAACATCGTACAATACATTAGATATTATGAGTTCAAATACAATGGAACATACAGATTCGAACTCTGGTCACAAGTGGTAGACAGGTCATACAATCAGGAACGCAGCCAAGCAAAATGTCTGGAATGAAAAATATCACCACACCATCAAGGAGTATCAGTGAGGAAATGTATGATTCTGACCACTGGAACTAGTCGTAGTAGCATCGTGGCAGAAATGGGACACAGCTACACGTCTCTGTCCTGGTTGCTCAGAACAATACACCCAAATAGATGTGTAGAGACTCACCGACCAGGCATGGTAATTTTCCTCTGTGTATTCAGCACTGCATCATAGATTGTGTCCTTCACGCATCAGCAACTTTTTTTTTACACTTGTCTTACAGTTAAGAATGTAAAAAAGTGCAATTAATGAAGTCAAGTTGGTTTCAGCCATTCACTCTTCTCAATATTCATGTCGTCAAACAATGCGTAGTTTTAGTGTCATTTTATAATACACCAGTTACTGTTGTTACAGTTGTAAAACAGTAAGAATGTTACAACATATAACATTTTAGTTAAAACATTTCCTTAGCAGTTAGTTAATATTTCATGATGGCGTAGAGGATTGTAATTTCAACGGTTTCTTATGGGAAAATGGTTGTCTAATAATAGGATATGCAGCATTGAAATCCAATGTTATGTGCTTTATGATAAATACAGTGTTAAGAGGCATGCACTGGCTTTACTTATCAACAACACATTGTAATGGATTGCATCAAACACAAGGCTAAAGCTGTTCAAATTTTAATCACCCTGTTGGGGGTGTGAGAAGTAGAGGAAAGTCGGATGAAGCAGAATGCAGAAAGCAAGGAAAGGTGGGGGGTGCACGATTCTGAAATGCGAGAGAAGCTATATCAGTCTGATCAGTCATCCGTTCTCCTCCAATCTCCTGATAAAGCAGGTACTGCAGGAGGTGAAACAATGTGTATCAAAACCTCATGAAGATTGATGGCTTCCTTCTGTCAGCTTTGAGTGAGACAAAAGAGAATGAGTGTGGACTATATATATATATATATATATATATATATGCACTGCACACACATATATACATATATATATATATATATATATATATATATATATATAAATACACCCACACACACAGTGGATGAAATAAGTATTTAACATTATATTTATCACTAAATATATTTCCAAAGGTGCTGCTGACATGAACATTTCACCATATGTTGGTAACAACCCAAGTAATCCATACATACAAAGAAAGTAGAACAAATAAGATCAGAAATTAAGCTGTGTTTAATAATGTGAAATGACACAGGGAAAAAGTATTGAACACATTGAAAATGAGGTGCATAAAGGCATGGAGAGTTCTAGACTTTCTAGAGGTTTCGTTCCGAACCCAAACACACACATGATCAATGCAAGTGGTGAATTTTATAGAAAATTTAATAATAAAAAGGGGTTTCTATAGGATGAAACACAGACAAACACAAAACAAACAAGGTGCAGACGAACATTGGCGAAGGAAGGGATTTGTGACGTGAGATGAGCAGAATGGGCGTGTAGTGAATGCATATAGCTGAGGAATGTCGTTAATCTAAACCCAAATATGCACTAATCCATACTTTTAGTAGACCTCAATGTTGGACTTACGTGTCTGGAACACGTTTGACGCAAGCGAGTCAGGCTCCCAAGTGTTCGGCCGGTCCGGTCCGCACCGGGAACAGGTGGATTCGACGGAAGGGAGGAACGAAAAAAGGAGGAGAAGCAGGAGGCCAACTAGTTCTCAGGCAGGATGTCTCTCGGGTTTCTCTGTTTGCCAGACGTTCTGAGCGGGCGCGTTACGTCCGCCTCCATTCCCTTAGACTGAGTTTGGGCCCCCAAGCAGGGTGGCTCGGAGCGCTTGCATGAAGCTGTAGCCGGGGATCATCCGATGTGTCCTTGCCACCTTGGGTGAAGTGGGCGTCCTGCCTGGCCCGGTCGTCGGCGAGTTGGTCGGGGAGAGACCAAAGGAAGACTTCTCCACCAAAACTCCCAAAAGCTTCTTTTTCTGATCCCAGCTCCGGCCCCTTTTATGGCCGGAGCGGGTCAAAAAGGGGGGGATTATTTTGTGGTTTAAAACCAGTGAAATCAAATATTAATTATTGGATTTAAGATAACGAGACCATTCCCTCACCCTGCATTGTTCCACGCTCATCCTCTTTCATGTGGTGTGGAGACATTACTATTTTCATGTGACATTTGTGGTGTGGAGTGGAACATTTCCCCTGGTTCAGTTAGCAACGACGACGACATTCAAGTTTGCAGCGATGCAGCCACTAGTGGTGTTCATGTAAAGTTCTTAAAATATTAACTCCCAGTCGAGTCACATTGTCATGTACACCCTGTTTAATCAACCTTATGTAGTGGTTATAACACTTGCTGTTTGTTTTGAGATAAACACAGGCATATTTGATTGGCAAATAAATTTAACCAGCAGAAATTAAAACTCTGAGAAATACAATCATTCGTGACATTGGTGTGGTGATAGGTGGAGGTGCTGATTCTCATCCCAGCTGCTTCACACTAGGCTGCGAACCGCTCCAGTGAGAGTTGGCAATCACGGCTTGATGAAGCCAACAGAACCACATCATCTGCAAAAAGCAAAGATGCAATACTGAGGCCACCAAACCGGACCCCCTCTACGCCTCGGCTGTGCCTAGAAATTCTGTCCATAAAAGTTAGGAACAGAATCGGTGACAAAGGGCAGCCTTGGCGGAGTCCAACCCTCACTGGAAACAAGTCCGACTTACTGCCGGCAATGCGGACCAAACTCTGACATTGGTCGTCCAGGGACCGAACAGCCCGTATCAGGGGGTTCGGAACCCCATACTCCCAAAGCACCCCCCACAGGACTCCCCGATGGACACGGTCAAACGCCTTCTCCAAGTCCACAAAACACATGCAGACTGGTTGGGCGAACTCCCATGCACCCTCGGGGACCCTGCCGAGAGTGTAGAGCTCGTCCACTCTTCCACGGCCAGGACGAAAACCACACTGCTCCTCCAAATCTGAGACCATGGTCCTCAGTCGGAAAAGGGTGGTGTGCCCTCTCCAGGTCGAGGATGAGATCATGCCCCAAGTGGAGGAGTTCAAGTATCTTGGGGTCTTGGAACGAGAGATCGGCAGGCGGATCAGTGCAGCGTCTGCAGTGATGCAGACTTTATATCGGTCTGTTGTGGTAAAGAAGGAGCTAAGCCGAAAGGCGAAGCTCTCTATTTACCGGTCGATATACATTCCTACCCTCACCTATCGTCACGGGCTGTGGGTCGTGACCGAAAGAACAAGATCCCCGATACAAGCGGCCGAAATGAATTTCAGGGTGTCCGGGCTCTCCCTTAGAGATAGGGTGAGAAGTTCACTCATCTGGGAGGAGCTCTGAGTAGAGCCGCTGCTCCTCCACATTGAGAGGTTATTCGGTGGAAAATGGATGGATGAATGGATGGATGGATAGGAACTGGTGGAATTCATGCAAAGTTCTTTACAAAAATCACACAACATTCAAATTAGGTGAAGCTATGTTTGCAGTAACTCTCAATCGCTGGGTGCAGTAGCTCTCCACCGCCTCAAAGTGGCGCTCGTGTCCCATCCATTGTCCTAGAGGTTTTCAGTTGCATTACGAAAGAGAAAAGGTCCTTCTCAACTTTTATCTTGGGATGCGGGACCAGTGGATTTTCAAGCTTTTTGGGTCGGTATCTTGGGCCCTGCACACCCAGGGGGTCTCCTGATGAGTGGGAGTCCAGGTTTCTGGGTAGCTGCTGATTAATTTAAAGTCCAGGTGAGGTGAGTCAGGATTCCTTGTCTCCGCTTTTGATGAGCTCTTTCAGACTGGCTGGTAATTCGTTTAGCGTCCGTGTGAGACAAACCAGGCATCACCGTGACCGTCTGTCTTGGTGGGGGAGCGGAGACAGGGATGCAGTCCCAGTCCGAGATTTAGGGTCGTGGTGCCATGTGTTCCCTGTGTTATTCCACATTATTACACATAACCTAATTTCTGATTTTATTTGTTCTACTTTCTTTGTACAGACCCTTTCCAAAAAAAAATTAATATCATGGAAAAGGTTATTTATTCCATCCATCCATCCATTTTCTGAGCCGCTTCTCCTCACTAGGGTCGCGGGCGTGCTGGAGCCTATCTCAGCTATCATCGGGCAGGAGGCGGGGTACACCCTGAACTGATTGCCAGCCAATCGCAGGGCACATACAAACAAATAACCATTCGCACTCACATTCACATCTATGGGCAATTTAGAGTCTTCAATTAACCTACCCCGCATGTTTTTGGGATGTGGGAGGAAACCGGAGTGCCCGGAGAAAACCCACGCAGGCATGGGGAGAACATGCAAACTCCACACAGGCGGGGCTGGGGATTGAACCCCGGACCTCAGAACTGTGAGGCAGATGCTCTAACCAGTCGCCCACGGTGCCGCGACCAGAGAGCAATTTAAGATAAATTGGCTGCATGCACCTAAGTCCCCAGAGTAGGGCTCGGGTGGAGGAACATGAGGCTCTTTGTACGGGAGGCGGGGTGGCTCAGAGTATGTGGGCTCGGAAGGAGTACTTACGGACTTTTTCGGATTGCATTTTCGACGAAAGGAGGGAGACTTGTTGCGTGAGGGAGTGTATGGATTCCATGATTTCTTGCAGAGCCTTGTCCTTTCTCCCTATGTGGGCGCTTTGGAGGGTGAGTGCATGTTGTATCACCTCCGGGGTTGCTGGGTCCATGCTGGCCAGAGTATTATGTCACCATTCGATTTTGACTGGACCCAGAAGCAGGTGGAGGCTGAGAGGTTTGTGATGAATGGTTTATTGAAAAGAGGGTATTGAGATGATCCTTGAGACGTACTGGTGGGTTGTCGAGGCAGGGAACGTGTGGCTGGTGGTAGTGAAGGGAATATAGAATACTTTATATTCTAATATGTAATTCTAACTAGTTTGGAAGAGAATGTGTATTGGAGTATAGGAGTATATTGCAGGAAGGCCCCCATCAGGGGGTATTTGGAGACAGATGTCAAGGAAGAAAGGAACTATAAACATTGAATGCAGGAGACATCTGCAGTCGGCGTCTGGAGCCCGATCAGATAGTCATCATTTGGCCGAACAACGATGACTTCAGATTACGGACCAATCAGACGACAACGATTCCATACCGGCCTGTTTGAAACATTGTATAAGTCTGGGGTAGAGTCAGATAGTTTTTGTTCGACTACTGTATCTGCTAAGGATAAGATAGGGTAGTTACGAACCCAGAGCTCTGCAAAATGTATAGACTCCTCTGTCAGGAACAAATTGGTTGTTTTTTATACATTGTTGTGAATGAAGTTCTTTCACGAAAACGAGCACGCTTGGAACCACGGAAGTTAGGAGATTTTAAAACACAGGTTCCTTCAGTAGCATGAACAAGCGGATGGCTTGGCGGTGTGATGGAAGTCACTCGGCAGGGAATACGGAAGGAGTACTGAGGACAAGTAAAAACCCGGAGGTCAAAAGGATAGCGAGGACTGGCGTAGCTTACGTGTAGGATCGAGAGCCGTTGTACCACAGGAGAACGTTAATACTCTGGCAAGAGTTTCTGGGATCTGGCAGGCTTTTATGAAGGTGATGATGAGGGCTGATTGATGACAGGTGGTGCTGATTACTGGGAAGAGAGAGATGGAGGTTGAGAGCGAGGGAACAGTTCTCATGATAATGATATTTGCTGATGGTCTCAGTGCAGCACTTTTGTTTTTAAACGACAGATTAGCTTTCCGTCAATAAATAATTCTAGAAAACCAACAAAGGATAAAGCCAATGGAAATGTTTGGTATGGAAGAAGTACTGTATTTGTCACACCTCACACATTTGCTACCTGGTGCAGCAGAAAGTACTTTTAAGATGTAAAAGACATGTTCAGGTTGGAAGATGCTAGTCTGTAAATTATTTGCTTTACATTTGTTTGGCAAAGCTTCTCCTTCAAGTCAATAAGTTTAGTCAGTGTGAAGCTTATTTTGTATGTGTGAAAATATTTGTTGAAAATGCATTCTAAAAGAGGAAATTTTTAATCTGTGGGTAAATAAGTAAGAATGCTTCCAGTCATTCTGGCAGCATCCTCCCTATGAATAGGGCTGGCAATTCTAATGCGTGTGATTTAGGCACAAGGGGCTTTTGTTGTTTCTGTGACAACTGGAGGGCTGCCAGTTTTGGGCCTTCCTACTCTGATGCACACACTCTTTATTAACTCATTTCTTCCGTCCGGTGTTTTAAACCTTAGAATTAAATAATTATTTATAATTAAATTCCCCTCCAGAATTATTGGATTAGTGAGGTTAATTTCTTTATTTTTGCTGAAGACAACTGGGTTTGATATAAAAAGATAAAAGAGAGCAACATAATTTATATATGCATCTGATACACAAGATAGCATTATTTGCATTATTTAACAAAAGACCGCATCTTTAGGTGAGCAAAAATATAAGTTAACATAGTCTAGTAAAGTGAATGAGACTTTATATTGTTTGCTTGCGACAACTGTATCAAGCCTGTGAAGCACTGACACCAACAAACCTTCTTTTGTGATACTTTCCTTGGCTTTTACAGTACAGCAACTTTGTTCAGTTGTTGTTTATTTCGGAAGGTTAGTCCTTTTCTGTAGGTCATGAGATTGACTTGGCCAGTTGAAAACCCATCCATCCATCCATTTTCTGAGCCGCTTAGCCTCACTAGGGTCGCGGGCGTGCTGGAGCCTATCCCAGCTGTCATCGGGCAGGAGGCGGGGTACACCCTGAACTGGTTGCCAGCCAATCGCAGGGCACATACAAACAGACAGTCATGCCTACGGGCAATTTAGAGTCTCCAATTAATGCATGTTTTTGGGATGTGGGAGGAAACCGGAGTGCCCGGAGAAAACCCACGCAGGCACGGGGAGAACATGCAAACTCCACACAGTCCACACAGGCCGGGGATTGAACCCGGGTCCTCAGAACTGTGAGGCTGACGCTCTAACCAGTCGTCCACCGTGCCGCCCAGTTGAAAACCCTCCACCTCTTTCTCCGGTGAACTTCCTTGTTGTTTTGGTAGTGTGTTTTTGGTTATTATCTCGCTGCTTGATGAAGGATAAAATGTTTCTGGGATATCAAACATCCAGCTCACGGGCCAGAACTGGCCCATGAGGAGGTCCAATACGGCCCACAAGCACAGTAGAACCGGAAGTACTGTCAGTCACATGACATGATATGCATGAAGCTGAAAGAGAGAGAAAAGATAAACCCGGCGGGACACACCTCCAATCTATTTGTAGTAAGAGATTGAGTCTGTGTGTGAAGCAATGCCTATCCATCCATCCATTTTCTGTACCGCTTATCCTCACTAGGGCGGTGGGCGTGCTGGAGCCTATCCCAGCTATCTTCGAGCGAGAGGCGGGGTACACCCTGAACTGGTTGCCAGCCAATCGAAGGGCACATATAAACAAACAACGATTCGCACTCACATTCACACCCATGGGCCATTTAAATTCCTCAATCAACCTACCACACATGTTTTTGGTATGTAGGAGGAAGCTGGAGTACCCGGAGAAAACCCACGCAGGCATGAACATGCAAAATCCACACAGCTGGGGCCTGGATTTGAACTCCGGTCTTCAGAACTGTGAAGCAGTTGTCCACCGTGCCCGTGCCGCCAAGCAATGCCTAATGTATGTATCATACCATATATTGTTTGTTAAGTAATTTTATGTGCAAATGTGCACATGTACAGTGAAAACAAGTTTGTGAAGTTACTAAGGACACGGGTTTATTACAGCCCAGATAAAACTGGTTGGGTTACGTATAGATAAACAAATCATTTGAGTGACTCACTGTGGCGGAGACCCCTGATAGGGAAAGGCTGAAAATCACTTCTTTAGTGACATGTAGGCTATGAGCTAATTTGATGCATGTTAATAGTGGTAGAGAGGTTGCTAATTGTTGGTGCAGACTAATGCTAACCTCATATACTGTAGATTCATTGTTTTTGTTTTCAGCTTTTGTTATGGCAAACAACTGGGTTAGATACTGGGGTTAAATTACAGTAGCAGAAAATTTAAGTTTCTATTTTGCACTTACTGTCCATATGTATGTCCTTAACAGACATAGCTAATGCATTTATTCAGAATCAGAATCATCTTTATTTGCCAAAGAATACACAAGGAATTTGTCTCCGGTAATTGGAGCCGCTCGAGTACGACAAAAGACAGTCAATTGACAGAGAACACTTTTAAGACATAAAGACATTGAGAAAAACAGTCACTGAGCAATAAAGGGTTGCTCGTTATCTGGTAATGCCGGTACTTTTTTTTTGTTTTTTTTTTGACAATTGTGCAAAAAGATGCAGAGTCCTCAAGCACTAAGAGCAGTTCGAATGACTAATATTACAATGACTAATACAATAGTCATTCTGTCTTAGTTTTTTAATTACACTCTGTCAATTTGCCTGTATACAATTACAAGACAGGGAATACTTCACTTTGGTTCTGATAAGTTCCCACTTTAGTTTGTACTGTGTGATAAGTAAGTTGAGTCTCAATATTTCCAGATGGATGTGGAAATTCATGTAAATGTAATTTTTTGCCATGATCCATCCCCTGCAGTTCCTATTTGTTTTAAATGTTTAGCTGTTTTTTTCCCTTTGTTTTTAAATGCTTTTGATCATGTAAAGCACATTGAGTTACCTTGTGTATGAAAAGCGCTATAGAAATAAAGTTGCTTTGCTTTACTTTTGGAGCTTGGGTGACGCCTTGCACCTTCTCTCTCTCTCTCTCTCTCTCTCTCTCTCTCTCTCTCTCTCTCTCTCTCTCTCTCTCTCTCTCTCTCTCTCTCTCTCTCTCTCTCTCCCCCGCTCTCTCTCCAGCAATCAGCATCACCTGGGCCGCGCACCTGTCTTCAAGCAGTACTCATTACTGCCTGCATTTAAGCCTGTCAAGTCCAGCAAGCCATCTCCTGAGTATTGACACTTGATTGTGATACACCGGACGACTCTCGACCTCCAGGTTTTTGTTATATACAAGTAACAATCCGACGACCCGCATCTGTACTCACCCGATTGTGTTCTTCTTCGTCTGAAGTGCTCCTCCCATGCCCACCGCCTCTTCATCCGCTCCAGCCACGCCGCCGCCAAGCTACCCCATCTGCTCACATCCCCACTTCCTGCTCGCTCCTTGTCCTGACGGTCTACCATCTCGCCTAGGATATCCTTACCCTGACCCAACCCTTAATAAACCATTCTCAACCTACTCCCCCGCTTCAGTCTGCTTTTGGGTCCAGTCTAAGATGATACGATTAGTATCGTGCATTTTTTTCTCAATAAATACTTTTATAAAAGGTACATACAGTTTATAGAGCTACTGTGATCTGTAAGTTAAAACTGTAAATAAAAACGGATTCATAATGTTGAAATTGAAGAAATTTTTAAGACATTTGAGATGTCTCATATGATTTTAAACAAGATTTGCAAAAAGATAACAATCAATAAATGTGAATATTTTCCTAAATGTCGTTGTAATTATGTGCAACCAGAAAATAGTAAAAAAAATTAATTGTCGTTATTGAGCAATGAATATACTGGTCTGGCCCACTTGAGATGAAATTGGCCTGAATGTGGCCTGCAAACTAAAGTGAATTCGACACTCCTGCTGTAGACTTTTGAGTTGATTTTGCTGCTTCCATCATGTGTTAAATAAATGAAGATTAATGAGCCTGTCCCCGAAGAAGCCAAGCAAGCCTAAGATATGACATCAATACCTCCACTGATTTTCATACACGAGATTATATATTTATGATCATGAGCAGATCATTTATTTTTGAAGCTTTACCCAATCAACCCACTTTGATAAAGATGGACTCTCTAAATTCAAGTCATTCCGACAGGATTTTATTTGCTGTCTTGCTAAGCATTGCATCCTGTATTCAGGGTAACTTTAGCGGAACACTTCTTTGGACATTGCTGAACGCAAAAATAATGAAAGCAACTGTAGGATTGTTGAGGAGGTCCCTATGGAGTTCATGTTTTTGGATTTGATCATTGTTGTCTTCAACCCAGTCTTGGAGCTTGAAAGTGGAGGGTCCCAACACCTCTGAGGCTGCAGCGTAGCCAGGGCCTTGAAAGACAGCCCATTCTGATTCAGCATCCCTGGGGGTAGAACTCAGGGGCATCATTCTGCTATCGATCGCTTTGACAAAAGACTGCTTTTGCATGATCACTCTTGAGCTTAGCGATGTTTAGAGGCTTAGGATCCTTTTTCCCTTGTGGGCTTCTGGGAGGCTAGATTCTGATATTGAGTCTGGAGATCAGCAAGCAATGATCAGTCCAACATGCTGCACCACACGAAGCCTTTGTGACTCTGATGTCTACCCTGTTCCTTTGCCTGACGATGATGTAATCCAGTAGATGCCAATTCTTAGAGCAAGGATACATGTCCGACGTCATTTTTTTAGTGGGGCTGGCAGAAGACGGACTAAGTGATGAGGAGGTCATTTGCTGCGCAGGTTTCCAGCACCCAGAGGCCATTGCTATTGCAGTTACCTGTTGCGTTTCTTTCCAGTACCCCTTTCTACGCCGTGTTATTAGTAACTACCCTGACAGCGAAGTCACTCAATAATGTAGGGTTGTCTGCTCTGGGCATGGGAAGGATGGCTGCTTCCAGGTCTTTGTAAAAGGCCTCTTTGACCTCGTTCAGGGTTGGTCCTGGTAAGACTGGAGGTAGTGATCATTGTGGCATGACATTTTCAATGAGTGTCAGTCGGACTGTCATCAAGTGATCATTCATACTCATATGGGGTGTAACCCCGAATCATTTATACACCTGTGGGGCCTAACCAACTTGTTGACCAGACACTAAGTGTCTTGTCCAGGGACACAACGACGACATGTGCTCGAGCAAGGATATGAACCGGCGACCCTCCAGTTGAAGGGTGTACTTTGTACGTTGTTTCCAGTATTCACGAGAGGTGCGTATCAGACCTCTTCCGATGTCTGATGATTCAAGAATTACTCAAAATCTTCAGAGCTTTAATATCAATGTTTTAATATCTGTGGCATCAGGCAGAATCCTTGCATTTCCAAAACCATACTTTTTCAGGATAAACAAAGTAAAAAAAAAACCTCGTCATGTTGCCATTAACACTGCATCATCAAAAGACAGCGAGCCATTTTAAAAACTTTAGTTTGGACAATAATTTATAAAAATAACACACCCACTTGGGGACTGACCAATAGTATCCATCCATCCATTTTCTGAGCCGCTTCTCCTCAGTAGAGTCGCGGGCGTGCTGGAGCCTATCCCAGCTATCATCGGGCAGGAGGCAGGGTACACCGTGAACTGGTTGCCAACCAATCGCAGAGCACATACAAACAAGCAACCATTCGCACTCACATTCACACCTACGGACAATGTAGAGTCTCCAATTCATGCATGTTTTTGGGATGTGGGAGGAAACCGGTGTGCCTGGAGAAAACCCACGCAGGCACGGGGAGAACATGCAAACTCCACACATGCGGGGCCAGGGATTGAACCCGCGTCCTCACAACTGTGAGGCTGACGCTCTAACCAGTAGTCCCCTATGCCGCCCAATAGTATCGGTTTGTGAAAAAAAATAGGAAATTGGCCAAATTTGAACATCACAAGTTTCTGCCCAACAGCAACAGTATGTATGTTTATAATAATAGATAATTAGATCAACAGCAATTTTTTTTCATACATAGGGTCCCATCATAGACATGGATTAGAGGCAGAACGGTCGTTCATTATGAAAACAAATTTGTGATCAAACAATTTCTTTAAACAATACGATGAAGAACATTTTAAAGCAGGAGTGAAGGGCAAAGCAGTCCAAGAAAGAATCTCAACAGCAACTGGATATTAATGCTTTTTAACCAAGCGATATTGTGATTTTCATCAACAAAGCTTAAATATGAATGGGATTTGAGCTCAGATTCTGTTCTAGATGTTTACCTTCATTGTGCTTTACAGCATTTGTCACTTGTTTCACCTCATATTTGCTAACTAGTTTATATTAATGCAAACAATATTCTACCCGATGAACACCCAAAGTACTTTACGATATTGCTCTCATACACTTGCTTCTACTCATACTCACACACATACTGTACGGTCCACTGCACTGGCCTGACCATTGAGAGCAACTCAGGGGTCAAGGACACTTCAACAAAGGAAGGGACCAACGTTCAACAACTGCTAACCATGGAAATCAGTGGATGATCAACCTGGCTTGAGTCAGAGCAACCCTAAACAAATTACCTGTTTGCAAAATCAATTTTCCAAGACAAAAAAGGCAACTTAATACAAGGTGATCTTGGCACAACCCCAATGATGGCACATTTGATCCCAATCCAAATGATCCAATCCAAGGTGTAGTCTGCCCTCCGTCAAGGGATGGGCTCTGACTGTCCAACTATGCTAAACAGTATGAGCAATAGAAAATGTATGGATAAACACTTTCAATTGGTAAACCGCAAATTGAGTCAAGACAATAGCTTGATAAGAAAGCCAATTTCAGGAAAATGCAGCTCCTCATCCTGAAGAGAAATGTTTTCGAACCTTCACTGAGTCAAGGCGCATATTTTACATTTGAAAAATGTGAGCAAAAAAAAATGTTACATAGAGTACACTGAATATACTGAGGTACTAGTAATATTGCTTGATTTGTCTTGTCTCAACTCAATGTGAGGTCTTGGTCTATTTAATTGAAAACAAACCTGGATGCACAGGTTAATTGGACCTTCTGCAGCATTTAAATGTTCTGCCTGTCACTATATTTCGCTGGCTAGATGAACAAAGACCAGTGGTGGCTGGTCAATAGGTGTTAGGATGTTTGCCACACTGCTGCAGAGTCATGCTGATTTATATATATATATGTATATATATATATATATATATATATATATATATATATATGAGTAGGATGAATAGTATATAATTAACAATAAGTAAAAATACATTCATTTATCGCCGCTGTATGATTTGGGCGGTAAGATATTAACGTCCCGTCAAATTGTGACATGCGGGGTGGGGTCATGTACAATAAGAAAGAATATGCTAAGGTGGGATGTCAAATTACAGCATATATATATACATATATATATATATATATATATATATAAATATAGTGGATGACTGGTTAGCACATCTGCCTCACATTTCTGAGGACTGGGGTTCAAATCCCGGCACCATTTATAGATACTGACGTATCCCTGCCAATCGGCAACATGTTCATTCGTAAGTTACAGAAAATGGAGCGCATTCTGACTCTGAGTACCTCGACGTTGGTGAGAGCGTAGGATTAAATTTCCGAACTAACACTGTGTTGATATTTTGTGCATTTGTTGTGTCCGTGCGACTAAGTGTAATGCAAGTATATGTTTATAAGGAGACCTGGGTGTGTATCTGTAATGAGATGTAACAAAACAAGTGTATGCAGTGTTGTGTAAGCGTGCAGCCAGTAATTTCTATTAAAATCAGTGTGTTGTCATGTAACGAGAGAGAGGAGGATGGCAATGAATGCCATTAGTTCAGGGAGGGCCATGTACCAACTGTCACGCTCTGTCTGGCGTCCATGCTGAACAGTCCAACATTTCAAAGCATTCCAAGAGTGCCAAAATAGAGGAAACTCTGTAAGCGACTCGACACCATTCTTCTGACCAACGCAGTTGGCTCTCCATCTATGGTGATTCAATTCAAGATTCAGATTCAATTGGCGTGTGATAGAGATGCCTTCTGACCTGTTCTTCACGCCACACTATGCCATCTTTTGCCTACTCTGTTGGCCAAGTGTGTGTCTCTCTAGTCGACCTCTCTTTTCTGGTGGAGGTGAAGTCTCCTCATCTTGTCCACTTTTGCCTTTTTGAGGATGGAGTTGATGTTGGTCTCCCACTTCAGGTCCTGAGAGACTGTACTTCCCAGGAACTTGAAGGTCTCAATGGTTGACACTGGGCAGTTGGACAGCGTGCGAAGCAGCTATGGCGAAGGTTGCCTCCTAAAGTCCACGATCATCTCTACAGTCTTGAGCGTGTTCATCTCCATGTTGTGTCGGCCGCATCACAGCTCCAGCCGCTCCACTTCCTATCAATATGCAGACTCATCACCGTCTTTGATGAGGCCGATGACTGTGGTGTCGTATGCAAACTTCAGGAGTTTGACAGCTGGGTGTATTGCGGTGCAGTCGTTCGTGTAGGGCAGTGGTCCTTTACCTTGTTGGGGGGTAAAACCCCGCAAGTTTCATACAGGGTGCACGGAACCCTACCTAATTTGAAAAATAAAACACGGTTTATTTCAAATTCAAAACAGGTATATATTTGATAGTCTGTATAGATTCTCAGTCATCCAGGTCATGCACAAAATGAACCACGCATCAGTTGCACACAAAATTACTGTGTTAAAAGAACACAACCAACAAAACATGAATTTCAAACAAAAAACAACAACAAAAATTCATTCATCCATCCATTTTCTACCGCTTATCAGAGGTTGGGTCACAGGGACAGTATCTTTAGCAGGAACGCACAGACTTCCCTCTCCCCAGCCACTTCATCCAGCTCTTCCAGGGCATCTCGAGGCCTTCCTAGGCCAGCCGAAAGACGTAGTCTCTCCAGCATGTCCTGGGTCGTCCCCGGAGTCTCCTCCCGGTGGGACTTGCCCGGAACACCTCACCAGGGAGGCGTCCGGGAGGCATCCGAATCAGATGCCCCAGCCACCTCATCTGGCTCCCCTCGATGTGGAGGAGCAGCGGCTCTACTCTGAGATCCTCCCGGATGACCAAGCTTCTCACCCTATCTCTAAGGGAGAGCGTGGACACCCTGAGGAGGAAACTCATTTAGGCCGCTCTTTTGGTCATGACCCACAGCTCGTGACCATAGGTGAGGGTAGGAACATAGATCGATCGGTAAATTGAGAGCTTCGCGTTTCGGCTTAGCTCCTTCTTAACCACAACGGACCGATACAAGGTCCACATCACTGCAGACGCTGGACCGATCCGCCTGTCGATCTCCCGTTCCATTCTTCCCTCACTCGTGAACAGGACCCCAAGATACTTGAACTCCTCCACTTGGGGCAGGATCTCATCCCCAACCTGTAGAGGGCTCGCCACCCTTTTCTGACTGAGGACCATGGTCTCAGATTTGGAGGTGTTGATTCTCATTCCAGCCGCTTCACACTTGGCTGCGTACTGCTCCAGTGAGAGTTAGGGATCACGGCTTGATGAAGTCAATGGAAACACATCATCTGCAAAAAGCAGAGAAGCAATACTGAGGCCACCAAACCGGACCCCCTCTATGCCTCGGCTGTGCCTTGAAATTCTGTCCATAAAAGTTATGAACAGAATCGGTGACAAAGGGCCGCCTTGGTGGAGTCCAACCCTCAACGGAAACGAGTCCGACTTACTGCCGGATATGCGGACCAAACTCTGACTCTGGTCGTACAGGGACCGAACAGCCCGTATCATGGCGTTCGGTACCCCATACTCTCGAAGCACCACCCACAGAACCCCCGGAGGGACACAGTCGAACGCCTTCTCCACAAAACACATGTAGACTGGTTGGGCAAACTCCCGTGCACCATGCATCCTCGAGGACCCTGCTAAGGATGTAGAGCTGGTCCACTGCTCCACGGCCAAGATGAAAACCACACTGCTCCTCCGGAATCTGAGATTCGACTTCCCGACGGACCCTCCTCCTCTCCTCTCCTGCACCCCTAAATAGACCTTACCAGGGAGGCTAAGGATCCCCCTGTAGTTGGAACAGAGGCGTGTCAACCAGGACATCCCCACAACATCCAGAGCCCTTAGGAATTCCGGGCGAATGTCAACCACCCGGGGGCCTGGCCTCGGTGACCTCAACCCCAGAAATAGGAGAGGCCGTCTCAGAGAACCCAGGCTCTGCTTCCTCATGGGAAGGCGTGTCGGTTTTTCCAAGATGGCGCCTACCAGTGTGGTCGCCTCGGTTATGCGCTCGCTAGTTTTTTGTTTTTGTGTTTTTCGTTCATCTTTGCAGACATTACACGACTCACTTACACAAGGGGAGACTTGCTAATCATCAAGGGGGCTACTCCGGACTTTCTTTCACCAATTTTCTCAAATCCGCTCAGTGTTTTCCCCGAGTTACTCACCGGAGCGGCGTCCGCGATCTTTGGCGCATGGAGGCGGAGGTGACGCCATAGAGGGAAGCGAGCCGGCATCCAGGCGAAACTCCACAAGAGAGGATACAGTCGATCCACCTCGCAAATGTACGCTACATACCCAACAAAATGGACGAGCTTCATCTTCTGATAAAGACCACTAAAGACTTCGGACGTTCCGCCGCAATGTGCTTTACGGAGACTTGGCTTTGTGAGGCTGTACTCGATGGCGCCGTCATGCTTCCGGTTCTTCACCGAGCAGACCGCATCAAGGAGTTATCGGGGAAAACAAAAGGTGGCGGGATATGCTTCTATATCAACGAAAAATGGTTTAAGGACGTCACGGAGCTCAACACACATTTGCCCGCATTTGGAGTCGCTGTTTTTGAACTGTTAGCCATTGTACTCGCCGCGTGAGTTTGCATCATTCATTCTCGCTGGCGCAAATATTCCGCCTCAAGCGAACACGAACGCCGCACTGCTAATGCTCGCCGAACAAGTAAACGAAATTGAAAAAAAAAACACCTGGTCTCCCCCCTCATTATTCTTGGGGACTTTAACAAAGCTAAACTCAACCACGAACTCCCTAAATACAAGCAGCACATCGACTGCCCTACTAGGGAAAATAACATTTCAGACCACTGCTATACTATGCTAAATAACGCATACCGTGCTATACCTCGTGCAGCCCTGGCCTTGTCTGATCACTGCTTAATTCACTTAATACTGACTAAACTTAAATGCGCAAAGCCTACAGTGAAAACAGTGAAAAAGTGTCCCAATGAACCAAAGATAGAACTTCAAAGCTGTTTAGACTGCACAGACTGGAGTGTCTTTTAAAATTCAGCTGGCAGCCTGGATGAATATACGGACACTGTCACATCCTATATCAGTTTCTGTGATGATGTTTGTGTACCAACAACTTCATTTCGCACATCCAATAACAAAAAGCGGTGCTTCACTGCCAAACTTAAGCAGCTTCGCCAAGCTAAGGAGGACGCATATTCGAGCGAGCACAGGGCCCTGTATAATCGCGCCCAAAACCAGCTGACTAAAGAAATTCACATTGCAAAGAGGAACTATGCAGCAAAGTTGCCCGAGTTTTTGCTTCAGCGACCACTAAAGCTGCATTCCGCTTGGCCAACCAGTAACCATCAGCTGCCTCAGGAGTCCCTCAGGCGAAAAAGGTCCGATAGGACTCCTTCTTCAGCTTGACGGCATCCCTCGACGGATTGCTGCCACGAACAGACCACAGCGCCGGTCGGCAGCTTCAGCAATGGAGGCACGTAACATGGTCCAGTCGGACTCTATTTCCCCCGCCTCCTCTGGAACATGAGCAAAGTGCTGTTGGAGGTGGGAGTTGAAACTCCTTCTGACAGGGGATTCTGCCATACGTTCCCAGCAGACCCTCACAATACGTTTGGGCCTGCCACGTCGGACCGGCATCTTCCCCCACCATCGGAGCCAACTCACCACCAGGTGATGATCAGTTGACAGCTCCGGCCCTCTCGTCACCCGAATGTACAAGACATGCGGCCGCAAGTCCGATGACACGACCACAAAGTCGATCATCGAACTGCAACCTTGGGTGTCCTGGTGCCAAGTGCACGTGTGGACACTCTGACGCTTGAACATGGTGTTCGTAATGGACAATCCGTAATGAGCACATAAGTCCAATAACACAACACCGCTCGAGTTCTGATCGGGGGGGGGGGGGGGGGGGGGCTGTTCCTCCCAATCACGCCCTCCCAGGTGACACTGCCATTGCCCACGTGAGCTTTGAAGTCCCCCAGCAGAACGATGGAGTCCCCAGCGGGAGGGCTCTCCAGCACCCCCTCCAAGGACTCCAAAAAGGGTGGGTACTCTGAAATGCTCTTTGGTGCATAGGCACAAACAACAGTCAGGACCCGTCCCCCCCATCCGAAGGCGGAGGGAGGCTACCCTCTTTTCCACCAGGGTTAACCCCAACGTACAGGGTCCGAGCTGGGGGGAAATAAGTATACCCACACCTGCTCGGCGCCTCTCACCGTGGGCAACTCCAGAGTGGAAGATAATCCAACCCCTCTGGAGAGGACTGGTACCAGAGGTGTGGAGGCGAGTCCGACTATATCTAGTCGGAACTTCCCTCACACGCCAGCTCGGGCTCCTTCCCTGCCAGAGAGGTGACATTCCACGTCCCTATAGCCAGCTTCTGAAGCCGGGGATCGGATCGCCAAGGTCCCTGCCTTCAGCCACTGCCCAGCTCGCCCACCCCTATGGCCCCTCCCACAGTTGGTGAGCCCATGGGAAGGGGGACCCACATTACCTTTTCGGGCTGTGCCCCATGGGTGCAGGCTCGGCCACCAGGAACTCGCCTTCGAGCCCCACCTCCAGGCCTGGCTCCAGAGGGGGGCCCCGGTGACCCGCGTCCGGGCAAGGGAAACCTCGATCCATTTGTTTCTTTCTTCATAGGGTTTTTCTGGAGCCGTGCTTTGTCTGGTCCCTCACCTAGGACCTGTTTGTCATGCGTGACCCTACCAGGGGCGTGAAGCCTTAGACAACTTACCTCCTAGGATCACACAAAACCCTCCACCACGATAAGGTGATGGCTTCCAGGAGGGTAAAAAAATTCAATTCAATGAAAATTGTCAGTGAATGTGAATTTTGCTGTTGCCATTCTCCTTGATAAGTGCCACTCTCATATCAGAGGAATGGACTTCGTTGTTAAAATTCACAACAAAGTCTGTTCCTTTTCTTCACGTTATTTCTACAATCCTCGAAAAGGGTTAATTGGTAAGGGTAAATAAAGAGACCTGTGACGCTCTTGAGGTGGCCCAGCACGAGGCATTAAAAGGACGTCATAACCACAGATGTCAGGACGAAAGAACTATATTCATTCAGACCAGATGAGAAACAGGATGGTTAATTCACACAGTTCCAGAGACTTTGAAACAGGATGGGGACACAAGGTCTGGGCCCTTCTTTTGTTGTTTGAAGATATGTCTCACATCCTGTTCGTGGATGGTCAATGCAGAAGGGGGAGTCAGAGGTGTGATGGTGGTCGGTGGTGCGGCTGGGTGGGTGTGGGGTGTGAAAGTGTCCTTTTAAAATCTGCAGTAGAAGGTGTTCAAGTCATCAGCTAATCCTTTATTGTTCTGTGTGTCACGATTGGTTTTTGAAGGCGAGGAAGGCAAGGCAAAAATGTGGAGGATCCAAGTGCAGGGAAGCAGGGAGGCAAGGTAGAAGTGCCAAAAATATTTAATTCCAAATCAAAGGTAAACAAGGGTCATGGAAAAAGCCAACTAAACTAAGTCCCACAACTGATAATCAAAGTAACAAAG
This sequence comes from Phycodurus eques, assembly GCF_024500275.1. NCBI lineage: Eukaryota > Metazoa > Chordata > Actinopteri > Syngnathiformes > Syngnathidae > Phycodurus > Phycodurus eques. The sequence goes on along the minus strand of NC_084526.1, from coordinate 29,937,314 downwards.
AAACACTTGAACAAACCAAAAATGGAAACAAAACATGACTGGTAAGTAAGACGTGGAAAACACAGGGACATGCTACAATGACAATGAACCGACAAGAACTGAAATAAACCAGGGAACTAAATACAAACAGATTGACGAGACAATGAGTAACACCTGGACAAGACACAAGTGGCTGGAGAGAGCTGATTCGTCGACTCAAGGTAGAAGGTTGACGAGAACACGTGGACACAATAACTAAATGAGCACACGACATGAACAACATGGAACACAGGAAAACATGAAACAAAACTAAAGACAACCCAAACCAAAACACAGACCACGACACTCTGCTTGGGGGTGATGGTCGCCTGTAGTTAATTAGCGAATTAGTTGGTTGGCGATTTGTTGGATTTATCTCACCAAACATTATAATGAATAAACACAAAAGGAATGAAGACGTTGGTCATTTTACTCATGAGGAGGGCGCATGGGAGATTGTTCAGGTTACAGCCTCTCAACACGCTCTAAACAATCTCCCCCGTCGCTCCTACATTTATTTGAAAATAGGAGGGTTCTACAAGACATAATATTCTAAGCATTAAGACACAACACAAAACATAGGACCAGACGACACCTGTCCCGTCCCCGACCACATCCGATCACGTCCTTGGTCAAGGCGCCCTTCAATCAAATGTTGCTGAGTCATCTTCTTGAAGGCGAGACATCTTTCTATCTAAATATTGTCCATAATACTAATGCAAGCTACTAATGCAAAATACTAATGCAAGCTACTAATGCAAAATACTAATGCAAGCTAAGCAAATAAATGATAACTACTAAAATATATCTAACACGATTGTAATCCACACCAGACTGACTTAATGTTGTTTGTGGTAAACTGTTTTTCCAGCTTTTCTGTGTAATTTCTCTTTGTCAGCTGGTTTCTAGCAAGATCGTACAGCGCTCTGTCCCCACGTCGATAGACGTCCTCTTTAGCCTGGCAAAGTTGCAGAAGTTCGGCAGTGAACCATGGCTTGTTGTTATTGAACGTGCGAAATATCTTTGTTGGTATACACATCTTCACAGAAACTGATATACAGGTAGGATGTGACACAGTCTCTATGTTCATCTAAGCTGCCAGTTGAATCAGAATCAAAATCAGAGACACTCCAATCTGTGCAGTCTAAACAGTCTTGGAGTTCTAACTTTGCTTCATTGGTCCACCACAGGCTTCATACATACTTTTTTGCCTGTATGCTGGTATTAAGTGAATTAAGCAGTGATCAGACGAGCCCAGAGCTGCACGGGGATAGCACGGTATGCGTTATGCGTTATTTAGCGTGGTATAGCAGTGGTCTAGAGTGTTGTTTTCCCTGGTGGTACAGTCAATGTGCTGCTTGTATTTAGGGAGTTCGTGGTTGAGTTTAGCTTTGTTAAACTCCCCAGGAATAATGAGGGGTGAATCTGGGTTCTTTTTTTCAACTTCGTTTACTTGTTCAGCGAGCGTTAGCAGTGTGGTGTTTGTATTAGACTATGGAGAAATGTAGACACTCGCAAGCATGAATGAAGAAAACTCACGCAGCGAGTAGAATGACTTACAGTTCAAAAAGAGCGACTCCAAGTCCGGGCTCCAGTGTGTGTTGAGCTCCGTGATGTCGGTACACCATTTTTCGTTGATATAGAAAAATATCCCGCCGCCTTTTGTTTTCCCCGATAACTCCATGGCGCAACTACTCACCCACCGGTGAGTGTAGTTGTAAGCCCGGAAGAGTTAGGGCACCATCGGAGATGGGTTCACGAAGCCATGTCTCTGTGGAGCACAGGGCGGTGGAACGTCCGAAGTCTTTACTGGTCTTTGTGAGAAGATGAAGCTCATCCATTTTTTTTTGGGTAGGGAGCGTAGATTTGTAAGATGAATCGACGGGACTGGCATTCAGAATACTCTCTTACAGAGCTTGACCAGCACTCGGGCTCGCTTCCCTCTGTGGCGTCGCCTTTGCCTCCATGAATCAGAGACCGTGGCCGATCCACCGGTGAGTAATTCAAAGAGAAAACTAAGCGGATTTGTAAAAGTTGGTGAAAAAAATTCCGTGGTAGTCCCGAATGTTTAGCAAGACTTCGCTTGTCTCAATGAGTAGCGTAATGTCTCCAAAAACTAAAGAAAAACACAAAAACATAGACAGTATTAGAGAGCATGTAACCGAGGTGACCACACGGTTCGGTGCCATCTTGGAATTGATTTCCTCTATTAACAATATTAAGAGACAGCACTGTCAGGGCTCTCTGAGCCTGTCAACCCATTGACAATGATCTACAATGGACCAATAGTATGTGGCCGCTGGCAATAGACTGCTAGCACTCGGTAGCCAATGATGGCTGGCAGGCCCAATTGGAAGGAAATTCATCAAAGTTCAAAAAATAAAATGCAGCGGACCGGACTGACCAACTTTGGTTCAACGGCCCACCAGGACGATTTTCACCTTCTCCTGGAGTCGAGCACACTTTCCCAGCCTTCTCAGCCACGGCTTCATGCTCTCCTGGAAGGATCCTCTCCAACTACATCATCACGACCATCTTAATGTCATGCATGTCTTTAAAATGGGTCACCTTGATGACGCCTTTGACCTTGGTGTTGTGAAAGATTGACGAGGCTTCTCTAGCACAACTCTCGCCCCGTCTCGCACAACGAACAAAGAAAATGCCGTAGCATCTCTTTTTAGAAGTGCTGGTTGATCGTCTGGTCAGCATGAAGGAAGAAAACTGGTAGTTTGGGTTTGAAATACATCTTTTGTGACCATTTCCAGAAACTTTCTGACCCACTCCGTATATTTCTATTGACACCTTTTTTTTATTTTTTATTTTTTTAATTTTTACAGCTTTTTGTTGGCGGTTTATTCCTGCTTGCTTATTCGGTATGAATTTGGAAGGTTTAAAAAAATGACAGTAACATATCAATGCAATTATAATGGACATCAATTATCTGCTGATTTTTCGCTATGCACGGAGGGCCCGGTCTCTATCACTCGTGAATACAGTGTTCCCTCGCCACTTCGCGCTTCACGTTTTGCCGCTTCAGTGCTTCACGGGTTTTTCCAAAATATTCCTCAAAAATAAAGAAATAAATCATCAAAAAATGAAAAAATACAGCCATATCAGCAGCCATATTGGGGAAAGACGCGTTGTTTCATGTTGATGCACAAGAGAGGTTCCCCTACATGCCAAAGAGATTAGTTGACTCAAAGGCTTTGTCGACCAATGAGAGCACGAATGAATTTATCCAGTGAGCTGATTGGCTGCGCATCATCGCAGACTCACCCAGCATCTTCCCTTGTTATGTCTCGCCAGTCTTGTCCACGCTGTGGACTGTCTCACATACTGTATCTTAGTGTTGTGTTCGTGGTAACTTTTTTTGTTTCAGCAATAACTTGTTTTGATTAGATATATTAGATATTTAAGCCCTTACAATGCCGCCTAAGCACCCTACGAAAGCTTCCTCCGGGGCGCTCAAGAGGAAGAAGAAGATGATGACCATCAGCGAAAAAGTGAAACTTTTAGATTTGATCAAAGATGGCAGAGGTTATGTATCTGTGGCATGCCATTATGGCGTGAATGAATCTACAGTGCGGTATATCAAGAAAGAGGAAGCAAACATCCGCAAAACTGCTTCAATAAGGAAGCGAAATGTGTGGGAACTCCGCGTAATAAGAGACGGCGTTATGCTCTTGTACAGGGGAATTTTGAAGCAAAAGAAAAAACAAAGACAACAACTATCCATCACCATGTTTTTCTACAAGGTAAAACCCCAGCTACACCATCAGCGCCTCTAGCAGAAGAATCTCCGAGTGAACCTAAAGCCTCTACGAGTCAAGTGGGAGCCTCTCCTCCGCCACCAATCCAAGCCTCTTTGCCTCTCTCAGAAGGCCATGTTGAAGAATGTTAATTACTGTATAAGGTTTGTAATTAAAGATTTAAGTAAATACTTGTGTCACTGATGGTGCAGGCAGCGTGGGTTCAGTTCCCACTCAGTGACGGTGTGAATGTGAGTGCGAATGGTTGTCCGTGTCTATATGTGCCCTGCGACTGGCTGGCGACCAGTTCAGGGTGTAGTCCGCCTTTCGCCCGAAGTCAGCTGGGATAGGCTCCAGCGTCCCGCGACCCTAACCAGGATAAGTGGTGTTGAAAATGGATGGATGGATGGTAAATACGTGTACTGTTATAATCTTTGTCTCAAATATGTAAAGTATAAATACTGTTTACATATTTTAAATATTCTGTCACCCACATACACGAAAATTCCTGGGGGGTGGGGGCAAATCCTACTTTGCCGTTTTTCACCTTTCGCGGGGGGTTCTGGTCCCCATTAACCGTGAAAAATGAGGGAGTAATGTAGCGGGGTCCACTGTACAGACAAATGATTTAACAGAGTTAGAAGTTAGGAGTTTATATACTGTACAGTACAGTACAGTCGTGTCTTTGAGTGTAGCAGTCAAGTCTTGGATTGCAATGTGTTTTGTCCTTTGTCAAAGTGTATACCTCACGAAGTACTGTTGGTAGCAAGACCAGCATTGACCTATAAGGTCGAACATATCATACACATCTTCAGAGAGTTAATGCAGCAAATATCAGAACATGTTGACAACAGTGTATTGTTTCTTTAATAATTTAAATGTTTACAAAATACTCCAGACTTCATAGTACCAGTACCGTTTCAATGCACTCAGTATCAGAAGGTGGTGGTTATGCACAGCAAAATTCGTTTGCCAGCCACCAATAACCAGAAGAAGAAAAGAAAGATCAGTTCTGTTCAACACAAAACCTGCTGATGAGTAAATCATAGATATGTATTTATATTTCTGTGTGTCTGTTTATTTTTATACATTTTAACTTTGTGGTAGGTTGGAGGTTGGTTGAAGCATTTGAGTAATGAGTCTTCTTTTTTCTTTTTTTTTTTCCTTTTTTATGTCAAAAATAATATTGTGGTCAAGTCACCTTTATTTAATGATAGTAGTTATCCCATACTATAGTTTAACAATATCAAGTTTCAACACCAAACTGAAGTCAGTGTACTAACTAATCATAAGATCAGTGGAACTATGGTGATAGAAATATGCTGATTAAATCAAATCCTCAAAAGAAGAAGGATAATAGTTAGATGGAAATGGAGATCAAGACCATCCCCCCCAAAAAGCATGCAATCGTAAATATGTTTTAGGTACACACACATGCACAGCACATAACATTAGAAATAGCATAATGCGTCAGGGTTCTTTCACGGTCCAACTTTTTGTTTCTTTTTTTATACTAATCATGCTCCCACCAGTTGCATTTGATCACCCTAAACAAAGTCACATTTAGCTCTGCAAGGTTTGATTTCACTAAAGCTGTAAACCTGGAGTGTACCACAGAAAGGTGAGGGAGGATATTTTGCTGCTTAACATTATAGTAGACCAGTCAGCCAAAGCGAGGATCTGAGAGCAAAGACTTCTGTAGTTCAAAATTTGTATCAAAATAAATCCCAACACATATCCAACAACAATGTAATTTCATGGTGTGTTGTGTTTAGCCTCTCAAGATGTTTGACCTGTTATGGAAAAATTCTAATTTAATTTGTGGCTGAGCGATCCAAAACACCACACGCACAGAGTCACGGAGTTAAGCCTTCAATAGATGGAAAATCACAGCTGGGACACAGGAGTGTGATTTGTTGGGAGAGCCGTGTATGCTTAAGGGGCTTTATACTGATCTCCACTCAAACGCAAACAATGGTGTGACTCTTATCCTATCACAAATGTTTGAGCAAGAATATGTGTTTAATTACATCACTGAGTCCCATAGTTACACTCTACACTCACAATTTAATGCAAATGTAATAATAAAAAAATACAATAGAACTTCCACAGTATTTTATTGACTCATTTTACATGCTTGAAGTCCTACAACAATAACATTACACATTCTTAGTTGAAATGCAGTAGTGGGAAGCATTGGCTGTTATTTCCCTCTTAATGTAAGGAAAACACGATGAGTGATTTAAAAAAAAAAAAAAAGACTATAAAGTGTGACTAAAAACAATGTGATAATCATTGTGCTGTTAGATTTTAGTGGAATTATCCTTCATGCTGGGCTATAGTGACGAGACCCTGTCAGTTAGACTTTTGTGTTTTATATAGCAAGATGGTATATTTAATGTAACACAACACACATCAATCCAACTCTACTTATTGCTATGGCATAATTATTTTATATTCTCATAAAATGTACATCATTGTACCTTTGAATGTGCAATTTTTATTACTGGTGTGGTAGCTGAAACAACATTCTAGTTACAAACTGGGAACGTGCAGGTATTTTTTGGTCCCTTTTAAAGTTACAGTCACCTTGGAGTTCAATTATTAGCCCTATCGTATACATCTGTGTTGATTGTACTTACTCCTTCTTACTGCACTCGTACAATATACAGTATCTGATTGCAGTACAAAATGCAGTAGTAGTGCATGAATGAAACAAATTACCTCACCTTATCTAAAAATTCTTTAAGTTCATTTTATATGTGTGTTATAATTATGTTACGTCTATTTCTAGTTAAATGCAATATTAACATGTTCGTATCCCAGGCTGAAAACTCAGAACATTACACATCTTAACGGTATTATGAGAGCTAAGGTAAGGGAGCACTGATTTTTTTAAAATATTTTTTTTATTCTTAAGCCAAATTAGTTCTTGTTTGCTCAAGATAAATTTGCTCAACATAGATGAGCACATATACTTGCAATATCAATACTCATCTGGGAGTAAAGGACTTTGGTTTTCACCAGAGTGCTGCATAGGCTGAGATTGGAAGCAAAAATGCACACTGCAGCAGTGAGAAGATTGCTGTAATTGTGGCAACTGGTGGTGACCGGACCTGATGTACGCAAAAGCAAAACGCATAACTGACTGCAGTGTGAGATGCTTACACTGCAGACAGGTGGGGAAAGACACAGTGCAAACAAGCATCAGGAACAGACACGAATAGACAGCATTGACCACAGGCAAAACAAATAAATAACATGAGACAGCAGAACTGTGACAAAGGGACTCTGACTATCCATACGCTAAGGTGTTTCTCTAAATTCTGTGTGCAGCCAGTTCACTGGATCTTCAATGAATGATGGCCCATGCTTTCAAGAGTACTGATGAGTCACCACAATTACACTTTTACGCATGTGGATTCAATCACAATAACCAGTGCTTCTGAGCAGGTTCAGTCTGTAGTTGTCACTGTAATGCAACTTGCTGAAAAGGACTCTATGTTTCTGCTCTAACAATTCCTGGTACTGGTAAGGTACTGTTCTTTCTTATCCACCTGACACGTCGATGAACAAGCAATATCAAACTTGGAGGAAAGCACTGGGATGAGTCATCTTACGTGGCTTCTGCCTCGGGCACTGTACTACACCATTCCAGTATAATTAGAGGAGGGTGGTCTCCCAAAGATGGTCTCTGCTCTCTTTACCCTGCCGCACTGTACCATCGGCTTCAAAAGCTCTTCCCTGGAAATTAAGTCTCTCTGGAACATTTCATGTGCTACTTTTTGAGAGTATTTTTCTTATTGTATCCACCTTCTGAAGTGGTGGCTGAATACTGTATTTCTACTCATGAAGAAGACAAGTAAATCTAAAATTCTTAAATGTATAATTTATAATTATCTACAACATAAATCATGTTCGGTTTGAAATGTTGGATGACTTAAGTTATACGCAGAACACAGGGCTTAAAGTTGGCATAAGATCATTAAGGCAGATCATCAAGATCTACAAAAACAAACACATCTGCCCACCTGCTCTGGATTGAGGATGCATGTATTAGTTACAATAACTGTCTTGGATGAGACATGATGCAGCTGAACAAGCAGCAGTAATCAACTTTTTATCAAGGTGAGTGAATAATTTCAACAGTCCTGTCAGGAACCCTTGTGTTATTTACCGTTGATCATTTAGCCGTGACAAGGTTGGCAGATACAACACAGAAAAGAAGGAAGGCATATCGATGCCTCAGTGTGCCAGTCATGATCAGAATTGATCATTAGACAAGATGACAGGACCTCATTGTGCCACCGCTGCTTGATGGGCTTTTGCATAACATGTGCAATGACAGCTTTTATCAGTCTCTTATTCTTGATGTGTATAGGAAACACACAGACAAACGTGTAACTGGCTTCAGAAAAAAAGTGTAATATCCCGGCTGTCAAACTATTTAAAATCTCATGCAATACTCCAATAGTCCTGGATCTCAGCAAATACTTGTTTGGGAATTGCACTAAACTCCCCTGATCATTATGTCAGGCAACACAAACAAGAAAATATTGATTGCTTCTACCACTACATTAGCTGTGCCCTGCAGGGGTACTGTAAAGCCATTCTGTCATTGAACATTTTAAGGTTTATGATTATGATACCAAAAATTGCATCTTTCTAAAGTGAGCTGACAAGAATGACCAAGTGAAGTGATGGATTACATTGGTGATTGGATCGGCGAATTATCAGAATCAGAATCATCTTTATTTGCCAAGTATGTCCAAAACACACAAGGAATTTGTCTCCGGTAGTTGGAGCCGCTCTAGTACAACAGACAGTCAATTTACAGAACACTTTGGGGACATAAAGACATTGACAAAAAACAATTGTGCAAAAAGATGCAGAGTCCTCTAGCACTTAGAGCAGTTCGAATGACTAATATTGCAATAGTCCGGTGCAATGATCATTGTGCAAAGGGCGCTGAGACTTCAAGGAGTGTATGCGGTTTAAAGTGACGAGTAGTGCGATCATCTGGGACAATGTTGGTTGTGCAAATGTTACAGATACTCCTCAATCAGTGTGCAAATGGAGCAGATGCTACTCTGGCATGAGTGGCCAGTATATGCAAATAGTGCAACATGGCGAGACAACTACAGTGAGTGCACGAGTAATACATAATTGGCCCCACAGAATTGTGACAACGAACTCAAGTCAAAAAATTTCCAGCTTGTTGTAATGGAATTATAGGTTAGGTGTTTAAGAAGTTGATCGCAAGAGGGAAGAAGCTGTTGGAATGTCTACTAGTTCTAGTTAGCGTTGATCGGTAGCGCCAACCTGAGGGAAGGAGCTGGAAGAGCTGGTGACCGGGGTGCAGACGGTCCGAGAGGATTTTGCACGCCCTTGTCTTAGTTCTGGCAGCGTGCAAGTCCTCAATGGTGGGTAGGGGGGTACCGACGATCCTTTCAGCAGTTTTGATTGTCCGTTGCAGTCGGAGTTTGTCCTTTTTTGTAGCAGCACCAAACCAGACTGTGACGGAAGAACACAGGACTGATTCGATGACCGCTGTGTAGAACTGTCTCAGCAGCTCCGGTGGCAGGCCGTGCTTTCTCAGAAGCCGCAGGAAGTATATCCTCTGCTGGGCCTTTTTGAGGACGGAGTTGATGTTGGTCGCCCACTTCAGGTCCTGAGAGATTGTAATTCCCAGGAACTTGAAGGTCTCGACGGTTGACACAAGGCAGCTGGATAACGTGAGGGGCAGCTGTAGCGAAGGATGCCTCCTGAAGTCCACGATCATCTCTACCGTCTTGAGCGTGTTCAGCTCCAGGTTGTGTCGGCCGCACCACAGCTCCAGCCGCTCCGCTTCCTGTCGATATGCAGACTCGTCACCGTCCTTGATGAGGCCTATGATGGTGGTGTCATCTGCAAACTTCAGGAGTTTGACAGTCTGGTTCGCTGAGGTGCAGTCGTTCGTGTAGAGAGAGAAGAGCAGCGGAGAGAGGACACAACCTTGGGGCGCCCCAGTGCTGATGCTGCGTGTGGATGAGGTGGCCTCCCCCAGCCTGACCTGCTGTGTCCTGCCCGTCAGAAAGCTGTAAATCCACTGGCAGATGGCAGGTGAGACGCTGAGCTGGAGACGCTTGGTTGAAAGGAGTTCAGGGATGATGGTGTTGAACGCTGAGCTGAAGTCCACGAACAGGACCCTCGCGTAGGTCCCTGCACTGTCGAGGTGTTCTTGGATGAAGTGCAGTCCCATGTTGACTGCATCATCCGCAGAGCTGTTCGCTTGGTAGGCAAACTGCAGGGGGTCCAGCAGGGGACCTGTGACACTCTTGAGGTGGTCCAGCACGAGACGTTCAAAGGACTTCATGACCACAGATGTCAAAGCGACAGGCCTTTAGTCATTCAGACTAGAGATTGCAGGTTTCTTGGGGACTGGAATGATGGTGGAGCGTTTGAAACAGGATGGAACTTCGCACATTTCCAAAGATCTGTTGAAGATCTGAGTGAAGACTGGAGCGAGCTGGTCCGCGCAGACTTTGAGGCAGGATGGGGACACATGGTCCGGTCCTGCCACTTTGTTAATCTTCTGTTGTTTGAAGATGCGTCTCACATCCTGTTCATGGATGGTTAACGCAGAAGTCAGAGGTGTGGTTGTGGTCGCGGCCGGGTGGGTGTGTGGAGTGAAACTGTCCTTTTCAAATCTGCAATAGAAGGTATTCAAGTCATTGGCTAGTGTGCTATTGTTCTCAGCTTGGGGGGATCGTCGCTTGTAATTAGTCAGCGATTGGAATGCATGCCAGACTGATTTTGAGTAGTTCGTGCTAAACTGTTTTTCCAACTTTGCTGCATAGATCCTCTTTGCAATGTTAATTTCTTTAGTAAGCTGGTTTCTAGCTCGATTATACAGGGCCCTGTCCCCGCTCTGATATGCATCTTCCTTAGCTTGGCGAAGCTGCTTAAGTTTAGCAGTGAACCACGGCTTGTGGTTGTTGAATGTCCGAAATGATTTTGTTGGTACACAAACCTCTTCACAGAAACTGATATAGGATGTGACAGTGTCCGTATATTCATCCAGGCTGCCAGCTGAATTTTCAAAGACACTCCAGTCCGTGCAGTCTAAACAGCTTTGAAGTTCCATCTTGGCTTCATTGGTCCACCTTTTGACTGTTTTCACTGTAGGCTTCAAACATTTAAGTTCTTGCTTGTACGTCGGTATTAAGTGAATTAAGCAGTGATCAGACGAGCCCAGGTCTGCACGAGGTATAGCACGGTATACGTTTTTTATCGTTGTGTAGCAGTGGTCTAAAGTATTATTTTCCCTGGTAGGACAGTCGATGTGCTGCTTGTATTTAGGGAGTTCGTGGTTGAGTTTAGCTTTGTTAAAGTCCCCGAGAATAATGAGGGGTGAGTCCGGGTGTTTTTTTTCAATTTCGTTGACTTGTTCGGCGAGCGTTAGCAATGCGGCGTTCGTGTTAGCTTGCGGTGTAATATAGACTCCAGCCAGTATAAACGATGCAAACTCACGTGGCGAGTAGAATGGTTTACAGTTCAAAAACAGCGACTCCAAATGCGGGCTGCAGTGTGTGCTGAGCACCGTGACGTCCGTACACCATTTTTTGTTTATATAGAGGCATATCCCGCCGCCCTTCGTTTTCCCCGATGATTCCATGTCGCGGTCCGCTCGATGAATGTTGAAGCCGAGAAGCATGACGGCGCCATCGGGTACAGCGTCGCAAAGTCAGGTCTCCGTGAAGCACATGGCCGCGGAACGTCCGAAGTCTTTACTGGTCTTTAACAGAAGATGAAGCTCGTCCATTTTGTTGGGTAGGGAGCGTACATTCGCGAGGTGGATCGACGGGAACGCCAATCTGTGTCCTCTCTTGCGGAGTTTCACCTGAATGCCGGCTCGTTTTCCTCTGTGGCGCCGCTTCCGCCTCCATGCGCCAAAAACCGCGGACGCCGCTCCGGTGAGTAACTCGGGGAAAAAACTGAGCGGATCTTCGAAAGTTGGTGACAGAAAGTCCGGAGTAGCCTCCTTGATGGTTAGCAGGTCTCCCCTTGTGTAAGTGAGTCGTGTAAGGTCTCCAAAGACGGACGAAAAACACAAAAACAAAGACAATACTACAGAGCGCGTTACCGAGGCGACCACACTGGTACGCGCCATCTTGGGTTGTCATTAAAGCTGATCATCCGATCACCATAAAATGCTAATTATCGGCCGATATCGATCAGGGCGATCAAATCAGTGTAAAGTCTAGTTTGAAGGTGATTGTAAGAATTTAAATACTATTAAAAGTTTTTTGGATCATAGTTTGTGGTATATTTATGGTTTTTAACCATGGGTCCCCAATGTTTTTGAAATTGAGAACTGGGTACTGATTAATACAATGGGCTACAACTTTGATACACACTTCTGAAATAACCATCCATCCAGCCATCCATTTTCTGAGCCGCTTCTCCTCACTAGGGTCGCGGGCGTGCTGGAGCCTATCCCAGCTGTCATCGGGCAGGAAGCGGGGTACACCCTGAACTGGTTGCCAGCCAATCGCAGGGCACATACAAACAAACAACCATTCACACTCACATTAACACCTACGGGCAATTTAGAGTCACCAATTAATGCATGTTTTTGGGATGTGGGAGGAAACCGGAGTGCCCGGAGAAAACCCACGCAGGCATGGGGAGAACATGCAAACTCCATACAGTCGGGGCCGGGGATTGAACCTGGGTCCTCAGAACTGTGAGTCTGACGCTCTAACCAGTCGGCCACCGTGCCGCCTGAAATAACCAGTTTGCTTAAATTATTGGGGTCAATCATCTCCCCACTAGCTTTTCTCCATGACCGTAATGGTTTATGCTACAGTACTAACCTTTGAGAAGTACTTTTTAAGTACTACATAATGTAACTACACCTAAGTGACGGTCTCTTTTTTCGAGAATATCTTCACAAATAAAATTGGGCTCATCTCACTTGTCACCTATTTCTACATTATTTCTAGATTTAAATCTAGATTTCTAGATAGATATTTCATCATGCTACTCATGGGGTCCTTGGGGGCTATTTGGTGCCCCTTGGTTTAATTTTTTTTTTTTCTGGTTCAAACTGTTCATATTGGCAATTATAATCCCTATTCGCATTTGGGCCCGGTCCCTATCCTCTGTGAATAGTGGGGGTCCACTGTAAGTACAATTTTAGCAGTTTAGACTGTGAGCCTTGGCTTACTCTTGGTTAGAGGATTTTTGAGATGTGCAGAAAAGCAACCATACAGCTTCCTTTTGCAGAGCGATGTTTCAAAGAGAACCTGGTCAGTCTTGCGGTTTGTTCGACTGCATTAAATAATTTTGTCATTGGAACATTTCAGGGTGGCACGGTGACCAACTGGTTAGCACATCTGCCTTACAGTTCTGAGAACCTAGGTTCAACTCCGGCCTCTGTTTGGAGTTTGCATGTTCTCCCCATGCCTGTGTGGGTTTTCTCCGGGTACTCTGATTTCCTCCCACATTCCAAAAACATGCATAGTAAGTTCATTGAAGACTCGAAATTGCCCGTCAGTGTAAATGTGAGTGTGTTTATACTGTATGCGCCATGCGATTGGCTGGCAACCAGTTCAGGGTATACCCAGCCTCTCGTCCAAAGTCAGCTGGGATAGGCTCCAGCACACCTGCAAACCTTTTGAGGATAAGCACTTCAGAAAATTGATGAAACCTTTGAGAATTTTTATTAATACTGTCATAGGTTTCTCCATGCCTTTTGCGCACGTGCTAAGGTAGAGCATTTGCTCAGTTGAAGCATGTAGGTACTAAGCTGTAGTAGGTGTTAGGCTAAGGGAATGCAAGCGTCTCTTAAAACATAATGTTAGCAAAAGCTTTGCTGTAGGTAATCCGTGCAATGTGAAGAGACCATTTAGTACTAGTACATCCATCCATCCATCCATTTTCTGAGCCGCTTCTCCTCACTCGGGTCGCGGGTGTGCTGGAGCCTATCCCAGCTATCATCGGGCACGAGGCGGGGTACACCCTGAACTGGTTGCCAGCCAATCGCAGGGCACATACAAACAAACAACCATTCGCACTCATAATCACACCTACGAGCAATTTAGAGTCTCCAATTCATGCATGTTTTTGGGATGTGGGAGGAAACCGGAGCGCCCGGAGAAAACCCGCACAGGCACAGGGAGAACATGCAAACTCCACACAGGCGGGGCCGGGATTGGAACCCCGGTCCCCAGAACTGTGAGCCAGTCGCCCACCGTGCCGGCATGAAAATATATTTAAAAACAAAACAAAACAGAACTATCCATCCATCCATCGCCAGGACCGTTACATCCTCACAAGGGTCGCGGGCGTGCTGGAGCCCATCCCAGCTATCGTCAGACGAACTGGCTGTCGACCAGTTCAGGGTGTACCCCGCCTCTTGCCCGAAGATCCAGCACGCCTGTGACCCGAGTGAGGATAAGCCGTACAGAAAATGGATGGATGGAAAATAAGCTAAGCACCGGGCAAGAGTACTAATCTAAAACCTCATTCTTCAACTGTAGGGCCAAACGTCACAATTACAATTTCAAATTCAGCTGAAAACCAAAACCCTTTTTTGGGGAGTGTGGGGGTGGGGGGTAATGTAGGTAATGTTAAGCACTTAAAAAAAAACTTTTACTGTTAGTCTTCTGAGATATTTCTTTTCATGCAAAACATGCGAAATCTTTCCACATATTTATTTTCTTCTGTTATCATTGATTCTCAAGCGATGCATTATTATTTTGGATGAGTGGCTTGGATGAAGAGATGAAAACCCCACTGTTTTGATTTAAGTTTACTGGATAATGTAATTCACAGCTCTTGCATATATTTGGGTGATTGGATGGGAAACAATTCATTGGTCAACAGTTGTGGTGATTTTGCTGATGTAGGAAAGTTACACAACATTGGCTGTAATAGACAATGAGATCCTCAATTAGCAAGCAGAAGACTCTCATTAGGAAACCATTACAGTTAGGCGTCCCAGTGAATCCTCGTGGTGCACTCTCAGATAATAAAATCCAAGAATAATTGTAAAATGCAAACCTCCACACCTGTGTTTTCTACTCAAGACAACTCAACCAGCTGTAACTTCTTAAAGACAAGAGGTACAGTGATATAACAGTGTTACTCCTCTGTGCGGGTAGGTGTGAACTTGAGTGTGAATGGTTATCTGTCTGTATGCATCCTGTGATTGAGCGGTGACTAACCCAGGGTAAATTCTGCCTTTTGGCCAGAGTCAGCTGGGACAGGTTCTAGCTTCCCATCTCCCTGGACGTTGGAAAATGCATGGATGTATGCTTTTCATTGGACAGCAACATATTGCAACTTTTCAACCATAGAGAGATGAAAAAGATTTGTTATTTCTGAAGCTGTTTTATGAACTTGTACAAACCCATTAAAAGACCAAAAAAAAGTCACAGGGACATAAACTCTACTGAGAGGAAACTTAAATTTGCAGCAATCGTTGCCTCAAGTTTGTTTGGGAATTTTCTTCCTGATTTGATCTTCTCCAGATCTGTATGGTCAGATAGGGAACATACTTTACATGGACAGATTTTCTTGTTTCTACTGAGTCACGTCATGTTCAGCTCTCTTTTGATCAGGGCTGTGGCAGGCCATAAGTTGTACCTAAACCACTTAGGTCACAGGTGTCAAACTGGTGGCCCGGGGACCCGATCCGGCCTGCCACGTCATTTTATGTGGCCCACGAGAGTGTGCATCGACTTTGTGTTTTGCAAATTGCAAATCGGCTTTACTTTTAAAAATGTTGATATTGCAAGGATTTTTTTGTTACCAACCCCCCTTTTAAAATAAAATTGATTCATACTGTAGTTGAACAAACAGTTTTTACTGGCTTCTGATTTCAAAAGTAATTATCCATTAATTTGTGTATATGTAATAATATGAGGCAATCATATGGGTTTGCAGCCAGAACGGCCCTCCGAGTGTAACCATAACTGCGATGTGGCCCGCGACAAAAATTTTCCTCCAGGATATTGCAATGCTTTACTGCTTTATATTTACCAGTCTCCATTATCTTTATTATTTTGCAGAGAAAAAACTCAACACAGAGATGGAAATCAAGCTGGATCAATTTGTATAAGCCAGGATCTGTGATAGTATGGGGCTGTGTTAGTGCCAATGGCATGGTTAACTTACACATATGTGAAGGCACCATTAATGCTAAAAGGTACATACAGGTTTTGGAGAAATATATGCTCCCATCCAAGCAACGTCTGTCCTCAGTTCCCAAACGTTTATTGAATGTTGTTAAAAGAAAAGGTGATGTAACACAGTGGTATACATGACCCTGTCCCAGCTTTTTTGGAACGTGTTGCAGCCATCACATTCTAAGTTGATTATTTGCTAAAAACAATAAAGTTAATCAGTTTGAACATTAAATATCTTGTCTTTGTAGTGTATTCAATAAAATATAGGTCGAACATGTTTTGCAAATCATTGTATTCTGTTTTTATTTATGTTTAACACAAAAATTCTTTGGAATTGGGGTTGTAGTAGGTTGATCTGGCTGCAGATAATGTTGCTGCCAGTCAAGCTCCTGACAGGTGATGAATAATGTAGTATGTTAATATATGTTCTAGGAGCCGAGGTGCACCTCCTACAACATCACACTGTAGACAGAGCCTAAGGTAAGCGTCCAAACCCAAGGCCTTCTGAATCCCCATACACCAATATAGTCAATCACACTGCTCACCTTCATTTGATTCTCACGCTGATTTATTGACTTTCTGATGCTGTTGAATTGGCTGCATGAATAATACACAAAAACAAACATGTTTTGCTTTGAAGCTCATAAAAGTGAAAGGTCAAGCAGTAATTAATGTATTTTCACGATAAAGGTCTTTAGGGCGGAAAAGGCTCCAGTACCCCTGCGACCCTAGTGAGGATAAGTAGTATGGAAAATGGATGGATGGATGGTCTTTGGGGCTGGTGCTAGAAAATGCTAACAGCTGGTGGCCCAACTTTGTGATCAATAGCATGCAACCAAAACATTTCCCAAGCCCATTAATTCAAATTTTAAATGGATATAATTTTTCAAAAATATCGTTTAGAATGTGTTTGTTTATTAAAATATATTAAAGGGAGAATTTACAGTAAAAAAAAAAAAAAAAAAAAAACTTTTTGTCACAAAAAAAGTCTGTATGACCTGACAGTAGAATATCATTAAAATCATGTTTTGAAAAATCAACCGTCTCTGGCGCCATCTAATCCCTCTAATTTCATTTTTATTATTAATTTCACAACTGGGCACAATCATTTGCATATGCCCACCGCACACACGGAAGCTCGCAGGGACATACTACAGGTTCTCACAGAGTAGACTAATATCATATATAGCAGGCGATCCGGAAGCAGCGGTCTTTTCCTCCAGGCCAATTCTGGGGGACTGTCGAAGCATGGTGCACTCTGAGGTGGCCAGGCAAACGACACCAACCGAGTGAAATGAGGCTACATTCAAATATTGCCAGCAGTTTGAAAAACGCATATTGTTTCTTTAAATCTTACATTATGATTTTAACTCAGGGCAAGAGGTGTAATGGAGGTCTTCAAAATCTTCTTTTTTCCATGATAGGATTTAGATGACATTTTTGCTTTGTGAAGCTTCCATTTTAACACAACAAAAGTATCATATTCAATTCTTCCTTGCAAAACTAGCAAAGAGTCACTGCAGCTGCTAATGAAAATCTTGGCCTTTTGCCTTTGAGCCCTCTAACAAGAACAGTAATGACCCAGTGGATAATTGGCATCACTTATGCTGTGGACAGTGAATACCAATCAGGCATCGCTTAAAAGTTAACTTTACAATGTAGTAGCCTAAATCCACTAAATTGATACCTGAATAATTAGTATGATACTTCATTTATGAAAGATTTATAAGTGTTACAGTTAATGGATTTAGGATTTTCATTTTTATACATTGTTTGGTTTAATGCTTTTATGAATCTTGGATAAATTGCATGTGCTAAACATTTGTAATTTGGCGGAAGAGCTTATTTTAAATGCTCTGCCCAAGTGAACGTTTTCCAGTTCTTTGAGATTCCAACTCGGATGTTGGGTAACCTGGAGAGTGGCAACAGGACTCACCAATTAATTAACAATAATCTCGAATATTCTAGAAACTTTATTATCTTTTATTAGTTTCGCTGTAATGGGCCAGTCCCATCATGGGGTAATCTATTTTTTCTTTTGTGAAAAAAAAACCCAACAACCTCCAAAGGCTTGTCTTTTAATGCAGAGTGCTTGGGCTTGGGCCCCATCTTTGTGGCACATTTGAGTTATTATTTTCCAGACGGTGCATTGAATAAGGTCAACCATTTCTTTCCATTCTCTACTGACTGACATGCAAGCAAGAGGCTCTGGGTAAGAAAGAGAAGCAAGAGACTGCTGGAGCGGCTGAAAGAACCTTCTGCTCTGCTCCTTGAACAGTCTGATCCTGACCTTGAGCAAATGTGCACATCAGTGGAACCTCAACAAAGATACACATCTCTTTTTGTCTGTGTTCTCAGTCTACATAATGCCAATGGACTGATTATTAAATAGCTATAGTTTTGAAGAGAGTGCAAGATAATTATGTTAAAAACCACTATTATGATATTGCAAACATTGGTATTATTTGTTAATAATATTCCTTCTTCTAATTCACCCACCACAGCTGTTATATAAATTGATTTTAAAGTAAAAAGGTATTCAAAGCAAATGCAAATAACATTTTGAATTACAGTACTTAAACACATGCTAAAGTAAAATAACACATACAAATGCAAAGCAAGGTGATCAACAACTACATGATCTCATACATGGAGAGAAGTGAGTCCCCTATCGACAAAAAAATATTTTCAAAAAATGGTGTTGGTGTTGGGCGGTACGGTAAAAACTTGCATTGTAGGTTAATTGAAGACTCTAAATTGCCCATAGGTGTGAATGGTTGTTTGTTTGTATGTGCCCTGCGATTGGCTGGCAACCAGTTCAGGGTGGACCCCGCCTCCTGCCCGCTGGTATTGGCTCCAGCATGCCCGCGACCCTAGTGAGGAGAAGCGGCTCAGAAAATGGATGGATGGATGGATGGATGGTGTTAGTGTTGCTGGTTGTTAGGGAGATGGTAGTCTGTTTGCTGACTACTGTCCAGGTGCCCTTGAGCAAGGTATTGTCCCCACCACCCAAGCTCGAGTGCCACACGTCTTTCATTCTGAATCTCTCCATGTGTGAGTGTGATGTGGCCTTAGTTCTGCCCCTGGTTGTCATGGTAACAAAAGGATTACTCGGCATTGGCCGGCAACAAGGAGAGCGGTGTGAGCAAGAATTAATTTAAGACAGAAATGCACCTTTGAAACAGAAAAGACGAGAAAAATAGAGCGAAAAGTGTGTTATGAATCCTTATCCTTGGGTTACTTTGATGAAAGCAAATTACAGACATTAAGACACCTGGGAACTGTTTGAAATTGTGAAGAAAAAAAACAACTAATGTCCCCATCCCGACTGTGACAAGCTAAATTGACAATATACAGTATATTCTGTTACTCTTAAGACAGTGACAGTCACAGCCCCACTTCCACCAATGTCAGTTAGGATAGGTCCTCACTGTGACCCTGCATGCACTATTCTGTAAGTAGTTATAAGTGATGAAGGTGTTATTCCGTTCTGAAGCGTTCCCTTATCCACAAATACTGTGTTCTTGACCTTTGTTCTACTTACATACGTTTGTCTGTACATACAGTGGATGTAAAAACAAAAACACACAAACCTTCAAATGGCAGGTTTTTGTAATGTGTAATTGTAAAATTAGAGCTAACTAAATCAATTCAAAACGATTCATTAATGTGACCTATAACATGCACAACTTAATGGAAACAAAAATATTTTAGAGAAGGGGTGTAAAATTAAACAACTGAGATAAATGTGGTTACACTAATGTGCATACCCTCTTATAACAGACAATGTGTCTTTGTTCAAAATGAATCAATCACACCCTTTTATAACTGGGGATGTGGCTTTATTTCCAATCACATCAAAACTGGTGTTAAAATGGGAGTCAACACACACCTGCCACCAGTGTTTCTGATTAACCTCAAAGTTCACAGAGCTGCCAACCGATAACACTTCCAGAACAATTTTTCCAAATGTATCTGAATTTCCATAGTTTGTCAAGAAAATTACCTTGCAACAGTCATAATCATAATCATTAATAAATAATGGCTTCAATATTTGTCTTTTTAATGTTTTTATTACATCAACCTTGTAATGGCGGACCTAATTGCAGCCTGAATCAAAGCACCAGTATCTGAGATTTTGACGTTCCATCATCCAAAATATCTATGTCTATGGATTAATTCACTTTTTGCCAGTTCTATTTTCCACCCTGGTAACAAAAACACAAAACAAAAGTATTTTAAAGCAGATTAATCAGATCTACAACATCGACATTAAAACACAGCACTCTATTTTGCAAAGAAACAAATAACATTTCTGATAGATTGAATTGGATAGTTTATGTATGGACAATAGTTTTGGTTTCTATTTTGTGCAATGTACTTTTGTATGTCCTCTCTTGCATGCCAGTTATATAACACATTTACTATAATTCTTATATCCACAATTGCTGCTGAACTAATACAAATTTCCCCATTGCGGGACCAATGAAGGCTTTCTTATATTAAAAATATTACTGTAATAATGTTACTCATGGCGTCACGGTGGACGACTGGTTAGAGCGTCTGCCTCACAGTTCTGAGGAGCTGGGTTCAATCCCCGGACTCGCCTGTGTGGAGTTTGCATGTTGTCCCCGTGCCTGCGTGGGTTTTCTCCGGGCGCTCCGGTTTCCTCCCACGTCCCAAAAAACATGCATGGTAGGTTAATTGACAACTCTAAATTCCCCGTAGGTGTGAATGTGAGTGCGCATGGTTGTTTGTTTGTATGTGCCCTCCGATTGGCTGGCAACCAGTTTAGGGTGTACCCCGCCTCCTGCCTGATGATAGCTGGGATGTTATTCATAATAATATAGTTCTATCCTGCCCACGTTCTGAAGTGACGTGTGGTGTGACATACTAACTCCGGTTTAGACGTGGCGTCCTGTGTGGACGCACATTCATATCGCTAAACACATATTAATTAGCCTGTTATTTTGTTGTTGTTGTGACGTAAATAAGCTTGATAAATTCGAGTGACCTGTTTTCAGGCCTCTCAGCAGAAAAACGTCTGGAACTCAGAAATGGGTAGACGATTTTCATTCGTATTTCACATGTTTATTGAGGCACCACACAGACAATATAACATCCCAAATACTAGAAGAAATTGGTTTGGTAAAGTATGGGACCTTTAAGATTTTAAAAAAAATGATTTTTATGATGAGCAGCTTTGTGTTTTTTCCAAACATACCTTTTGGAATGATGGCCAAAACGTTCTACCTTGATATCATCAGACCATAACACATATTCCCACATGCATTTGGGAGATTTCAATTGTGTGTATGTTTTTTTTTTCTTTGTAAAATAAGGTTTTCTGTCTTGCCACCCTACCCCATGGCATAGCCCAAACATATGTGAAAGACGGTAGACATCTATTAAACAACCAGAACGAGCCAATAATTTTCAGGAGCGCCTTCGATGTTTTTGTCGGCCTCTTGGCAGCCTCGTCTCTTTTAAAGGAACATCCAGTTTTTGGTAATACACTGTAACTGTTGTACCATATTTTCTCCACTTGATGATGACTGTCTTCACTGTGTTCCATCGTACAGCTAATGTATTGGAAATACTTTTGTACCCTTCTCCTGACTGATAATTTTGAACAATCCCTCTGATGCTGCAGAAGCTCTCTGTGTACCATGGCTTGTGCTGTAAGATCTGATTGAAAAAAATGTCAGATAAAGCCTACTCGAATATCTGAACTTTATTTGGGCTGATTAGAGGGAACTTTAAATGGTGGCAGGTGTGTGCTGACTCACATTTAACATGAGCTTGAATGTGACTGGTTAGTGTGCACACCCTCTTATAACACACAAACACACACATATTTATATATCCATCCATTTTCAGTACAGCTTGTCCTCGCTAGGGTACCAGGTGTGCTGGAGCCTATCCCAAACTAACTCCGGGCGAGAGGCAGGGTACACCCTGAACTGATCGCCAGCCAATCGCCGCGCACATATAAACAAACAACCATTGGCACTCACATTCACACCTACGGGCAATTTAGAGTCTTCAATTAACCTGTAATGCATGTTTTTGGGATGTTGGAGGAAACGGGAGTACCCGGCAAAAACCCACGCTAGCACGGGGAGAACATGGAAACTCTACAGGGGGGGGCGAGATTTTAACCCCGGTCCTCAGAACTGTGAGGCAGACGTCCTACCCAGTCGGTCACCGTGGCGCCCTATATTCCAAATTTGTAGGAACAGTTGGGAGATGACCCCTTCCTGTTCCAACATGACTGTGCATCAGTGCATAAATCAAGGTACATAAAGACATGGATGAGAGATTTTGATGTTGATGAACTTGACTGGCCTGCACAATCCTGACCTCAACCCTGGAGAACACTTTTGGATGGGCAGAAGGGCAGAGACTGAGAGCCAGGCCTTCTCATCCAACATCAGTGTATAACCTCACAAAAGTGCTTCTGGAAAAATGGTAAAAAATTCCCATGAACTCACCCCTACACTTTGTTGAAAGCTTTCCCACAATAGTTCAAGATGTTATATCTGCAAAGGGTGGACTGATGTCAAGTCAAATCCTATGGAATAAGAATGGAATATCACTTCAATTCATTTGTGAGTCAGGGCAGGTGAGCGAATACTTTGGGCAATATTGTGTCTGTGTGTGTGTATGTGTGTGTGTGTGTGTGTGTGTATATGCCTCTGTGTGTACGTAGAATGTGCAATTTCCTTTTGTTGATGACTGTTGACGGTGATACCAAACCTTAGTAAAAAGTATATTGCTGGGAATCCACACACATACAGTTAGAATCTCCAAAGCCTGAAATAAGGCTCCCCAACACATGACATGACTCCTGAAAGTTACATTATTTCGCTCCCCCATTACATTCAGACAGATTCGGAACGGAAGTGATAGTTCTCAGCGCTTCCTGATTGCAAAAGAACACTGATAGATTGAACTGCAAAAAAGGGTCCTGCCAACAGGTTTGTTGTGCTAATAGACTGCTAAACAGACAACGAGTCACTCAGGAGACGTGCAGTCTAGTTCTAACCTCAACACAAAAGGTTTCATGAATTCATTTCAGTTCTAACCTCAACACAAGGGGTTTCATGACTTTATTTCAGAATGAGGGTGTATTCTGTGCCTTCATTAACATTAGCGGGTGGTTCATTGTGTTATTCATTCTATGATCATGCATCGCCTTGGTTTGAAATTAGACAAGGTGTTGCTTTGAGAATCCAAGCTGACTGCATAGTCCCATGACACAGTTCAATTATTATGGGAAAACGGGCCTCAAGATGGCAGTGTTCACCATGACAGACCACTACAGCCTTTGGTTTAAACATGTTGCGTTCCACAGCAGCAGCACAGACAGCCGTGGATGATTTTGAGGGTTATACACTGCATTGGAATTAATTATAGCATGGCAGAGGGAATTTAATGACGACTTGTTCTGTAAGGCTGATAATAATTTTGCATTTTGCTGTTCTCTGCTCTTACCTTAAGTCACTTCTGATTGTTCTGGGATTCAGATTTTCTTTGTTGTTGTTGTTGTTGTTGCAATGAAACGTCAAATGAGATTGACTCCATTTGTGCGCAATCTGCTTTTGTGTGCAATTCCAAAGTCACATCATCACTTCTTTGATTGATTGAGATGAGGCAATAAACTTTAAATTATATATATATATATATATATATATATATATATATATATATATATAAACACACACACACACGCACAGAACTGTCTGACTTTGATGAGTGAAATGACTGTCAAGGTTATTACTTGGAGACAAATGCTGATGATTGCCTGCAGGCTGCCAAGTGCAGAGGACACAAGGCAAATATGCCGCCCGTGCAAACATGCTTAGAGACAGCTCCCCCTTCTTGACTTCAATCAAGTGTGTCTCTGTTGCAGATGTAATGCTTTAGCAAGACATATTCATGGATTAGCATAGCATATTTTTGGGGTAAGTGATTCAGACTGGTGTCGTTGCTCACCCATCCCGACTACAGCCTAACAGGTTGGCTTTTGACTTTGAGGCACCCTATGTGACTACTACGGATACACCTGCATAAATATAGTGAGAGGACAATGACTATCTTATTTTAGAAATAATATTTTCAACAGCTCCTTCATCGTCATCATCAGCACCCCACTCTAGGATTATTTTTTTTTGGGGGGGGGGGGGGGGGGGTGATGGTGAAACGTCTCCGCAGCCTGCAGCATCTTCGCGGAGCATCCCACCGCGCACAGCCCTGCGACCCGTTATAAGTGACGTTCCTCCGGGCCAATCTTGTTCGTACTCCGCCTGTCGACGCTGCTGAAAGAGAGCCGGCTTGACCAATGGAGATGATTCGGCGGGGTGAGTGGGCGTCCGTGTACTTCACCACTCCTCCTGCGGCTCGACAGAAGAGCGAGGGAAAGAGAGAGTTGAAGCAAAATCACCAGCTCCGTGAGTGAGGGCGCAAGGATGAGTGGCGCGTAAACGTTGACATTGAAAGCCTCTTGTTTAAATTTTGCAGCAACTAGGCTCACAGAATCGGACATTTTACACCTTTTTTTTTTTTTTTTTTTTTTTTTTTTTTTTTTTTGCCTTAATCCATGGGCTGCATGCCATGGTGGAGTGACGATGAAGCCCCATGGACTTGAGACATGAGGGGATAAGAGTGGGTCCTCTTGTGTTCATCTTGCTGGCGCTTTCACGTTTACAGGTAGTAAGTGCGTTTTTCACGGGAAGTCAAGCGGGAGCTCATAAAAAAAAAAAAAAAAAAAAACCCACTGCCCACCTGCTTGCTGGAAGATGAGACGCTGATCACCGCAACAGCCGCAGGTGACATGCTTGCATCCTTTCCATTAGTGAAGTTAAATTCGATAGGAAACTGAGGCACGCACGTTGTTAGTGCAACTCAATTTTCCATTTTCCGCGCACCTAATTACCAATGCCAAAGAACGCCAATGCCTATGAGGAATGTCTTCAAAGGACTATGAGCTGGCATAAATAAATTTTTCTCGCGTTATATTGCTGATTTTGGGTGTGTACACTATAACGAAGAACATATCTGAGTTTCCCGCTGAGAATAATTTTTTTTTTCTACTGGTTATGTTTGAAAAGCTTTACACATACGCAGTCATTCATTCAGGAGCCCACACACAACTCAACTCTTTAATTTGAGCAATTTATCTGTAAAACTAATGAGAGTGTGTAACGTGTGGTGACGTTTTGTTAACATCGGGCTGTTTAGTGTGTCCTAATGGAGCAAGACACAAAAATAGCAACCTAAATGGTTGATGCAGTGTTATGATGAATTGTTCCTTTAGACATTTTTGGGCAGATAAAACATACTAGGCCTGATTCAGAAATTTGTTTTTAAATACATTTCTTACATTTGTTTAGTTTTTCAATTTGTTGACCTAAAATTTAAATGGGAGAGTTATGAAACTTCAACCAGGTCATTATAATGAGTACAATATAATGGTATTTTAAAACCTGTAATAAATGTAGTATCACATACATTGCCATAGGCAATCATATTGCTGAATCATGACAGTTAAAACTGTTTAAGTATTCTATGGAATGTTTTTCAAAGAACATATATTTATGGATGCCATATTTTCATTCAAAAGGTGGAACAAATTAAAAATGGCTCATTATTTTTAATGTGGTTAAGATAAATGGTTATAGGGGGTGGTGTGTGTGTCATTTTGATATGATCACTATGCCTTGTGTAAAGTGTGTAATGTATTGACTGAAACATTCTCTTTTTGTATTTTCAGGGTTGGAAGATTCCTGTCATTAGTGAGAAGTCTGCTACAAAGTTTTCTTACAAACTTTTGCCTCGCTTCTGTCATGGATCTTAAAGACTATTACCTGCTGGGTGCTCTGCTTGCTTGCATATGGTTAGATCCTTCAATAGCCCAAGAACTCATCTACCCCATCAGGGAGGAGCTGCAAGAAAATGTCCTCATTGGAAATATACCGAGGGACCTTAACATTTCCCATACAAATGCTGCCACTGGAGCAAGTGCTAATCTTGTATACCGGCTGGTCTCCAAAGCAGGAGATAACCCTCTGGTCCGCGTTCTGAGCAGCACCGGTGAGATATTCACAACATCAAACCGAATAGATAGGGAGAAGTTATGCCCTGGTCCCTCCTTTGAGGACACCGAGTGCTCCTTTGAAATTGAAGTGGTCATCCTGCCTAATGATTATTTCAGGCTGATTAAAATCAAAATAATCGTCAGAGACACAAATGATAATGCTCCCATGTTCCCATCCCCAGTGATAAACATCTCCATACCAGAGAACACGCTCATTAACAGTCGCTTTGCTATTCCTTCGGCCACTGACCCAGACACTGGTCCAAACAGCGTCCACAAATATGAGCTGATCAATGGGCAAAGTGCCTTTGGCTTAGACATAGTGGAAACGCCTGAGGGGGAGAAGTGGCCCCAGCTCATTGTGCAGCAGAATCTGGACAGAGAGCAGAAGGATACATATGTGATGAAGATTAAAGTGGAGGACGGTGGCAGCCCACAGAAATCCAGCACTGCCATTCTCCAAGTGACCGTAACAGATGTCAACGATAACAGACCTGTCTTTAAAGAAAGTCAGGTAGAGGTGCATATTCCGGAGAATTCCCCTATTGGCACATCTGTTGTGCAGCTTCAGGCCACAGATGCAGATGTAGGGGCAAATGCAGAGATTCGATATGTATTTGGCACTCAGGTGTCACCAGTTACAAAGAGGCTCTTTGCACTGAATACGGCATCTGGCCTAATCACTGTGCAGAGGCCTCTGGACAGGGAAGAGACTGCAATACATAAGCTCTCTGTTGTGGCTAGTGATGGCAGCCCAAGCCCTGCCAGAGCTATCATCTCAATAAATGTGACTGATGTGAATGACAATCCCCCAAATATAGACTTGAGATATATCATCAGTCCCATTAATGGCACTGTTTTCCTCTCTGAGAAGGATCCCATCAATACCAAGATAGCCCTCATTACAGTGTCAGACAAAGACACTGACATAAACGGCAAGGTCATTTGCTTCATCGAGAAGGATGTGCCCTTCCATCTCAAAGCTGTGTATGACAACCAGTATCTGTTGGAGACATCCGCACTGCTTGACTATGAAGGGACCAAGGAATATAACTTCAAAATTGTGGCTTCTGATTCTGGAAAACCGAGCTTAAATCAGACTGCTTTAGTGAGAGTGAGGCTGGAGGACGAGAATGACAACGCACCTATTTTCACTCAACCCGTCATTGAGCTGGCTGTCATGGAGAACAACAAGCGGGACCTGTTCCTAACCACTCTTAGTGCCACGGATGAGGACAGCGGAAAAAATGCAGAGATCGTTTATCAGCTCGGACCAAATGCATCATTCTTTGACCTTGATCGCAAAACAGGGGTTCTGACTGCATCCAGAGTTTTCGACCGTGAGGATCAAGACAAGTTCCTGTTCACGATAACGGCAAGAGATAATGGCACCCCGCCCCTGCAGACACAAGCAGCTGTCATTGTAACTGTGTTGGATGAAAATGACAACAACCCAAAGTTTACACATAACCACTTTCAGTTTTTTGTATCTGAGAATCTTCCTAAATATAGCACAGTCGGGGTGATAACCGTGACAGATTCTGATGCTGGAGAAAATGCTGCCGTTTCTCTTTCCATTCTGAACGACAATGAAAACTTCATATTGGATCCTTTCTCTGGTGTTATAAAGTCCAATGTGTCATTTGATCGAGAGCAACAGAGTTCGTACACTTTTGATGTAAGGGCTGTGGACAGTGGCAGGCCTCCTTGCTCCTCAGCTGCCAAGGTGACCATCAATGTCATTGATGTGAACGACAACACCCCCGTTGTCATCTCACCCCCGTCGAACACATCTTTTAAGCTCGTCCCTCTGTCCTCCATCCCTGGATCTGTGGTTGCAGAAGTATTTGCAGTAGATGGTGATACAGGGATGAATGCTGAACTGAAATACACTATTGTGCATGGCAACAACAAGGGTCTGTTCAGGATTGACCCAGTCACTGGGAACATCACCCTGGAGGAAAAGCCAGCAGTGAGCGACATAGGATTACACAGATTAGTGGTCAACATCAGTGATTTAGGATATCCAAAGTCCCTCCATACTCTGGTGCTGGTATTCCTTTATGTCAATGATACTGTGGGCAACTACACTCTTATCAATGATCTCATCCGGCGTAGGATGGAAACCCCGATCGAGCGCAACATCAGCGAAAGCAGTGAAATTTATCAAAGTGGGGACTATTTAACAATAATGATAGCCTTTGTGACTGGTGCCTTAGTTGTGATTATTGTCATCTTTGTGACTGTCCTGCTGCGCTGCCGGCACACTTCCAGGTTCAAAGCTGCACAGAGGAAAAAACAGGGGACAGAGTGGATGTCACCAAACACAGAGAACAAGCAAAATAAGAAGAAAAGGCGCAAGAAAAGGAAATCTCCAAAGAGCTCCTTGCTCAACTTTGTTACCATTGAGGGAAACAAACCTGATGACCCCGCCCATGAGCCAATCAACGGAACCATCAGTCTGCCCACCGAACTGGAAGAGCAAGGGATTGGACGTTTTGATTGGAATGCCACACCTACGACCACCTTCAAACCAAGCAGCCCTGACCTGGCCCGACACTACAAATCTGCCTCCCCGCAATCAGCGTTCCACCTCAAGGCTGACACGCCGGTCTCAGTGAAGAAGCATCATGTGATTCAGGAGCTGCCACTGGATAACACGTTTGTTGGGGGCTGTGACACCCTTTCCAAGCGGTCCTCGACAAGCTCCGACCACTTCAGTGCCTCAGAGTGCAGCTCCCAAGGAGGGTTCAAGACGAAGGCGCCCATGCACACCAGACAGCAGGTAAAAGAGCACTTTTACTGGTCTATAAGTAGTGCCTATAACTGCCCTGTTCCACAGTGCTAAAGTGGCAGTTACGATTTAAGACTCACACTTCAGTTACTGATGCAACAATAAAGTAAATGAAGCACACGGATTTTCCAAATTATCAAACTTAACCCTAAATGAAAAAAAAAAAAGACATCCACTAATTATAGATTTTATGGACTCTTCTGTCACATACATAATTTGGTGGTACAATCAAAGACTCGTGGTTGTGTCATGAAAGTTTGTATTAGTTTCAATTATCAAAATGTAAATGGGTGAGTGGCTGCCTTATTTATGTATTCTGCAACCAGGATAGATCATTGGTTAAAAAAAAAACAACAACTGTGCATTTATATCTTGTGAACCACTGTTCTTTGTGAAAGAAACATTTTTTTCTTGCCTGTCTACTCAAACCTGACAACAGGTACACAATCTCTAAAAAGATAGCAGACGTTTCACTTCTCATAAAACTCTTGAGTGCATTCATGTTTTTTGTTTGTTTCAGTGTTCGAGCATGTACTGTGATATCACACAAGACCGTGCAACCTTTTAAATAGCTGTAAGCAAAAACAACAAGTAACAATTAGTCCACCATAGTGTCAAATGTGAACGTCACAGACGGGTCTTTGCCACATCATCAAAGGCGAAATTACATTTTTCCTCCCAAAGCACACTAACAAACTGAGTGAGGCTTATCTGGGACTTGATACACATCCAATTCAAAAAGGATTAGTTAATAATGAGCCTCAAATTTAAACATAATCCATGCTGCTTTTTTTTGGGGTGGGGGGGATCAAAGCCTTATTAATTTTTCTGCTAATAAAGCCACACTCCACAACAAACAGTTCTAATCTAACACACATGGACAAATACAGGGAGCAGTTGAGGTGGGGGACGAGAAAGAGGACAGAGGGAGGGCCAAGTGAGAGTTGTCAGTGGCTCAGGCTTGATTGGTAGTGGTACTGAACCTTTAGGTGGCAGTGTTGACCTACACGGCAATGCCTGGCACTACGCCAACCTGCAGTGGTCCATGCAAGGCAGGAAAAGAAAGGAGTGAAATCTATGTTGGCGTTCTAAGTGAAATACTCTCTTCTAACGATGCTGCGGCTGCCCAAGGAAGATTGATATCGGCAGGTAGAGATGAGAGTGATAAGTCTAGCCAGGAGAGTAAGAGGAATTACTAGGGTGATGCTGTGCGAGACTCGATGTCGATGTGTACATCCGGGTCACTGCATGTGGACGGGTATTTAATGCCTTTTTGTGCGAGAGATAGCAGTCAGTTTGCCATCATTTCCCAGACAGCCGTTAGTGTGAGTGCGTGGCTGCTGGCGAGTGTGGTGGGGGATGAGACAAGGTGATGACATGGGTGGTTGTGGGGTGTGACAACCAGGATAGCACATGAGATATGACACTATATAGTAAGAACGTCTTCATTGATTCTTTCACTCACGCCTTGCTTTCTGAAAGACTTATTGGGATCTATAATTCTGACACATGATGAAAAGGAGCACACAAACACATTGTATTTTATGTTGTGCCAGAGCAAATAATGCAGACACTTCAGCGCACCTGTTCTCCAACAATCTCGGCTTACTTGATTGATTATGTTTATGTATACGCGGGTCAAAACTGACCTTCGATTGTGGCTCACTCTTCTTTTAGTCTCCCAGTCTATTCATTTTGACTGGACATTTATTTGCTTCTTCTCATTATCATATGGAATGATTTTATTAAAAAATATAAAATCATTGTCATAACTGTTGGAAGTCTTTTTTTTATTATTTCAAGTTCTTCTGAGTACATGAAAAATAATTAATCATTGCTCTCCTTGTACCTAGCACCAATCTTTGGGAGCTTGCTGACTTCAAAACAGGTGGTTGTTTTACGGTCATATCAATTCCACGTCATCTCGCTGATGTATTTATATTTGAGGTTAAATGGCTGTTATCGATTATGGTAAGCTATTTAGAAAGCACTGGGGATGAAGACTATATTTTCAATGCTTTTGTTGAATCCAAATTTTCATGTTTTTTTTTTGTTTTTGTTTTTTGCACAGTAAAATCATGTGCATTCTTAACCTATGTAATTAATACATTATTGAACCCTATGTAATTAATACATTCTTTTTAATTCTATTAAAAATTATTGCACTGAATTGCAGTGTAAAACACCAATGTGGAAAATTGCCTGATAGGAGAATTTAGTCTTTACATTGTTTTCTGATGAATAACTAAAGTCATCAATCATTTCCTGTTGTTTGATGTTAGCGTGAAATAAGCAACTAAGCGAACAAGGATATTTAAGGTAAAGACATGGCTCAAGCTTTTGGGGAATAGCTTTTGAATTGATTTTTTTTTTTTTACTCCTAGATTGAAAAGCCATTCTATTTCAGCTCTCTGGAGTCACTTCTATGCAGCATCAGCATCAATCAATAAATAAGAAAATTGAAAGTAAATTGATTAACAAGTAGCTGGAGAGAGGATAAAAGGTCGAGAGCTGGGCAGGAAAGCATGACAATTCCACTGGCAGTATTTCTCTCTTCTTTAATAGATAAAATTGGGAAAGAGAAATAGGAGACATTTTAAGTGGCATCATCACTCTGTGTGGCTTTCGAGAGACCCCCAGCATGCTGATAGCAATAGGCGCAATCCTTGCCTTGTCTGTCTTTTTTTCTCTTATTATTTATCCTCTAGGGATCAACATAGGTGGAAACAACAGTGAGTAAAAAAGCATAAAAATGCTGTCCTACTTTCACAAGGCAACACAAGCTTCTAAGAAACCGAGCATACTATTGCTGCTGTTTCAGCATCAGTTACTTCCTTTCAGTATTGTGCATTTCACTGAGTGGTACCTGTACAAAATATTGACAAGAACATGGAATCTAATCTCATCTAAACGCGAGACACAGGTATGGTTCACTAGCATAACACGTGCCCAGTGGCTATACATTAACCACACACTGCAGATTAGATCCCAAGGCTCATATTGAGGACACATTAATATGATTTCACCGAGCGTACCAAGCTTATAAGTAGTCAGTGAGATGGTGTATTAGGCATCGTGCTAAACTGATTAAAATCCGTGCTTTAACTAGTCAATGTTCATATTTGCTGGGACAAAATCACTGAGAGATACGAGACTGAGAATTTAACAATTGGACAACATTCTCTGTTCTTCACCTTTCAATAATTTCCATGGTGACTGTGAAAATAAGGCTGTTTATTATGTGAGGCACCCGTGACTGTGAGATGGCTCCATTTTTCCCACTCACTTTGTTATGGTAATGTGACAATACTCTGTATGTGGGTGCACAATTACCAGCCTTATATGGGACTCACAGTGATGCGACCACATTGCTCCAACATGTCATGTGTAATGATCTATTTGCTGCGGATGATTTTTTTCCCCCTTTCTTCTTAATATGGCAGAAAACACGCATGGACTTCCAAGTATGGACCAACTGTTCAGTTTTCGCACACTGTACTCTGATGTGCAAATCATACCTCAGCAGTGCTGATATTTTATAGGAACTCCCTTTCGAACAGTTTCACTAGGTACTTATTCCGTATTCTATCTGATGGCGAACAATGTATTCCCAGAGTAATCATCGTGACTTATGATGTAGTATTAGTTGAATGGAAATAAGCAGCCTGTATAATAATCAACTATACACCAAGTGTATAGGGATGACAGAAAGAAAAAACATGAGATAGAAATTGATGATAGCCTTGTCTTTTTGCTTAATGAATGGATGGGCTACGCAAAAAAAAATAATACGGTACTGACCGTCGTAATTAAGGAACCTTGGGGGGCTTGTTCTTCTTGTGCAGGTTCATTTGCCACATTAATAACAGGATTAGTGGTACATACGAGGGTTGATGGAAGCAGGGAAGTTTGAGAAGAGTAATGGACTATGACAATGTTGCACCTAAGGGGAATGTCTGTTGCACTTCTCTTCGTCTTCTTGGGTTTGCTGACAAGGATGCTGCCAGTGTGAATGACAAAGTGGGAGAGAAACCAGCGATTATTATCGATTACCATCATTCACCATGTCCTTGTACTGTACATGCAGAAAGTACTTTTGTCTCAAGATCATGTGGTGGATGACGTAAATTGGACTGATTACAGTGTATGGGGGACGCATTTTTCTTTTGGGTTTAAAAGGGTTTTAATGACATTAACACACTAATTCACAGAGCAATACTGTCGAAAAATGAAACATTCAAAAGATATTTTAAAAGGAAAATGTGACTACTCCATTCTGTAATTTAGAAGTCCTACCTAAGAGTCATTAAAAAAAAAAAAAAAAACAGGTTTTGCGCAAACCTCACAAGTCATTCATGAGGTGTGGGGGTGGGGGGCTTGTTCCTGCAGAGATAACGCCTCAAATCAGAAGTTATGTTCTATATGTGAACTGAATGACTTTTGGCCTCAACTAAGGTATTGGATATGAGCAGTAGCAGAGTAGATTAGATGCTTGAGGGCATCCAGTTTTGTCTGTACAAAACAATAAAATAAATTGAAACGGTGTCTGTAAACCTGCTGGACTGTGAGTTATTTGGTTTTCTTTTTTTTGTATATTTTTTCAGACGTTTTCCGATTAAATTTCTGCAGCATACAACCCGAAACACAGATGATGGCAAATTACCAGGATTTATCTTGAATTTGTTTGTACACATTCGTATTTCTGTGAGTATATTTTCTACCCTCATCCTTAAGTTTGCCATCATACATAAAATTAAGTTTTGATCATAGCAGTTGCTGTCATATATCAAAGCGTGTGTGTGTGAGTCTGTGTGTGTGTGCACGTGTGCATGTGTCTGCGCATATGAGATTTTTCTTTGTCTGTCATTGTTTGTTTGTCTGCCATTTTTGGCTGACAAGCCATTCATCTTAAAAGTAAATATCGTCTATCTCTACAAATTCTCACAGCAAACTTGACTGATGATCAATCATCCCGAGAGTCACTATAGGATATTCATGTTCTGCATGCACACAAAAAACACAACAAACAAACATTATTTTGGCTTTTGTGGGACTGTCATTACTTCAGTCATATTCATGTTTTCACTAATCCAGAAAGGTCCTTGCCCATTTCTCGACTGCAATCGATCAAGCTGACATACTCGTGAGTTGTTTTCTTCTAACACAGCATGATGATAAAAAAAAAAAAAACTTTCTGCACCATTTCAGGTACATACGGCACATGTAAAATACGAGTAGAGGGTGGAAGAAAATGTTTCTTGACTTGTTGCTTGTCTTCAAAGATGATATACAGTATAAGTTATAATGGTACATCATTGTGTGAATGCCCTCACCCCAAGAACCCATCTCTTCTTTTCACCCCTCACCTGCCCAACTCCCACCACCAATTGCCCCCTGCCGACCCCCCTCAGTCACACCTTTCACCCATCTTTTATCGGGGTCAGTGCTGTTACTTGCAATGTTAAATCACCGATGGCATGGCCACCTTTTTTGTGTTCTGATCATTTGTGACAGATTGGAGTGCTTTGTGTTCAGTGCCCACTTTGCTTCCTGGGAATGGTGGGGGGTAGTGTAAAAGATGGGCAAAGCATTGCTGTATGTTCTGACATGACAAACCCAGAGGGAGACATGTCTTTGTCATTCAGTTGTTGTTACATGTGAAGCACGGGCTGCTGCTCGGCTACTAGCTTGTGCCTGCGTCCAAGCTAATAGTTGTGATAATGGCTTTGCCAGACAAACACGCCCAAAGCTAACCGAGGGGGGTGGGTGAGGAATTTGTTTGACGTGAAATGTGACTGCAATTGACTGCTATGCTACAAGGCCTCATCACTCACAAAGACTCTGTAACCCTCATCAATGTACATTTTTATTGTATATATAAGATGTTTCATGTAAATTGAACTCCTGGTAATCTTGCCTAATGTGCTGTGTTAAAGAACATTGAACTTTAATTTTGTTTTATTTGCCAAGCTTTTTTATATTAAAATTTTTCCCATGGCTACGACGTCTGAAAAGAACAAGAAAACAAACTGCCAATTATTTAGTACACTGCAAGTCCTGTTTTTGAAAGCTTTATTTGAACTATTTCATAATAAATGTTTCCAAGAGCTCTTTTCCTGTTTCTTATCTGTCAGTTTGTTCTGCTTTTCTGATGGCATAAGACAGATCGTATAAACTGGGACATGTCAGGCCGCTACCGCACTAACTGGCAAGTGACTGATCAACAGCCACCAAGCAAGGAAAGGAAATTGACAGAGAACCAAGGTTATAGGCTTGGAACAGGTCAATACAGTAGAACTACGGACTTGTTTGTCATTTTCTACTAATTCTTTGTGAGAATGTGCTGTATGTACAGTAGGCACGGTGCTTAACAACAGTGGCATCACATCGAAGGTTAGTAGGATTTTGAAGGATTGGCTCCATCTCACAGCCAATTAAAAAGTCATAAAGCCACTCTGACCTGATTTAAATATGTTTTGCAGATACAGAGTCTGTCTTAATCCATTAATCAAGTGCAGATATGTAGTCAGATATGTAAAAATATGACAAAATATTTCCTCCTTATTTACACTTTTTTTGTTGCTGCTTGGATGGGCATTGCAAATAGCCTACTATTCACCTATAACAGCAACTATACGGCGTATCCTAAATCAGGTTATGGATGTGGTGGAGCCTATCTCAACTGACTTGGAGCGAGAGGTGGGGTACACCCCGGACTGGTCACCATCCAATCGCAGGGCACATATAAACAAACACTCACACTCACATTCACACCCATGGAAAAAAAAAGCATTCAGTGAACGTAGCATCTGTAATTTTGGAATGTGGGAAGAAGCCAGAATACCCAGAGAAAAAACACACGAGCACAGGAGCACAGGGGAGAACACGCAAACTCCACACAGGAAGACCGGAGCACGGATTCAAATCCCCAACCTCAGAACAGTGAGGCGGATGTGCCTTCTTGCTGCCATACATAGTAGTTGAAACATTTGGCACTTATCGTATGAAATATCATGAAATATACACACATGAACAAGCCTGACTCTGACTCTCATTTGGAGACAAGAATAGAGACCTTAATTAAAGATTTGCAAATTAAACGCAGTGTGAGTCACAGTTTAGTAGGAATGGCAATGAAAACAACAAGGTCAACAATTTCAAAGGTGCAATTCAAACGCGCGTCAACAATATGGGCAAAAGAAACAATCTTGACTCAAAATCTGTCTTTCTTATTTTCACATCTGCAGGTAATCCAAATGCAAAGGCTATTCATATATGCACAGTTGCAAATTTTTCTAGCACCTGCAATATCAGTATAAACAAAAATAAGTCTGTCAAGACTTATTAAAGGAACAGAGGAAAAATGCAAAAATAAATAAATAAACATTTGTAAAAATACTCTTATATTTTACTTATTTTGCTTGGCTGTGATTGTGATTGTGATTTGATTAGATTAATAATTGTAATTGTCACCATGCATCCATCCATTTTCCATACCACTTGTCCTCACTAGATTCGCGGGCGTGCTGGAGCATATCCCAGCTATCTTCGGGCGAGATGCGGGGTACACCCTGAACTGGTTGCCAGCCAATCACAGGGCACATATGAACAAACAACCATTCACACTCACATTCACACCGACTAGCAATTTAATTCAATTAACCTACCGTGCATTTTTTTGAAATGTGGGAAGAAACCGGAGTACCCGGAGAAAACCCATGCAGGCACGGGGAGAACATGCAAACTCCACACAAGCGAGGCTGGCTTTGAACCCAAGTCCTCAAAACTGTGAGGCAAATGTGCTAAACTGTGCCACCACACATTGTCATTTCCAAGAGATATATATATATATATATATATATATATATATATATATATATATATTTTTTTTTTTTTTATTTTTTTTTTAAAGATAAAATTAGTGTGTGTCTATTAACGTAAGGAAAACCAGTGTTCAGATCTACATTATTGTGCTATTGGCAGAACCTGCTTTGCTTTTATAATTTCACAGCAGTCAGTATGACTGCAGGTTCATACAAAACCAGTGTAGATTCAATTGAATATAAAGGTATACAATTTGGTCAAACTTGGTATCATTTCTAATCCACA
The DNA here is from genome assembly GCF_024500275.1 of Phycodurus eques. Classification (NCBI taxonomy): domain Eukaryota; kingdom Metazoa; phylum Chordata; class Actinopteri; order Syngnathiformes; family Syngnathidae; genus Phycodurus; species Phycodurus eques. The sequence continues at coordinate 29,900,369 of NC_084526.1, read as the reverse complement.
TAGTCATGTCCATCAACGTTGTCTCTATCCTGACAAGTAACAGAACACATGGATTGCATTGAAACGATATGGTAAACAAATACACTTTGAACAGTGTTGTTACTGACATAATTTCGATCGTCATTCACTCTCAATAGTAAATGAAAAAAACAAATGTGTCACTTCCTCTTGAAAACGTGTATAGGTGTGTGTGTGTTGAAAGGGGGATTTCAAAGTGCCACACCATCATATCTATGGAAAGTAGGCCTAACTCAGCTTAATCTGTTCACTCTGTTTGAAAGCTAGAAGCAGAGCTTAGTCTGTATTGGGGAGAGGAGGAGGTGGAGCAGGAAAAATAGGATAAATACATAAATATCAGCTTTATAGTTTGACCTCGTGTGTACGGTCACTTTCAGAAAGCCATGTGCCCTATCAGACTGGAATTTGAAACCTGACTTTTGACTCAAAGTATAATCATATTTCCTTTTCTTCCGAGAAAACTACAAAATAAACTGCAGTGACCATTTTTATAAGAATAAGGCCACATTTCTCAATTTTCTGGACTCTTAATGTGCATACAAAAATATTATATATAACATATAGGGAAAGTGTGAGGCAAGTTTCATTCTTCAGTTGTAGTTATATTGAATGGGAAGTTGCATTTTCCTTACAAATTGCACGTGAATGCTGGGAGATGGAAGAAATTAATAATCACAACAACAGACATTAATACATCACAGCATATTACAACTATCAGATACTGTACAACTACCCGCCTCTGGGGCAGTGAGAATTACAGCCATGACATGAGAGCAATCGGTTTGGCTGTTTAGTTCTCTGATCATCGTTGCTGCATTGTGTCATTTGCATTTTAAATAAGGCAATGCTATTACACACTGTTAAAATGTTTAGTGTTTTTTTTAACTACACAATATTAGTGATTATCATGAGTATTCACAGAAAAGCATATGCATGGGCTCAAGTGAGTGACGTCTGAATCCATACATTTAGTCAGTAGCAGTTTTTTATATGGGTGATAAGGGCAGCCGCCCGGGGCGACATTGTCACTCTTTTGCATACCACGAGAGACAACTTGTGTAGCACGAGTGATACTTATACCACACTTTGAGAACGACTGCTAAAGAATAATAGATACAGCGGCTGAAATAAGTATTTAACACGTCACCATTTTTCTCACTAAATAAACTTCCAAAGGTGCTATTGACCTGAAAATTTCCCCAGATGTTGGGAAGAAACCAAAGTTTCCATCCAATCCATACATATAAAGAAAGTAGAACTAATAAGATCAGAAATTACGTTGTGTGTGAATGTGAAATGACACAGGAAAAAACTATTGAACACGTGAAGTAAGGGAGGAGTTGCCAGGCACTGCTGCCCAACAACCAACCCCCCACACCCCCACCCCCCCGACCCAAGACACACCGCCCCCCCAGAGATGGGTTTATGTGGTGCATTAAAAGTAAGGGGATGAGTGTGTGTTATCCATTAAAAACCTGGGGGCAGGCAGGGCGGAGGGCCAGGGCACCTGAACCGGGAAACAGCACTGACGTACTGAAGTACTGAAACCTGGTCCGACAACCGCGCCTCCCGACCCTACACTCGCCCCCAAGAAACCCTAAATAAGTGTATGTGCCTGCATATAACTATTGAAAAAAAGAAAAACTATTTACAGTGAGTGGTGTAAGAGTGTGCAGAGTGAGTGATTAAGAGGCATGGCTACTGCAGGTCGGGCCCATCAGGCAGGACAACCACAGACAGAAACCCCCCCCCCCCCCCCCCCCTCCCAACACCCCCCACCCCACGAGAAGCAGAGGAGGCAACCTCAGCGGGCCGCAAGGAACGGAGAGAAGAGGAGGAAGGAAGCCCGAGGAGCGACAACCGTTTCCCACCAGTAGCCAGAGCGGGGGACGAAGTCGGGCACCAGCTAACACCGCTCCAGCACCCGCGGAACACGGGCGGGTCCAACACCAATGCCCTCCGGGAGCTCCATCCAGTGATGCCCCCCCCACCCCGAGATCAGGAAGGAGTAAAGAAAGTCCCGCCACCACAGACGCTGGAATCGCAAACACAGGGTCAAGAAGAGAAGATCCTCATCACATGCATGTGTCCTTCCATCATGCAAGTCAGTCTAAAGTGTGAAAAAAAAAAAAAAAAAAAAAACAGAACATAAATCAATAAGAGAAAATAAAGTGAATACAAAAATAAATAATAATAAGACCCTAGTGAGGAGAAGCGGCTCAGAAAATGGATGGATGGATGGAAAACAACAACAGCAACCTCGACAACAAAGCATATAGAAGTCAAAGGTTAACTTTTACACTTACAAAATAGTCTTGTTATTGTCAGATGTCACACTACCCAGGCAAAGGAGTCACAAATCTAGATTTAGTGTGTTGAACAAGGGTGACCAGCTATATATGTATACATGTAATAGATTTGTTTTGTTCTGCTTATATTTTTTTTCGAACGCAATATCTTCTATGATGAGATTTTGCCATTGATTGATGTCAATAGATTGTATTTTTCCAGTTTAATAGAATTGTTTTCTTAGCAGTAGCTAACGAGACAAGTAATGATTGTGAATATTTATTTGGGAGGTCGATTATAATTAAGTCGCCAAGTATGCACAATCTCAGGGAAAGTGGAATCCTGTAGTTAAAAATATATGAGAGTTTCTGCGTAACCAAAGTCCAAAATCATTGAATTGGTGTGCATTCCCATATAGCATGAAAATAGGTCTCAGGAGTATTTTTAGTGCATTGCGCGCATGTATTAGCTGGAGAGAAGCCCATTTTATGTATAGTGTATTGAGTAAAGTGTGTTCTATGGAGCACTTTATATTGTATAAGCTGTAAATTAGTTTTTGTTTTTTTCATTTTAAATGTATTGTTACATATCTGTATCCAGTAATAACGGTCAGTGGACATAGAAAGGTCACCTGACTTGAATCCAATCGAAAATCTATGGAAAGCACTGAAACTCAAGGTCCATAAAAGAAGTCCATGGAACCCTCAAGATTTGAAGACTGCTTGTGTGGAGGAGTGGGCCAAAATCAGAACAGAGCAATGCATGCGACTAGTTTCTCCACACAGGAGGTGTCTTGACGCTGTCATCGCAAACAAAGACTTTTGTACAAAGTATTAAATAAATACCAGTTGGTATGTTCAATACTTTTTCCGTGTGTCATTTCACATTGATGCACACAGTCTAATTTCTGAGTTTATTTGTTCTACTTTCTTTGTATGTATGGATTACCTGGGTTGTTCCCAACATCTCGTGAAATTTTCACGTCAATAGCACCTCTGGAAATATATTTAATGAGAAAAATGGTGACGTTTTAAATACTTTCAGCCGCTGTATATTTTTGGAATGTGTCTCTTAGTCTTTCGCATGGGAAACGTACCATCGCCAACTTTGTAGCTCAAGGTAGCAATTATATTTATCTATTATGATTGGTATTTCCTAGACAAAGAAGTATAGTTATTAGGTTCAAATGTGGAATAGTAGAAAGTAAAATCATTTAGCCATAACATATCTTCAGAGAGATATTTTAATATTATTTTAATCAGCGGCTATAAAAATAAATTGTTGTTTGATTTAATGATGAGATGCAACTTTTCAATTGAAAGTCAGGAATATTCAGAGTATTGTTTTTCTTTTTCTTTTTTTATCTTGGAATTAATGTTGATGTTGGATACATTAAAGTTAAATGTCTAATAGTCAGCCCATCACCATCTTTACCCAGACTATTTATTTAGACCTTGTCAAATACAATCACTTAAAATGCTTGGACTAAAATACACACTACTGTTGAGTTGTAGTTGCACAATATCTCTGTACAAGAAAAAACAAAACTCATTTCCAAATGTTGTTGAATGCTTCTGAGACACAGTGCAGACCTCTGATCTTGGAGGTTAGTTCCAAATAAAAAGTGCCTGTGAGAGTATTTCTTTCCACTCCCTGTGTGACACGCCAGTGTGATACTGCTTAGTCATGAGGGTCAGTGCGGGAAAAAGCCTTTTTTTTTTTTTTTTTTTTTTTTTTTTTTTTTTTTTTTTTTTTTTTTTTTTTTTTTTATAAAAATCAATAGCGGGGCGGCAGGGTGGACGACTGGTTAGAGCGCCAGCCTCACAGTTCTGAGGACCCGGGTTCAATCCCCGGCCCCGCCTGTGTGGAGTTTGCATGTTCTCCCCGTGCCTGCGTGGGTTATCTCCGGGCACTCCGGTTTCCTCCCACATCCCAAAAACATGCATTAATTGGAGACTCTAAATTGCCAGTAGGTGTGAATGTGAGTGCGGATGGTTGTTTGTATGTATGTGCCCTGCGATTGGCTGGCAACCAGTTCAGGGTGTACCCCACCTCCTGCCCGATGACAGCTGGGATAGGCTCCAGCACGCCCGCGACCCTAGTGAGGAGAAGCGGCTCAGAAACTGGAAATCAATAGCGGCATGTGTGTGAGGCACATTGTGAATGTTTTCACTTCGCAGTTACTGAAGTCAATAGGGATTTTAATTGAGATTGAGAACAGAGCACTAGATCCCACTGTGGGAATGTGCACTGAAAAAGGGACACATACAAATGTCTTCACATGTATATTTTCTGTAGTTTTTGCAGGGATTGAATTCCTGGTTGCCCAAAAAGCTGTTTCCTGTAGGCAAAATATAAAATATAAGGAATATGAATCAATAACTTTAGGGGAAGCATTAAATCAAGCAAAATCGAGATGAAATATTTTTTCAATAGCTTGGAATTGAGGAAGAAGCTCCAAGAGTTATGTTTATCGATTCAAGGCAACAATAACCATGACGACAAGAACAGGGGCCTTTAATGTGATTTGGGGTAAAGGAGGCTGAATATCTGAGTGTGGTCTCCACAAAGCATCCTGACTTCACTAAATACGCTTACATATGCTTCATTCTCATATCTTCTAAAGAACTGACAGATGCCTTTTGAACACAGAGTGTTGGCTGGGAGCTCCACTAAATTAGTCATATGCCTGGCGTATTGCACTGAATTAAAATCCGGATAAGTCAGACGCTTGCAGTTGGCCCAAGAGTTTATCCTTTATTTTATTTATGTATTTTTTTGTTTCTCTCTGTTTTAATCTCTCACTGATGCACATTTCTCCTGTGACAGCATGGTCTTGTCCCACAGACATCTTCATCTTGTGTAATGTTTCTCATTCAATACCCGGTCACTCATTTTTTCCCTTTGGGTAGAAATAAAAGAGAAAGGTGAGTATCTCTCAGAATGCATTCCCAAATGTGTATGGCTTAGACTAGGTGAGAAACGATATACTTCTTGCCATCATTAAAGCACCTGATCCTTCAGGACTGCACTGGCTTATGATGTTGCAGAAAACCCGTGCAACCTTAATATATGTATGAGATCCTCAGTGAAAGACGGTGCAGCAGTCACACCACAGGGAGCCTTTGCCCCCCCCCCCCTCCTTTTCCATTTCTGTTTTCCAGGCACATTAACATATGAGTCCATGCACCCCATATGCACTTAAAAAGAATAAGAAAGTGGCCTAAAGGCTTCATAGGTGAACTTTTGACAAGAGGTTTGTCGGGTTGATCCTTGAACAGGCAGGACAAATTAGACTGGGGAGATAAAAACCACCATTGCAGGACCCTAAAGCAAGGCACTTAACCCCCACTTGTTCCAGCGGGGTCACATGGTGGATTACACTGGACTGTTTCCTGTGTGCATGTGATGTAGTTTTCCCCAGTAAAGTTTATTTCTGCTTAGCGACTCTTCCTTGGATGAAAACACAAAACAAAGAGACAACAAGTATGTGTTATTGTCCTCTTTGTTATTTGGGAAAATTGAGGAAAGCACTCATTGCTCACTACATTAGATAATTTGTTTTGGTGTGATTGTGGCCGTGGGTTTAACCTTATTGGATATTATATGACAGGTAATACAAATCACTTCTCGTTCTACACCAATTCAAAATCAAATGGTCTTTATAGGAAGGTCGGTCGGTACATAGTGTACAACACTGTAGGTCAAGGGTCAACAACGTTTTTGAAACTGAGAGCTACTTCTTGGACACTGATTAATGTGAAGGGCTACCACTTTGGAACAGACTTCTGAAATACCAAATGTGCTCAAAGTACCTTTAATTATGTTATTTCTAATAATTTGTTATATTCATCTATGTGAAGACACAGATCATGTTAATAATTTCCTGCACTAATTGTCAACAATGATTTAAGAAGGCAGGAAATGTAACTATCAATATGTAACATTTTGTTTCTGTTAACTGCATGTGTAAACATTTCAAATAATCACTTCCACAAAATTCCAAGGAAATCACAATGTCCCATAACTGGTGAGCTATTCTTAGAACAGGGCTGCAGGCACCATGTCGGTGACCGCTGCTGTATTTCATATTATAGATAATATCAATTATATTTGGATACAGCAAATTCTTATTTGGTTCAAGCTAAAAGAAAAAGCACATTACTCAGAATAATAACATTGTAAATCTGATTTTATGGGGATTTTCAAGGATTTACATTCAAGCTAAATGTAACTAACAACATGGAAATATAAAGGATAATCCACCATGATGAATTTTATGTGCAGATATTCAAGGCTGTTGCCTTAAACATACAGTATTTACCGTCAAACAAAAAAAGAGCCTACAATCATTTCCAGGGGTGAATAAATCAAACTTCAAACTCTGTCATAAATGTATTTGTATGAGATTTCTTTAATATGTCAGAAAAGAGTTCAGAAAATGGCGTTCAAATATTACTGTAATGATTGGGAAATTGTAGCAGGTAACTGTTGCTCTGAATAAGCGCTGTAGTTGTCTCTTGATTAGTAGTTTGCCCTCTCTGTTTGAGTTCTAGAAGATCATATAATTCAGTGTACAGTATTTCCCATGCCGCAGTTGACAAAACATTCGGTTTAATTATAAACATAGTACACAGTACATCCTTAAATCTGTACAACATCATTAATGGATCACCTTCTTTGAGACCACATAGCATAACAACTCTCAGCACAAGCTTTTCCTCAGAAGAGAGTAGATAGAGAGATGTATGTGTAATTTAGTAGACATTTAATGCTCTTCAGGGAGCTAATTAAATAAGAAGTTGTGATGTATAGCTGCTTGAGGGATGTGTGTCAACCCACTCCAGTTCAATGTATAGACTGCAGATTTGTATTGATAGTATGGTTTTGTCTTGTGCTCCGGGCTTAGACATAGTGCTCCGACGCCTTTGTCTGGTGAGGCGAGCCGATAAGGCTCGTGATAAATCTGCCCGCGAATAAGCTGTCATCGAGGTGCCGCACATGGGAATATTTAACACAAACATAAAATATAGCTTGTCTGTTGTTTTATCGTCGGGGGTATATGAAATGGCAGGGTTTTAAAATAGCTTCACCTTCTTATTTTTACACATTCGTATCTCTACAGGCCTCACAAACACAAAATCATGAAGTTAGGGCCACAGAGCAGGACCTGAAAAAATAAAAAAGAGAGACGCAATACACGGAATGGTGAACCAGAGCTTTATCGCAACTGTGTATTATGCAGAGGTGTAAAATATTTCGCTTGCTTAGTTAGATGAAATGATTTAGTTCTGGTTGTGCAGACTTAGTCAGGGCTGAATAGAGTGGGTTAGTTGATATATACAGACACTTCATTAGGTACACCCAGACTTTCAAATAAAATCCAATACAAATGTAACATTTCTTAATAATTTGCCACAGTCATGCACCTCAAAAAGGTATGTGACAGCTCCCCAGTGCAGCGAACTACAATCACAGTGCTAAACACTAGAAAATAATAGTCTCACTATGAACTGAGTATTATTATCTTTGCCAAAAGCAAAGTATGAATAAGAGGCTGAATAGTGTATGTTTCTTGATTGATTTGTTAGCAAGCTTCCATATGGAATAGGTGTAAATGTGGTGATTAAGGAATTTACTCACTGGGGTATGAATGGAACAGTCCACCACCCCAGAAGCACAATGGCACGATCCATCATCATCATCATGAACCAGGAAGTAGCCTGAAAGCTAGCAGACGTTGGACAAACCATCCATCCATTTTCTGAGCCGCTTCTCCTCACTAGGGTCGCGGGCGTGCTGGAGCCTATCCCAGCTGTCATCGGGCAGGAGGCGGGGTACACCCTGAATTGGTTGCCAGTCAATCGCAGGGCACATACAAACAAACAACATTCACACTCACATTCACACCTACGGGCAATTTAGAGTCCCCAATTAATGCATGTTTTTGGGATGTGGGAGGAAACCGGAGTGCCCGGAGAAAACCCACGCAGGCACGGGGAGAACATGCAAACTCCACACAGGCGGGACCGCGGATTGAACCCCGCTCCTCATAACTGTGAGGCTGACGCTCTAACCAGTCGTCCACCGCCGCCGTTGGACAAACCTATCGACATAAAAAAAATAAAGACATGTATTTTCACTCTTCAATAACTCAGCCTTCTGAGGGGAAGTTCTGCAACCTAGCAACTCCCAGTCAAGTTTGTACGTGCATAATTTTAGATACAACACCTTTGGATCATTAGATTGTGCAAGTGTACCTAATGCTGTGACCTATGTTTGCTCTCATTCCCTCCTTTCTGTCTTCTCTTTAAAACGGGGTGGCTCGATTTGTCATGTGATGTTACTCCGCCACATGCTTGCTCGGGTGTTTCAGTGTCCAGAAACTGGCACAGCTTCCATCTGGGGAACAATGAGGTTCCTTCAGCGCCACAGACACTGGACTGTGGTTGCCCTGGGCCATATATCACATGGAATCCCTCATGAATACTGTGCATGTGTGCGTGCGTGAGGGTGTGTGTGTGTGTGTGCGTGTGCGCGCATGTTTTTATGTGTGTATGCCTCTGAGGGCAGTGATGATGGAACTCTACATGGTCAACACTTAGTCAACGCTGCTCGAAGCTGTTCCTCCATAAAGATCACTGGGTGGCGTGTTGTGGTCCATATCTTCACAGAAGTAAGAGTGTGCCTGTCCACTTATGAATATCGCAGCCTCTGGGTTGCTATTCATAACCAGAGCAAGACAGAGGGGATTTAATGCCACACAGTGGGCGGCAGGACTGATTAACATCTAGGGGGAAGATTTTCTTTGAACTTTTTTGACTCTGTGACTGGGAACACGTTGTATGGGGTCATGTGACTCCATGAGTCTCCATAGACAAGGGCACACTTTATTGGTTAGAGATGGTCATGAAGTTTGCAGACTCTTGTCTGGCTCTTATTCTGTTTGCCATATCTCAATGAGAGACACGCCTGTTAGCATACTTTATCACTATAAAATAATTCTCTTTTTGCCCATTTGTCATATTTTGGAAGCCAAAGCAGTGGAAGGAACAGTGGTGAAGATGACCAACATGAAGATCTTTGCTCCAAAATGAGAAAAGGAGGCAGTCTTTTGGCTGTGCGAGCAAAGGGTCAGTTTGTCACTTTTGGTTTCATGCATGAGCACACACATATACAGTACATACATCATATTGAATTATTCATGTAACTTTTCGATAGCGCTAACTTGGCCAGCTCTTATTATTCAATCTGATTTTCTAATTTGCTTTCTCCCTGTGTGTCAGCTCCATATAAGATGAGCTCCTAATGCTTGTCTGACCCAAGACTGACCTCATTTTAAATTTTAACAAGGCCTGACGCTAACCCTTACAGTGCCTTGCAGGTCTAGAAGCCACCATTGAGTCTGAAACTAATTATTAGGCTTACACAGCCACATAATTAAGTCATAGAATGCTGACATTTACTGTGGTAATTTATTTTTCATACAACTTGCTTTAACCTACATATAACCTTTTTGCATTATTCTTCGATAGAAACCCAAAGTAAATTGACATTACATGGATGGCAACACAATATCATACTACACACTTCCTGCCATCCATTCATTTTCCGTACCGCGTATCCTCATTAGGGTCGCGGATGTGCTGGCGGCTATCCCAGCTGACTTTGGGCGAGAGGCAGGGTACACCCTGCACTGGTCACCACCCAATCGCAGGGCACATAGAGACAAACAACCATTCGCACTCACATTCACACCTACGAACAATTTAGAGTCTTCAATTAACCTACCGCGCATATTTTTGAAATATGCGAGGAAACCAGAGTACCCGAAGAAACACGGGGAGAACATGCAAACTCCACGCAGGGAGGCTGGATTTGATCCTGTGTCCTCAGAACTGTGAGGCTGATGTGCTAACCAGTAGGCCACCGTGCTGCCTTGCACATACAGTACTTCATTTACCTAATACCGCTTCCTCTATAGACATAAATATAAAGGGTTATTAGTGTCTGATCTTAGCATTCTGCACGTGGTTTCTGCATTAGGGTCTCACAAGAAGGACCTCTTTCATCCTTTTCCTCAAGTGTGTGCGCGTGCTGTGCAGAGGTCAGTCTTAATTGAATCACTGAATGATAAGCTATCTTGCTGGAGTCCATCGTGACATAAAGAAAATATTGAAAGCAACCCACTCGGAAAGCCAGTCCAATTGTCTAACAATAAAGTCAAGCTTTGCTTATGACATAGAGGCTTCCACCATCATTTCAAGTTCAAATAATAAAAACAGGTTTGTATTAATTTTCCAAGCCTACCTAAGGCTTTCCCGAATGCCAGCTCTAATTTTTGATGTGGATCAAGCTTTTAAAAAAACCTCGGTAATATCAAGCACAAGCAATCCATTCTGGCCAGTCTCTTGAAGCCTTAATGGACTTGGAAAGAATATTAAGAGGTTTTGTCTGCGGAGAAGCTTTCTGCCACAGCAGTCATCCCTCAGCTAATTTGTGTTTGTGTGCCAAGGGAGGCCACACACTGGGACCGCTCTAACTGGCTATCAGTCCCCCTCCCCAAGTAACTGCTGCCAAGCCAACAAGCAGACGCACACATGCAACTATGTGTTAGGTTTAATAAACATGATGTGACTGAGGATTTTTAGCATTTGCGCTATTAAAAGTTCTTTTTATGGACAAATATGGCATTTTCTATGATGAGGTTGCTGTTTGTGACAGAGTGAAGGTGACATTTTAAAATGGCAAGATGAATGTGTTGCAGCCATGAGAATGTGGGAACAGTGCCCAATCCTTAGGTGGTGGTCCACTTCTAAATCTGCCTTTTGTTAACAGAGTTTGCTAATAAGACTAAACACAAAGTGTCATCACATCTTAGCCTTACCTCGCTGTTCAGCATAACAAACTGCACTGAAAATTCTAATTAAAATGCGCTACTGAGGGCCTCCTATCCTAGTTATTAGTTTTCCGGGGAGGGCTTCTCTTGTATTATGCTCTATAAGAGGGTCGGTTTAGGACTAGCCTGACATTTTTATTGTGTTTTACTTGTCTCCTTTTTTTTGTTTGTTTTGCTACCAATGTTCTTTTTGTGCCTTACATTGAGTGCAAAGACAAAACCACAGGCTACCCCAGAGACCAACTCATCTTTCACCTACATGTTATTTTCCAGCCATTAATGACTGAGAATGAGACACTTTGCCTATGCTAGAGCTCAGGTGTTTTAATCCTTTCTTGCTATTTTCACTCAGCCAATTTCGACTCCATTTCTTTGCCGCTGTTCCGCTATCCTTTTTGCACTGTTCAATCTTTTATCTTTCATACCTTTTTCCTTTGTATCTCACATTTTGTTCTCTAATTTATTTCTCACTTTCTATCAGTTACCACCCACCCGACAATTTCCTTTCAAGGCAAACATGGCAGCACTCCAATTTCACTAAATTCCTCTGTTTCTTTCTGATGTTTTCCCTTTTCCCCAAGTTTATTATCCTATGTACGGTAACCATTTGATTTAACTTACCAAACCCAGTCCCTCTGAGCGGCTGCTCAGCTGAATGCCAATTTATAGCAGGTTTATATTCAGGAAAGTAAGGCTGGTGCCAAAGAGGCAGATGGTCAGAGGCGGCTGCAAAAGATGCTGGGAAATTATCCCTTAACCTCTAAAGCCGACACTGTCATTCCATACGTCCATTTTTCTGCTTTATCTCTGTGGTGTCATGGATGATTGGAACACAGGGACAAAGTGGAAGGCAGCGACAGGCAATGCATACACCACCAGATAGAGGCTATGTTTGTGAGGCAGCAGCACAGTGCCAATGCTTGTGTTCTGGAAACTTACACCATAGTCTACATGTATATTGAAAAAGCCCTTGTGCAATATTGTCTGTGCTTGTTTTTTTGTATTTTCTTTCACCAATTTGCTGCCTCATTGCCATTCAGGCGGACTCCATTTGTTTATATTCAGTCATCTCACTGGTGCTATTTCATGTCCACGTGTTGCAGAATGTATTTTTGACACCTTTTGTGTTACCTGCATCCCCTTGTTGATTCACTCCTCTACATTTGTTTTTACAAACTCAAGGCATTCTGCTTTGTGAAGTGTATGACTGCCCATGCAATTTAGACTTGAACAATAAAACCTTTCAAGCTGTTGCACAATTGGATAATGTTTCTTTGCTTTGCCTCACTGGGGAGAGACTTTTCATCAGGCAGTGACTACCAATACATTTGCAATGATTAAAGAATAAATAATAATAATCATTGTACAAAGGCTTTGGGTTTTTTGTCTTGAAAAATATGTTTTCTGATTGGGCTGGTGGATTGGCATATTGCAGCACTGCTTTCGTTTGAGGTCAAATTCTTTCATTTATTCACAGTGACACCATGTTGGACTGGGAGTGAACCTTTAGTTTGTGTTACTGTAAAACTTCTTAAAAGTTGTTTCTAACCTGAATGTCACACTCTGTTTAGCTGGACCTGAAATACAATGGTAATTGTATTTCAAGTGAACCTTAAACCAAGCAACAGTGCGTCATTATTCTGAAAAAAGGTCCAAATAATTGTCTTGCATCCGATTAAGTGTTGCAATCACTGCAATCGTGTGTACATTTTTTTCGCCCATTTTGTTTCGTGGTGACATAGTCGTCTGGAAACACCAACCTGCCTACACACGATGTTCTTACAAATAAAGGTACTAAATGATTAAAATGAGCTTCTTATTTAGCATACATTTTGAACAATCATTGAGTGGCTGAGAATAGACAATAATATTACAAGTAGCAAAGTACATATACAGTACATATTTGCTGTGCTTTGTGCAGGTATAAGAGTACTGCACTACTTCTGCAGTGCTTCAACTGTTATGTCTAAGCTTGGATGGTTTGCAGTGGTAACGGACCAATATATGAGGATGAAAGGCTCATTATTACCCAACTGAATGAAAATTAACCCCACTCTCACAAGAGTAGACTCTCCTCCACAGGACAGTCTTGCATATCTCTTGTGATGATAATTGGTCCACTTCTCTGCACGTAGTGAAGTCATTCAAAGCTCTAGAGTTTTCGTTTTTCATTTTTATTTTTTATTTTTTTTTTAAAGCTGGTGATTGTTTGTGTGCAACATGTTTGGCTCATTAATTTAATTGCATTTTTAGTCCAAAACATCTTTTCTTTTGTAGGATATTCTATCATGTAATTAGAGTCCAAAAATAACTTACTATGGAATCATGGGAAGACCCCTCATCACCTTGTGTTGATATGTGAAACAATCGAAAAAGTAGTCTATTCATGTACAAATTAATTATGATTATTATGAGATGGATGTACTGTCCCAACTCTCTCAGGATGTTGAATGGGGTGTGTGGCTTAAAACATCCGGGAACAACTGTTATTTACTCCAGATAAAATTGGGTGAACTTAACCTGGTTTTAGTATTTTCAAGAATGAGATTTTCTTCCTTGATGCAGGTTCCTATTTTTAACCTATTGAACCTACGTGTCTTCATACATGGTTGTTTACAGAGTAAATTAGTTGCAGCAATAATTAATGTGAATAACTAGTTGCCAGCTAAAACAATATTAATTACTGTAGTTATTTTCTAATGAAAGGTTCTGACTCACGTACCTAGTTTATCCAGGTGTTGAGATTTTTTCTTCCCGAACGATTACATCTTAAACGTCTAAATCGAACATGTTAAGGTAAACATCCCAATACATTATAGTTCTGTCATTCTATTTAGAGAACTAGCACTCAAAAAATAGTTGTTTGAATTGTATTCTTTATTAAATTGGGATATAGACATATTAGCCTTAAAATTCCCAGAAACCTTCCCTGCCATTGGAGAAAGTGTAGTGTGTTAATGTAATGTTAATGTTAATGTAGCATGCTCATTAATCACTGCGTACTCGCCCATTTAACCGATTCAGTTTTTCAGTATAATCTTACTGTATATAATAAGAAATGCTTTCATCAACATTTAAGCTTGAAAACCATTACCACATGCCATCCTTCCCATTAGTCATTTACTATAAATGAAAACACTTTCAGCCCCTGCACACCTGGTTTCTTGTTGCTCTTTATTGGGTAGTGACAACAAAACAGCTCTTCTTAAAAACAAAACGCAGAACTTGTTAGTAAGGACCACCTTCATATTACAGTCAGTCGTCGCGCATTGACTTGGGTAAATCCCACTGCAATTATACTTAATTCATAATTAATGTAGGGAAGACAGGGGACCTAATTTACACTTGCACGTTGTCAGTTCCTCTGCATGTGCTTGTCATTCTGCATAAGAGTAAACATGAGTTACTTTGGAACCAGGTTGGCTTCTCTATTACCTTTGCTCCGGGGAGCGCTGTCGCACATGACTCTGCAGTTAGAAAAAATAAAAATAAAGGATCTGACTATGCAGTTAATTCAAATACGAGCAGGAGTGCGCATTCATGTTCATGCGAGGGAATAACACCCATATAGGCTGCGTTGTTTATTGTGGATCACAAATATGACATTCAGTTTCAAGTAAGCTGTTCGAATAATGTGAATACACCCATACATGCATACAGATATTTTGAATGTCCATCTCTCGATGCATGTATTCCATCAAACTTAGTCTTTGAGAAAAGCATCTTGTTAACAATTCTTATGTGTCATTGTGACAGTGTGCCTTCTGCTGGTTGTTGTTTATGGAGTTGTAGTGTGCTGAGGCACGCTTTGCTATATAAAGTGACACTTCTGATAGACTTTGACACGCTACTGCGATGTGCAAAGACAGCCGCTTCACTTGAGAGCCCCGCCGTATTACTGCAATCACAGCTCTGGCAGTCGGACTGACACGTTGAATTTGTTTTCTTTCTTTAGTAAAACATTGGCAAGGATCCTGCCAATGAATCCTCTCTTTTGGTTCTGCTGGCTCAGTAAATCGTACAGACTCCAGTAGCACTTTCCAAAATGTGGTACACATTGACAAGTCTGAAATGTTGAATTATCCATTAACGTGCCAAATCTGCAGCTGTTAGAATGACAATTTGAGCATAAAGAATTACCAAATCCTGCTGGTTTTGTTTGCGAATTTGTCAAAAATGCACAAGCACTGATCTTATCAGTCAATAAAAAAATGGTTCTGTTCAGTAACCAAAATCATATATATATTTTTTTTTTGAAAATATGGTCAAAGCATGCCAGCCTCAAAATAGTACAAAATTACACATCACAAACTAGATTCTGCCTAGATCTGTATATTTTCATCTACCTGTAAATGGGGTTAGATGAGATAGTGAGTGAGATCGGCAAGTTCAAAAATAGCCATTACCAAATTTTACACACAAGTGTAGTGAAGTGAATTAGATAGTTACAAGTGATCACTCAATGTTTTGCACCTGTGCTTTCAACCCAGTAGAGTAAAGGTAAACCAAAGGTAATAAGCAATTTAAAGCATAGTTTACATGTTAATTGAAAACACAACATGTTATCTAAACCTTACTTGTGAGATGCCTTTAAATGGTGCACTTATAAGTGGTTTTATATTTTCAATTACATAAACATACACATCCTGTACTCAACTCGAACTGATACGACATTTCACACGGGCATTTTGAAATTGCAATTTGTAACAGTGTGTTCGGTTTCTAATCAGAGTGATCGAGGCAGAATTGTCTTAATTTCAGTACCACTCTGCTGGTTATTTTCAACTCAGAGTGCTTGCGGTCCTTCTGGTGTGCTGTAAGAGTTCTTTAAAGTCCTTTAATTGACACAGCTGATCATCCTCTAAGCTTCTCTTTTTCAAATCTACCTTGCTTACTATTCTTCGCACTGATTTAATTCAGTTGAAAGGTTGCTAATTATTGTGATTTTACAAGCTACTGTATCACTTTGACTTATGGAGGAGCCCACAGGAGTTGAACATTTAACTGAGAAATCATTAATTAATTTTTGCCACTCTGGGAGGCATAAGGGACTATAGTTAAATGATTTGGAACAAACAACAATTTTTTTATATCCAAGTATGTAAAAGACAAGTCAAACTACATACAAAATAAATTATGCGTAGTGGAATATTTTTCATCATTTTTTAAAAATGAATTCATTCACTATTGATGTGATTAAGCCCCTTGTTGATAAAGAATGGGTGTAGTAATTCTTCAAATTAGCAATGTATTTCCTCCCTAAGGCCTGCCTGGTACACGCATAAAGATTTTTCCACCCGATGTTTCCTGGGTGTTCACAAAGGTTGCCGGAGTAGCCGGAGTAGTTACCTGATAAAGAGGAGGCTCAAGGCAGCAATCCCCCAAAACAAACAACGATGGAAAAGGGGCTGTAGTGAAAGCATGGGGCATCATCCCAAAAGAAGCTAACAGTTTAGTGATGTCAGTGGGTCACAGGGTTGATGCAAAAATCACAAGCAGAAACTAAATGTCAAGTTTTTCAATTCAGTCTATTATCCGTGACAACACATTGGGTCACTTTTGGAAACGATTTTTGTAAATTGAAAAAAGCTGAAATATCGATATATCTGTCCTTTGATGATAAACACAAACTCTTTCCATGTACAGTTAAAATAAAAGGATTCTGCCTCCCTGTTCCAATACTTTTTGAGGTGAGTGTAAACAATGCAACATCTTCACATGGTTTTGAATTATTTCTTTTGAATGCTTAATTTTGCCATTTGGGTTACACCAAAGGGTAATATTTTTCAGTCACAAGTTGTTTCCCTATTTTCAAACCCTTTATTGAGAGATATCTGAGCACAGATGGTTAATTTCATCCATGGATCATGTGGTGGTTGTCAAGAATGTCATGCAGAAAATCATCAGACAGTCTTTTGTAAAAGCCAAGCACATCTTATTTAATCAATCATTGCTTATTTTCTCAGACTGTAGAACAGTGATGTTTATCTACTTTGTATAATTCAAAAGACTCTGGGCCTCATTAACTAATAAATGTGTCGAAATGTTTTTACTCTGTGCGCAAGTTTATTGCGCAAAATCAACATCAGATTTATGGGACGTACGTACGGGACAGTTTTCTTCACACCACCGTGCGTATGTTAATTAATCTGAATTCATTCTAAATGAAAAGCTTACGCCCGCAATCTGCTGTCTGCTTAACCCGTGGAGCTTTAAAGTCACGAAAGATGGCTCCAAAGTTTTCCCAAGCTTTATTTTATTTTCAAAAGATTGGTATCATTGGAAAAATTGCTAAACACAGAATTAATTACAAATTAATTCCAAAATTAATTTTGAAAATGTGGCACAAAACGTACATATACAAAAAAAATAAAATAAAATAAAAATTAAGAGCAGAGAATGAACAAAATCTGCATATGTTGTTCCTATACATACTGTACTAGTCAGGAGTCAATTTACAGAAGCACAGCAAAAATGCATTTGTAGTTGATAACATTCATGACATAATTGGAAGGTTAGTAAGTAGTTGGAATAGTTGGAATTGTTAGTCATTGTTGGTGAATAAGGACCACTGAGTTTATATGCTTCCATTTAGCTCACTGATGTTGTAAATTGCGATGGATCACGGTATAAAGCAATAGCCCATGTAGTCTCGTTTTACCAATCCAGTATCTCTTTATATTGCATTAGCAACCTTTGTTGCAGTAACCGAGATACTGACAGCTATATAACTTTGGCAATCAAAGATAAGATCATTTGAGCATAGAAAAAGAAAGCTTGCCAGTGACTTTAATGCTGAGCGATTACAGTATTTGGTGGTGCCAATCCTTTTTTTGGGAATCTCCAGCTGCTGTATCTAACAAGTACCAAATCATTCTTCCAAATTGGGTTCATGTGCAAAGCTGGCCCATACTCTATTTTAGGCAACACCAACACATTTAATTCATAAAACATTAAAGCAAGTTTTGACGTCACAACACATACCAGTGTGTTCCCTGACCCAGATGAAAACAGAGGAAAACTTTGTGCTTGTACTTTTGTCCATGGCAAATGTTTAATTTGCTGCTTAGATTTGTGAAATCTAATTTGAAAATCAAGTTGTGAAAAAGTCTCAATGTGGCTCGTGAGGCATTCTGGAAAGTCTACCGAGGTGTGGAAAATGAAGCATTAGAAATTATTTTCAGGAATGCTGCCCAGAAATAATGTTTGATCTTAAATATTTTTGACACATGCACTTGCGCATGCGAACACATATACATTTTGAGCGTTACCTTGACCAAGTTATTATACATACCTCTTCCCCCTTTTATCAAGTCACAGTTATTATCAGACAGTATTTATAGAGCAATGTCACACGAGTTGAACAGACTTGTGACTTTAGTTTTTCAGTATGATAATGGGCCTTTTTGTCTGCAATGCGTCTCACTGCCTGGAGGCATCAGGCCCGCAAAGCTGGAATGAACCAAATGCTTTCAAGTTGCAAAAGGACCCCTTCCACCTATAACATAAAAGAAACCCCATACAAATGGATCTTTCAGAGACATTCTGCATAGATTTCATTCTCCATGATTTCTGTCCAAGGAGTTGATCCTTTGACCTTCAGTCTTACTACCTGTTAGTCAGACTGATTTGCTACAGTTATTCAGCAGAGTATTATCATTGTCTTTTCTTCTAATTCTCAAATTGTGTTCTTTAAATATATGTTTTTTTCCCCTTTTTTTGTATTGTGGCTACTTTTGTACTCTCATTGGGTCACTTGCACCCAACATTCAACTAAACAGACAAAGGGGTAGGGGAAATTATGTTGAGATACACACAATGTTCAGTGTTGCTTTCAAAAGAACACTATTTTCCACATAATTATATTTATCAGCCACCTCCATGTACATTAGGAAAACTGTACCTTTTGTACAGTATTTTGACTTTACCGTGGAAATTATACTTCATCCCTACAGTACATATCTTTTTTTATGTTTTAATTATTATATAGCAACTGCATAATTGTTTCTGATGAGTGGTATTTCAACTAAATCCTGATTACGCACCTTAGTAGAAATACTTTATGTTTGTTTTTAATGAACAATCAAACAAACATATCTTGTGAGATTTTACTTGATATGGTATTTTAACGAGTGCAAACATGCCGACCCAAGAGGTTTAAGATGGAATAAAGTAAACATTTTAAACAACTGACTCTCGTCAGATATGTGCATGTATGTGACTCTGCAGTGCTGTTAATTCAATTGTGTCCCTGCACATGCACAGCTGAGCACAGACACGAGTGAGTCATAAGTCAGGAGTCAGATGCAAAGGGAATGCACATTCGTGAAGAAGATCAGTGATGAGGCGAAGGAGGGGGGACTCAGCCAGGGGCAAATGATGAGGTGTCATCACTGCAGGGATGGAGAAGTGAGTCCCTTGCTTTGGGGCAAGTCGAGACGAGGTAAAAGTAGTTGTTGCAGGCCCTTTTGAGCCTCATGACTCGCAGATGATGTTTTATTTGGGCAGTCAACATGGAGGATTGAAAGGCTTGACAAAAGATCGGGTTTCCACTTTCACACCTGGAGGACTTCACTTCCTTGCTTCGAAACATGCTAGTTTTACTACCTTAATGTTTGTTAATATATGAGTAGCGGTACCTCAGACTGTAAGGACTTGGCTTGATTGGGTGCTGTTTGTAAAGTGGCTCCTACTGAAAATAACAGTAACATTTTGTCACTTTTAGCTTCAAACAGTGTTTAAAAAAAAACGGTGTGAATTTTTGAGAGTCATTATTTTGCACATTTAGAACAATATTTGTCAACTTTATACCCATCCATTTTCTGAGCTACTTGTCCTCACTAGGGTCGCAGGCGTGCTGGAGCCTATCCCAGCTATCATCGGGCGGGTTCAGGTACACCCTGAACTGGTTGCCAGCCAATCGCAGGGCACATACAAACAAACAACCATTCGCACTCACATTCACACCTACAGGCAATTTAGAGTCTCTAATTCATGCATGTTTTTGGGATGTGGGAGGAAACCGGAGTGCCCGGAGAAAACCCACACAGGCACGGGGAGAACATGTAAACTCCACACAGGCGGGGTTGGGGATTGAACCCGAGTCCTCAGAACTGTGAGGCTGACACTCTAACCAGTCGTTCACCGTGTCGCCCGGCAACTTTATAGTTAAATCCAAATCTTAAATGTTACATCTAAATCGCAAATCTAAATGGTAAATATATATTTAAATGGTAAATATATATATAGAATAGAATACAAATATTAAAACTAAATATTACTTATATATTTAAATATAATAATTAAATATAAATGTTAAATCTAAATATTTTAGGTCAAACTAAATATTTAGCAAAGATGCATCTGTGCTGAAATGCCCGGGTGAAAAAAAGAATCACAGCAGCAGCAACAGTTCTTTTTTCTACCCTCATCCTCCTTGCTACTTGTTTTTCCAAATCCACCTCCAGGGCTGACGTCCGCTCTCTTGCGACCGACGAGCAAGCACTGTGAGGCGGGCAGGCCAGTGGCAAGCACCAGTCTCTGGCTGGTTCTCTTTTCTTCCCCCTGCTTCCCCGTCTCCCGCCCCGCGACTTCCACACGACACTTCTTCAGAGAAATTATACTGAACACTCAAAGTACTCGTCAAATAAAGTTTCCATAACTGATTTGTTATTTCAGGGAGTGATAACATATTCCCAAGGCTCAATTTCCCTGTATAAAATGTTTTTTATTTTATTTTTATGTTTTTTATGTAGTTATTTGACGCTAAAAACACACAGCTTTCATTTTGGTACTTCCGTTTCCTGGCAGTGTGGATTTACATATTAACTAAATATTTAGTTCGACCCAAAACATTTAGATTTAGTAATTAACATTTATATTTATTGTTTGTATTAGATTTATATTTAACATTTAGTTTTAATATTTATATACATGCATAAATTGGAGACTCGAAATTGCCCATAGGTGTGACTGTGAGTGCGAACGGTTGTTTGTTTGTATGTGCCCTGCGATTGGTGGGCAACCAGTTCAGGGTGTACCCCGCCTCCTGCCCAATGACAGCTGGGATAGGCTCCAGCACGCCCACGTATTATTTACTGATTTTTCTTGAGTCATTCGAGCTATACTTTTTTTGTATCACATAAAATAAACTGTGATGTCAAATAAAGTAATACGTTATTGATTATTGAACTAGTGTATATGTTTGTTCAGTTAAGAGTGATTTCAAGTTAAATGATCAAATTTAGATTCGATTTTTGAACTAATATGCTTTTAACATCAATATACTGGTAGTAAACCAATGAATGTGCGTGAATGGCAGAGCTCATATCGTTGAATAGTAAACAGCAAAAAAGCCCCATTTTATAAAATATTTTCACATTTTTGACTACAAAGACAAAACTAATAAAGACTCAAGCCTACCCACGACTGGTGACTGACATCATACTAAATGTACTGTATGTTAATGCTTGAAAGGTCAGTATTTGATATTTTCTGACTTCCTGTCTTGTTTTCCGTGTGGTCCTGTTATATTCATGTTATAATATACATATCGTAAAAACTGCTAACATTGTATAGTATAATACATGACACAATATTTGCAACTTATGTTTTCCTACCTTGAATGAAGACAGTTGAGCTGCCGCACCAGTCAAAAGTTGATGGTTACTGTCTTGACACTAATTAACGAGTGACAGTAAAAAGTTGCCTCCCGAGCCGCATAATAAGTGAACAGTCATTTCCATTGTGACCTTTACCTGCTAAACTGTCATGGTGGTTATTTTCTTGCACATTGTTTGAGTAATGTTCTGGCATTAATTTTAATGTCATTGGTTTTACTGCCAAGCCCCCATTCATTTTGAGCACAATCAAACAAGGACAGAACTGGTGACACGTGATAGATTCATTGATTACTAGTCATTAAAATGATTTTCTGATGAACCTCGAGAATCTAAATTGCAATGTGCACGTATTGCTGGGGGGAGGGGAATCATTGTATGTAATGAGGCGTGTTATGTGTTGTGTATCTTCATTATGGTTTTAAAAAATGTCACACTCTAAATCCATTAATACCTTTTGTAATTGCGTCCTTTGTCCCAACGAGAGTAATCAAGAGTTCATAGTGTTTTTTAACTTAAAAAGCAGTTTTCATTTCAGGAAATGATTGAATATGATTCTATTCTGATACAATGATCACCTGGAGCCATACCTTTTCCCATTCAGAGTTAATTGGCTATTTACTGTCTATAAAGACAGCAGTAACCCAACTATTATTGGGCTTTCTGGGTAAAAGCATTTAATTGCTTCTAGTCATTCAATTGGTCATTCTTTTCAAAATGTGCTTTGTTAATGCCATTAAGATGAGAAAACTGAAAGTTTTAAATTCCGTGTCTTAATCCATTCTCATTTATTTTATTAAAATACAATACTCCTGCCTCAATGGCTACTGTCTGGTAGCGCTCACTCCCATCCTGAAGAAGTGCTTCGAGCGGCTAGTCATGCACCACGTCAAGTCCGCCCTCCCCCTCCTTGGACCCCTTCCAGTTTGCATATCAGTCCAACCGGTCAACCGATGACGCTGTCTCCACCGCCCTCCATTTTGCCCTCCCACACCTGGACTCTAAGGACTCATATGTCAGAATCCTGTTCATAGACTTCAGCTCAGCATTCAATACCATCATCCCTAAACAACTGATCTTCAAACTGGACCAGCTGGGGCTCAACACTTCGATGTGCGACTGGCTGCTGGACCTTCTGACAGGAAGACCGCAGGCATTACGAGTCGGCAGCAACACATCCAGCACCATCACTCTGAACAGGGGGCCCCTCAAGGTTGTGTGTTGAGCCTCCTCCTCCTCTTCACCGTGCTGACCTATGACTGCACACCGACATACGGCTCCAACCTCTTCCTCAAGTTTGCAGACGACACAACTGTGGTAGGTCTCATCAGCAACGGGGACGAGACAGACGACACGAGTGAGGTGAGCCACCCGGTCGGGTGGTGCATGAACAACAATCTCTCCCTGAATGTGGAAAAAAACAAGGAGATTGTTGTAGACTTCAGGAGAGCGCACTGCCAGCATGCTCCCCTGAACATCAACAGTGCTGCGGTGGAGAGGGTGCGCAGCACCAAGTTCCTGGGAGTGCACATCACAGAGGACCTCTCCTGGATCAGCAACACCTCATCACTGGCCTAGAATGCTCACCAGCGTCTCTACTTCCTGCGCAAGCTGAGAAGAGCCAGAGCCCTTACCCCCATCATGTGCTCGTTCTATAGAGGGACCATAGTTGAGCATCTTGACCAACTGCATCACTGTGTGTTATAGAGCCTGCACCGCATCCTGCCACAAGACTCTCCATCGCATAGTGACGGCAGCTGAGAAGATCATCAGAACCTCTCTTCCCTCCCTGCAGGTCATTTACAGCACCCGCCTCACCCGCAAAGCCCTCCGCATAGCGGAGGATGCCACCCATCCGTCACACAGCCTCTTCAGTCTGCGGGAGACTGCGGAGTCTGCGGGCCAGGACTAGCCGACTCAAAGACAGTTTTATTCTTCAAGCTGTCAGGAATCTGAACTCTCTGCCCGCTCTGCCCCATCTATCTCTTGTCTTCTGCCCACTTGAACTCTGACGTCCCGCAAACATGTAGATGCACACACACCCACACACACACAAACATACACACAATACACACACACACAAACACACAAGACTAAGGGTCGCACAAGCCACTTTAGCAGCATTGGGGTTTTGTCATCTAATTTATAAATGTCTTATTTTCCTTGGTTCTCTGACCATGACAATGTTGCACACGTCACCTGACCTTTGATGTTTGCACATTCAATTAATAGTTTTTACACTGTGTATACTACAGTTTATTTAGCTTTTATATTGACTGTCTTTTGTAGCACCACAGGCCCTTGAGTAGCGTAATTTCAATCATCTGTATGTGTTACGCACATTGAAAAATTGACAATAAAAGTACATTGTACCTTGTACCTTGTAAAATAAATGGAACAGTTTAAAATGCGATTGCATTCTAAAGTTACAATTTAGAACAATCCAAATTTGAGTTTTGAAATAATTTCTATACTTAGATTGAATGTATGACATACATACTTAAACATACAGTGCAGTAGTTGCTTTGGCTCCATGTCACTGGTATCTCCTAAGAAGACTGATGCATTATGATTACATTTTATTTTGTGATCTGCCTCTGTCGACGTCTGCTGGAGCAACATCTGACACAGTCAACATGTTCCCACTTAGGATCAACAACACCTCATGACTTTACTCTTGCCCATGTGACACAACAGAGCTTGTTTTTGTCTCCTTATCCCCAGCCTCTAATACAGTCCTGCTTTTCCTTCTAATTGCCCATAAAAACATGTTCTAAATAATAAGCCAGCAGATGCTGACGTCAAATACTATGCGTAAATGCATGGGTATGATCAGATTCATACTATTTTGCATATTCAGACGCTCATTGCACTTTTATAGGATGTGTAAATAAAGTAATCGTCCATTTAGCCCCTCTGTTGCCTATAAAGTCAGTCAACATGAGTGCATGCTGCGCTGCGGGTAAGCATTTGCACTGGAATAAATAATTTGCCTGAGTCACTGAGCAACTTTTTTCGTCATTCGTCAATAGGGCAGCATGGTGGCCGACCAATTAGCATGTCTGCCTCACAGTTCAGAAGTCGTGGATTCGGATCCGGGCTGCAGCCTTCCTGTGGGGAGTTGTTGTTCTCCTGGTGCATATGTTGATTTTCCCCGGGTACTTCGGCTTCCTCCCTTTCAAAAACATGATTTTTAGGTTCGGTGCATTTCCCGTAATTTAACACCCTACCATGACCCTATCTTTTGCATTGCAAGAGGATGTACTGCACATTTCAATTTCAGGCAACAATGAAACAACTCAATTACGGTATACTCATCAGTAATTGTATACTATTTATACTGTTCCTCTTAAATAAATATAAATGTTTTAAAATATTTGTTTTATTTTATTTATTTTTATTTTCTTTTTCCTTATTTAAATTTTGTCTTATTCAATGTGACTCAGATGAACAGTAAGGAGGCGCACTAGCCCCCTCTATTGACCAGCTGCCACTGAAATTTATGTAAATTTGTAATATGTAAATCTGTCTTTTGTTTCTAAATGCATTCAATATGTTTGAAGATAAGCACTGAAAACCTGTGCAAAGACTCAGAACAATATTGTACTGAATTGTTGAGTTATGGTTTAAAACTATTTTTCACCTTCGAGTTTTCTGGTCTCATGGCCGGGGCTAAAAAGTATCCTCGTGACATCATGAGGATGAGACGACGATGTGGCAAGCACCCTTAGTCCATACAGTGGCCATTCAGCAGAATTGCGACTTACTTGTTTATGAACCCACTTCTACCAGTAAAGCGTGCAATTGGCCATGAAACTATGTTCACAACTTGAAAAAATACATCCAAGCAACGAAAAAGACGTTGCTTGGATGGCAGCCAAAACCTGTATGTACCTTTCAGCATTAATGGTGCCTTCACAGATGTGTAAGCTACCCATGCCATTGGCACTAACACAGCCCCATACCACCACAGATGCTGGCTTTTGAACTTTGCGTCCATAACAGTCTGGATGGTTGTTTTCCTCTTTGGCCCGGAGGACTCGACGTCCACAATTTCCAAAAACAATTTGAAATGTGGACTCGTCGGACCACAGAACACTTTTCCACTTTGCATCAGTCCATCTTAGATGAGCTTGGGCCCAGAGAAGCCAGCGGCGTTTCTGGGTGTTGTTGATAAATGGCTTTTGCTTTGCATAGTAGAGTTTCAAGTTGCACTTACGGATGTAGCGCCGAACTGTATTTACTGACATTGGTTTTCTGAAGTGTTCCTGAGCCCATGTGGTGACATCCTTTACACATTGATGTCAGTTTTTGATGCAGTACCGCCTGAGGGATCGAAGGTCACGGGCATTCAATGTTGGTTTTTGGCCTTGCCGCTTACATGCAGTGATTTCTCCAGATTCTCTGAACATTTTGATGTTATTATGCACCGTAGATGATGAAATCCCTACATTATTCGCAATTGTACGTTGAGGAACACTGTCATTTAACTGCTCGACTATTTTCTCACGTACTTGTTCGCAAAGAGGTGAACTTCGCCCCACCATTGCTTGTGAATGACTGAGCAATTCAGGGAAGCTCCTTTTATACCCAATCATGGCACCCACGTCTAGAGCTCTATTCTTGTAAACTGCACAACGTGCACTTGAGCGTAAATGGTTGCGTATCTCGACTGCAAGCGTATGGGTCACTGGTGTTTTTGCCAATTTAGCAGACCGGTGTGGGCCAAGATGGTCATACCGATAGAACGAGGGTGTGAAAAATTGGTGACTAAAAGTCTGTCTACACTTATGCCTGCTCAGACAACATCTAACCTTTGGCCCAAGGTAGGTTGGTGGTCTAATGCCATCCATCCATCAATTTTCTTCTGCTTATCAAAGGTCGCGGGGTAGTAGCTTTAGCAGGGACACCCAGACTTCCCTCTCCACAGCCACTTCATC
Source organism: Phycodurus eques (assembly GCF_024500275.1). Lineage (NCBI taxonomy): Eukaryota > Metazoa > Chordata > Actinopteri > Syngnathiformes > Syngnathidae > Phycodurus > Phycodurus eques. The sequence goes on along the minus strand of NC_084526.1, from coordinate 29,873,604 downwards.
CAGCTCGTCCAGGGGGATCCCGAGCCGGGAGACATAGTCTCTCCAGCGTGTCCTGGGTCGTCCCCAGGGTCTTCTCCCAGTGGGACATGGACTAGTACACCTTACCAGGGAGACGTCCAGGAGGCATCCCAATCAGATGCCCGACCCACCTAATTTGGCTCCTCTCAATGCGGAGGAGCAGCAGCTCTACTCTGAGCCCCTCCCGGATGATTAACCTTCTCACCCTATCTCTAAGGGAGAGCCTGGACACCCTGCGGAGGAAACTCATTTCGGCCGCTTGTATCCAGAATGTTGTTCTTTCGGTCACGACCGACAGTTTGTGACCATAGGTGAGGGTCGGAACTAAGATCGACTGATAAAATGAGAGCTTTGCCTTTCAAAACTGCTGAAAAAATTGTCGGTACCCTCCTACCCACCATTGAGGACTTGCACGCTGCCAGAACTAAGACAAGAGCGTGCAAAATCCTCTCGGACCCTGCGCATCACCAGCTCTTCCAGCTCCTTCCCTCAGGTAGACGCTACCGATCAATGCAAACTAGAACTAGCAGACATTCCAACAGCTTCTTCCCTCTTGCGATCAACTTCTTAAACGCCTAACCTACAATTCCATTACAACATGCTGGCAATTTTTTGACTTGAGTTGGATGTCACATTTCTGTGGGGCCAATCATATATTACTCGTGCACTCACTGTAGTTGTCTCGCCATGTTGCACTATTTTGCATATACTATACATGCGAGAGTAGCATCTGCTCCATTTGCACACTGATTGAGGAGTATCTGCAACATTTCATAACCAACATTGTCCCAGATTATCGCACTACTCGTCACTTTAAACAGCATACACTCCTTGAAGTCTCGGCGCCCTTTGCACAATGGTCATTGCACCGGACTATTGCAATATTAGTCATTCGAACTGCTCTAAGTGCGAGAGGACTCTGCATCTTTTTGCACAATTGTCAAAAAATTAATAAATAAATAAATACAATTTACCGGCATTACCAGATAACTAGCAACCCTTTACTGCTCAGTGGCTGTTTTTTTTTGTCAATGTCTTTATGTCTCCAAAGTGTTCTCTGTCAATTGACTGTCTGTTGTTGTACTAGAGCGGCTCCAACTACCGGAGACAAATTCCTTGTGTGTTTTTGGACATACTTGGCAAATAAAGATGATTCTGATTCTGATTCTGAGCTTAGCTCCTTCTTTACAACAACGGACCGATACAAAGTCCGCATCACTGCAGACGCTGCACCGATCCGCCTGTTGATCGCCCGTTCCAATCTTCCCTCACACGTGAACAAGACCCCAAGATACTTGAACTCCTCCATTTGGGCAGGATCTCATCCCCACCCTTTTCTGACTGAGGACCATGGTCTCAGATTTGAAGGTGCTGATTTTCATCCCAGCTGCTTGACACTCGGCTGCGAACCGCTCCAGTGAGAGTTGGCGATCACGGCTTGATGAAGCCAACAGAACCACATCATCTGCAAAAAGCAGTGATGCAATACTGAGGCCACCAAACCGGACCCCCTCTACGCCTCGGCTGCACCTAGAGATTCTGTCCATAAAATTAATTAACAGAATCAGTGACAAAGGGCAGCCTTGGTGGAGTCCAACTCTCACCGGAAACAAGTCCGACTTACTGCTGGCAATGCGGACCAAACTGACTCTGGTCGTACAGGGACCAAACAGCCTGTATCAGGGGGTTCGATCCCTATACGACCAGCCCATATCAGGGGGTTCAGTACCCCATACTCCCGAAGCACTCCCCACAGGACTCCCCGAGGGACACGGTCAAACGCCTTCCCCAAGTCCACAAAACACATGTAGACTGGTTGGGCGAAGTCCCATGCCCCCTCGAGGACCCTGCCGAGGGTGCATGTAGCGCTGGTCCAGTGTTCCACGGCCAGGACGAAAACCACACTGCTCCTCCTGAATCTGAGAGCCGATTTCCCGACGGACCCTCCTCTCCAGCACCAGACTTTACCGGGGAGGCTGAGGAGTGTGATCCCCTGTAGTTGGAACACACCCTCCGGTCCTGCTTCTTAAAAAGAGGGACCGCCACCCCAGTTGTCCAATCCAGTGGCACTGTCACCGATGTCCATGCAATGTTGCAGAGGCGTGTCAACCAGGACAGCCCCACAACATTGAGGAACTCCGGGTGAATCTCATCCATCCCTGGGGCCTTGCCATCGAGGAGCTTTTTAACCACCTCGATGACCTCAACCCCAGAGATAGGAGAGCCCGCCTCAGAGACCCCAGACTCTGCGTCCTCATGAGAAGGCGTGTCGGTGGAATTGAGGAGGTCTTCGAAGTATTCTCCCCACCGACTTACAACGTCCCGAGTTGAGGTCAGCATTGCCCCATCCTCACTATACACAGTGTTGATGGTGCACTGCTTCGCCCTCCTGAGACGCCGGAAGGTGGAAAATAATTTCCTCGAAGCTGTCCGGAAGTCTTTTTCCATGGCCTCACCGAACTCTTCCCATGCCTGAGTTATCGCTTCAGCGACCACCAAAGCTGCATTCCGCTTGGCCAGCCGGTACGAATCAGCTGCCTCAGGAGTCCCACAGTCCAAAAAGGCCCGATAGGACTCCTTCTTCAGCTTGACGGCCACGACAGGCACCGACCACCTTACGAACACAGCTCTGGTCAGCCGCCTCAACAATGGAGGTGCGGAACATGGTCCACTCGGACTCAATGTCCCCCGCCTCCCCGGAACATGTGCACAGTTCTGTCAGAGGTGGGAGTTGAAACTCCTTGTGACAGGGGATTCCGCCAGACGTTCCCAGCAGACCTTCACAATACGTTTGGGCCTGCCAGGTCGGACTGGCATCTTCCCCACCATCGGAGCCAACTCACCACCAGGTGGTGATCAGTTGACAGCTCCGCCCATCTCTTCACCCGAGTGTCCAAGACATGTGGCCGCAGGTCCGATGACACAACCACAAAGTCGATCATCGAACTGCAACCTAGGGTGTCCTGGTGCTTAGTGCACGTGTGGACACCATTATGCTTGAACATGGTGTTCGTTATGGAGAATCTATGATGTCCACAGAAGTCCAATAACAAAAGACCACTCGGGTTCTGATCGGGGGGCCATTCCTCCCAATCACGCCATTCCAGGTCTCACTGTCATTGACCACGAGAGCATTGAAGTCCACCAGCATAACGATGGATTCCCCCACACCTGCTTGTTTGCCATAAATAACCTTACCAGGGGCGTGAAGCCCCAAACAACTTTGCTCCTACGATAATTGGGACACGCAAACCCCTCCACCACGATAAGGTGACGGCTCCAGGAGGGGGTTGGTCTCACGCGATTGGTGAATTCTATTGAGGTGCAGCCAGACAAATACGCGAACATGTTGGATCAGACATATTTCTTTCACAAATACTGCATGTGAGCAGCAGACATTAAACCATCTGAACCGTTGTATAAAGCAATTCCTTGATACCATTATTATTATCATCATAATTTTTATACTCTGTTACCGAAAGTATTTGCTTACCTTCTTTTACTCTGATATGAATTTAAGTGACATCCCATTCTTATTCCATCCATCCATCCATTTTCTGAGCCGCTTCTCCTCAATAGGGTCGCGGGCGTGCTGGAGCCCATCCCAGCTGTCATCGGGCAGGAGGCGGGGTACACCCTGAACTGGTTGCCAGCCAATTGCAGGGCACATACAAACAAACAACCATCCGCACTTTAGAGTCTCCAGTTAATGCATGTTTTTGGGATATGGGAGCAAACCGGAGTGCCCGGGGAAAACTCACGCAGGCACGGGGAGAACATGCAAACTCCACGCAGGCGGCGCCGGGGATTGAACCCAGGTCCTCAGAACTGTGAGGCTGACGCTCTAACCAGTCATCCACCGTGCCGCCCATTCTTGTTCCAAAGGGTTTAATCCACCCTTTGTTCCAAAGGGTTCAGTCCACCCTTTGCAATTATAACATCATAAACTCTTCTTGAAAGTATTCCACAACGTTTAGGAGTGTGTATACAATAATTTATGACAATATTTTCAGAAGGGCACTTGTGAGGTTAAACACGGTTGGACGAGAAGGCCTGGTTCTCAGTCCCCGCTCTAATTCATTTGAAAGTGTTCTATAGGGTTAACGTAATGATTGTGTAGGCTAGTCAAGTTCATCCACATCAAACTCTCTCATTTGTATCTTTATAATCAGAATCAGAATCATCTTGATTTGCCAACTATTTCATAAACACAATAAATTTGCCTCCGGTAGTTGGAGCTGCTCTTGTACGACAACAGACATAAAAACATAAAAACACAGTCACGGAGCAATAAAATGTTACCAGTAATGTGGTAATGTCGGTGCAATTTCTTTATTTAATTATTTATATATTTTTTGGGACAATTGTGCAAAATGATGCCAAGTCCTCTCGTAATTAGAGCAGTTTGAAATGACTAATAGAACAATCGTCGGGTGCAATTACCATTGTGCAGAGGGCGCAGAGACTTCAAGAAATGTATGCAGTTTAAAGTGATGAGTTATGCGATAATCTGGGACAATATCAATTGTGCAAATGGTGCAGATGCTTCTCAAGCACATGAGTAGCCAGTATTGGTCAACAACAGATATGCAAGTAGTGCAGGGTGGCGAGACTACTACAGTGAGTGCACGAATAATGTATAATTGGCCCGACAGATATGTGACGACAATCTCAAGACAAAATTGGCAGCATGTTACAATAGAATTGTAAGTTAACTGTTTAAGAAGTTTATGGCAAGAGGGAAGAAGCTGTTGGAAGGGCTGCTTGTTTTAGTTCACGTTGATCGATAGTGCCTACCTGAGGGAAGGAGCTGGAAGAGTTAGTGACCAGGATATGGAGGGTCCCAGAGGATTTTCCATGCTCTTGTCTCAGTTCTGGCTGCCTGCAAGTCCTCAAGGATGGGTAGGGGTGTACCGACCATCTTTTCAGCCGTTCTGATTGTCCGTTGCAGTCGGAGTGTGTCCTATTTTGTAGCAGCATCAAACCAGACTGTGATGGAAGAACACAGGACTGATTCGATGACAGCTGTGTAGAACTGCCTCAACAGCTCCTGTGGCAGGCTGTGCTTCCTCAGAAACCGCAGGAAGTACATCCTCTGCTGGGCCTTTTTGCGGATGGAGTTGATGTTGATCTCCCACTTCAGGTCCTGAGAGACTGTAATTGCCAGGAACTTCTCAACGTTCTCAATGGTTGACACATGGCAGTTGGACAGCGTGAGGAGCAGCTGTGGTGAAGTCCATGATCATCTCTCCCGTCTTGAGAGTGTTCAGCTCCAGGTTGTGTCGGCCGCACCTGGAAGAATTGGCAAAAATTCCCATGAACTCACTCCTAAACCTTGTTGAAAGCCTTCCCACAAGAGTTGAAGCTGTTATAGGTGTAAAGATTCAACCAACATTATATTAAACCATATGGATTGAGAATGGCATGTGACTTAAAATCATATGTGAGAAAAAGCAAAGCAAAGCAAATTTATTTATATAGCGCATTTCATACACAAGGTAACTCGATGTGCTTTTAAAGCATTTAAAACAAAGACAACAAATTAAAACAGAGGCGGCACGGTGGACGACTTGTTAGAGCGTCAGCCTCACAGTTCTGAGGACCTGGGTTCAATCCCTGGCCCCGCCTGTGTGGAGTTTGCATGTTCTCCACGTGCCTGCGTGGGTTTTCTCCGGGCACTCCGGTTTCCTCCCACATCCCAAAAACATGCATGAATTGGAGTCTCTAGATAGCCCGTAGGTTTGAATGTGAGTGAGAATGGTTGTTTGTTTGTAATTGCCCTGCGATTGGCTGGGACCCAGTTCAGGGTGTACCCCGCCTCCTACCCGATGATAGCTGGGATAGGCTCCAGCACACCCGCGACCCTAGTGAGGAGAAGCGGTACAGAAAATGGATGGATGGATGGATGGAATTAAAACAGAGTACAGTGCAATAAATAGCATTTAAAAGTGGAAATGTTCTAAAAAGCATGGTAAAAAAGTTTTTAAAGTTTTAACCTGGACTTAAAAACATGCACACTTGGGGCTGCCGTCACTTCTGTTGGCAACTTATTCCATTTGTGTGCAGCATAATAGCTAAATGCTGCTTCACCATGTTTGCTTTGGACTCTGTGCTCCACTATTTGACCTGAGTCTGTCAGAGCCCTACTGGGTTTATATCCCATTAGCATTTCATTCATGTATTCAGGACCTAAACCGTTTAGTGATTTATAGACTAGAAGCAGAACTTTAAAATCTATTCTAAAGCTTACTGGAAGCCAGTGTAAAGACTTTAGAATTGGAGTAATATGGTCTGACCTCTTTGTTCTGGTCAGAACCCGAGCTGCAGCATTCTGAATGAGCTGGAGCTGTTTAATGCTCTTTTTATGGAGTCCAGTCAGAAGACCATTACAATAGTCAAGTCTACTTGAGATAAAAGCATGGATGAGCTTCTCCTGGTCTGCTTGACACATGCAAGCCTTCACTCTGGATATGTTCTTCAGATGGTAGAAGGCAGTTTTAGTAATTGGTTTGATATGACTGTTGAAAGTCAGGTCAGAATCTATCAGAACACCAAGGGTTTGGACTTGGTCTTTGGCTTTTAAAGAGAGTGACTCCAGGTATTTACTAAAAGCAATCCGCTTCTCTTTATTGCCAAAAACAATTTTCTCAGTTTTAGTGTGGTTTAATTGAAGAAAAATTTGGCTCATCCAGTTATTTATCTGTTTTAGACAGTGACACAACACCTCAATTGAACTGTAGTCATCTGGAGACACTGCTAGATATAACTTGGTGTCATCTGCATAACTATGATAGTCAAAATTAAAGTTCTGAAGAATTTGACCCAAGCATAGCATATAGAGGCTGAACAAGACAGGTGAGCGAATACTTTTTGCAATTTAGTGTATTGTTTAAATCATCTCACTGGCTGGCAAGCATCAATTGGGAGCACGAACGATGTGGATGTGATAGATACATGGATATATTTAAGTTGTCTGCGGTTATCAACAGCTCATACTGTATTTAATCAGTTTGCCAGTTGTCACATCAGCCAAGACCACTGACATGCTCCAGTGACGCGCAAATCGCTGCGTCCTCTTCCGCATATCAAGATGTCACCATGAGACTATTGCATGGCTTTTAAAGGGAATGAATGAATCTTCTTCGATTGGACAGGATTGAAGTCACCTGTAAACACACGCAGATCAGTGCAGACATGCCACTTTTAAATGTGGTGGGGGTTCATTGGGTTCACAAAATTACCAAAACTGGGTTTAGCAAGCCTCTTCGTAGAGTTATACCAAGTGCAGCGCTGGATTTACGCTAGTCACGAAAATAGAGCCCCTAATCTTTATTATCGACTCAAAAGCTGTGCTGATCTCAAATCCAAAGTGGTGTAATGCTGCTATCAACAGCGATCTGTTGGTAATTACAATGGTTTACAAACCTGAATTTCACAGAGAAGTTGGGCAAGACTCTCTTAGCCACCTACACATTGAAAAACATATTTGACTTATATTTTTACTTCGGTGGATTCCAGTTGACTAGGTGAATATAAACGTTCACAGCAGTTAATCTTTATAGTTCTTTACAACCTTTTTTTTATTTTAAAGTATTGTGCATAAAAATATGGAACACTGTATTTTAAATTGTCATCATGGTGGTTTTGTTCAACAAAATCCCTGATATAGAGGCTAATAAAACTGTTGCTGATCACCCCCCCCAAAAAAAAAATGCTTTTCAATTGGAATGGCGTTGGCGAATGTACTTTCTCTGCCTCTCGGCTGGTCTGCTGGAATAGACTGCATCACATCAGCAACCCTACTGAGATAATGGGTAGAGATGGATGGATCATTAGTAAAATGAACAACAACCACATATCGCTGGCGTCAGGCCAGAACATCCTATGTCCAAATTTGGTCAAGTTAATATTTTTTTCACAAATCCATACTATTGGTTAGTACCCATGTAGGTCTGTTGTTTTCATAAATGAGTGACCAGTCTAAAGTGTTGAAAATGGCTTGCTCTCTTTGCCGATGCAATGTTTATGGCTGAACAAGCAAGCAGATTTTTTGTTTCCCGAAAAGTGATGGACATGGACATGCAAGGATTCCGCCTGACGTAAGCGATATACTTAATAATTTGGAACACATTTTAGCTTTCCTTGTGGATGACATCTTAATAACAATGCTTTTGCAAAAGAAAAACCCTGTGTTGGCCTGTTTAATGGTCTGCATGTCTGTTTTCAGGATAACTCAATCAAGGTCTTATATAAGAGCACATGCAGAAATAAGTTGGCTACATTTTCGGCATGACCATTTGACTTTGATTGTTTTTGTGTCATTTGCTTCCAAACATTGTTGCAGTCACATACTCAACTGATATAAACATTCAAGGTGTCATGGTCTATGTTATGGTTTGGGTTGTTTGGTTTTGTTTAATGTTTTCCTGTTTTTCATGTCTTGTGTGGTCCTTTAGTTATTGTGTCCACCTGTTCTCGTCAACCTTCTACCTTGTGTCGACCAATCAACACCCTCCAGCCGCTCGTGTCTTGTCGAGGTGTTCCTCGTTGCCTCGTCAATCTGTTTGTATTTAGTTCCATGGTTTCTTTCAGTTCTTGTCGGGTCATTGTCAGGTGTCATTGTCTCTGCCACGTCTTAATCACCAGTCATGTTTTGTTTCCAGTTTTAAGTTTATTCAAGTGTTTCTTTGTTACTTTGATTATCTGTTATATGACTTTGTTTAGTTTGCTTTATCCATGTTCCTTGTTTACTTTTTTGTAAATTAAATATAATTTTTTGAGACTCCTGCACTCCGGCCTTGCCTCCCTGCTTCCCTCCACTTGGGTCCTCCACCTTTTTGCCTTGCCTTCCTCGCCTTCGAAAACCCTAATCGTGACAAAAGGAACAATATCATTTGTTTCAATGTGCCTTTTCCTAAAAAAAAAAAAAAATGTTAATCGTAACTTCTTACTTGTATTGCATGAAAACATAAAATGTTTTAATTACGAGAAAAAAATATGTCTGAACTACATTGCATATATTAATTTTAATTTTAAAGTTGTACACAGCAACAGAAAGTAGACACCTAATCAACTTTTGAAAGTCGGTTGCAACATTGACAATAACTGTTACATCGTTCTGGCTGGAGTTGCAGCACAAGCGCTTCGTAGCTTATATCTTGTGGTATTTGCAGTTGATTGACAAGTGTGTCATAGCCAATGACGCAGTGGGCAGACCCCCAACTGCCACTTCTGTCAGGGTGGCGGGTTTGAAGCCGTCTACATAGATTGACTGGCCAACATGGAGAACATGGTGAATTAGAGAAGTTGACATGGTAGATCAGTGGACTTGGCTCTCAGTGCATTGCTGTGAGCCATGTATACTTTGTAGCACTGCAGAGGCTGTGCATTAAGCAATGCATCACACATTAAACCATTTATATGTGCCTGTGTTGGTACTATTTACAAAATAAGTCTTTATTCTACTGTACTTAAATGGTGGACTAAAAGTAAGCACCTACAAGAACTCTAATCAAAACTGATGATGCTGATTATGTATTGGTATTACTGTATTTTGGGCCTTCATATATACGGTATCATAAATATACATAAATATACATTTTCTGTACTACTTGTCGTCAGGGGTGAGCTGCAAGCTATTCCAGCTGACTTTGCACAAGAGGTACACCCTGGACTCGTTACCAAGCGCAGGGCGAATATCGACAAACAACCATTCACGTTGACATTGAACATTTACAGAAACAAATATAAGTGATAAAATAAACAGAAAATAAAACAAAACGAAAATCAACAAAAGAAATGAACAAATGTACGTGTTTAATAGGAGTAGGAAGAAGATTTTCATTTTTTTTGCTCATACCTAATGGTTATATTCATTTATCACTCTTGTTTTAAACATGTTAAACAACCCTAAAGCTCCATGTACAAGGGACAGACACATGTACGGACAATTTGGAGTCTTCATTCTACCTAACATGGATATGTATTGAATGTGGGAGGAAGCTGGAGTACACCAAGAAAATTGAGAATGGATAAAATTATGCTAACAATGACAATGAAAATGATAAAGTCAGTTTTCGAATCTGCAGGATAATGATGATGTAAAAGTAGGCCAGGCCTAAAACGGCTTCAAATAATTAAATTCTGAATCAGCTTTATTATCTATTAAAAAACACAAGGAATTTGTCACTGATCGTTGGAGCCACTCTCCTGTGACAACAAACAGCCACTCTGACAAAATATACATTTAGGACATAAAACACATGTGTGGCGAGTCATTGAGCACTGAAAGTGGACCACTAGTGTGATGGTACTGATATAATGGCAGTTGCGCGAATGATGCAGTCCTTAAGCTATTTGGAGCTAAAGGGACTAATAGTGCAATGAGCTGGTACAGTGCCGATTGTGCAAATGGTGCGGAGAGTTCTAAAACACACGAGTGGTCAGTAGTAATCAACAACAGTAGGCAAATAGTGCAGCAACAGTGAGTTTATGAATAATGTAGAAGTGTCCCAACAAAGATGTGCAAAATTGGCAGCATCTTGCAATGAAATTGTAAGGTAACTGTTTAACAAGTTAATGGCAAGAGGGAAGAAGCTGTTGGAATGTCTGCTGGTTTGAGTTAGCATTCTTTGATAGTGCCTACCTGAGGCAAGGAGCTGGAATAGGTGGTGACCAGGATGTGGAGGGGTAAAAAAAAAAATGCAAGATTCAATGCAAGAGTCCTCATTTCTTCTTGTCATGGAAATGTGTGGCATTTTGGGGATTTTCGTGATGTAAAAGTGGCATGTGAACATTTCCTGAAGGACCTGCACATGTTGACATTGAAATGTTTTGAACTTGTTGCAGGATGTGGAAGAAATTGGACTGGATATTGGATATTTTGGACTGAATTATAATGCATGCACTACATTTTTATGGCTCTTTGCTTGAAGAACCTTTCTTGTGTTGGACTTCTTTAACTTTTGAATGAGGACTTCTCCGATAGTAGTATTAGAATTTATTGAGGTAACTAGGAGTATACTTAATACGGCTAGTTAGTTTTTTTAGACCTTCTTATAACATTTATCACACAAACATTGGCACCTGTGGCACGGTGGACGACTGGTTAGCACGTCTGCCTCACACTTCTGAGGACTGGGGTTCAAATCCCCGCCCCGCCTGTGTGGAGTTTACATGTTCTCCCCGTGCCTCCGTGGGTTTTCCCCGGGGACTCCGGTTTCCTCCCACTTCCCAAAAGGATGCATGGTAGGTTGATTGAAGACTCTAAATTGCCTGTAGGTGTGAATGTGAGTGCAAATGGTTGTTTGTATATATTATCGTACTACTCGCGTGAAGTCTCGGCGCCCTTTTGTAATATTAGTCATTCGAACTGCTCTAAGTGCTAGAGGACTCTGCATCTTTTTGCACAATTGTCAAAAAAAAATAAAAAATGTACTGGCATTACCAGATTACTAGCAACCCTTTATTGCTCAGTGACTGTTTTTCTCAATGTCTTTATGTCTCAAAAGTGTTCTCTGTCAATTGACTGTCTGTTGTCGTACTAGAGCGGCTCCAATTACCGGAGACAAATTCCTTGTGTGTTTTTTGGACATACTTGGCAAATAAAGAGGATTCTGATTCTGATTCTGATTGTTTATGTCCCCTGCGATTGACTGGCGACCAGTTCAGGGTGTACCCCGCCATAGCTGGGATACGCCCCAGCACGCCCGTGACCCTAGTGAGGATAAGCAGTTGAGAAAATGGATGGACATTAGCACATGCATGCCACCTCAGTCAAATTTCCTGGGGTAGTAACTTTTATAGAAATTCCATAACCCAAAATGTACATCATTTCTAGGTTGCAAGGAGACAGTGTGCATCATTGTTTGCACATAAAGAGACAAGAAGACGTTGTAATCTACATTGCCAAAAACATCGCAAGGGAGGGAGAAAAAAAAACTATTGTTTTTGCTTTAACCGATAACACTGCGCTCAAATGACGGAGACTATAGTTATCCATGCTTGGCTCTCTCTCCGTGGTCAGAGTCATTCACTCCCACGCTGACCCTCTTATAGCCAGGAGCGCTAAACACTGTAAAACCAATTCATTAAAATCTGCTGTTAGTGAGAGGACACACACGCACACACGCGCACACACACACACACACACACACACACACACAGATGAGCAAATGGACCATTGCCAATTATGTGATTCCCTGCCAGTTAGAAAGAGATTTAGGCAATAAGCGTCTGAGGAGGGAGCTAGCGAGTGTAGTGTGGAAGCATGTGTATGAATGTGTATGTTGTCTTTATACGTAATGCTCACACATGTTATTCATATCAGCAGAGCGTTAAAGTTTCAGAGTTACTTGAAATGCATGCCCTTTTCAATTAAAAGGCCAATTTGATGCATTGTATATAGTATACCCCAAATTGTAGTCCTTTTTATGTCCCTTTTTGGAAATTTAAAACATTGGAGGCTATTAAAACAGTCAATGTTTTTGTAAATTGCTCATTATCATCATCCTCATTTTCTCAAATTAATTATAATGATATGGATAGAATATTTAATTACACATCATTATATTTGATTTTTTCTACAGCGATTGGGAGCGTGCCTTGCCATTGGCTGCCAAACAGTCCAGGGTGTACCATGTTCTTGCCCAAAGTCAGCTGGGATAGGCTCCAGCAAACTGCAACCCTTGTGAGTTGAAGCAGTATGGGTGATGGATGGATGATTGGGAGCAATCACACAATTCGATATATTGAATGAGGCCTGTGAGGTCCATTCTTTACTTGAGGCCTTCCAGTTGAGTGAATTACACTGCATCTTAAAGTATTCACTGCGCTTCACTTTTTCCACAATTTATGTAAATAAACTGAATAAATATTTTTTGTCCTCTAAAACTAGGGGAAAAAAATCACATTTGCCCTATTCACATCCTTTGAAATGTAAAGATGATCAGTGGAAGCAGGATGCACTTGAGCTCATTGTTGAGCTGGATGGCAAAGGCTTTGAATACTTGTACACTGTACATGTGATGTATTTTATTTTTAATACGCCCGTCCATCCATCCATCCATTTTCTGTACCACTTATCCTCACTTGGGTTGCGGGCATGCTGGAGCCTTACCCAGCTAACTCTGGGGGAGAGGCAGTGTACACCCTGAACTAGTCGCCAGCCAATCGCAGGACACATAGAGACAAACAACCATTCCCACTCACTTTCACACCTACGGGCAATTTGACTCTTCAATTAACCTACCATGCATGTTTTTGGGATGTGGGAGGAAACCGGAGTGCCCGGAGAAAACCCACGCAGGCACAGGGAGAACATGCAAACTCCACACAGGTGAGGCCGGATTTGAACCCGTGTCCTCAGAACTGTGAGGCAGATGTGCTAATCAGTCATAGACCGTGCCGCCTTTTTAATACATGCAAAGTTTAAAAAAAAAAACCTGTTTCTTTGTGTCTGTGGGGTGTTGTGTGTAACACAGAAAAATGTGTAAAACTGCTTTGAATACAGTAATTCCCAATATTATAATAATATAATTTTAATGGCTGTGTTATGGGTTGCCGATGCATGTGTGTGTACATCATTGTATTAACGTTATGGGGTTCTACAAGAGAAGCCCATAACGTAATAACAGCCCACAAAATAATAACAGCCCATAATATAATAAATGTTAAAATGTTATAGACCCAGAACGTAATGTAATAACAGGCTGAAATAAGTACTGAAACTAAAACGTCCAGTACATTTGGGGAGAGCTTGAAAGGCCAGCTCATGCAAACCATCAAGATAAACAGACAAATACATGGAGATAAGGAGAGGGAGAGCGAGAGAAACAGACAGATGGAGAAAGTATGCATTTTTACAGTTATAGCTAACAATAATTTTTTTTAAATAATAATAATATAAGTATATTTTTACATTATGGGCACAGTTATTACATTATGGGCTTCTACAGGCCCCAGTTATGAGTATGTTCAGTTTTATGCAGCAGTTTTTCAACTATCCAGCCATCCATCTATCAATTTTCTGAGCCGCTTCTGCACACTCCGAGCAGAGGATCAAACATTCAAAATTAAAATTTTAACACTTAGGTGTGTGTGTTTTTTTATTTATGTCACTTGTTTGACACACCGCTGGAATATTTATTTCAAGTAAATTCCACATTCTGACAACATACCTACAAGAGAATAATTCAAGAAAATGATCAATTCAGTCCTGTATTTATTTATTATCCACAAAGTAACTTGATAGACTAGTTTATTTCACTGTCTGTGCAATGATGTGTTACTATTTAAAATTATTTTGAGTAGAATGGCCATTAAAATATGCTGATGCAGCTTTGCAGATTTTGTGCCCCTGGGTTGGAATTTATGGATAAAGGGAAGCTCACATTAAGAAAAGGGACTTTATGGCACATAACAGAAGGCGAGCTACAAACCTGGAGCCTTTAAAATTCATTGCTGCAGCAGCTGGGTGAACAAGTGAAAGGTTGATGGCAAACTCCCAGCCAACATCTAACTAACTACAGCTCACTTTTAAGACCTTCTGAGCTTTATTAATCCCCAAATGCCTCAAAAACCTGGATCTGGGATTTATTTTACTTTTTTATTTTTCTTTGATACCTTTGGGACAGTTTTCCCCGTGCCTGCGTGGGTTTTCTCTGGGCACCCCGGTTTCCTCCCACATCCCAAAAACATGCATGGTAGGTTAATTGAAGACTCTAAATTGCCCGTAGGTGTGAATGTGAGTGCGAATGGTTGTTTGTTTCTATGTGCCCTTCGATTGGCTGGCAACCAGTTCAGGGTGTACCCTGCCTCCTGCCCAATGATAGCTGCGATAGGCTCCAGCCCTCCCGCGACCCTTGTGAGGATAAGCGGCTCAGATAATGGATGGATGGATACCTTTAGGACATCACCAATGTATCTGAAGTGAAAAGAATCAATACTGCATTATAACATAACCTCTGTTTTACATCCAATGCTACTTTTCCGAAGTAAAGGTTCTGGGTGTACCTTCTTTGTGGGTTTGAAAACACATTAAGCTTCTGAAGTTGTGGACACTTAAACTTCTAGAATCAATAAGATATATATATATAATGCATTAGAAGCACATCATTACATGCAATAATGTACAGTAGTTGTTACCATGGTCACTAGCTGTCATTAGTAGCACTATCCAAACTCCCAAAAGCCTACTTTAGACTTTTAAAAGTCATTTATTATGACCACATTTGAAGTACAACAGACTCTTTGAAGCAAACATCTTTCAGTTTAAGTGATCATTGGGTTCTGGAGTGCCTACCTTCTTCCTTTGTAACCACAAATCCTTAAAATCCTACAGGTTTAACGTTGGCTGAGTGATTTAGCTATTAATCGCATCCTGGAGACAGTTTATCTGGACCATTGGTCCCACTACACTTGACTTCATCTAATTTAGTAGCATTATAGCTTGGGTAGTGCAGATAACATCTTATGCCTTTATTAACTGTGGATTACCTGATGTGGCCCCACTGTTTTCTCATTTCAATCGGCGCTAATATTCATTCTTATCGCTTTATGATTAATCACAGACTTGTCTTGGCCCTCTAGGTTGATAATTTTTTGGCTTCAATGCTGATTTACATATTTATGAGGACAAAAGTCAATGAACAGCATATGGAGCTGGTAGATATGTTTTTGTTGCAATAAAATGTTTAATGCAGTACAACAGGGATTCTTGACATCTAAAGCTTGTGTAAACATTTACAAATTACATAATCCAAAAATAGGTGTTTCACTTTAAACTTTGATATACAGTATACTGTACTATAAATATCATTGGAGCAAAAGCATCCATCCATCCATCCATCCATCCATTTTCTGAGCCGCTTCTCCTCACTAGGGTCGTGGGCTTGCTGGAGCCTATCCCAGCTGTCATCGGGCAGGAGGCGAGTTACACCCCGAACTGATTGCCAGCCATTCTCAGGGCACATACAAACAAACAACCATTCGCACTCACAGTGCGAATGGTTGCCTATTGGCAATTTAGAGTCTCCAATTAATGCATGTTTTTTGGGATGTGGGAGGAAACCAGAGTGCCCGGAGAAAACCCACGCAGGCACGAGGAGAACATGCAAACTCCACACAGGCGGGGCTGGGGATTGAACCCAGGTCCTCAGAACTGTGAGGCTGACACTCTAACCAGTCACCCACTGTGCCGCCAGCAAAAGCATTACTTTTTAATATATATGTATATTGTCGTCGTTCAAAGATAAAAATGTATTTCATGAAATTCTCTTTCATTTACTGCACTTCCTTTTCAAACACATTATAGGCAGTGACAAGAATTGCTCTTTTTTTCTCCCATTTGGATGAGGAAAGCGTAATTAGACAAATTTCTTTGTTCTGTTTTCTTAACCAAAAAAAAAAATTCTTCTCTGCACGCTGTTGTTAGAAGTACTATATATATATATATATATATATATATATATATATATATATATATATATATATATATTCCATCCATTTTCTGAGCCGCTTATGATCACAAGGGTCGCGGGAGCGCTGGCGCCTATCCCAGCTATCATCGGGCAGGAGGCGGGGTACACCCTAAACTGGTTGCCAGCCAATCGCAGGGCACATACAAACAAGCAACCATTCGTACTCACATACACACCACGGGCAATTTAGAGTCGTCAATTAACCTACCACGCATAATTTTGGGATGTGGGAGGAAACCGGAGTGCCCGGAGAAAACCCACGTAGGCACGGGGAGAACATACAAACTCCACACAGGCAGGGCCGGGGATTGAAGCCCGGTCCTCAGAACTGTAAGGCAGACGCTCTAACCAGTCGTCCACCGTGCTGCCTATATATATATATATATATATATATTATTTTCTGTATTAATTATTTGACATTGAGGTGAAGGTTAGATCTAATTGAATCTTCCCTCAGTTAATAAAGTAACATGGTTATCAAATAATGCATGCAAATCACAACCACGAGGGACTGCATTCAGGAGCACAGTTATCTCTGGGGTTTGGTGACGCATTGCTATTTAATCAGAGTCAATCTTTTTATTTACATTGTTTATACAGTTACAGAGTATAATTGGTTGATCATTGTTTTAGTCTGTGGTTCCCAAACTTTTCTTTGCCCTACATACACATACACGCTAGCAAAGAGCATTCAATATGCCATTGAAACTTGAGTATTTTTTTCAGAAAAGACATGTTGCTTGACTATACTGACTGAGGTGGGTATTTCCCTCCATTTCAAAATGCTGTGTTGATAAACGGTGGAGAACAATAGAATTGCTTGATTTCATGAAACCAGACTTTTACGACTTGCTTCCATCCATCCAACCATTTGTCTTTGTCTTTGTTAGGATTCCGGGTGACTTGGAGCCTGTCGCCACTGACTTTGAGTGAGAGGCTGGGTACATTCCAGATTAGTCGTCTGGTCAATTGCAAGGAATATATAGAGATAGACAACAAATCACGCTCACATTCAAACCTATAGCCAATCCACAATCTTCAATTAACTTAACAAGAAGCATGTTTTTGGAATGGGGGAGGAAACTGTAGTGCCCAGAGAAAGCCTATGCAAACACTGAGAGCGTGTAAGTGCCACACAGATTCTCAACTGAGATTTGAGAAAGACATAATAAACACTACATTATGCGTTCCTAATGTCCTTCATTGAAATTAACAAGAGAACATTTTGGAGTGATTCAAACGTGTGGCTGAACTTAGTTAATTTCTGCCTGATAAGTGTTCATTCTGGCATCAAAGAATGGTTTTCGAACGAAAGTTCATTTTCATTAAAGAGTGCCAGGTTTTGTGAGGGACTTCTTGGACAAACCCATCTTAACACATTATGTACAAGCCTTCATATGTCAGCAAATAAACACTATATTTGGCAACCAGTTCCGTGCAGCCAGAGCCGCCATTCATGGCAGGTACGTCACAGCTGTGTGAGAATGTGAGTGTGTTCAGGGAATGGGAGTAAATGGGAGTGAATGTGTTCTTTGGAGATTTATTTTCTAAAACAGTACATAATTATAAAATTGATAACTAGGAAAATTTTTATTTGTATCTGAATGATTTAGTTAAACCTCTGTGCAATCACACTGTCATGATCCATCCATTTTCTGAGCCGCTTTTCCTCACTAGGGTCGTGGGCGTGCTTGAGCCTATCCCAGCTGTCATCGGGCAGGAGGCGGGGTACACCCTGAACTGGTTACCAGCCAATCGCAGGGCACATACAAACAACCAACCATTTTCACTCACATTCACACCTGCGGGCAATTTAGAGTTGTCAATTAACTTACCATGCATGTTTTTGGGATGTGGGAGGAAACCGGAGTGCCCGGAGAAAACCCACACAGGCATGGGGAGAACATGCACACTCGACACAGGTGAGGCCGGATTTGAACCCGGGTCCTCAGAACTGTGAGGCAGATGTGCTAACCAGTCATCCACCGTGTTAGCACCTTCAATTCAATATTAAGATGAAGGTTTAGAAGGTTCTAAAAGTAAGTACATGTAAATTGAATGCTATATCATCATTGTCAAAATTCAGGGCAGGAACCTTTGTTTATTTGAACCTCTAAAGCGAAAATTATTTCTGTACATGTGTAGCGTATATTGGTTTTGGATAAAAGCGGTAATTAATTTGGGAAAGGAATATGACTAAAAGTAAATGCCTGCGTTTACTTCTGGTGTAGTTCGACGTACGTTGAAGGTTACAATCAAACTATCTTTGTCTCGTGTAGGACACCACGTCTCTTTTTATGTTCATAAATTTTAGGAAAAGTGCCAAAAAACCTCGAGCAATCTTGGTACTTTAGAAGGCTTGCTACATGGACGAAAATAACAGTTATAGTTTACAGCGGTTTGACTCTTTCAGGAAGTGGAATTTGAAATTAAGTCTACAGGTGAAACTAGAGGGGGAACAATCCAGAGGGACTTTACTACAAAACGGTACAGATAAACATTCATAAAGAAGATTGAACTCGGGATGTCAGTGTGGAATGAGGATGTGCGGTGAGAGATGTGAGAGCTGGGAATTTCTTTGAACGTTAGTATAAGCCCAATTATGCACCAATTTGTACTTGGTAATCAGCAAGTTGTACTCACGTTGCGTAGATCAAATTTTAGGCAGGCGGTTCGATCCTCTCGATGATTGGTTTGAAGTGGGTTGGGTGATGACGTTGTTCATCACGTTCTCAGAGAAAACTTGTGCGCGTAAATCCTTCCTGCCAGATTCCTCTTGGTGGTGCCTCACTCACACACAAAAGTGTAGTTTGGGAGGCTGGCAGAATAACTGCGTTCAGCAATCGTCAGCGCGACAAGGAAGGTTCGGCTGGGGCTAGCCCATTTCGGCTCGCATCTCCCACCACGTGGTGAGGAGTGGGGCTCCTTGGCTGGGAGCTAGCGTCTTCGGCGAAGCAGGAGAACAAGAAGCGAGAGAACAAAAGGCTCCAGTCTTTTGTACCAAGTAAAAAGGGGTTGCCCCAAAAGCCAAGAGCGGGAAGGACAGACCACGCCTCTGATATTGAATTTCACTTCTAGAAACATCTGTGGTCTAAAACCAGTGGAGCTAAAATAAAAAGTCAATTCCCAGCTTTTGCATAGTCTCACACACCATGGTTAATCTATGCAATGAATGTTTCAACCCTATTTAGTGGCTAACAAGACTTAATGTCCATAATGTAACACCCGTGTTGTCTGAGGTAAACAATCCTATTTGGTTGAAAAACAGATTTAACCAGCAGACCTGGAAGAAACAGTCATTAGTGACATTGCTATCATGATGTACACTGGGAGCTTCATAATATATCAAACACACATTCATCACAGTAAACCGTGGGTACTGATAATAAGCTTGCAGTGACTCTTAAACGCCAGTGGGTGTCGCCCGTGCTCTACCAATGATCCCGGCTGGTCCATTGTACTTCATTCGAGTCCCTGCGGAGGTCTGGGAGTAACAGTAACTGTGCTCAAATGACGGAGACAGTAAAAGTAACAGTAACAACTTGTGGCCTGTCTGACTAATAAATTCATTGTTGTCCATGGTCCCGAACTGTCACATTTGAAAAGAGGGTTCCCATATTCTTGGTCATTAAATCAGTCCGCAGAAAAGGGGTCTTTGTTGGAGAAACCAGTAGAAATGGCTGGAGGAGGGCTGATGATCAGTTTATGGCCCAGGTGACATAAACCAGATTTCCTGTGTTACATTCGCTACACGATAAAAACATCAATGTGGCCATAGTTAAAAAAATCGTCCTGATTGAGCAAAACCAATGTGATACTTGGGGTCAGCACATCAACATTTTTCTATATCAGCTAAACAATCTTCAACAATAAATTTGTTGTTGTCCAGTCTTATATACAGTATACCCAACAAATTGATGGATAACTAGGTTTTAAATCAGAGGTCAAAGAATGAAATTGTCGTACAGATTTTAGGAAAAATCATGGAAGTTGACGCACATGATTTGCTTTCGCGGGCCACATAAAAATAATGTGATGGGTCGAATCTGGCTCCGCGCCTTGAGTTTGACACCTGTGTTGTATGGTAAATGCTTAAAGCCCATTAGCTTTAAGACCTGAGCTCCTCATACACTGTAGCAGCTGCTCCATTTCCAAGCTGGATTAACTGGCAATGTCCAACACTTTCACGAGTGTTTCTATAATGTACAATCGTTGGCACAGAATGAAGTCATTTGCCACTCACTTTACATTTGCACTATGTCCCACCTGGCGGCTGCTGGATTCAGTCTTTCCTTCATTTTCTTTCTGCACAGAAAGAATTGACACTACATCTGCAATAGACTCAGATAAAAAAGTGACCTTAGGAATTGTATAGAACTCCATCCATCCATCCATTTTCTGAGCCGCTTCTCCTCACTAGGGTCGCGGACGTGCTGGAGCCTATCCCAGCTGTCATCGGGCAGGAGGCGGGGTACACCCTGAACTGGTTGCCAGCCAATCGCAGGGCACATACAAACAAACAACCAGTCGCACTCACAGTCACACCTATGGGCAATTTAGAGTCTCCAATTAATGCATGTTTTTGGGATGTGGGAGGAAACCGGAATGCCCGGAGAAAACCCACGCAGGCACGGGGAGAACATGCAAACTCCACACAGGCGGGGCCGGGGATTGAACCCGGGTTGTCAGAACTGTGAGGCTGATGCTCTAACCAGTCGCCCACTGTGCCGCCTGTATCGAACTCATCCTGTAAATCAGCATTTTCATTGTAACCCTTCTATAGTGACACACATCAAATACTATGACGTTTAAATTACTTTAAATTACACCCTCACTGCTCTCTGCAATATAAGAGGGGCTGGGTAGAATTGCACACTGTACTAAAATTGGTACCGGTGTTGCAAAGCTTTAATGTGAAATCTCTGATTGACTTAAAGAACTTTAGCTTCAACAGTTTCTAGTTTGAGACAAAGCAGTGGCTTTCTGATGAATAAAGAACCTATAATGAGAAGAAGAGCGAGAAGGTAAGTATGGTTGTGAAGATTTGTGAAACAGGTGCCATTAGTTTCCTTAAAAGAACAATCAGAGTTCTGCCTTCTTGCCTTGTCATTTGGATATAGTCAAATGCAAAATTGTGTAATGATGTGCTGTATTCGCACCAAGAGTGTGCAGAGAAAGAGGAAATATCTATGGTGTTCAGTTCTTCAGTTAGCTCCTACAAACTGAATCATGCATATTTATTTCAAAACAAGGCCAATTCCTTCTGAGGAATTCTTCACTTGAGCTAGATAGATAGATAGATAGATAGATAGATAGATAGATAGATAGATAGATAGATAGATAGATAGAGAAAAGACCACTTACCTGTCTCATTTATATTACAACTGCTTCAGCCTGTAAGTCATCAGGCTGCCACGTCGGACCGGCATCTTCCCTCACCATCAGACTAAACTCACCACCAGGTGGTGATCAGTTGACAGCTCTGCCCCTCTCTTCAACTGATTGTCCAAGACATGGGGCCGCACGTCTGATGACACAACCACAAAGTCGATCATCGAACTGCGACCTAGGGTGCCCTGGTGCCAAGTGCACATTTGGACACCCTTTTGCTTTAACATGATGTTCGTTATGGACAATCAATGATGAGCACAGAAGACCAATAACAGAACACCGCTGGGGTTCTGATTGGGGAGGCTGTTCCTCCCAATCACGACCTTCCAGGTCTCACTGTCATTGCCCACGGGAGCATTGAAGACCACCAGCAGAACGTTGGAGTCCTCGTCGCGCTCTCCAGCACTCCCTCCAAGGACTCCAAAACTACTACTTTGAACTGCTGTTTGGTGCTTAGGCACAAACTACAGTCAGGACCTGTTCCCCCACCTGAAGGCGTAGGCAGGCTACCTTCTTTTTCACTGTGGGGAACCCCAACGTACAGGCACTGTGCCGGGGAGCGATAATTATACCCACACCTGCTCGGTGCCTCTCACTGTGGGCAACTCCACAGTGGAGGAGAGTCCAACCCCTCTCAAGAGGACTGCTATCAGAGCCTAAGCCGTGTGTAGAGGCAAGTCCGACTATATCTCGTCGGAGCTTCTCAACTTCACACACCAGCTCGGGCTCCTTCCCTGCCAGAGAGGTGACATTCCACGTCCCTAGAGCCAGCTTCTGTAGCCGGGGATTGTATCGCCAAGGTCCCTGCCTTCAGGCACAGCCTAGCTCACACTGGTCCCAACCCCTATGGCCCCTCCCACAGGTGGTGAGCCCATTGGAAGGGGGACCTACGTTACCCTTTTAGTCTTGGCCCGGCCGGGCACCATGGGTGCAGGCACGGCCACTAGGCACTCGCCTTCGAGCCCCACCTCCAGGCCTGGCTAAATCCATATATATTTTTCATTATCGGGGTCTTTTAGCCGTGCTTTGACTGGTCCCTCACCTAGGACCTGGTTCCCATGGGTGACCCTACCAGGGGCGTGAAGCGCCAGACAATCCAAGAAGGTGCCACTCTAATTATTTGCATATCTTTTGTTAATTAATACCATCCACTCATGTGGTTGAGAAGTATCTGCCCCATTTGCACAATTTTTTGACATTTTTCCGGATGATCACACTACGATCCATCCATCCATCCATCCATCTTCTACCGCTTATCCGAGGTCGGGTCGCAGGGGCAGTAGCTTTAGCAGGGACGCCCAGACTTCCCTGTCCCCAGCCACTTCATCCATCTCTTCCTGGGGGATCCCGAGGCGTTCCCAGGCCAGCCGAAGGATGTAGTCTCTCCAGCGTGTCCTACGTCGTCCCCGGGGTCTCCTCCCGATGGGACGTGCCCGGAACACCTCACCAGGGAGGCGTCTGGGAGGCATCCAAATCAGATGCCCCAGCCACTTCATCTGGCTCCCCTCAATGTGAAGGAGCAATGACTCTACTTTGAGAGAGTATGACCGAGCTTCTCACCCTATCTCTAAGGGAGAGCCCGGACACACTGCGGAGGAAACTCATTTCGGCCGCTTGTATCCGGGATCTCGTTCTTTGGGTCACGACCCACAGCTCGTGACTATAGGTGAGGGTAGGAACGTAGATCGACCGGTAAATTGAGAGCTTCGCCTTTCGGCTTAGCTCCTTCTTTACCACAACGGATCAATACAAAGTCCGCATCACTGCAGACGCTGCACCGATCCGCCTGTCGATCTCCCGTTCCATTCTTCCCTCACTCGTGAACAAGAACCCAAGACACTTGAACTCCTCCACTTGGGGCATGATCTCATCCCTGACCTGGAGAGGGCATGCCACCCTTTTCCGACTGAGGACCAGGGTATCAGATTTGGAGGTGCTGATTCTCATCCCAGCCGCTTCACACTCGGCTGCGAACTGCTCCAGTGAGAGTTGGAGCTCACGGCTTGATGAAGCCAACAGAACCACATCATCTGCAAAAAGCAGAGATGCAATACTGAGGCCACCAAACCGGACCCCCTCTACGCCTCGGCTGCGCCTAGAAATTCTGTCCATAAAAGTTATGAACAGAATCGGTGACAAAGGGCAGCCTTGGCGGAGTCCAACCCTTCACCAGAAATGAGTATGACTTACTGCCGGATATGCGGACCAAACTCTGACTCTGATCGTACAGGGAGCGAACAGCCCGTATCAGGGGGTTCGGTACCCCATACTCCTGAAGCACCCCCCACAGGACCACCCGAGGGACACGGTTGAACGCCTTCTCCAAGTTCACAAAACACAGACTGGTTGGGCGAACTTCCATGCACCCTCGAGGACCCTGATCACACTACTAGTTACTTTAAACTGCTTAAGATTTTCTGCACCATTTGCACAATGGTCACTGTACCAGATTATTGCTCTATCAGTGATTTCAAACTGCTCTAAATTGCTAGAGGACTCTGCATCATTTGTACAATTGTCAAAAAATAAATAAATAGTCACTGAATTAACTTGAAACTGGAAGGCTGGCATTTGCCAAAATGCATGTTGACAAGTCACATACAGTAGCTTGGACAGATGAAACAAAACTGGACCAACCTTCTTGGACTCTAGGAGATCAATTATGTTTTGAGGCTGCTTTGTTACATCTGGCACACCGTTTATTTCTGTACAGGGTACAATTAAATTTAAAGACTATCAACACAGAAGAGAAGAAAGACACAAAACACACATTTTTAAAACACCCAAGAAAAAAAAATGGAATATTCTGAAGTGGCCTTCAATGCGCCTTGATATAAATAAATCCTATTGAACATTGATGGAAGAAATTGAAACATAGTCTGGATAAGCCACCTCACGAGTGAGCCAGAATACCTGCCTGTAATTAACATTTATCATTTGGTTGCGTATATTGCCTCAAGGTTGTGCCAGAAAATATTGTGATGAAAATCTACCATCATTAGTCATGAATTATGAATTCATTCGTTTTTTGTTTTTTTAAACAATTATGTTGAACCACACAAAAAAGGAATGCTTGATTGGCATTAGTTAATTCTCAGTACATTATAATTTTGTTTGATTTTCATTTACTTTTACCAGATGGGTAGCAAGAATTTTGTCAACATACAATTGTTATCCTTGTCCTAATGTTTTTTCCCCCAGTTTTGTGATATTTAGCTCTCAGTGCCTCAACCCAACACCACTAAACATTACTTTCAACAAATGGAAATAATGAAGTGATTATTTTTATGTCCTGAATCTTATGAGCAGTCACAAGCTGCCAAACACTGCTCCTTTCTTTGTACCAGGTGCAAAGATGCATGCACGCACATGCACATAGTTAAAAAGAAAAACACTTGTTGGGTAAAGAATCTAGTCTTGTGATGTCAAGCAAGAGTGCATACTGTGATAGCTCCAGTGTAATTAAAGAGAACTAAAGGTCTGCTGTGACTGCGATGCCTTGGCAGCACTCGACTAATGGTAAAGCTAATTAAAGTGTGTTTTATCCCCCTAATGAAACTCATCTCCTCGCCCTCAAGTTCAGCAGAATGACTTTTAAAGGCCCATGGGGAGATTCAGCAGTATGATACTATTTCTTACCTTTCCATGTCCCCTGTAAAAAACATTATCTACAAGTTGTGTTAATTACTTAGAGTACACGTTACTATAGTAGTTGTTCTTTATGGTCAGATAGCAGTGTTATTATCAGTATTATTCTAAACTTTTTATGTAGCAAGATTCCATCAAGCAGGTTATGCCCTAAGGCTGGCATAAATACAGTGATATATATATATATATATATATATATATATATATATATATATATATATATATATATATTATATTATTATATTTGCCTGTCTTCTGAGTGTGTCCTTTTATGTGACGTGTATCACTTAGTTTACATTGCTAAATGCCTGAAACAAAATTTTCACACAACTAAAATATAGGGAAACCACATGCTGGTACAGAATGTAAGTGGCAAAATCAGACATGGAAGTAAACAACAATAAATAAATATATGAAAGATACTGTATAGTTTGGCTGCACTGTGTGCTGCAATAGTTTCTCTCTGTTAAAGGTTGTTGCACCTCTGTATTGTACTCTTTACTGCATTAAGACCATATTTAAAAGTGTATGTTTTCACTGTGTTGTTTGGGGAGATGCGTTTGTGTGTACGTATCTGTGTATTTTGACAGGGTATATTACCACATAGTTCACTTTGTTCTTCATGGGTGTGGAATGTCCACTATAAACATGCATTGCATTTGCAGTGCACATTATTTGAACAGCTCTTGATGTAAGTAAGAGCAGACACACTGGTATGCTGCCATTTAATATGTGTAGCAGCAATAAACAAATCCTACCATTTTTTTGCAAAACAATAAAACAGCCAGCTGCTAATGCATTTGTTGCCTAACTTGTTGAGTTAACATTAAGTGAAAATGTGTGCACGTGTTTTGACTCTTGATGGAGGCAGGAAATTGTGTTAGTAAATAGGTTTAGCAAGCAATATGTCCTTTGTTGATGATGAATTCGAGTTGAACACTACTACCTGCTAAAACTCTGTCTTTGTGCCTCGGCTCTATGTTGATGTTGTTCATTTGGATGTCGGCTAAAGACAGTGATTTATGCTTGGGGCTTCATACAGAGTAGGCTCATAACACGCAGCCATTTTAAGAATCAGCAGATAATTACAGTATACATCATAGACCTCATGGGGCCCACAAGATTCATTCCATTCTACTGACTTCCAGTAAAATCTAGGACACATGGCCCTAGCGATCGAAAACATCCATCCATCCATTTTCTGAGCCGCTTATCCTCACAAGGGTTGCAGGAGAGCTGGAGCCAATCCCAGCTATCATCGGGCAGGAGGCGGGGTACACCCTGAACTGGTTGCCAGCCAATCGCAGGGCACATATAAACAAACAACCATTCGCACACACATTCACACCTATGGGCAATTTAGAGTCTTCAATTAACCTACCATGCATGTTTTTGGGATGTGGGAGGAAACCGGAGTGCCCGGAGAAAACCCACGCAGGTACAGGGAGAACATGCACACTCCACACAGGCGGGCTCTGGGGATGAACCCGGGTCCTCAGAACTGTGAGGCAGACACTCTAACCAGTCGTTCACCGTGCTGCCCTATGCAAAACAAATAAAATTTAACAAAAATGTTTGTGACGGTATTTGCATGTAATTTTGCAGTTTTCCTCTTGAAATGTCATTAAACAGTGGTGACTTTAGCATTTTTATTGCTCTTCTTCATTGTAGTTAACGGTATGTCTTGATTTAACCAAAGGTTTGTCTTGATTCAGTACTGGATGTAAAAGAGTCCTGCTCCTTTGAGCACTGTAGAATTTTTTAAATTAAATGATGACTTCTATGTTTTGAAGTATTTTGTGTACCTATTGAGTTTATGTCATATACGTACCAACGTACCAGTTGCTGGGTATATTTAGAAAATTACTATCTGCGCAAATGACAACCACACATACCATTTTCTAACTTTTTGTTTTGTTCTAATCTTTATTGAAGGGAACATTAACTCGCGCCCGAACTGAACTGAACCCTGAATATCTGGACCTTCGTCCCCGAGCTGAGCTCAACCCTGAATATTGGACCCCTTGCACACCCTTAGTGAGTACCAATGTTCCTTCCTAATGGAATTTTGCTTGTTCAATTCAACTGACTTTTCCCAAAATCAGTAAAATGTTTGCATCTCATTCAAATCATTCAAGCATGCTTAGTCCTCTTTACAAGTTAAACATTGCCTGCTTCCTTCCTATGCCAAGTATTCTTCACCTATTAGAATTTGTGTTACATTGTAATTAGAACATCATTAGGTTCACTGCCTAATGTAATGAAAATATCCCTGCCATTTTTACTTGAGAAATGAGTGTTAGTCTCATTAACTCCATCCTTGGAAAACACAGCGTGTGTTAGTCATTTGGGTGTTGGAGGAGATTGCTTGTGTTGTTGTGCATAGACACTGCTGAATCTTAATGATGTCACTTTCTCTAACTTGCCATTATCAATACAGCTTATAAGCAAGGGGAAGGTTCCTTGTGGGCAAGGCCTCTTACCATATTTTCCTTCCATTATAAACTGTATTGTCAAGCCAATTTGCCTCTGTGCCTCAGTGATCCTCTTTGAAAATGAGACAAGCTTTTATTTTGTTGATTTACATATATCTATATGCACCTGACAAATGATTTACCACTGTGATTATGATCCCACGAAACCGCTATAATATGAAAACAAACACCCACAGGTAGCATGCATGCATATATTGAAGTTCCACCAGGATAATAAAGAAGTACAGACAGACAGAAACATAATGATGTTGACAGGGTCCACATTAACCAGTAATCTGTCCACTTTTGACACCCTCCATATATTACTGCATGGGATGCCAACATAATAGCTGTATATTATTTCATGTCATTGTAATTGCTAAACCCCATCCAATCTTTGTAAAAATAAATAATTCTCCCGTAAGAAGGATTATTAAATATTTTATTTATTACATTAATAGAAAACCTGCTTCACGTCAAGGTTTTTGCTCAAAGTTTTGTTGTCAAGATAACCATTAAAAAAGACAAAAATCATAATCTATGATCAAATTCAGTATGGGTACATACAAAACACATCCATTATTTCACCTCAATGTAAAAAAAAAAAAAAAAAAAAAAAAGCAACAACAACAAAAAATGCCATATAAATGTACATTTAGTAACACAAATTAATAATAAGCATTACGTTAATTGTTGCATGTAATATTTTGTCAAAACAGGGTGACTAAAAGTATTTTGTATAAACACCAAATGTGTTTCTTTGTTTTACAAAACATTATCTTGCCACATACTTTCATTCTCATTAGTTGTAGACACATTAAACATTTATCGCCTGTGCTTCTGTGGATTAAATATCAACACGTGAGTATGAGTCACAAGACAGCAGTATACATAGACTGTAAACATAGAGAATAGAAGTCTCCCCTTCCCAAACTCCCAATAGGCTGGATACAAGCCCTCAGGTATCGTTTTGTGCTGCACTGATTAGACCATAGTGGCTCCAGTCGGCACAAGAGGTCAAACGACTGCACTATAGAATTCACCAGCAATATTCTCAGTTTGGTATGATATTTTATCCTTCTGTGGTTGTGAGTACAATATGTTTTTATTTTTTATTTTTTTTTTATATAGGGCTTCTGGCCCTTTCCACAAACTCTCTTGAGGCAATACTTTTTTCTTTTGTGAAATGCAACTTCCAGTATACTGAGAAAACTGCAAAAGCAAGATGTGCCCAGTTGTTGTGTGATTTTGTGATTAGTGGACTCCTTCACAATGGCATGTGGAGAAAAGGCTGTTTTAACTGACTGTTGACACAGTTATTATATTATATTCTGTTATATTCTCTGTTGAACACACCCGAGGCGAGATTTTATATGGCGCTCCCCTACATCGTCGATATACATACGCTCACAATTTTTTTTTTAACGTTGCCTTTAATTTCTAAGATAACATGTCACACAATTTAAAATATAAAAGAGAACATTTTCTTCATTTCATGACTACATCGTTACAGTCAAACAAATCATGCAAGTAACGTGTTGCGACATCTAATGGGACAAACCAAAAGTAACAACATGACCTATCTTTCTCCCACTTTCCCTTTTTTTTTCCTTCCCTGTGTTCTGGGCAGTTTAGCCGTTTTGGCATGTTTAAAAAGTTTTCTGGAGTCATATCATTAAATTCGCGCTACCCCAACAGAACAGTATACCAATCAGCCAGAGGAGGGAGTATTTGGTACAGTGATCCCTCATTTATCGCAGGGGTTGGGTTTCGGACCACACCTGCAATCAGTGAATTCCGCGATGTTGTGTCCATGTTTTTTTTTTGTCTTTTACATATTTTGTCAATTTTTTGTAAATATTTTGTATTTTGCTGCTCCCCGGTCCCACACTTGTTATTCTTTCCCACACTCTTAATAACCTCTACCATACTCATAAACATTTCCTATACTCTTAACCACTTGTTATACTCTGTTATTATTTTTCATTTTATGAACCAGACCGAAGATTCATTTATGCCATAATGGCTACAGACAGGCATAAACTTTGTACTTGTCTGCCCTTCCTTCAACAGGTCGAGAAGTTTCATCTTTACTGCTAGATAGCTGCTAATGCTATCGTCTTCCTCCGCCGCTAACTGCTAGCCAGCAGTTACCTTGTTTGAGCGGCATTGTAGGGCTTGACATAAAGTATTGTAATGTCTTCCAATAATACACAATGAGACGTTAGTCTGTTTATCTCATAATTTTTTATGACGTAACGAAACACAGTTACAGTGAGACGTGCACCGTCAAACTGCCTCTCCGCTCGCCCGCCCGCATGGAGAGATGAGGCGTTAAAGATACCCGAAAATTTCAGCTCTCAGCACAACTGACCTTTTGTACTGTACTGTACAGGTATTTTATTCCTTGTAGTATGTGTTCTAATGAATTTTCATTTGCTTTTTTCATGTTTTCATATTATTGTACCATGACAATGAAAAATCTGTAAAAAAAGAATTCTCTGATATGGTGAATTATCAGCAATATAAATATGATTTTAAAGAATCTGCGATGGACTGAATTCGCAATAGGTGAACTGTGATATAGCGAGGGTTTACTGTATTATCATTTCTTATAGGAATAATTGGGCATTTCTTTGAATTTGAATCTATCTATGTTTTCCATGCAAATATGTGCAGCAGCAGAAGATTTCATTTGGATTTTACTCAATGATCAACAAACATTTTTCTTTAGTTTCATTTTATTTTAGCATTCAGTAGTTTGACAGCTCATCAAGAGGTTTCATTCATTACATTTGTCTCTAGCAATGAGTTGCTTTAAGTGCATTGGTGTTTGCATTTGAATTCTATTTAATATTTTGAGAAAAATCCATAAAAATAACAATAGAACATATGTTTTTGTAGATAAGTATAAGTAGTAAAAGAGAAATATAATGCACACATATCAAGCTCTGGACTTACATTTGTTCATTTTTCACATTTCTCCAAAAACAAATGATGCTGCCACGGTTGTTTTAACTTTTTAGTTCAACATTAAATGATGAATGTACAGTATTTACATATTCTTATTGTCCTTTAATATTGTAACTAACTGTTATATGTGTTTATTGTTTTGTGTTGCTGGTGGGGGGTTATGAGAGCAAGATGTGTTCTGTTGAGCATAGTGGCGTTAATGCCAAGGGGCTTTGAAGGCATCACGCTGCTTGGTGTGGGGAAAACAGGAGAGAGAGTAAGCGCGTCGAGGTGAGCTGATTTCCAAGTACCGTATTTTCACGACCATAGGGCGCACCGTATTAAAAGGTGCAGTCTCAGTTACGGGGTCCATTTCTGTATTTAACACATACATAAGGCACGTTCGAATCCCTGCTACAACTGTCCGCATGTCGAAGTGTCCTTGGGCAAGACACTGAACCCTAATTTTCTCCCAGTGGGCCTGGCGGCGCCTCGCAAAGCAGCAGTCGCCCATTGGTTTATGAATGTGTGTGTGAATGTGAGGCTTTGTAAAGCACTTTGGGCACTGTGATGATGTAGATATAGTGCTATATAAGCACTAAGATATCAAATAAACGACATTTTTTTATGCATCTCAACATTCAAATTAACCTTGCTGGTTGCATTCCTTAACCGAAGAGCACCGACGTCCGTATTATTGGGAAGCTTTTATTTTGAAGGTGGCCTTTCGCCGCGAGTCCACTTTTCCTCTGTATAAGCAGCGTGTATGGAAATGCTCCCAGTCAGTCAAGCAGAGCGCTCATCCCACAACAACATTTATAGAATTTGGAA
Source organism: Phycodurus eques (assembly GCF_024500275.1). Lineage (NCBI taxonomy): Eukaryota > Metazoa > Chordata > Actinopteri > Syngnathiformes > Syngnathidae > Phycodurus > Phycodurus eques. The sequence continues at coordinate 29,841,812 of NC_084526.1, read as the reverse complement.
CTCGGTGCACACATAAGGTGCGTCGCATTATAAGGCGCCCCGTCCATTTTGGAGAAAATTTACGACTTTTAAGTGCCCCTTATGGTTGTGAAAATACAGCACTGTACATAGTTCACCTTGCTCTTCTGTTTTTTAATTGCTTATATTATTTTCAATATACTCCTCTTGTAGTAATTTTGATTTGAAATAGTAATGATTCATTTCAATATAATGATATTGAAGGTGGCGGCACGGTGGACAACTGGTTAGAGCATCTGCCTCACAGTTCTGAGGAACTGGGTTCAATCCCCGGCCCCGCCTGTGTGGAGTTTGCATGTTCTCCCCGTGCCTGCATGGGTTTTCTCTGGGCACTCTGGTTTCCTCCCACATCCCAAAAACATGCATGGTAGGTTAAATGAAGACTCTAAATTGCCCCTAGGTGTGAATGTGAGTGCGAATGGTTGTTTCTTTATATGTGCCCTGCGATTGGATGGCGACCAGTTCAGGGTGTACCCCGCCTCCTTCCTGATGATAGCTGGGATTGGCTCCAGCACTCCCGCAACCCCTGTGAGGATAAGCGGCTCAGAAAATGGATGGATGGATGGATGGATATTGAAGGTGAATTTCCACCCAATTTTTGGCGCCCCATTGATGCCACAGCGGCATTAGCATGTGCTAATCTCACCCCGTGGAAGGGTCGGCCCTGACTGTAATAGCTAACAAATCAACTGTCTATGCAGGCTTTATCATGTGATCATGTTTGTCTGCGAGACACGGAACCAAGGTGAAATGCATTTTTACGTACAATTTTGTACAACTAGACACTCAGTTTGTTCTGTTTTGGCTGCTTTTCTTCACCTAGCTCCTTTTTTCTACTTTCCTTCTCTTTGATCTTATCTCCAGTAACACAATCCTTATTTAGACCACAACAGATACAGCATATCCAAATATCTCAATGAGTATCCTACAGATTCCATTTACTGTCTACGAAGTTAGACATTAGGCCAGGTTTTTTACTCCCTGTATGAGAAATCCTCAGAGTCTGATTCGTTTCCAGTGGGGGTAGGACTCCACCAAGGCTGCCCTTTGTCACAGATTCTGTTCATAGCCTTTACGGACAGGATTTCTAGACACAGCCAAGGTGTTTCGGGCATCCTGTTTAGAGGTTTTAGTATGAGGTCTATCCTTTTTACAGATGACGTAGTTCTGTTGGCTTCATCAAGCCACGATCTTCAACTGTTGCTGTAGCTGTTTGTGGCCAAGTGTGAAGCAGTTGGGATGAGAATCAGCGACAGGCAAAGCTGTCCTGGTCATTTTATGTTCCCACCCTCACATACGGTCACAAGCTGTGGGTCGTGATCAAACAAGATCAAATGAGATTCGACCAGTAATATTATATTGATATGATATTTGCGGCACTTTACATTTATGTGTCCTAAAAGCTGATAAAGTCAATCCTTGTTAGACATGTTCCCCCAGTTTCTAGTCTGATGTAGCTCTGGATTCGTCAAAGAACCGTGCCATTTTCTGGCTGGACCTCGCTGTATGCAGGAACCTCAAAGACAAGATACACATTTGTGTACTCATGCTCCCTGTCGTACCCCCTTTCTTCCTGCACAAGAGGAAATGATGACTCTTGTTATCGCCTCAAAACAAGATGGTCACAGTGCGCCTACAGAGCTGCCTTATTATGTTACCCAACATCTTTATTGTATTGGTGTTCGATAAGTTTGTTTACCTTTGTCATTGACAGTGCATTAGGGAGTTGTTGTATGAGGGAGGGGTCAGCAGAGTGGTGACAGACAACGTGAAAACACACATCTGGTGAAAATGATTAAATTTGCTTAGAAAACTGTTGAGCAGTTTTCAGCTATGTCCCTTGGCATCCTTTGCTCATCACTCGAGCCTGAATTTATTAACCTTATTAGGGCTTAATGGAGATCATGTGATCAAGTCACATTGGATTTAACAAATTCAATTCCCAACAGGACAAATAAACACATTAAAGAACTTAAATCACTTTGTTGACTCAATTCAGGTATACTTTATTTTTAGAGCACTTAAAAAAAAAACTGCTGTTCATAAATAAAATAAAACAAAAAACAGAGTTTTAATTTATCATTATGATTATAATTATTACTATTACTAAATTAATAAAATATTCCTTTGTAATATAAAATATCATATTTTAAAAAATATAACCAGTCTGTGACATCGAGAAACTCTTGCAGCGCCTCCCATTTCTCTAGACCAGTGATTCTCAAAGTGTGGTACGAGTACCACTATTGGTGCTCTGTCTCCCTCTAGTGGTACGAGAAAAAATCACTGAAGTAAATGTTCAAACTGTGCGTGATGTTTCAGTGGCTCCACCTTTTTTTTACATCCAGAACACTCCATTTCTAAGTACAGTTCATTTGTATTTAACTTTTAAGTTCAATACATTTTGCATGTATTAATTTTTATTTTCAAACATTTATATAGGTACCTGAATGTATGTACACTATTAAATTATGTGCAAAAAAATTTATTGAATCATTATTAAAGCTACTCTATTTTATTGTTGGTCATGATGGTGGTACTTGGAAAATCCGTATTTTTTTTTTGAGATGGCAGTTGAAAGTTTGAGAACCACTGCTTTAGACCTAACTGTCAAAGTCCTTATGTTGCCCACCTGCTGTTCCGTCAGCAGCCTGTTGGTGATATCAAGTTGGGGTCAGATTCCCCAGAGGAGGGATAAAAGAAAAATTCTATGCACCCTTCACATTGGTATTTAGCATAATAGGCGGTCAAAAGTTTTATTCCGTCTTGTTTCATGGTCTACATGTTGTGTGAATTTGTTAGCAGATAAGAGAGAGGAACATGATTTGACGTTTTCACTCACCAGTATGAGGGCGCAGTAATGTTGAAATTGTAATCTCGCGATCGTTGGCTGCAGCTGATGATAGAATGTGAAAAAAAAAAAAAAAAACTGCAGTTTTCCAACAGCCCTGAGTTTGTACTTTGGTTAGTAACATCACATTCCCCATCATGATAAGTGGAAGGAAATGGTTCAAATCTCCTGTGCCATTCAGCTCTCTCAGCCACTTTACTTCACTTTAGCGCCCGCTCTGGACCCTCTCCATTTCTCCTCTAGAAAATATTTTTCACTGAGGGGATGCCAGCCTGCTCCATGTTAGAGACAAAAAAGGCAGTAGCTCCTTGCAGATGTAGGTGACGCATCGTAACCAAATGGGGGGGGGGATCATAGCATCGATTCTCTCATCTTGAACTAAAAGCAAAACACAGTAAATTGGGAAACATATAAAACAAAGGGGAAAGAAACAAAGAAATAAAGGAGAATGTGAATCGGAGCTACTGTTGCAGGCTATTAACTCTCAGCACCCAGAAGTGACTCCACCTTGTCTAATTTAAATGTCCGATTGGATTATTGTTTATCATTGTCTTGTCCCCTATCATTAGCGTCAACATTCTTACCACAGTGCTGAATAAATATTAACAGTAGCTAGGACTTAGATATTGTTTTGGGCCAAATTTCATTCTAAATACAGGTTGTTAATTAATTCATGGACAAAAACTAACCATGCTTAAAACTAATTTTGTGCTACTGATTCCTCCTGATTGGATTGAAATATTTGCAGATGAAGTTCATGTTGAGGTTGAATACTGACACGCAACCAAGAATGATTAAAGTATCAAGAGGTTTTTCTTTAAAATATCATATTCTTGATTTTTCAAGTACAGCTAGATTGCTAAATAATCACGTCATTAAAATAAGTTTGGTGCTAAATATGAGAAAATAATAGCATCCAGGGACTACTGTAGAAGAAACAATATAGTCCCCATTTCTGTGTAAGTCTTAATAAAGCATTTCCTTTGCAAGTTTTAACCATAAAACATCAGCCTGTACCCAACTCTAAATTGTTCTTTGCAAAACAATATGCCTCCCTTCACTATGTGATTTTTCTTCAATGAATCATATGAATGTTTTGTTTTGTTTAGATATACAGTAGCAGCAGCCTTTGTGCAGATATTGTATTTGCTGCCACAAATCTTGCTGTTTCTCATTGCCAACTGTTTTTTTTTTTATAAACCGCTGGCATGCCGCAATGATCCGAGAGCTACAGTAAATACACAGAAACCAATTTGCTCATTACCCGATGACTGACACAAGTTAGTTGATATAAATTCAATTTTACTCAACTTTCAACTTTCTTTACTCTCAGTGATAGCCATTTCTGCTTCAATGTAAAAGACTGGAGCAATCCATTTCCCAAATATATATATATATATATATATATATATATATATATATATATATATATATATATATATATATATATATATATATATATATATATATATATTCTTGTCGGTACTGTCCCAATTCAGTATCCATAGTTTTCCAAGTGTCATTGCATTTTTTTCTTCTTTTTTTGAAGAACGGGCTTTGGTTCTGAGCTCGACAAGCCCATTCTTGTGAACTTTAGTTACTCATAGCCAGAGATTTCTCAAGTAGTGGTATTTAGTACTTAAGTAAAAATATTAATACAAGTACTTTTCCAAATAACAACTCTGGTAAAAAAAAAAGAAGTATTTACTTAAGTAAAAGTACAAAAGTACACAATTATAAATATAAGTAAAAATGCAAAAAGTTAATTGACATCTTTCAACCTGATACTAAAATACATAAAGTGATATTTGTGTATCTCTATAGGTTTTAAAAGTAACAAGCTCATTTTTGAAATGTAAGCCGTAGAACATACAGATATTTGTGTTGAAAAAGTAAGGAGTGAAAGTAAAAAGTCGCCATAAAAATAAATACTCAAGTAAAGTACAGATACCTGAAAAATCTACTTAAGTACAGTAATGTAGTACAAGTATTTCGTTACTTCCCACAATATCTTTTTCTGCGTGAAGAATATATATATATATATATAAATATATATATATATTAATATTGCCTTATTCATTGTATTGAACACTGACCATTATTTGAAAGCTAGGTCAACAAGCATAATTTTCATTGGTACAGATCGATGCATAGCCATACGCCCATCGATCCATCCATTTTCTGAGCTGCTTCTCCTCACTAGGGTCGCGGGCGCGCTGGAGCCTATCCCAGCTATCATCGGGCAGGAGGCGGGGTACACCCTGAACTAGGTTGCCAACCAATCGCAGAGCACATACAAACAAAATTTACACTCAGATTCACAGATACGGGTAATTTAGAGTTGTCAATTAACCTACCATGCATGTAGGAGGAAACCAGAGTGCCCGGAGAAAACCCACACAGGCACAGGGAGAACATGCAAATTCCACACAGGCAGGGCCGGGGATTGAACCCCGGACCTCAGAACACTACAAGACAAGATATTTAATGTTCAAACATTGGAATTGGGGTTGTAAATCAAATGATCAAAAGTATAAGGACACTTAACCTTGACACAGTGAAAAGCTGTTAAAGTGTGAATTTATTGCACTACACTGAAAATATTATATAAAAAAGGAGTGACCCGATTTACAAGTTTTTCAGGATGAGTAGTGGGCAAACAATCCAACGCTTGGTGAATTCTGCTTCACGATAAAAAAATTTGACTTGAGTTCGTTGTCACATTTCTGTGGGGCTAATTATACATTACTCGTGCACTCACTGTAGTTGTCTCGCCACGCTGCACTATTAGCATTTCTGTTGTTGACCAATACTGGCCACTCATGCCAGAGTAGCATCTGCTCCATTTGCACACTGATTGAGGAGTATCTGCAACATTTGCACAACCGACATTGTCCCAGATTATCGCACTACTCGTCACTTTAAACCGCATACACTCCTTGAAGTCTCGGCGCCCTTTGCACAATGGTCATTGCACCGGACTATTGCAATATTAGTCATTTGAACTGTTCTAAGTGTTAGAGGACTCTGCATCTTTTGCACAATTGTCAAAAAAAAAAATTAATAAAATGTACCGGCATTACCAGATTACCAGATAACGAGCAACCCTTTAGTGCTCAGTGGCTGTTTTTTTTTGTCAATGTCTTTGTCTCAAAAGTGTTCTCTGTCAATTGACTGTCTGTTGTTGTACGAGAGCGGCTCCAACTACTGGAGACAAATTCCTTGTGTGTTTTTTGGACATACTTGGCAAATAAAGATGATTCTGATTCTGATTCTGATAATAGTAAGACCACCCTACGTCAAATGAAATGAAAGCAATATTGCTATGAATGCTTGGCCCGGCCGCCGAGATAATGCCATTCGCCAATGGCCAATCAGAGGAAAGCTGTTTTCCATATTTAAATTAAGGAAGATGAGCAATCCAATTACAGCAAAGTTTATTTACATATTAATGAGAAATCCAGCTGTCTCAACTGATGCCGTAAACCAGCCATGTTAAACTCGCAGCCCGGGAGCTACATCCGGCCCTCGGCATCATTTTGTGTGGCCTGTGAAAGCAAATAATTTGGATCAACTTCTTCTTGATAAATCTATACCTCAATTTCCACATCGTCATATGTAATAAATAATAATGTTGAGATATTGCATTTTTTTCCTGTTACCAAACCCCTTTTTGCAGTAACTTGAACAAAAGTTGAACAAACTAGTATCCTTGACTTCTGATGTGAAAATTATCAATCTATTTGGTGTGTATATACAGTATAATACCATGATGGGGCGATGAAACATCTATATGGTTTCACAGTCATAAGGGTCTTTTGAGGGAAACCTTACCAACAATGTGGCCCGCCATAAACATCAGTTTGACACCCCTGCCGCAAACAGACCAACTAGAATGGCTTGAAAAAGGACGTTCTGGGCACTTTAAACACAAATTATCCTGCAAACCCGATAAAAGAACATCAAAGATTATTAAAAAAAATATGTATATAAATAATCTGAGGACATGGCACCTTTAAATAATTATGAAATGAATGTTGTCAATAATGCTACCCAAAGTAAAACAAATGTAGACTCCTTCTACAATGCTGAAGCAAAACTAATGGTGAAGACTGGATTAAGCTGCATTGGATTCATATGACACATTACTTTCTGTTCTTAATGTTTGACTTTCTCTGAAGGTCAATTTGGCCATTAGCTAGATCAGCCCATTACTGCATACCTCATCTCTCCACTCCAATTCTTCTCACTTCTCCTATCTATGACCTAAGCAGAGAAGTGGTGTGTCTAAATTTATCTTCAAAGATTAGATGCCAACTTGGTAACTAATTGCTGATCACATTAACTTCACCGGTCGGAGACATCTGTCAAAATTAACATGCACCCGTTTGTCTTCTACCCCCTCATGTGTCTTTCTTCTTTTTATCCTCAACTTTATCCTCCCATCCCTGTTTTATTAACAACAGGGCTGGTGTCTCGTGATAACTGGTCACTCCTCCAGGCATTGAAAGGCAAGGACATTCTATTATCCTTGCTAGATGGATGGGATGAAATATTGCCTGCAAGTGGCAGAGCTCACTGCAAAAACTCCTACAGACTTAAAACCCTTTGTCCCTGACAAGGAGAAAAATTAGTGACAGTGCCAAGTTTCTGGATAGGGATGTGCTTCTTTGAATACAAGATGGGCAGAAAAGTGTGTCAGAGAATCCAGAAAATGCACATTATTGTTTTGTTTGAGCATACAGTAAGGCGTTCATGAAAAACTGCTGCATTGCTGTTGATACCTACTGTTTTAAATCCCTAACTCCCTTCCCTCCCTATACTTCGCAACTGGTAAATGTATATGAAAAAAGGAGACAAAGAATGTTAGTCTCTCGATTATACCTGTATGCATCGTAAACGATAGGAGCTCTTTTTTCATGTATTGTTTTCTTATACACTTATTACCGCCCTTTTGCCATTCATCTTTCAAGGAAAAACATATGTGCTAGCTTTGATGTATTTCTGAGGGCTTTGTAGTAAAATTAAAAATGTAAGAATTAGAAGGAATTTAGGCCAATGCAACCCAACAAGTTACTATAGACTCGTCGACATGTACTATAATAACAACAGAGAAACGTTAACTTGCAGTATCATGATCCATAAGAAAGTTGAGGCGATGGTGGTGGTGGTAAATGCATATGATATGTGATATACAATAAGTACAGTTTATTTGACTGTGCAGCAATCCAACAATATCTGAAGTAGATGATCTACTGTAACAGCTTACTTTAACCCCGAGTATATACTAAAACCAGGGTTAGAGGAGGGATGCTTTTTATTAGCTGGGCTTGTCCTGTTTATACTCCTGGGTATATTGAATTATGGTATGTTATGAGCTAGAAACCTTTTTACCACGTTAAAAGTCTAGTTTGCATTTAACCCTAATATAGCACACCAATTAGAGGGAAATATTGTGGGCTCTAACACCTGAATTGCCGTGCCAATGACAGAAATTCTTGTCCTGATTTATTGCCTGTTTAATACAATGATTTTATGGTGTAAAACATAATTATCATCATTAACATTAACATTGTTAATTAATTATGTTACTTTGTTAACATTATCATGCTGCTAAATAGTCACAAAGTCACACTGTTACCTCGTGACATACTTGTAAGTTTGTAATTTTTCACACACACACACACACACACACACACACACTTACACACACACACACACACGCACACACTCACTCACACACACAAACATTTCTAAACATTTCTGAACATAGTTATTGTGGCGTTGCGATCTGAATGCAAAACAGGATCTGAAACACACAGTGACACAAACACAGACCTGTGTCTGTAACCAAGAGAAGCAATTACGTTGCAATATCAACCATACCTTCCATTTACACTAAGACTTTATTGTCCCCGCAGGCGAAATTCTTTTCAACAAGCCATACATGGACTCCCCAAGGTCAACATCAGCAAGAACAGACAACACTGTACAAAACACAACAAATATTGCAACACAACACAATACATAGCAGGGCCTGGTGTTGAGGGCAGCTATGACTGCGGGAATCCAGCACCTGTGCCCTAAGGACAGTGGGGTGAGGTATTCATATCGTCGGTGATTAGGGTCCTGTGCTATTAAAGTTGCAATGCGTAAATAATAGGTGAATCTTTTCATGACTTAAAAGGTGTGCAAGACTATGCAACTGTGTTAAAACTTTGTTAATTCAAATTTAGCTGATTATAACTGCCCAACCCCTTTGCTGGCTCATTATAAAATACTTGTGCACTCAAGTATGAAAGACGTTATGCAGAGAAGAGAGAGCCTCTGCAATATGAAACAATGGGCTCAATTACTGTCTTTGCCACACCAGTTGTCATTCCGATGACTTGTAACTATTTCTGTTTTACCCCATCACTTCTTTAGGAATCTTAAAGCCAACACTTGAGTCCATTCCGCTTTTTAAGATGGTCCATTAAGCTTTTTAAGATGATTGAGATTCTGAGGAGTTCTGGATAAGGAAATACACTGTGGGTGTTACTATTTAAACATTGTTTTAATGGTATTTGTTCATGGCTGTAAAAAATATTTTATAAAAATTTTCTGACACCCTCCTCATTAGCCATTCTACACCGATCTGGATGTACTGACTAGAGCACTTTATTTTTCATGGGGTCTTTATTTGTACAATTCTGAGCAAATTCACTCACTCATTGCATTGTATTTTATATTTTATATATCACTTGTTTGCTTTCTCATGTCCCTGTAAAGTGAAAATGACTGATTTATTTATTAGTTTTCTTAACACAGTGTTGTTAAAAAAACCTGCCAAATTTGATAGATTAAACAATTGCCAAGTGCATCACATGAGGCTTCAATGTCATGAAAAATCAAGGTGTTCCCACTGCTCTCAAACAGTGTGGACATGTCCGCTGAAGGCACTGATACCTCGCTCCGCTCAACTGTTAATCAAATACCTCTACAATGACTGACAAAAATGTATGCTATTTCATCTGGCTGGCTGTCAGGTCTGTTTTTTTTTTTTTTTCTCCCCTTATTTCCCCCCCGTCGCACTTCTGGCTTTCTCACTGTGACGTGCATGCATTGAAGGCCAACAACGAGGCTCTCTAAAGCAGCCACACCAGTGCACTACTTGAAGGGAAGATGTGTTTTAAGGGTGTAGGAATAGCTACTGTAGCTGGCTATTTAAAAGCATGTCGCAATTGCACCAATGTGAACGAAGGCGCTCAAGTTCTTATATACGTGGGAGGGTGACACACGCTGTACACCGTTTTAGCCACGCCCCCACCCCAAAAAAAAGCACGAAAACTGAAATTGTGAAAAACTGTTTCATGCTACATCACCATAATTGAGTACTACATAGTTATCAGTCTTTGCACATCTTTAGCAATTATCTTCAAACATGTATAATGTCTTTAGAAACACATCTCTGAGTTTACTTTTCAGGGTCTTTAAACACAGAACACAGCCAGTAATAATTGTTCGAAAAAGTGAATATTTCATTGGTAAAAATTTTGTTGATCATGTGAAATTTCAGTTTCATACCAGAAATGTTATGTTCCCTAGTACAATGTTTCCCAACCTTTAATGAGCCAAGGTACCCATTTTGCATGAGAAAACTCTCAAACAAAATACTGAAACAATGATCTTGTCGCAATTTACTCACAAATTTACATACTCAGTGTGAAATTGGGCCTGTTTAAATGAACACAAAGCTTATATACTCACAGGAAGCCATGAGTATTATGTTGTATGAATGGTAGTATGTGGATAGACAGGTTTATTTTAGCTTCTGCCATCTAATGGAATACCATTTAATTGTTCTGCCTTTCACTATATGTCACTGGCATAAATAGATAAACAAAGATATATTTTGTAATTACGACCCTAGTGAGGAGAAGTGGCTCAGAAAATTGATGGATAAATACTGGTTATAATTTTTTAACAAATGCAGTGAAATTGGATAATGCCCCTAATGATCTCTCACAGCAACTGACAGTGCCACAGCATTCACTGTTTTAGTAAACTTAATCTCTTTAGGCTATTGATGAATGAATTAATTTCATTACATGGCAGCTGCATTGCCCAGCCAGGGGTCCCAGCTAATTTGCTACCTACATGAAAAACATACCACTCAAATGTATTGACGCATTATAGATTTTTTATTCTTCTGTTTGCACAAGCAGATGTGTAAGTTGCTGACAAGAAAGAGTTAAAACATAAATCAAATCGCATTTATCTTCCTTCTCCCAATGAGACTGAGGCCCATGCTGATTTTACTGTTATCTTATTCATTTATTTATTTTTTAGCTCAAGCATTGGTTCTTGACACACACCCCCTGGGCTTCCTATTAGAGAAGACTTGATTTGGCTAATTGGTACCAAGGCTGTTAATTGGGACAGTGGAAAGAAGAAATGGAGAATCTGATGATACGCTCTTGGGAAATATGTTTGTTCAACCTCATTTTCTACCTTTACATAGTTTATTTTTGTTTGATTTAGCGTAAGTGAAGATATAACTTGGTTGTCTAACAAAATGCCCCATAGAGAAATACATTATAAAAACAAATATATTGGCTAAAAGTAATGCATATGATTTCATTTGAAATCTAAGTGCCTTATTGGAAATGTGTGTGGTTTAAATGCATTATGCGCAGTACTTGTACAGCCAATTGTTTATTGTTCTCGAAGTTCCCATTCATCATGCTAATTTGACAAAAATATCTATTGTCTTCATTGTGGTATAAATATAGACTAATGTCTGCAAATTGCATTGTGGAATTTGTAGTTGTATGTCAATACAAGTGACAAAACCAAGCCCCCCTGCTAATTCCATTACCAAACAGGGGGTCATATAAGCAAACAATGTACCTTCTCAGAAGATAATATTTGGAGGAAGCAGATGCTGATGGAGTCTCAACATCTGTAATATTTCCCTTTCCCTCAGATTGTCTGAGACGTTTTTATTGTGAGATTCGTAAAGAGCCACAAACTTCCTGCGGCTGAGAAAAATCCTCATGCTGTGAACACCAAAATATACAGAGAAAAGTGTGTGACCATCATCAAACACTTTCCAGAGACAAAATCTCTCTGCCAAGGCAACAGATGTTAAGACAGTTTTTGATGCGTTGCCCAGTCCTGAAAAACTCATGGAGCTCAAATTTGGATACTAACATAAAATCTTAACATAACAAGCCCAAATGAATCCAGTTGTGTGGTCAAATACAGCATGTGTAAACATTTTTTCAGGTTCTGTTGGATAATCCGACTCACCAAAATGAAAATCTGAAATTGAGTTTATGTTTAAAATAGTCCAGAAAAAATGGGTGGTTAGGGGATCTGTCTAGTCATAGAGTTTTGTCGTTTTATAGACTGTAACTCACAAAGAGTTTGTGGAAGAGCGCATGTGGTGCACATCTTGATTTCCGTGCAAACACACGTTTGACAATTTGGCAGACCTGTGTAATTGGCCCAGCAAGGGTGTGTCCTTTGGCATCCACCCGGCGTGTGTGACAATTTGGTGACTGACTGACAAATATAGAGATATTTGACAATGCTCCAGTCATGCACGGATTGCTTTCCATACATACGAGACCATCATCGCTTAAATGGAATAATAAACAAAACCCCTTGGTTGGCGACGAATAAAGTTGACTGTGTTCACTCCCACTGGTGCAGACAGCCCCTTTTGTTTCAGTAAATACACCGTCTGTGCGAACTTGCAAAACTATGACAACCTAGTCTAACCCGCCCCCTCGCAGTGTTATGCCACATGCTGTGCCAGATTTGCACTAGTCATAAAAACAGAACGCTCCATGTCTCATGAATGAATCTGAGGATTTAATCAATATATATATATATATATATATATATATATATATATATATATTAAAATAGTTCTGTAAAAGATGATTATTATTCATTTTTGGGAATTTGACTTGTTATTTTAGCTTGCAAAACTATTTGCATTTGGTAGTCCTTTCAGCCTTTTAACACACACATTATAAAATGTACCCACATAGGCAAACAAGCTTACAGCCGAATAAAACTCATTAGCCGATCATGAGCGCAGACAAACAAAATCAGCACTCAAATTCCGTAACGAATGAAATTAACTGGCTTTATCTGCACATTGACCCTAAAACTAGTACCTGAGGGGCTTGACTACAGTCGTTCAGGCATAAGCATATGAGTCTCGGTTGGATGAAATAAGACTTTGAAGGGGTTTTCTATTTGAATGATGGTTAAGGGATTTTGATTCATGCCCTTTTTTGTCTCTCAGGCTATACAATTGTGCGGGTACACAGAGTACTCGTTACATAATCGTAATTGTAAAATGTTCACGCGCCGGTATTTGTTTTTTCAGCTAAAATATTTACTGCATTACTGGACTGCACATCACATAGTGGCAAATGTAGGCTGACAACCGTTCACAGTCATTTTCTCACCTATAGAAAATTTAGGTTCTTCAATTAACCTAAAATGCATGTTTTTGGAATTTGAGAGAAAGACCAGGTCGACTGGTTAGAGCGTCAGCCTCACAGTTGTGAGGACCCGGGTTCAATCCCGGCCCCGCCTGTGTGGAGTTTGCATGTTCTCCCCGTGCCTGCGTGGGTTTTCTCCGGGCACTCCGGTTTCCTCCCACATCCCAAAAACATGCATTAATTGGAGACTCTAAATTGTCCGTAGGTGTGACTGTGATTGCGAATGGTTGTTTGTTTGTATGTGCCCTGCGATTGGCTGGCAACCAGTTCAGGGTGTACCCCGCCTCCTGCCCGATGACAGCTGGGATAGGCTCCAGCACGCCCGCGACCCTCGTGAGGAGAAGCGGTTCAGAAAATGGATGGATGGGAGAAAGACCAAGTACCCAGAAAAACTAACACAAGCATGGGGGGGAGAACATGCAAAAACAAAGGCTCGAACCAAGATTAGAATGCCATAACTCAGAATTGTGTGTGACATGGTAATCACTCCACCACTGTGCTGTTGGACATAGTTTGTAAAGCAATGTACATAAAATGAGTTGTTGTCTACAGTAGTAAACAAGAAAAGCTTTAGAACATTTGAATTTGCTCATTTTCGTGAATGGGGAAAACTACACTGAAGGACTAGAGCAGCCTTTGTGAATGAACTAGCAAAATGTTGCAAGTCACATCATTTCAAGTCACATCATATCCATAGTGCCTGAAGACAATACAGTAGTTAACACCCCCAGCTCCCTCCCCGTTCAAGGATGGGAGCAAGCCTACCATTGTGCTTCTGCTTTGTGTTGTTCAGAAAACTGGATTTGCAAATGCTTCTCAAGATGATTATCTTTCACTTTAGATGGAAATCTCCGAACAACAAAAAATCATATGGATTGTCCTAATCCCAATATATATTGTCATGACCTACTTTAGTCATGAAATTTACTGAATGCTAATCCTTGAACATAATGAAGGACCCATTCAGCATCATTGACCTATTTCAAGAAAAATGCCTTTTTCTTTAGAACCATTCTTTTAAGCCAGGCCATCAACTGCTAAATTGCTAAAACAAATTTGCAGTGCCGTACACAACAGCAATTTTAGAATGTTCTTAATTACATTTTGCCAGTCCAGCAGCAGTGACTAAAGATAATATCAAACACCGGTCACTGACAAGCTTTTTCTGCTAGAAGGAAGGTAAAATCTTTCTCAAAAATGAATCTGCACTTTTATACATTGGGAGCTATTGTTTTCAATACAATGAATGTATATAAAATATGTGTTTAAATACTGTTGTTTGTTGGCGGAATGCTGTCTTTAAACTAATCAACAGTAGTAGTACAATTAGTATGAGTACCTTTGGGTTATGTAGCGTCCATGGAATTCTCAGGGCAAAGAATATCAAATGTGTTTTCAAACAACCCTTGGATAATCTCATAGTGGCAGTTGTAACCTTGAGCAGTCAAAACTCTTAAATCCCTACAGATTGTATTCTGATTGGATTAACCACTTAATCAGCAACACTTCCAGGACACTCAAAGTACTATGCACGTTACAAAATGCAATGCCAGGAGGAAAATGTTTTCTGCATGGGAATAGGGACTCAATATTAATGAAGACCTGATCCAACAATAAAAAAAACACTGTTTTGTTGTACAATTCTGTAGACATTTAGAAAATAATTCTGTTTTGATATTGGCCAGTGCCCCTATAACAAGACCGCTCTGTAAAAAAAAAAAAAAAAAAAAAAAAAAAAACGCGAATAAAGATTATGTAGTTCTGTGATTATTAAAATGGTGATATAACACCTACACAAAGGGTTGAACTAATACACTTGGCTCAACATTCTAGTGGAATCTGTCGTATTTTGTATAAACGGTTCATGACATATTACACAAATCAAGTTTTTATTAATGACTCAAGAAAACAATGCGTGGCAACACATTCTGTAGCCAGTAGAATCCGGTTTTCAAAATAAAAACACGCCGATAACAGGATCCCTTACTGTTGCACCACTAACAATAGGGGTCAAGAATAAGTTTTGTTGATATAGACCACAAGCTAGATGTGCCATCATAAAATAAAAATGAAAGGTAACAAACACACTTAGACGTGTACATTCATGCACGCACACCTGCGCAACATCACAAACCTGTATTCACATAGATTACCTGTATATTCTTTCTCTCTTACCTTCTCTATGTCCTCTTTCTGAAAACATCTCTAACGTCTTTCCCAAATCTTCTGCCTCTCTCGCTCTGGCGTGCTCAACTTGCTTCTCTTCAGCTTGCAACACTATCATCTGGAATCTCATCTAAAATACAGCAACAGCCAAGAATAATTAAAGTTTAGGAGAGTTAAAGAGAACAACACAACAAATCTTGCAACCGGGAGTCACCAAACATAACACTACCTTAAGATAAAATAATGCCCAACAAGTAGGACAAGACAAGGCAAGGCAAGGTAGCTTTATTTATATAGTGCATTTCATACACAAGGTAACTCGATGTGCTCGACATGATTAAAAGTACGATATTTAAAAGTTTTTCAAAACCAAAAGCAAAAGACATTTAAAAACAAAATACAAAAATGAAAGACAGCTTACTAAAATTATCAAAAGATCGTACAGTGCAAGTTAACGATTTTTTAAAATATGTTCAAATGGTTTAAAAGAGCTATCGTAAGTATGAGAAAAAAGAATAGTTTTTAGCCTGGAGTCAAAAACATTCATACTTGGGGCTTATGTCACTTCTGTTGGCAGCTTGTTCCATTTGTGTGCAGCATAACAGCTAAATTCTGCTTCAGAACATGTAATTAATTAAGTAAGTAGAACATGCTAACTACCATTATGCCACGAAGAAACACGCCTTAACAATATGACACGTAATTAATAGCTAATTATTATTAATAATAAGAATCTATCCATCCATTTTCTGAGCCACTTCTCCTCACTAGGGTCGCGGGCGTGCTGGAGCCTATCCCAGCTGTCATCGGGCAGGAGGCGGGGTACACCCTGAACTGGTTGCCAGCCAATCGCAGGGCACATACAAACAAACAACCATTTGCACTCACAGTCGCACCTACGGGCAGTTTAGAGTCTCCAATTAATGCATGTTTTCGGGATGTGGGAGGAAACCGGAGTGCCCGGAGAAAACCCATGCAGGCACAGGGAGAACATGCAAACTCCACACAGGCGGGGCCGGAACCCGGTTCCTCAGAACTGTGAGGCTGACACTCTAACCAGTCGGCCACCGTGCCGCCAATAATAATAATAATAATAATAATAATAATATTTACAAATGCTGCTCGACATGCTGGGATGGCCAGTGTCAACTTCCTCAACAAATTTGAAGCTGCAATCCCCAGCATGTCTAGCTGTATTTTGTGAAATTCTGCTTCACCCTGTAAATAATTAAGTAAGTAGAACATGGTTACAACGACCATTATGCCACGAGGAAACACAAATGACAACTAGCTTTAACAATAAGACACGTAATTAGGAGCAGATTAATAATAATAATAATAATAATAATAATAATAATGCACGATTGACGACTGGTTGGCACATCTGCCTCACAGTTATGAGGACCCTTCTTCAAATCCGGCCTCGCCTGTGTGGAGATGAATGAATGAATGAATACTATTACTACTACTACTACTACTACTACTACTACTGCTAATAATAATAATATTTACAAATGCTTCTCAGTGTCAACCTTCTCAACAAATCTGAAGCTGCAATCCCCAGCATGTCGAGCAGTATTTCGTGAAATTATTTTAGGAATTATGTGTTTATTATTAATTATTGTTAATTGTTGTATTATTGTTGTTTGCCGCACTAGTACTAGTTGTGTGTGTGTTTTACATAATTTTTATTTGCCATGTCATCTTGTTCGCCCCGTTTGTAAGGTTAGTAATAGATTTAGTGACCACCTTGTTTCTATATTCCTATTTGGTACGGATGGGAACTGAACCGGCGGAACGGTTCGAGCGTCTGCCTCACAGTTCTGAAGACAACATTTTCCTTTTGTCTCATTTTATTTTAACATTCAGTAGTTTGACAGTTGTCTCTAGCAAGGAGTTGCTTTAATTTCATTGGATTCTGCATTTTAATTATATGTAGGATCATTTAATAATAATAAGAAAATAACAAGAGAAAATTTTATTGTAAGTGTAAGCAGTAATTTCTATAACATCAAGCTCCAGCCTTTTTATATCTTTTATTTATTCATTGTTCCAGCTCCTCCACAACAAATTAAGCAAGTGTTATTTTAACATTTTAGTTTAACATTAAATAATGTATGTATTTATACTGTATTTTCTTATTACCCATTAGTATTGTCCCGAAGTGTTATGTCTTTGTTGTTGTGTGTTGCTGTTGGGGGGGTTGTGAGAGCAAGAAGTGTTCTGTTGGGCTTAATACATCGCTCTGCATATTGTGGAGAAAATGGAGGCCTTGAGGTAAGCTGATTTGAAAGTACTATAGATCGTTCACCTTGCTTCTCTTCTTATATTTAATTGTTAATATTAATTTCATTCTCATTTCATTTTAACATAAATATATTGAAGGTGAATTCCCTCCCAAAAAAAATTCAAAAATGGGCAGGCCAGCCCTGAATCTGATCAGGTAGCAAATGTTTGTTTGTGCGGTCACACATGTGACACATGCCAAAATCCACCACTAATGGTAAGGTTAACCAGTGTTCGCAAGAAGTAGGTTGAATATGCCCCTCTGACAAAACACCTGCACCCCAGCCAGGCCCCCTCAGTAAAACTGGTCTAGAACCACCGCTGTTCAATTTCCACTCATTGACACTGTGCGTGTGAATGGTTGTTTGTCTCGTATGTGCCCTGTAATTACTGGCGACCAGTCCAGAGTGTCGTCCATCTTTTCCCCAAAGTCAGCTGAGAGAGAGGCTCCAGCTGCCTACAACCTTGAACACCATAAGATGTATATAAAATAGATGATGAAAATGGAATGGAATGTGAAATGTTGATGAGACAACAATTTTTTGTTTTGTTTTTATGTTTTGTTTGCATTTAACAATAGTTGTGAATTTTCAAATCACATTTACTACATTGTGTGGCTATCCACTGGGAAAAAACTACTTGAGACTCCATACGTGAAATTTCACTTGTGTATTGTGCATTAAATTTTTCAACACTGTCGTCTGTGCTGATATCTGATTGTTAATCTTCTGACGGCTCGAGCAGATGATTACTCCATTTTTGCTCCACCTTTGATTAGTCTTCTCGACAGTTTTGACACCTACCTCTGTTCTGCAGCACTCAATTATGAAACTTTTTAAAAATAAGCGTTTTGATCTTAGATATGGCACCTATTAGGGCTTGTCTCTGACAGTAACTCGTAGCGTTGCTTGCTATGCAAAAAGAAGAAAAAGATAAAACAAGTATAATGGAAGGATTTGTGATAAAAGAACAGAGCGATAAAACAAGTATAATGGAAGGATTTGATTAGTTATGGCAAGGTATTTTTAAAAGTGTCTTTTTGTATGCAACCGAATAACCTATTTGATTACTTTTTATTAATATAGGGGGTAGAGTTTGATTGTTGAAAGAGCTTAAAGAAGAATGGAGACAATAGAAGCAATACATTTGAGTGTGGCTGCTGCATGTGCTTGAACATTTCAAGAGGTACATACAATAATCCAGTTTGAGCGGATTAGGAGAAAACCAATTGAAGGACGATTTCCTCATTAAACATCGTGCAAAGGTTGTCCCCTGAATGTAATTTCAATATTTAAAATGCATTTACTAAGTTATTAATTTCAACATGCATTCTTGAAATCCTGGAAAGGCAAAATACAGGAAACAATGTTTGAAGAGGTGCAGTAGATTTTTCAGGGGTTGTTTGTTTAACCTTATATCGAGGGTGAAGCTGACTGGGGCAGCCTACTCCCTTGAGTTCCCTTTTTGTTGATTATATGAATGCCTTTGTGTTGAATACATTTCATGGCTGAATGAGTTTGTCTCAGACAAAAGTTAGTTCCATTTCCTCAAAATACTTTTCCATAGCTTTCACTTATTAGGTGAATGACCACAGGAAAGGCTGGCCATTTCACAGGCGATGTAATATATACTGTATATAGTTTGAAGCTATGATTGACCATAAGTGACTAATAATTAAATGATGTATCTTTTAAATGATATATAACAGGCAAGTTTCTGGATTGCAGGCAATATTTGGCCAATAGCTTGTTTTTTTTGTTTTATTGGCTTGTGGCATAATCTAAAAATAACATTTTATAAAGGCCATATTAAATCTTGTGCTCTCTGCATTTCACATCTTCATTTCTTACAGTCTGTATCACTGGACGGCAGGAGCAATAATTCAAAGAAAAGTGTGGGCATAGTGTCACTGCTGTGAAACATAATAGAGTATGACAGTTTTCGAGGTGCGGTGGGAAAGAGACAATCACTGAAGTCAGAAAAGGTGTCACTGTTTAATATGGATGGTTGTTATTGCAGTAATTATAGACCATAATGTTTTAAGACAATAGGAGAACAAGCATAAGCGTGCATGTCAAGGACAGCAGATGACCAGTAACTTGCTAGCTCAGCTAACAATTTTTGCAGTGCCAGCAAAAATCAAACACAAAAATTTGAAACATTTGTAGTTTCCATTTTTTTACACAAACACATTTTTTTTTGTTGCAACTTGGCGATGGTAAAAGATTAATGATGAGACAGTAATGTAGTTTTGATACTGTTCATTTAACTCTGTGTAATACTGCGGTGACACAAACCGCAGGCTCAGTTATGTTCTGGCGCTGAGTTGACAAATCCGACACAGGATTTATCAATCTTGAACCTGTGCTGGGTGCAAGGAAATCTCAAGACAACAAGGCATTCTTGAGCGAAATGTGCTGCTCCCGTTGTCAGAAAGCTTGGTCACACTTGCAGGTTAGGGTCTTCCAATAGGATGAAGTAAACAGAAGAAAGAACGACTAAAAACAAAACAGCAGATTTTCTTTAAGAGGCCTGAAGGCACCCTTCAAACCTTGGAATATTGTAGCACTTTGCTCAAGAATAGTGTGCCAAAATACCTGTTAAGACATGCTAAAAGTGAGTTCAGTGACTGATTGCCGTGAGTCCATCAAAATATTGTTCATAAAATGTTAAGTTAAAGGGAAAGGTTACTTTTTTTTTTTTTTTTTAAAGAAACCATCATGCCAAGGAAGATCAGTCTATCAGAGACAGAAGGTGTGACTGATGATGTGTCAATCATTTGCACTCTTGGACCAACTCTGGTCATGGCACACATCCGCAGCCTCGCACTGACCTGTGAGCTTGGGCTTCGGGAGCTTTGATGTCTATTTTGGAATATCCACCTCTGGAGAAAAAAAAATGCCCATCCATTGTTTGCTAACAAGACTACCAAAGAGAAGCAAAGCGAAGTGAAAATGATTCAAAATTTCTGCTTAATGGGTATGTTTATCCTCTCTTAATGATTTATAATTGTTGAAGATTATACTTCAAAGCCAATAATTCTAGTGTTATAGTAACATTTTAGTACGAATAAGTCATTCTACCTATGTAAGAAGCCGTAGCTAATTTTGCCCTGTTTTCAGTGCTAATGCCAGGTTAGTTTTGCTAGCACTGCTAATTTGTTGAAGCTGGACAGCGTTCTTTGTGACTAGCCCAACTATGCACTTTCATAATTGCATGTCATTATGAACGGCCATGTTTGAGTTCTGGTCAGAGAATGGGGGAGGAGGATTAATGAAGTGAGGCTAAAAACTGCAAACCTCCCTTTAACTCATTAAGTCATTTACTGCCAGCAGTTTTCAGAGCAGCTAACCCTATGTAACCAGTAGATTTAGAGCATTTTGACTACTTTTTCAAGACCCACAATTATGTTCTATGATTATATTGTATATACTCTACAACAAAGAATAGAATAACTTCTTACAGCAGGAAAACAATTCAAGTCTCCCTTTTTCCATTCTTTAGTAATCAGCAGAAGAACATATGTTTATGCATGTTACTAAAATTTTCAAACCACCTGTATGTCAAAATAGTATATCATTGCAGAGAGGTTTGAAACAGAAATAAAATGAGCCATGGTTTGTAAGAATCAGATAAGGATTAATGATTTTATGACACTTTTTATGTCTCAAATCGGCCAAAATTTACTTGTCTGGAAATCAATATAAATCGATAGGAAATGTGGGCACAGTGGCCGACTGGTTAGAGCGTCAGCCTCACAGTTCTGAGGACCCGGGTTCAATCCCCGGCCCCGCCTGTGTGGAGTGTGCATGTTCTCCCTGTACCTGGGTGGGTTTTCTCCGGGCACTCCGGTTTCCTCCCACATCCCAAAAACATGCATTAATTGGAGACTCTAAATTGCCCGTAGGTGTGAATGTGAGTGCGAATGGTTGTTTGTTTGTATGTGCCCTGTGATTGGCTGGCAACCAGTTCAGGGTGTACCCCGCCTCCTGCCCGATGACAGCTGGGATAGGCTCCCGCATGCCCGCGACCCTAGTGAGGAGAAGCGGCTCAGAAAATGGATGGATGGATGTTGGTTTCACAAAATATATAATTTTTTCCAGAAAGCAGAGTAAAATAGCTTTTTGTGAAAAAGAAACATAGCAAGCAGAACAGTGACTTTTACACTAACATTTTTTGGGCTTTTGTGACACCTCTTAAATTAGAACAGTGGTTTTCTTCTCTGAAAAAGCAAAAACAACATTTAGGAGAACATTTGTGAACAATGCCAAAACTTGTCCAACTTCTAACCTGGGGCCATTTCTCCCTCATATTCTCTGGCCTGAACTCAAAACCTGTGTTGACCTAAAATTCTAAGTGCTGCATCATGCCATCCACTGGCATCTGTTCTCACTACAGTTGTTTACAAGTCTGAAATTCGTAGACAAGCAGGGTGAAACGTATTTGACGTGTCTCATGTCAATGGCAGTGAACTTTTAGATTCCAATATACGTCCACAGGAGTCAGTGGCAGTGAATAATTACAATTACTATAATCACTTTTTAGGTGACACATGCTATTTGATTTTTTTTTCTATTTACAATTGGGCTCAGTTTCTATCCCCCTTGAATAGTGAGGTTCCACTATATTGCAGTATTTTGGTGAAGGAACTGCTCAAAGCCGCCACTCCCTCATGTTGAGGGTGAGAAAACCGCACATGGAAAAAAATAGATCTGAATACGGTATGTCTACCTTTGCAAAATTCAACCATCGAGTGTTCAAGCAGATAAATGAAAATACAGGATAACTGCTGACTGTAGGGTAGTCAAAACACAGGTCATAGTGAAAATTACGCTGCACAATATTCCCTGCTATACTGCATTATTTATGTGCCTGTAACAAAAGTGTCAGTACATTCCCAACAGCTGCACCAAGATAACAAAATGTGCAAGCTACTTAGAATATGATTTATTTATTTTTTTAAACAGCATTATGTTCCAAGCCCTTCAGGAGTTGGCATCTTGACTTGATGTCAGGACATTCTTGTCATTTTTACACAGAACTCATGCGAATGAGGATAGTCCTTCAGTAGATTCTGCTTGCTTGTTACTTCAGAATAATATAATGCAGTAAAATATTCAAGTGTGACTGCATTTTCTTTTTTTACCAGTAATTTTCAAACAACAAAATTGAGTAATAACTCTATTACATTATTTGGGGGCTAAATATCATAACTGTATTGTGTTGTGTAAAAAGACTGCATTTAATTGCATTCAATCAACAGTAACTCGATACCAACTAAACTGTAATGATTTGCGACTGGTCAGATCCCAATGCAGACACAGAGCATAATTGAACCAGTCTTTATTGACAAAGTAACAAATAAAGCAAGAACAATTTGACATAAAAGCGCTACAAAAATGGAGGGTGGGGCAGGGGGGGGGGGTAGTAATCAAAAGCCAAAGGCGCTACTGACGAGTAATAAAACAGGTACCGGTATGTAAAAATTCTGAAGAGAAGGAAGAAAATAGAAAACTAAGGTGATAAGAGAAAGCAAAAATGCACTGGAATGAAAATAAGAGACAAGGCAAAAAATATGTGGCTTACAGCAGGTGAAGAGTGGAGCAAAGAGGGATGCCAAGAAGACAGTTATGACAAAGAGTATCTGGAGATGAGGAGTTCTACAGGAAGTTACCTTATAGAGAGAAGAAACGCAGGCAAAAGCACAAAGTAAACCACACTCAGCAGCACTAAACAGGAGCAAGACAGAATAGAGTTCAGCAGACAGCAGTATACAAGGGAATGATCGTTTGTCTTTCTCTTATGGGTGCTGAGTTTTAAAAAGGCACCTGATTGCAAATCGAAACCAGGTGCACCTCGTGGCGCCGCTCTCCACTGGCAGTCACGCCGCCTAAAGGAAAAAAGAGAAAACTTTGGGGGCCTCTTCGTTAAGTTAACTCTCCTAACCTTAACCTTTCCTTAACCTTTGTAGAAAACGTCATCGGGTCTAAGGGAGTTGAAAAGGCGCTTTATTTCAAACAATGGAAAAGACAGCACTGTTCAGAATTAAGTCGACTCCTTTTCTTAACTGACGTTATTGGGCAACGGTGGGTGGATTAAATATTGCATGAAGGCACATTTTCTCAGCATTTGAAAAGTCCAAACAACTTTTCCTCCAAGTACTTCTGGATTATCTTGCGTTGATAGAAAAGTTTGACCTCCTCTAAACTTGTCCAACTGTTCACTGTTTCTGTACTTTTTGGCACCACTTCCTATTCTCTAACAAGGAGCTGAAGGGGGAAATTAACAACAGTTGGTCATGTGCATTCAAAAGTTTAAAGTTCACCTGTAAAGGTTATAATGTATTTTAGGTTCATCCTGGAATTTCACCCAAAACAGTATATCCCTAACTTTTTGTGAGTATTGTTTATAATGGCCTTTCATGAAGTCTGCCGAACATTTTTTGTTTGTTTGTTTGTTATCTGGGTTAGCCTGTCTTGTATAATTTTTCCTAGTTGACATACAGTATGCGCATGCATTTGCCTTCACCATCACCTATAATTGAAATTGGATTGACTTTCATACGATACTTTTACTTTTTATTTGACTGAGTTGATGTAACGGTTCATGGTTCCATAAAATTTATCTCAGGAAGGACCTACTCACTTTCGACCATCCTTTGGGTAACAGTTAATTGATCATCACAAATCTGCCCATAAATTGAGCTCAGTATAGTACCAAAGTTGAATCCATCCTACTCATACTGAATGAACTAATGTTTGGAAAAGTTTAAAACATTGATGAAGAAGTCAATAAACAACATGATCTTTTCATTAAAAGCAACACTTGTTTCATAGCTCAAGGAACCAGTGGAGTAAGAGGCTTGATAAGTTTACAAATATGAATATGAAATAAATGTATCTGTCTATTGTGGGCAGCGCATC
Source organism: Phycodurus eques (assembly GCF_024500275.1). Classification (NCBI taxonomy): domain Eukaryota; kingdom Metazoa; phylum Chordata; class Actinopteri; order Syngnathiformes; family Syngnathidae; genus Phycodurus; species Phycodurus eques. The sequence goes on along the minus strand of NC_084526.1, from coordinate 29,817,063 downwards.
ACTCACCTGTGTATTCTGTAGTGTAATATACAACCCCAATTCCAATGAAGTTGGGACATTGTGTTAAACATAAATAAAAACAGAATACAATGATTTGCAAATCATGTTTAACCTATATTTAATTGAATACACTACAAAGACAAGATATTTAATGTTCAAACTGATCAACTTTATTGTTCTTAGCAAATAATCATTAACTTAGAATGTTATGGCTGCAACACGTTCCAAAAAAGCTGGGACAGGGTCATGCTTACCACTGTGTTGCATCACGTTTTCTTTTAACAACATTCAATAAATGTTTGGGAACTGAGGACACTAATTGTTGAAGCTTTGTAGGTGGAATTATTTCCCATTCTTGCTTCAGCTGTTCAACAGTCCGGGGTCTCCGTTGTCATATTTTACGCTTCATAATGCGCCACACATTTTCAATAGGAGACAGGTCTGGACTGCAGGCAGGCCAGTCTAGCACCCTCACTCTTTTACTACGAAGCCACGCTGTTGTAACATGTGCGGAATGTGGTTTGGCATTGTCTTGGTGAAATAAGCAGTGGCGTTCATGAAAAAGATGTTGCTTGGATGGCAGCATATGTTTCTCCAAAACCTGTATGTTCCTTTCAGCATTAATGGTGCCTTCACAGATGTGTAAGTTACCCATGCCATTGGCACTAACACATCCCTATACCATCACAGATGCTGGCTTCTGAACTTTGCATCAATAACAGTCCAGATGGTTATTTTCCTCTTCTTTTCCTCTTTGGCCCGGAGTCCACAATTTCCAAAAACAATTTGAAATGTGGATTCGTCAGACCGCAGAACACTTTTCCACTTTGCCTCAGTCCATCTTAGATGAGCTTGGGCCCAGAGAAACCGACGGCGTTTCTGGCTGTTGTTGATAAATGGCTTTTGCTTTGCATAGTAGAGTTTCAAGTTTCACTTACGGATGTAGCGCCAAACTGTATTTACTGACATTGATTTTCTGAAGTGTTCCTGAGCCCATGTGATGATATCCTTTACACATTGATGTCAGTTTTTCATGCAGTGCAGCCTGAGGGATCGAAGGTCATGGGCATTCAATGTTGGTTTTCGGCCTTGCCGCTTACATGCAGTGATTTCTTCAGATTCTCTGAACCTTTTGACGATATTATGGACCGTAGATGATGAAATCCCTAAATTCCTTGCAATTGTAAATTGAGGAACACCGTCCTTAAACTGTTCGATTATTTTCTCACGCACTTGTTCACAAAGAGGTGAACCTCGCCCCATCTTTGCTTGTGAATGACTGAGCAATTCAGGGAAGCTCCTTTTATACCCAATCATGGCACCCACCTGTTCCCAATTAGCCTGTTCACCTGTGGGATGTTCCAAACAGGTGTTGTAACATCCCACAGGTGAACAGTACATAGATGAATCAGTACCCACAGGTACTGATTCATCTATGTACTGTCTTTAATGTTCCCAATATGAACTAATTTGATTGTTTGATGGCATGTTTTGCATTGCTATAAATTTAGACACAGGGTACAACCGATGTGTCTAAGTACGTCCATGTCTCAAATGCTCAAATGAACTCAGTTATTGTGAGACACACAGCGCTATTAAAGGTACCTATACTTATTTGGTGCTGGACCAATTCAAACCAAGTCACAAGTGTTAACGGTAGCTCTCAGTCAGCAAACTGCCGGTCAAATCAAAATTATGTTTATATACTGCTATATTGATTCTCCAATTACATTTAATTGAGCCACGTAATTACTGCCTGGATTATGTTCTTAGCAAGCTGGATTTTTTAGATTGAAGTCATTAGATTTATGGATTTGGCTGTCGCCACAGTGAGGTTTTCTCAGTCATTAGAATTCCCACCTTGGGTATTTTCCTGGGTCATTGGGGCTCCAGCATGACTTGTACTTGTTTGCTGCATAGAAGATTCTGGAAAATTGAGATCGAATCAAATTTTGAAAAAGCAGTTCTGAACAAACTACCAGAAACAACTTCCCCCATTAACACGGAGTGCTTAAAATGCTTGTGTGTATGTATGATCTATGCGCAAAAAGGATAAGAATCAATCAAACATTAGCTACAGTAAACTTGAATAACATTTTCCTTGCAGGTATACAGCATCTCACCGTTGGTTTAGGGACTTACTGCCAACTATTGAATCGATAGTATCATCTCAATATTCAATGATTTCGCTGTGTCATGCTTTATGGCAATGTAGACCTTTTTCTTAAAGCAAAGACTAATCTTTACATTATCTGGAGCAATTTTACAAAACATGCCTGCTCCTCTACAGCCCACATTTAAATTCACCGATCCACCACACACATACACACACACGCGCGCACACGCACACACAAGTCCATCCATCCATTTTCTGAACCGCTTATCCTTACTAGGGTCACGGGAGTGCTGGAGCCTATCCCAGCTATCTTCGGGCATGAGGCGGGGTACACCCTGAACTGGTTGCCAGCCAATCGCAGGGCACACATAAACAAACAACCATTCGCACTCACATTCACACCGACGGGCAATTTTAGAGTCTTCAATCAACCTACCACGCATGTTTTTGGGATGTGGGAGGAAACCGGAGTGCCCGGAGAAAACCCACGCAGGCACGGGGAGAACATGCAAACTCCACACAGGCGGGCCGGGGATTGAACCCGGTCCTCAGAACTGTGAGGCAGACGCTCTAACCAGTCGTCCACCGTGCCGCCCACACACAAATCAAAATTGCCTTTTTTAGTGTTTTAGGTTTACAGTGTTCTGATGTTCTTGTTTAAAGTTGAAATCATCATGAGCAGAAAGGAGCCAAAAGAACAAAGTCAAATGATTTTATTAAGTTTAATATTTTTACTCAGCACAACAGCAGAATTATCCATCCATCCATTTTCTGAGCCACTTCTCCTCACTAGGGTCACGGGCGTGCTGGAGCCTATCCCAGCTGTCATCGGGCAGGAGGCGGGGTACACCCTGAACTGGTTGCCAGCCAATCGCAGGGCACATAGAAACAAACAACCATTCGCACTCACAGTCATGCCTATGGGCAATTTAGCGTCTCCAATTAATGCATATTTTTGGGATGTGGGAGGAAACCGGAGTGCCCGGAGAAAACCCATGCAGGCACGGGGAGAACATACAAACTCCACACAGGCGGGGCCGGGGATTGAACCCGGGTCCTCAGAACTGTGAGGCTGACACTCTAATCAGTCGGCCACCGTGCCGCCACAGCAGAATTAGATGTATTTAAAAATGTGAACGCGGTACTCTGTTTAATACAGTATTTTCAAGCATTATGCTGTTGCCCTATTCATATGTATTTTTCTTAGTGCCTCAAAATACAATATGCTGGATGACAAATATGGAATCCTAGTCCATCTCCATGATGGGCATCTTAAACATAACACTTTAGAATAATATGTATTAATAAAAAATAATGAAAATATGGCATTTAGGTTCTTAATTTCTTTTCTGCACTCCCTAGACATTTCCCACCTGCCCCGTATCATGGAATCCAATATTTCTTTCACAGTTATAATTGGATGATTAAAAAAGATAAATAGTGCTATCAGGGAGTTATAAAACAATATGTATGTTTATTGTAGTTTTTGTTATTGTTGTTTCTAATATTGCAGTGCAACATATTGATGTGTTAATATGTTTTGAATAATTTTGATATTCTAAATAAGGCACATTTTTACAGAAACTGAGCATTATTAAAATAAAACAGGCATCCGTCTGATACAGTTTATTAGATTGTGCCAGTGTAGCTACTGTTCCGGCTGCCAGTGAGGGTATCTTGAGAGCATGTAGTGAAGTCAGAAATTTGTGACTTGAATACGATTTTGCTTTGAGGGTAAAATTAAAGGCAATTCTCTCACTCCATTATCCTCACTTTAATAGAATATTTTCATGCATTATCTTGATGACTAGATTTAGTTTAATAAGGGCCTTCTTCCCAAGTTTCCAATAGGCATTCCCTGTGTAACATGTAACCTTCTTGTTGAGGGTAAGCGCTTCTGCTCTGCTGGCTTTACTGTATCATAATCAAAACTCCCCATTCGACATTGTCTTAAAGAGGAAAACATCGATCCATCCATCAATCCATTTTCTACCACTTATCCAAGGTCGGGTCGCGGTTGCAGTAGCTTTAGCAGGGACGCCCAGACTTCCCTCTCCCCAGCCACTTCATCCAGCTCTTCCGGGGGGATCCTGAGGCGTTCCCAGGCCAGCCGAGAGAGGTAGTCTCTCCAGCGTGTCCTTGGTCGTCCTCTGGGTCTCCTCCCGGTGAGAAATGCCCGGAACACCTCACCGGGGAGGCGTCCGGGAGGCATCTGAAGCAGATGGCTCCTCTCGTACTCGGAGGAGCAGTGGCTCTACTCTGAGATCCTCCCGGATGACCGAGCTTCTCACCCTATCTCTAAGGGAGAGCCCGGACACCCTGCGGAGGAAACTCATTTCGGCCGCTTGTATCCGGGATCTTGTTGTTTCGGTCACGACCCACAGCTCATGACCATAGGTGAAGGTAGGAACGTAGAGCGACTGGTAAATTGAGAGCTTCGCCTTTCGACTTAGCTCCTTCGGCTTAGCTCCTTCTTTACCACAACGGACGTAGAGCGACTGATAAATTGAGAGCTTCGCCTTTCGGCTTAGCTCCTTCGGCTTAGCTCCTTCTTTACCACAACGGACCGATACAAAGTCCGCATCACTGCAGACGCTGCACCGATTCGCCTGTCGATCTCCCCGTTCCATTCTTCCCTCACTCGTGAACAAAACCCCAAGATAGGGCAGGATCACATCCCCAACCTGGAGAGGGCATGCCACCATTTTCTGACTAAGGACCATGGTCTCAGGTTTGGAGGTGCTGATTCTCATCCCAGCCGCTTCACACTCGGCTGCGAACTGCTCCAGTGAGAGTTGGAGATCACGGCTTGATGAAGCCAACAGAACCACATCATCTGCAAAAAGCAGAGATGCAATACCGATGTCATCAAACCAGACCCCGTCTACGCCTCAGCTGCGCCTTGAAATTCTGTCCATAAAAGTTATGAACAGAATCGGTGACAAAGGGCAGCCTTGGCGGAGTCCAACCCAAACCGGGAACAAGTCCGTCTTACTGCCAGATATGCGGACCAAACTCTGACTCCGGTCGTACAGGGACCAAACAGCCCTTATCAGGGGTTTCGGTACCCCATACTCCCGAAGCACCCCCCACTGGACTCCACGAGGGACACAGTCGAACGCCTGCTGAGGGTGTAGAGCTGGTCCACTGTTCCACGGCCAGGACGAAAACCACACTGCTCCTCCTGAATCTGAGATTCGGTTTCCCGACGGACCCTCCTCTCCAGCACCCCTGAATAGACCTTACCAGGGAGGCTGAGGAGTGTGATCCCCCTGTAGTTGGAACACACCCTCCGGTCCCCCCTCTTAAAAAGGGGGACCACCACCCCAGTCTGCCAATCCAGAGGCACTGTCCCCGATGTCCACACGATGTTGCAGAGGCGTGTCAACCAGGACAGCCCCACAACATCCAGAGCCTTTAGGAACTCCGGGCGAATCTCATCCACCCCCGGGGCCTTGCCACCGAGTAGCTTTTTAACCACCTCGGTGACCTCAAACTCAAAGATAGCAGAGCCCGCCTCAGAGAACCCAGACTCTGCTTCCTCATGGGAAGGTGTGTCAGTAGAATTGAGGAGGTCTTCGAAGTATTCTCGCCACTGACTCACAACGTCCCGAGTCGAGGTCAGCAGCGCCCCATCCCCACTATACACAGTGTTGGTGGGTGGTGCACTGCTTTCCTCTCCTGAGATGCCGGATGGTGGACCAGAATTTCCTCAAAGCCGCCCGGAAGTCTTTCTCCATGGCCTCACCGAACTCCTCCCATGCCCAAGTTTTTGCTTCAGCGACCACCAAAGCTGCATTCCGCTTGGCCAGCCGGTACCCATCAGCTGCCTCAGGAGTACCACAAGCCAAAAAGGCCCGATAAGACAACTTCTTCAGCTTGACGGCATCCCTCTCCGCTGGTGTCCACCAACGGGTTCGGGGATTGCCGCCACCACAGGCACCGACCACCTCACGGCCACAGCTCTGATCAGCTGCCTCGGCAATAGAGGCGCGGAACATGGTCCACTCGGACTCAATGTCCCCCGCCTCCCCCGAGACGTGGGTCAAGTTCTGCCGGAGGTGGGAGTTGAAACTCCTTCTGACGGTGGATTCCGCCAGACGTTCCCAGCAGACCATCACAATAAGTTTGGGGCTGCCACGTCGGACCGGCATCTTCCCCCACCACCGGAGCCAACTCACCACCAAGTGGTGATCAGTTGACAGCTCCGCCCCTCTCTTCACCCGAGTGCCCAAGACATGTGGCCGCAAGTCCGATGACACGACCACAAAGTTGATAGTCGAACTGCGACCTAGGGTGTCCTGATGCCAAGTGCATGTGTGGACACCCTTATGCTTGAACATGGTGTTCGTTATGGACAATCCGTGATGAGCTCAGAAGTCCAATAACAGAACAACGCTCGGGTTCTGATCGGGGTGGCCGTTCCTCCCAATCACGCCCTTCCAGGTCTCACTGTCATTGCCCACGTGAGCTTTGAAGTTCCCCAGCAGAACGATGGAGTCCCCAGCAGGAGCGCTCTCCAGCACTCCCTCCAAGGACTCCAAAAAGGGTGGGTACTCTGAACTGCTGTTTGGTGCATAGGCACAAACAACAGTCAGGACCCGTCCCCCCACCCGAAGGCGGAGGGAGGCTACCCTCTCGTCCACCGGGGTGAACCCCAACGTACAGGTGCCGAGCCGCGGAGCAATAAGTATACCCACACCTGCTCGGTGCCTCTCAACGTGGGCAACTCCAGAGTGGAAGAGAGTCCTACCCCTCTCGAGAGGACTGGTACCAGAGCCCAAGCTGTGTGTGGAGGCGAGTCCGACTAGATATAGCCTCTCGACCTCACACACCAGCTCGGGCTCCTTCTCTGCCAGAGAGGTGACATTCCACGTCCCTAGAGCCAGCTTCTGTAGCCGGGGATCGGATCGCCAAGGTCCCTGCCTTCGGCCACCGCCCAGCTGGCACTGCACCCGACCCCTATGGCCCCTCCCACAGGTGGTGAGCCCATGGGAAGGGGGACCCACTAAGAGGAAAACAATCTACTAATTATAATTTTATACGTTTCTCCAATTCTTATTCTTAGCCCTGCTATAGAGTTAGTCTTTTACATTCTCTTTATGTCCTCAAGCTTTGTTTCTGTATTTGTTTATTTGTTCATCTTCCTTCCTTCTTTCTCTCTGTGTACTTGCTACATGCCTGATGGATGCAGCTCTAATAACCACTGAAGGATGGTCACAGCTTTGTATCGTCTCCCTGACTTATTTCTACCTCTGGGAGCTGTAAGGGCTACCATGTGAGGATTAAATGTAATTAAGTAATCTTCGAGCATGTGCTTTTTTCCAAAATTCCCAGTGAGAAGGAAGAGTATGTCGGGAAAAGGGGTCATGATAAATTGGCCTTGTATTCCATGTGAATCACTCAAGACTTTGAAGCGCTTCAGAGTTTGTATTACTGATGTTTGTCTTCAAACAGCAATGTGCATAGTTTATAGAAAGAAAAAAAAATGTGTTTCAACACTGGCCATTTGAGAATATACAGTACAGTACGTTATCCCTTTGTTGTTGTTGATTTCATGTGATCACTCGCAAGTCTATTTTCAGTCATGTAAACATGTTCCATTGTTAGTTTTTTCTTTTTTATTCTGTTTACAAGCTTTGTATCCAGCTTACTCATTTTTCCAGAATATTGAATTAATATTTGTCTTTCATTATGGGCTTCTAAATGTGTCAATCATCAAAAAAAGTAGAGAAGCAAAATCTACAAAAAGTTTTTTGTTGAAGTTCCGTTATTGGCATATATACCCATACATGCTAAGTATTAGTGGTGTAACGTATAATTCATCATATTGATTTATATTCCTACAATCCAATTGGATCGATCTGTGCTCGGCAAGTTAGCCTTCCGGTCACAAATATATCGATTTAATTAATTTTAAAAGGTAATCAATCGACTGTATCGATACTAGGAAATAACACACTGGATTTAAGCATGGCAGGCTTTATGCGGAGGTGTGTATGTGCTGTATTACCAATAAAAATATTGTAATTCCTTTTTGCTTGATTTTTCAGTTTCCACACTTTAGTTAGCACTGTCAAGGCAATTCTATTTTTCGTCTCTTTTCTTCGTTTCATTTTCTACGTTCCACATCTAGTCACTACTTTCCATAGTGCCAAGAGTGGTTGGCCAAGACACCACAGTATGTGTGTGTGTTGTTTTTTAAGCACTTTTTTTTTTTTTTTTTTTTTAAAGTTTAAGACAGGCGGCACGGTGGACGACTGGTTAGAGTGTCAGCCTCACAGTTCTGAGTACCGGGGTTCAATCCCCGGCCCGACCTGTGTGTTCTCCCCGTGCCTGCGTGGGTTTTCTCCGGGCACTCCGGTTTCCTCCCACATCCCAAAAACATGCATTAATTGGAGACTCTAAATTGCCCGTAGGTGTGAATGTGAATGTGAGTGTGATTGGTTGTTTGTTTGTATGTGCCCTGCGATTGGCTGGTAACCAGTTCAGGGTGTACCCCGCCTCCTGCCCGATGATAGCTGGGATAGGCTCCAGCACGCCCGCGACCCTAGTGAGGAGAAGCGGCTCAGAAAATGGATGGATGGAAGTTTAAGACATCCATCATGGCAGATGAGAAGGAGGCTAAATTATCGTTAAGGATGCGTGTGTGTGACTTTGAAGCCTTTCAAGCTGGTTAGTTTAGCTTAGCTTGCTTGCCGATAACAACAATAGCAGATTACCCTCGAGGGGAAACTTGTTTGAATAAGAATGTTATTCCTAAAAGATTTTTCTCATGAAAACCTCACAGTGCTACGTTTCTAGCCGTGACTATTTAACTGTTTAGAAGAGTGATTCTAAAACTTTGGATCCAAGGATTCCCTTACAAGAATAAACAAGAATCTAAGAAATTTCACCGGCACTCTCCAGAATGCAGGTATTTATTTCACAGTCACATTGGATGCATTTTTGGCTAAAATGTTAATGAACTAATTTCCTGCCACTGAATCGTTTTGGATCGTATCGTTCTAAATGAACCAATATTAACCTTAAATCGAATCGGCAACCACAAATGGTGGTACGAATCGAATTGTTGCTAAAACGAATCATTCCACCTCGAGTAAGTATTGTATAATATTGCATACAAGTGGGAATGTATGTAATTTACATTCACTCTTGATAAACTTCACCTTTTCTATATGATTTTCCAATATTGTGCCTATTTTCAGACTGTAAATGGTATGACACTGTTATTGTCTACATATGTAAATTAGGCTGTGTAGATTACAAGAAAAATAGAATAAATGCTTTATCTGTCTAGTCTAGTGTGAGTTTAAGGAACTGTAATACGGCTATCGTAGGTTACAGTGCGTTCCACTTTTAAGACACCTTGTATAAATTAAAACAATTCATAAGTGTATAACATTGCGTGAATACCTGCAGATACACAGAAACACAAAATATTAGTTTTCAGAATCATTTAACATATTGAAACTGACTCAATAAGAATGTAGGACTCATTTAGCACAGGTGCTCACAGCCGTGATGATGTAACAACATTATAGAGCACAAGTCCTTTCTTTGTTCTATCTCTGCTTGTCAAAAACAATTCACGTTAAGTTTTGAAGAATTTGTAATTTCGACTTTGAATTTCAATCATTCAATGAAAGTTATGGATCTGCCTCTAAATCTTAAGACTGCTCGATTATATTGTAGTAATGAAGATTATTTAGCATTTTATCTGTTTGCGAGCAGCCTCCTTTTGTTTGAGCCTCGTCAGAAGGGTTTAGATTCTTGCTCTGTAATTCTTACATTTCAATGAATAATGGAGGAGACTTTCAGAGCGAAGGTGCATAATACACTTCTGAAGCCCATGGTTTCCAATTAGGAGTGTGGATTGGTGCCAGAGCACATGTTTTTTCCATTGTATTTGTTGGCACTTTTGAGACATACCCTCCTGAAGAATTAATGAGACCAGCAAACAAAGCAGTACTTGCCAGAGATATTTCATGCTGCCTTCACAAGTTTGCCACTGTGTAGCAAGAGATTGTCACATCGCATGCCCGTACGCAGCTGGTTCTGTAAATGGCTGAGGGAGCAGCATCCATTTATATCTGCAACATCTTTCTAACTGCTTTGCTATGTGATATGACTCACCACTTCTTATAGTTTACCATCAATACAAAAATACTCAACACTGGTCAATCTTTTGTTTTACTGATTTTGTATTCTAAACTAAATCAACTTTTATTCTTGAGGAACCTACTTTACATTAAAATGCCTCTAGGCACTGCAGTCTTTTTCACTTTGTTTACAAAGAAAACAAGACCGGTACATTAGACAGAGATTGTTTTGTTATACAACCTATATCAAATAAATTAAACACAAGTTCTTTGGCTTTCCACCTAATATACCGTTTTCGTTCTTTTTTAGAGACTATAGACTCCAACGGTGCATAGTACCAAGCAGCTAACCTTCAATGTATCGTGACAAAACTTGAGTAACTGTGTTTTTGCAAAGTGTTCATGTTACCCCATGCCAAGATGTTACTTTGGTCTTCGGACTACATCTGCATTTTTTTCTATTTTCTTTTCTTTTGTTTTTGTCTGCATATTGCATGGTACCACCTGTAGTCTGGCCCAGTAGGACAATGCATTTGTGTGTTCACACGAAAGCATTTGTGTGTTCACATGTCTGGTGAATATCAAATATTAAAATCTTCATATTATTATTTAACATTAAAAAAAGCAATACTAACAAAAAACACTGCTGCAGAAAAATGATGAGCTATTAATTAATACCATGTAGTTTTTTCTAAGGAGTTTGAACATAAGTTGAGTGACACTTAGCCTCGTTGTGTGTTGAAAATAAGATTCTGCAGAACAAATATAAAACAACAGTTGCACTCTGCTGCACGTGTAGTTATTAAGAGGCTGGTGATTGTGAGACATGCACAGTCAAACACTTCATAGAGCCAATGTGTCAATTAATATACTCTTTGTGGCACGCAAATGGGCTGCACAAACAAATGCTGACACACAAAGTCCTGTGCAATTCCTCTGTTGATCTAATGACATGGGAAGTCATTGAGTGCATTGTAAAACGTGTCCATTGTTTATTGACGCCAGTCTTTAAAGCTATAATGGTTTCAATTACAGTGGTGATGGTTTAAAAAAAAGCCATAAATGATTGACCACATTTATTCTTGTTTTATCACACTATAACAATAGCAAACACTAGAAATTGTGATTTGGAGTGATCACTTGCTGGCTGGCAACAGCTTGGCTGTGCAAAATATCCTGTGTGTGATAATTAATGGCTATACTTCAGCTTGCCCATCTTCATGGGAAAGCTCCCCAGTGTCCTTGAGCATCCTACAGAGGTCAGCTTCCACAGGTTTGTCCCTCTTTTTTCCCGCTCTCTCATTCTTTGGCTGTCTTGTTAATAAGTCTGTACTCGCTCAGCACCCATGGCAAGGCAAATAACAGGCACTTTTGTAGGTCGGGCAAATTACACGACATGTCATGTTGGTGGTGTCCCAGGTAGCAGGGCACATGGGAATGGGAGATTTACTGGCTTTAATTACATTTCTCTTGCTGGCCGTTGAGGAGAAAGGAATTAAATGGGACTGTTTCCTTAATCAGCTCTCACTCTGTGGGTAACCATCCTGGCATTCCAAATGAAAAAGTGCATTGATGCGTAAAGTCTATGCTGCATCCAGTCATGCTTATGCGGTCAACAATAGTACTGGTTGTGTGTGGGTGTGTGTGTGTGTGCGTGCGTGCGGGTGTGTGTGTGTGTGTCTGGATTCAAGTTTAGAGGATGGACTTCTCAGAGTGCTCTTTAGTTTATATGAAGAGCTGGATGGAAATGTGTTCCTGTTGATTGCTGTCCTTGGAAGGTGAACACTTGCTGGAAGTGGTGTTGTAGTAAAATAGTTTCAATATGAGTAACATGAACTCTATGCGTGGGCACAAAACTGCATGGTTATGCAGAGAAGCGAGTAGCTAAAAAATCGAATGCCTTATGAAACAATTTTATCCATCCATCCATTTTCTGAGCCGCTTCTCCTCACAAGGGTCGCGGGCGTGCTGGAGCCTATCCCAGCTATCATCGTGCAGTAGGCGGGGTACACCCTGAACTGGTTGCCAGCCAATCGCAGGGCCCAAACAAACAAACAACCATTCTCACTCACAGTCACACCTACAGGCAATTTAGAGTCTTCAATTAATGCATGTTTTTGGGATGTGGGAGGAAACCCACATTTTCTCCGGGCACTCCGGTTTCCTCCCACATCCCAAAAATATGCATAAATTGGAGACTCTAAATTGACTGTAGGTGTGATTGTGAGTGCCAATGGTTGTCTGTTTGTATGTGCCCTGCGATTGGCTGGCAACCAGTTCAGTGTGTACCCCGCCTCCTGCCCGATGACAGCTGGGATAGGCTCCAGCACGCCCGCGACCCTAGTGAGGATAAGAGGCTTAGAAAATGGATGGATGGATATTATTAGCACTTCTGCCTCACAGTTCCAGCTCAGGCCTTCCGGTGCGGATGTTTTCATGCTCTTCCAGTGATGGTGTGGGTTTTCCCTGGGTATTACAAGCTTCCCCCCATCCTCCAACACATTCATGCTGGGTTAATTGAATACTCTAAATTGTCCCTAGGTGTGAATGTGAGCGAGAATTACTATTTATCTGTACGTGCCCTGTGATTGACTGTGGTTACTAGTCCAGGGTGTACCCACCCTCCGCTCTCGCCAGAAGTCAGCTGGGGTAGACTCGAGCTCACCCGCAATCTTAATGGTGTCAAGCAGAATAGAAAATGGATGGATGGCAAGATAATTGGAACTATGTGCAAATGTCACTATTTTTCTGATACGTTTATTACTATTCTAATCACTTGGTATTTTCTCCATGGTTCTTTCATTTAATTTTCCATTAGTTACTTCCGTGTCACTCTTACTCCGCTTCAGCATTCATTTTTTCCTTTGGATGCACTGGGAGATGGCCAAGCTACAGCTGAGAATTTACTGCCCCATCAGATTCTTCTAATGTATAAAGTAGAGTGTAATGGCTATTGAACAGGAGAGAGTTATGATGCAAGGTATTTATACCCTTGGCCCCTGAGTCCGATAACATGATATTGAGATTGAGCTGCCCGCCAAGCAATGAGTGAGTCGAGGAATACCGGACATTCCACAGACACACACACACACACACACATGCACACACACACACACACACGTTCACACAAAGGCAGAACAGGGAACGGCGCTCCTATAAATGAAATACGGCTAGTGCAGTGCAAGATAAAAAGGTCCAGAGGTAAGGTACCATATTAATCCTGATGTATTATGACATTGTAATGTCATAGGTCATGAAATATCTGGGATGGGATTGGTAAGGATGAAGCCATGACCTTTAATCCAAGGCTGTAGTTGAGGTTAAATTTGATGAGGCTTGACCTTGTTCCTCAGAGAAGGAAAGGTGTGAAAGCCAATAAAAGTTAAAACTCATGTGGGATTAGGCCAGGGAAGGACTGGTGTATGAGTCTGTGTGCTCTGTACATGTGTGTGTACGTGTCTGCTAGCAATGGCGGTGTGTTTGTAAACACAGGAGTGAAACCTGAGAGGCTGATGATCCTCTGTTTGGTGTTGACACTTAAGAGGGCAGTACCACAGTGTGGATCAATAGCTGAAAGTGTTGGATAAGAGCCACACACACACACACACACACACACACAGTCCCATGCCAGTATATAAAGATATAAGGAGCAGTAGTCAGTTAGAAGTTAAAAACAGCTGTATGATAAATGATTGCAGAAGGCAAAAACAGCACTTCGCCTCCACTGTAGCTGGTGCTGAGATCAGAGTTGCTGCTATTACAAAACATGTGCAAACAGAGACCAAATTTGACCTTGCTTACTAAATGAATGGTTTATATCAATGGATGTGGAGCAAGATATCAGTCTTACACCATAACACTGACTGTCACACTTGGATGGAAGATTTTGTCCTTGTTACATGTACTTATTCTTATTCTTCCGCTAAAGTGAAGAACAAAATAAAGCAAAGAAAAAATGACAAATGTAAAGGTTTCACGAGAAACCTCGCATGTGAAGAATTTAGGTCAAAGGAGACAATTTAGACTCCGGGCCATATTTGTCTGGATGTAGGGAGGTAGGTAGATAGATAGATAGAGTCATATCGTGATACGGAGATACAGTGATTGGAAGGCCTCACATATCAGCTGATATTGGACACAACAGGTTAATAGAAAGCCTGCTACCATTATTATGATAGAGCCAGTGTATGCTTTTCTAATTATCCTTGTGGATCATTTTATATGCATGCTTGCCTTGTGTGGGTGCGTTTTGTAATTCGAAATTGGAGTCAGGATCACCCAGGCGGTGCCCAATCACAATCATCCACCGCAGGGGAAAACAGTCTCCATTCTCAAACAGATTTCCCTGGTATTTCTTTTGGATTAGATTCCATGGCCGTGTTCTCGCTTGCATCACAATATGCGTTTTCCTGCCTTCAACCTTTCAAATGACCTCCTGCTCCCATATCCTTTCATTCTTAAGCCCTAGCAACATTCAATTCTATGAGCTGTGCTGAGATAGTTGAGCCAATTGACCAAGCAGGACTATCTTCAAATTTGTTCCTGTTGTTTTCAAACAGGCGGCACGGTGGACGACTGGTTAGAGCATCAGCCTCACAGTTCTGAGGACCCGGGTTCAATCCCCGGCCCCGCCTGTGTGGAGTTTGCATGTTCTCCCCGTGCCTGCATGGGTTTTCTCCGGGCACTCCGGTTTCCTCCCACATCCCAAAAACATGCATTAATTGGAGACTCTAAATTGCCCGTAGGTGTGACTGTGAGTGCAAATGGTTGTTTGTTTGTATGTGCCCTGCGATTGGCTGGCAACCAGTTCAGGGTGTACCCCGCCTCCTGCCCGATGACAGCTGGGATAGGCTCCAGCACGCCCGCGACCCTAGTGAGGAGAAGCGGCTCAGAAAATGGATGGATGGATGTTTTCAAACACCAGCAAGCCACTTGTGATAAACATGCATCTTTGTCCCCATGTTTCAAGCAGACAGATGTGCATATTCATTTTAAACTGTAGTTCCCACTACAGAAATTAAATCCATTACTCTACAACAACTATATTCCTGACAAAAAAAACATTAAATACATAATTCTGTCAAGCCATCAAAAATATCCAATCAGCCAGGTGTAGCTTTTTTGTTTGCAAAAGCCAATAACAGGCGGCACACTGGCCTTTACTGAGGGACAATAACTGATCAGAGACATCTGTTTTTTTCATACTGTCAAAGTAAAAGAGATAAAGATGAATTATATACAAATATAGTGCATGGGCGGCACGGTGATCGTCTGGTTACCACATCTGCCTCACAGTTTTGCCGACTCGGGTTCAAATCCCGGTCCCGCCTGTGTGGAGTTTGCATGTTCTCCCCGTGCTTGCGTGGGTTTTCCCCGGGTACTCCCACATCCCAAAAACATGCAGGGTAGGTTAATTGAAGACTCTAAATTGCCCGTAGGTGTGAATGTGAGTGTGAATGATTGTTTGTTTATATGTGCCCAGCGATTGGCTGGCGACCAGTTCAGGGTGTACCCCGCCTCTCGCCCGAAGATAGCTGGAATAGGCTCCAGCACGCCTGCGATCCTAGTGAGGATAAGCGGAACGGAAGATGAATGAATGAAAGCTAATAACAACATGTGGCAAATGTGATGGTACGCAGGGCTATTGGACTACTTTTATAGATGCATGATTTTATGATTTCATGCCACGTTCACACAAAATACACACAGACACCTTTATTTAATGAATTTAATCATTTCAAGAGATGATATGATTCAGACATGTTTGTCATATTTGGAACGCTTCTTTAACATACTGTCTGAAAACAAAAAAAAAAAACTATTCATCCAGTAACTGTATGGAGGGCAAGGGAGACACAACTCCCAATTATTCCGAATTATTCCTCCTGTGTCATTGTGTTGCAACTAATAACAAAGGTAGTCCACTTGCCCCAGCTCCCTGAATAATAAAGCATACTTGAAGAACTTGGTCAATGTTTAGCTACTTTGCATAATATGCTGACGTTCTCAGCATTTTCCTACTTTTGGCTTCCACTTGTGTCCTATCCAAACTCCTTCTCTCTCATCAAGCTGAAAATGTGTTCCTGAGCAAAGAATTGAAGAGCTTGATTGACCCCAGAGGCCATTTATGAGATGTGTGCCACTCTGGAAACAACAAAACAACTTAAGCCTGTTAGCATCTTGACCCATGTGTGCATGCAATGCTGCATCCCAGCATAACCTGACATGATACTCCTACGACTGTCACACTCGGTCAGATCCAACTAGCTTACTCTTGCGGAATGATGAGCTTGAGTATGTACCATGTCCATCCCCTATATATACTGTAAAAATAATTGTGTACAGTGTGTGATTGCCCACCTGAGGTGAGCAGAGCAGCAGCATCAGGTAATGTTTGAGGTTTGCCTGGTTTGGCAGCAGATTTGCTCAAAGATTTAAGGCTATATCTTGTGTGCTGTCACAACCTGCTGTGAAGCCTCAAGAATACAAGCCTATTTCTGCTCCCGTAAGATCCCCCTGAGACAGAAATCAATACCTTGTCTTCCTTCACAATGCTGACCCAAATAAATAAAAAAATCCATGACAATGTAAAACAAAGGGCAACAAAAAAACAATCAAATGTAGGAAATGATTTTAGCGTATACATGGCTGATATATGATGATGTAAATGTCATTATATTCATCAAAATATGGCTTTCATGATCACTCTGAGGTCAGATCAGTAGAACTAGCGTAATGAAGAAGCCATCACTTGAACTATACATGCACTATATTCATTCATTAATTCATTCATCTTTCATTCCGCTTATCCTCACGAGGGTCGCGGTCGTGCTGGAGCCTATCCCAGCTATCTTCGGGCGAGAGGCGGGGTAAACCCTGAACTGGTCGCCAGCCAATCACAGGGCACATATCAACAAACAACCATTTGCACTCACATTCACACCTATGTGCAATTTAGAGTCTTCAATCAACCTACCATGCATGTTCTTGGGATGTGGGAGGAAACCGGAGTATCCGGAGAAAACCCACGCAGGTACGGGGAGAACATGCAAACTCCACACAGGCGGGGCCAGGATTTAAACCCCGGTCCTCAGAACTGTGAGGCAGATGTGCTAACCAGACGACCACCGTGCCGCCCATGCACTATATTTGTATATAATTCATCTTCATCTCTTTTACTTTGACATTATGAAGAAAACAGATGTCTCTCATCAGTTATTACCCCTCAGTAAAGGCCAGTGTGTGTTGTCGTGGTGTATTCACATTAATATTATCTTGGTTGTGGACCAACAAGTGTCTTAGTTCCAAAATTTGTTAGATAGCCAAAGTAATATTTTGACAAAAATGAATAAAAGTCGTAATTTTTTAGCTGACTGTCACCCACAGAGCAGAATAGACTCTCCAAAACAAGACACAGTGGGGCTGTTTTAATTCAATTTTGCCTCTGTGGGTTTCAGAATTTGTACAGCAATGTTAACGTGTTCTGGTAATATGTGGATGTTTTTATTGTTGTGCATGAGGGTCTATTGCTCCAATTTCCAGATGCAATTTAGTATACGTTATTTGCATAAATGGACATGTTGGTTTCCCTAAATTGTATGGAATATAAGTATAATGTACGGTTCTGTGTTTTATTTAAACACTATTGCCGATGCAAAGCTGTCTGTGTTAGTGTATCATTGACACAGACAGATAGTTCACTAATGTTAATCTCTGGAAAGTTAGAAAGCTTTCTTCCTCTCTTATTGATTTTCGTGGAAACATACCCCCATCAACAATTATAATCCCTTCTGTTCACAAAACCATACTGTTTTCTCCCTAAATGGTTGAGTCACCTGAAAGAATTTTTGTTAAAAAGTGGTATCATGTATTGTAATTAGAATGTTTATCGCGTGCCAGCGCTACATGTAGTGTGGTGGTTTCTTTGCCTTTTCTCCATTCTTAGGGCCAAACTCTCCCATTCATGCAGAAGGTTTTTTAAAATTTTAATTTTTTACATGCCCAGTTTGCGCACCTTTCACATATGCTCATTCTCCCATTCAGACTTATCACCCACCGACCACGCATAACATGGAAATTTGTGCACAACCACCAAAGTGGCATGAATTCTGAGGCTGGCTGAAAATCATGAAGCATGGAGTTTTCCTGAGAATGAAGAATGAATGAATAGAAATCCATTTGGAAAATATACCACACAATATGAAAATATCATCCATAGTGGATGTGTCACTGCCAGTGAGACGTGTGCACCGCTCTGTCTAACACTACACTTTGAAAGAGAGCATGTTTTTATTTTCTTTAAATGCTGCATGACATGAATCCAATAAAAGTAAGCTAATCATAATACTGTGCTAATGACTGAATGCATGTTTGAAGGTCCATCGATACAAAAGCAGGTGTGCCCGCCATTCTACGGCTCAGTGGTGTCCTGAAACCTTCCTTGCACCACAGATCAGGCGAGTCATTTGACGTATTTTACGACCGACAAAGAAATAAAGTAAAACAAATGAATCAATATCTAACTGACCATTGCACCATTAGTATACTGTAGTTGTAATTGTGAGCCCTGCACTTGAAAAAAAAAAAAAACACACGCAGCGGAATAGCGCTACAATCGCAGAGGTGAAAAAAAGTCAGCTGGCGCCGATACTTTTCATCATGTAATATGATATGTTGATGTTTGCCCATCGGCATAATGTGGCAGGGACACATTACGGCCAAGAGCGTAGGTGAGAGTCATGGGCAGGTGTGTCCCGCACCATCAGCACGAGTCAACCATCATCAGGCAGTTCCATTAACTGAATCAAAATGTGCATTATGGTCTTTCACCTTCATGAGGAGCTGGACTTACAACAACCTCTGGAGTGAAGAAGAAAGTCCTTCAGTCAACAGGAGAATGCGCTAGCATATGCACAGGTTCAGAGTTGACAGGAAAGCACACATTTTAGGGTTGCTACACCCAGAGTGCCTGGCATAAGCGTTTGTTAATGACAAATTTGAGTTGACGGGAGAATGGGCATAGTCAGAAAAGCGCGCAGCTGCATGCGCTTTCTGACTTTTTCACACGGGAGATTATTACAGTGGCTGGGACTTGTAAAACAAGATACCGAATTGTGAGAAACTTTTACATTTCAGAAAACAAATGAACAAAAGTTGAAACAAATTTACATTACAGAAAACAAATGAACAAAACACAAAATAAATTTACATTTCAGAAAACAAGTTAACAAAAGCCGAAACACTTACATTTTAGAAAACAAATGAACAAAAGAAGAAACAAATTTACATTTCAGAAAACAAATTACCAAAACAGGAAACAAATTAACTGAAGCCAAAACAAATTACAAGTGACACAAACTGGAAGGGAACGAACAATATCACAGATCGTCGCGATATTACGATTCCTTCATGCATCATTATGATTCCCACGCACTTTCCTGGCAGGACACGCCCTGCTTCAATATTACAGGCTCCAGGACATGTGCCGCTACACTATAATTGGCTGCTTGTATCCTGCTAGAAAACGCCCTGCTGCTTCCAGACGGTAAAAGAAGTATGTGACTTATTAAGTTTGGCGGTGTTAATATAAATGTCATTAACCCTAAAGCCTGCCGAACACTGCGCAACGTGATCGAACCTGACTCGACCGGACCATCGCATAAAAATAAGTGTTGCCGAAGCACCCCCGCACATTTAGCTACTGTATATATGGACGCCCTGCACAGACAGCCTGTATCGGCGGTTGATGCAAAATATACAATATATTGTATTTTATCACATTTCTTAAACCATAAAAAGATACATGAATAGTTAAGGAAGAAGCAGGTTGGTAAAGAGAGAGGATGTTGGCGAGAATTAAAGTGAAAGTGTGAATATTTGAAAGGAAGCTCACCGGCTCCATTCATTTGAACGTACATTCTGGTCACAAACGTTTTCATCCACAGGCGCGTTATACAGTAGTTAAGTATTGATGTAAAACATTTGATGCTTAATATACTATTTATATGGCTTGAGTGTAAAAGTGTTTCAGCTTTTGTTAATTTGTTTTCTGAAATGTAAATTTGTTTTGACTTTTGTTAATTTATTTTTTAAAATGCAAAAGTGTTTCACAATTCATTTTGTTTTGCACTTCCCAGCCACCGGAGAATATGGCCCTTAGTGAATTTAGCAATAAGGAATGCACAGAAAGTCAGTGAAGATCTATTAAGTCACTAACAAACTAGAGTGTTGGCTATTAAGAAATAGATTGGAGGATTGTGTAGGCCTGGGTCAACATATTCATGGCACGTCATAAAAATCTATCTTTATGAGACACTTGAAGATATCTTTAGATCACAGAATAAGGGGCTGTTATAAATAATTTGCACCGTTTCCAACACATTATTGGTGTGGAAAGAAACTGCATACAAGCCAAGAGATTAGTCTACATCAGGGGTGCCCAAACTTTTTGGCTCAGGGGCCACATTGCCGTAAAAAAATTGTCATGCGGGCCAGCATTAATTTGACATGCTACCGACGAGGGGAATGCTTTTTTGTATTTTTATTTTACTGTTTTACTATGCTGTCTGCTGCTAGGTAGATCTTATAACTGCCTGACCGGGATAAATGAAGGTTAAAATAAAAATTAATGAAATGCAAAATAAAGTATTTTTATGAAATTTGACTCAAACTCAAACTTTATTCATCAGAATCAACAAACAACATGTTTGCATTAATGTGAAGGGTGATACTGAGATCTTGACTGCAGTAAATGGGGCAGGTCTGGCTCAAAAGCGGTGGTTTTAATGCGCAAGATGTCACGCAGGTGGGAGTCACTTCGTCTTGTCCTCATGCGGTTCTTGTTCATGTTCATTACTGAGAATGTCTTCTCACACAAGTATGTCGAGCCAAACAAGCTCAACATTTTCTTAGCAAATGTACGAATCTCTTGGAACCTGTCTTTATCCAGCTGCTGGTAAAAGTTGACAAGAGGGAGTTGTTGGTACCGGCTGCGACACTCTGTGTCACACTGCAGCTCAATGAGCTCCAGCTGCAGGTGGGCTGGAACGTCACTAAGATCCACGGAAACGGTTTGGCACATAGAACTTTTTGGTGAATAATACAATGGAGTTTTGTAGCTTTACCTCCTTCTTCGCTTACTTTGTTACACACTAGGGTTGATAATCCACTGTGCTCGCCAACCATGGCAGGTGCGCCTTCCGTAATAATCCCCGTGATTTTATTCCACTTTAATTTTATGTCATGTACGGCGGAACAAACAGAAGGAAATAAATCTTTCCCTCTTGTTTGGTCCTTAAGGCTCTGGAGGTCAAGTAGCTCTTCACGCATGTTCATTTCACTGTCCACTCCTCTAAAAAAAATCAGTAACTGAGCGCTGTCGGATGCATCCGTGCTTTCGTCACAGGCTCACGAAAGAAATTCAATCTCCACTCCTTTTGCGTCCAACTGTCTCTTAATATCAGAAGAAACTTCTTCGCTCCTTCGTGACACAGTGCTACGAGCCAGGAAAACATTGGCGAACTGTTGCTTTTTCTCAGGACAAATGTTCTCCACCATTTTCATTACACAGTCTTTAATAAATTCACCCTCAGTAAAAGGTTTGCAGTGCTTGGCAATCAGCATTGCCACCTCATAGCTCGCCTTTGTTGTATTTTCATTCGACTCACTGGCTCTTGTGAAAAAGTGTTGCTGTGCCGTTAAGCCAGCTTCCAGTTGCTTCAATTTTTCACTGCGTTCGTTCCCAGTTAACTTGTCGTAATTGGCATGTTCCGTCTGGTCGTGCCTCTTTATATTGAACTCCTTGAACACAGCCACAGTCTCTTGGCAAATTAGGCAGACGCAGTTGTTTCTAAACTCAGTGAAAAAATATTCAGACTTCCATTTGTCCTGGAAACGTCGGCCCTCGCTATCAACTTTCCTTTTCTTACTTCCAGTTGCCATTTTAGAAATGGGCAAAAAACAGATCATGCGCAAAATGGCCCCGCGAGAGTTCAGCCACAAGTTTACTGCCATCCTGTGGTGAAATATAAAATTGCGCGTGTATACAGAGGCTTCGGGCCAGTGGAAATATGAACACGGGCCGGATTTGGCCCGGGGGCCGGACTTTGGCCATGTCTGGTCTACATGAAGACGATGCAATGTAGAAATAATGGACTTGAGCGGAGCACCAATGAAAATGCTTCAGAGGGTCACATTTAAAAAGTAACAAAAAAAAAGAAAACTTTCCACAGCTTTGTGTCACATGATCTGTGACTGGTACTGGCGCAAGGACATGGTGCCAGTGCACAACAACTTCCCTCACTCTAAAACTAGCACATCTCTTGAGGGCACACGGGAGATAGCTTGAAATTGATACATCACCAGTGCTCATCTTGGATATACTTTTGACTTAATTTCCCAATTACTTGATTATATATTGGAAATTATTTGTTAATGTTTCCCACTTGCAAGGGTTTGCACCAGTCATTAATTATTTTGAGAGTCGTAGGACAATAAATGACTGGGTGCCGCTTTGATAGATCCCCTCCTGCTGATTCTTTGTCACACAGAGGAATCAAGTGTTGATTCATTCACCACATGTGCACCGAAGGATTTTGATGAGACAAAGACCTCACTTCACTAAAATTACTTTTTATCCACACTGACATGATGTATTTTCAAGTGGTCACATAAAGATTAACTGTATACATTATATTTCAACTTCTCTTTTAGAAGTCATTTTAATGACTAATTGTTTCTGTTTTGTTTTATTTTTTTTAGTTCCCGCATTCTTCATCACTGTCAATTTGTGTATTTTAGTGTAATGTATCTTTTAGTTACTGTGGTGAATACAAATTAACTAAAGTAAAGCTGCATTGTACATAACTGAAGAGTAGCTCCCCTTGTCGCACATAAATAAATTTCAGGCTGCTCCACCAATATTACTTGTATAATCCATGTAAAACGGCCTGTGGTCATCATCCCAGATTTAGAGAGAATATCATCGGAAAGGTTAAACACTACAATAGACTGCCTTTCAATGGGACTCATCACCAACAAGAAATGAGTAAAGAAAAAATAAAAATAGGCATAAATACTACGTGCATACTAGTTAAGAGCTGTCGGGGTCTTGAACCTAGGTCCCCCACGGTGGCAGGCAATGATCTTAACCATAGGCAGGCCAGGCTGGATTTTGCCCTAAAACAAAACCATACTGAGAAATGAAAAAAATATTCTGTGAAAAAAGTGAGACAAAGCTTAACCTAACCCACCAAAGTGATTAGAATTCTCAAACTTGGAGAAAGAAAGGGTCTGTCGATCTCTACCATACAAGCTCTGTTGTGAAACCAGTTGAAGTAATGCCATGGCTTGAGCTTGCATGGCTTCTTCTGGGACTTCATTGATGTGACAAATGAAGGCAGCAGCAAAATTCATAATTCATAAACATGTCTGACAACCTAAAGATGGATGAAAACAAAATGAAATGGAAATCTTTCAGCATATAGCAAAAGATGATCCAAAACATGCTGCCAAAACAACAGAGGAGCAAAAAGTGCAAGGTTTTAGACTGACTAAGTCATTCTCCAAACTTAAATCCTATCGAGCATGCATTTTATCAGAGGAGAGTGAAGGGAGTATTCCCCCAAAACGAACAACTGAAACTGCGGCGAAAGCCTAAAAAAACAACATGAAAGAAGCATACAAATGTCTGCTGTCAGTGGGTCACAGGCTTGATGCAGTTATTGCAAGCTAATGATTTGCAAAGAAATAAGTGTTACTCACACTCACACGCTAGAAGTTTTTAAGGTACACTTTAAATCTGTTCTTTTCTGTGCCACTACTTTTTCTTACCTAGTACAGTTGATTGGTGTTTTTTGTGTTTTTGTGTTGTCACTGTTCTCCTCTCAAAAAAAGAATAATACAAACACTATCAGGCGGCACGGTGGCCGACTGGTTAGAGCGTCAGCCTCACAGTTCTGAGGACCCAGGTTCCATCCCCGGCCCCGCCTGTGTGGAGTTTGCATGTTCTCCCCGTGCCTGCGTGGGTTTTCTCCGGGCACTCCGGTTTCCTCCCACATCCCAAAAACATGCATTAATTGGAGACTCTAAATTGCCCGTAGGTGTGACTGTGAGTGTGACTGGTTGTTTGTTTGTATGTGCCCTGTGACTGGCTGGCAACCAGTTCAGGGTGTACCCCGCCCCCTGCCCCATGACAGCTGGGATAGGCTCCAGCACGCCCGCGACCCTAGTGAGGAGAAGCGGCTCAGAAAATGGATGGATGGAAACACTATCATTGTACAGAATGTATGGTTATGGCTTACTCTTTGAAAAAGAAAAGTGGCAACCAACCCAAACATTCGTCACCATTTATGTTGCAAGAACAAGCCCTTATTGTTCACAATCCACTACTTGTGCAGAGTGTGATAGTGTATATGCAGATACCATACCAACTTGATCACTAGATATGAATAAAATTGTGTGCTTGTTAATATGTTGACATGTTGTGAATGATGTTTTTTTCATGTTCATTTTGTGCTCAGCAAAAGTCATTTCCTGGTTGACTGTGCACTGGTTAACAAAGAAGACTTTATTAAGAGGGGTCGTAGCGCTTCAAACGAGATATTAAATTTGGTATAATTCTATGTTCACAAATACTGGCCTGATGGCCTCTCATTGCAATCAAAAAGATGATGACGTTTATGTTTCAAAATGAATAGCCACACTAAGACAAGAAAATAATTACAGTAAAGCACATTACATTTTTTAGTGTATCAGCAAATGTTTTTATAACATGCTATTTGACAGGTTCTGAAATACTGTTGTATCATCTCTTTCACAGAACAAGTTACACTGGCAGCAAAATGTCCCCCACTAATAAAATTGACATCTGCGTCAGCATTTTAATCTATATTGATGGATAAACAACGTATTTGGTTTCATGAAGATGCTGAATGAAAAGGCATGTTTGTTTTAACATCTAGAGGACTGGTGGAAGACGTACTGAAAATGTGGATTATGGCTATGTTTAATGTGACAACCACCATACCAGTTTTGAAGCTAGAATGTGTCTTTTTTGTACAGTGTGTGTGCGTGTGTGTGTGTGTGTGTGTGTGTGTGTGTGCTAGTTTATCAGTTCATGTTGGAATAACTTAACATATACAGTGGATTTATTTAAGGAGACCATATATGTAGAGGGCGGCACGGTGACCGACTGGTTAGAGCGTCAGCCTCACAGTTCTGAGGACCCGGGTTCAATCCCGGGCCCCGTCTGTGTGGAGTTTGCATGTTCTCCCCGTGCCTGCGTGTGTTTTCTCCGGGCACTCCGGTTTCCTCCCACATCCCAAAAACATGCATGAATTGGAGACTCTAAATTGCCCGTAGGTGTGAATGTGAGTGCAGATGGTTGTTTGTTTCTATGTGCCCTGCGATTGGCTGGCAACCAGTTCAGGGTGTACCCCGCCTCCTGCCCAATGACAGCTGGGATAGGCTTCAGCACGCCCGCGACCCTAGTGAGGAGAAGCGGCTCAGAAAATGGATGGATGGATGGATGGATGGATATATGTAGATGTCTTTGGGAATATGTCTATATATGTCTATGGAATATATATATAATATATTATTATTAAAAGTTTAGACAGATTTGGAATATACTGTATCAGTAATGCCTTTGTCATTTTAAATTCTTTATAGGCCCTTTATCTCTTTTCAGCAGCCCAACTAACTAACAGTCTGACTCCGCAGTGCCATTAGAACGCTTTTAGATTGATACTGAATTGCCATGCTTCCGCTGTAAGTGCATTTCAAAGTATGGCAGGCATCCTTTGGGAAACACAGATGGACTGTTTACCATTCTCGTGTCATTGCATGTTTCCTCATTTCATGTTAACTTTTGAATCATCTCAGTTGGACAGCTCTTCTTCCATTTCCTTTTTTCATTATTTACCAATGATTCACCTCAGACATACGGCATGTGACATTTTATGGCAGTGACTAAGAGACGCATCCAGGCCTTGCGTGAGATGTTAACAGTTCTTTAAAAGCTTTCCTTCGCTGGTGGAATTTTGACGTTGTGTCTGGGCAGCTTGTGGTATTTTTAGGTATACCAATCATATACATCTCCCAAAGCGATAGAAACAAATGAAAAACATAATTATATTTAATTTTGATTACTTATTTCTTGGGTGTCGCGTTTGTGAATCAAGAAGCCAGTTTGAAACAGATTACACACTCACATTGTAGATCTGCACGTCAGTGGGATACATGCAGTAGAATTCCACTTTCAATACAGGGTTATATCACAAGTTAAAGTTAATATATTTTGAAACATATACATTACGAATTATACAACTACACAACAGTTGAATGTTGATTATATTTCTCTGAAAATTTCTGTGACAAAAAAACCAGACTCACTGAATGCAGACTATTTTGTTTGCATACCGTAATTGTGAGGGGAAGAACAGACGTGGCATGTGGCATGGCATTTTTTAATAGACAATTCTTCTCTGTACTTGGAGAAGTCAAGGAAGATCGATGTGAAAGTCACTTTGACTCGTTTGTTATTCAGAACACTTCAAAGGCTCAAAAGTGCGTGGTTAGAACCTGAACCCATCAGAATTGGGGCCACAAAAGTATGAGGGAGATTTATTTATTTATTTCCCAGAAACAAAGAGTTCTTCTTTTCTGATTATTTCTGCACCATTTGGCTAAGCTGCTCAGTGGGCACATGGACAAATTCATATTTTGTGCATGAATCTATGAAATGTGTTATTACGTTTATTCTTGAATGGCATCAATAAGTCTAAATGTCAAATGTTTAGCTTGACTTGAGTTAAGACTTCAAGGGGAACAGAGCAGGACACTTCCATTGTTTATTTAAAAGGGACACTTCATACTACAGAACAGCAATATAAAATACAACTATGAATATACTGGAGTCACCATGATTGCTTGCTGTAATCTGCCCCTTTACCAGCTGTGTACAACCTTGGTTAACAAACGTCCCTGTACATAGTCATAAACTACGCTTCGGTTCCCGAACAGTTATAGCAGCTCCATGTGTCATCTAGTTCACATCAGATGAATATAATTTTATTATTTTCATTATTTTTTATTTTATTATTATTTTTTTTTAATTAATTGGCCACTCAGCTAAACTCAGCTCAACTTTATTTATTTGCTCTGGGATGCATTCTTCTAAGGGCTGACAGGCAGCTCCACGTTGGGGGCAAATCTCCTCGTGGTTATACCCTTGTAAACAAACAGCAAATAATATAGAACAAAGTCCAATAAAAATTAACAGCTAAAAAAAATATTACAGTTAAAAATAATAATGCAAATAAATTAAGCACGACCCAAAATGAGCACTAAATGGTAATAAGAAAAGTGGAAACTACAAATAAAGGAGAAAGTTACAATCCTTGTAAAGTGAAAATAAATATAAATAAAATGTTAATTTGACACACCACAAAGAAGAGTGTCGTTAACAACCCTGCTAAATTTTAAAAATAAATAAAAAAATAGCAAAATATATAAAATGAGGCTTCAAATAATGAAAACTCTTGGCTTTCTTCCTGCTCTCTAACACTGAGGGCGTGTCCACTGAATGCGCTGAAACTGATGCCCCTGTCAATCAAATGCCACGCATCTGCCCTATGCCTACACATCCCTACACCCCTTTGATTAAGGTTCTTCTTCGGTGTGGGCAGGTGGTCAGCTCGAGGAAGAGTCCTGGTGATTCCGAAATTCTTCATTTACAGATGATGAAGGCCAATGTGCTTGTTGGGATCTTCAAAGCAGCAGACATTTTTTTGTCCCCTCCCCAGATCTGCAGAAATGCATTTGCACAACGCTAAAAAAAAATGAGGATAACCATTATTTTAATCCATTTGTAAATAAGGCTAGAACAAAAAATGTGATGAAAGTGAAGTGCTGTGAATACTTTCAGGATGCACTGCATACCATGTCTGTCGCTATGTTCACACTGCAGGTCAATTCCGATTTTTAATTGTTTCCCCCCAATATGATATCAGATTTTTTTTCATGTCAATGTGAACAGCACAATTCCATTATTTTTTTTTTTTTTCCCTAAATCGGACCAAGACCTGTTTCGTATGTGGATATAAATCAGATGGATCTAATGCAAAGGCAGTTTGGACGCTCCCATCATGCTCACCCGACCTATACGTCATCAAAAGGCGAGAAACGTCCCAATTATTTGACAAAACAGACAAAAGCAACGGTGGATGAAGGAGCAGAAAACAGTCAGTGGTGAAAAGAAGACGGTTTAGAACTGATAAATATAAGAAAACGTTGGCTCTGGTTGCACACAATCCTTGAAATGACCACAAATGTATCAGGACTGAGACCTACACACGGGGCCATAATTACTTCCGTAAATCCACTGCGCCTCCTGTTTGTGCGCATGCGTGTCACTTCACGGACGTATTCCATTCACAGTAGAACATTTGTTTTTGTCATGTGAATGACTATGTAAAAAGATCAGATTTAACAAAAAATCCAAATTGGGCATCATGGGCTGCAGTGTGAACTTATCCTATTGTTTCTGATGTCATCAAAATACACCAGCATGTCAGTGACATACTTGTATACATCTTCCCAGAAACACAAACACATTTAAACAAAAAAACACTTTATCTAAATCTAAACTATAGCAAAAACATAGATTAAATATGATGTAAATGTGGCACATAGGAAGAGAATAGATTTAGTTTGTAAATGTAGATAATTCCTTTGGCTTTCAGCAGTATAAATGCCAGCTAAAACAATGTAATTGTTTTTGAGACCCCCTGTTGACATTTTTGCAATGCACAATACAATAGAATATCATTTCAAGTAGCAAGAGTTTGTCTGTGTGACCATTGGCAGGTATTGACATGCAAGACTGTGCTCCAGCAAAAAAATTAAATAATTACTGTATTGCACCTGAGTCACTCGCCGAGGAGACCCCTTTATCAGAGCAGCAGGATGGAAGAGCACATCTTGAGCTGATAGTGGAGCTTCTGCTGCTGACTAATCCTGCTGTTTGCCAGAGAAATAAAAAAAAAAAAATAAACAAGGACTTGAGAAAGGGAAGGAGGTTGAAAAAAAAATTGTTGTGTATATATAGCAGTTCAAAGGCTTTCGGCCATAGAGAGGAAATCACTAGTTCTGATTCAAAAGATAAAGATGGAACTGCAGAGACAGTGTATTGGCTAGGAAATGCTGACAGATAGACGCGTGTTTGTGTGTACATGTGTATTTTTGTGTACGTGTTTGTGTCTCTCACTTGTATCTATCTGTGAGCCCTGTGCATTTAAAAAAATCCTATTGATTTTCATAAATGAAGTTTTCTGTTTGACCCTGTAAGTATATTAAATATGAGAAGGTTTCATGTGTTCATGTGCATTCAGCTGTAATCGTTTGTACATGACTATCCGATGTACAGTTAGAGGGTGCCTGGGTTGGAATAGTCCAATAGCATTTGACACTCAAGACATGCATTAGTGAGAGTGATGTAGGGGAAGCCTTTGCGATGCTCTGCATTTGATCATCTTTCTCTGTTTTGCTTGAGGAAATCACATTGCTAAGTCTTTAAATGGCAGACAACTGGCTGATATGGCTTGCTGTCAAGATATCCAATGTTGCAGACTTCGCTTTCTCAATTTTTCTTTGCTGTATGTCAAATAAAACCACATCTGAGCCTTTGCTAGAATAAATAATATACATACTATATACAACATTATTAAGGTTTTGTAAGAAGCACTTGATACAGTATTAGTCCAGTCCCAGGCTAAAACGTTTTTTTCTTTTTACCCATTTGTTCAGTACAGTTCAGTTGTATTTGACTTAAGTACAATACAATTGCATTTAATCTTATACAACTGTTTTTATTTTTTCAAGCATTTATTTATGTGCATTTTTTATTTAACTTATGTTAGATAATAAAATAAATAATAATCAATATTTCAGTTGAATCAATATTTACATAAGTACAGTGTTTATTTTGCTGTTTTCCCATACTGTATAATGTTGCAGTTGCTTAAAATGATGGTACAAAAAAAATCCCATTCATTGATTAATCACTAAATAAAATCAATAGTTGAAGCCCTACTGTAAATGTACAATCACTTTACATTACTATAAATAAACAACAAACTGGTGGATAACTATTTTTGAAATCAGAAGCTAATGAAAACTGTTCAACTATTATAAAATTTATTTTAAAAGGAGGACTGGTAACAAAAAAAGGCTTACAATTCGAAATGTTGTTGAACGTTGAGAACATTTACAATTAAAATTACAATTTTCCGATGGCCTTCCAGAGGATCTGAATGATGCAACTTCCTGTGGACCATGTGACTCAACATTTTTTAGAGGGTGGGTAATGTGTTAGGTTAAGATGATTGAGTGTGAACCCGGCAACACGGTAGACGACTGGTTAGCACATCTGCCTCACAGTTCTGAGGGTCGGGGTTCAAATCCTGGCCTCACCTGTGTGGAGTTTGCATGTTCTCCCTGTACCTGCGTGGGTTTTCTCTGGGTACTCCGGTTTCCTCCCACATCTCAAAAACATGCATGGTAGGTTAAAGGAAATCTCTATATTGTCCGTAGGTGTGAATGTGAGCGCGAATGGTTGTTTGTCTATATGTGCCCTGCAGTTGGCTGGCAACCAGCTCAGGGTGTACCCCACCTCTCGTCCAAAGATAGCTAGGATAGGCTCCAGCACGCCCATGACCCTCATGGGGATAAGTGGGATGGAAAATGGAAGGCTGTAGTGTGAAACCAGGGACATGAGTTAAATGGGAATTTAAACAAAATTGTTGTTGTTGTTGTTTTTAATATGTAAAACAATTCTAAAAGACTTAAATTATTATATTTCATGGTAAAGTATAATTTTAGGAAGTGGGGACAGGCAACAAATGCCATATTTCCATCAAGGCAGTTTAAATAAAATGTTTTAATTGTATTTATGATATATGCAATCAGATTGGTGTGCAGGACAGTGAACCCAATGATGATAATGATGATGATGATGATGATGATGATGATGATGATGATGATGATGATGATAATGATAATGATAATGATAATGATAATAATAATAATAATAATAATAATAATAATAATAATTATTATTATTATTATTATTATTATTATTATCATTATTATTATCATTATCATTATCATTATTATCATCATCATCAGAATCAGATTCAGATTCAGATTCAGAATCAGATTAATCATAATAGTTTAGATAAACCCTATTCAATCAAACAGAAAATAAAAGGGAAAAAAACACCTCAAAGATAGCTTAGAGCAATGCACAGTGATTTTTATGCCGATAGGCAATAAACAGTCAAAGTGGTGTCACTGGAGCTTCAGGAAGTATTTGAATTCTTTGTAGTATTTTTTGTCAGTAATGTGCGTTTTCAATACTGAAGCAATCTAGAGACCTGTAAGTACATCACCACTGAATATGGCTGATGTTCTGCCCAGAGGCTAAATGTAGCAATAAAAGCCTTTCAGGCTGACAGGTTGTCAGTACATGTTCACTTACTGATGGTGGAATTGTGTAGCGTTCTCTATTTAAAAGACTCCCCCACAAAGTAGCATGTATGCCCATCTTCTCCAACCTGACTAAACAACGTTTGACGAAATCTGTCAGTGACCACATTACCTACCACTCACACTTCCATCTGCACCACAGCACCATGAGGCCATGATGTTTCCTTTCTCAAATATTTCATACTAATAAGGGAGTGAAGTCAACTTTCTTTTCTTTTTTTTTTTACTTAAAACATACCAACACTCATCCATATACAAGCTTTTTTCTTTGAAGAGATACTCATATCAGATCAAATTAATGTTATTTTCTGCGACTGTCACTGACAGGGCGGCATGGTGGTCGACTGGTTAGAGCGTCAGCCTCACAGTTCTGAGGACCCGGGTTCAATCCCCGGCCCCACCTGTGTGGAGTTTGCATGTTCTCCCCGTGCCTGCGTGGGTTTTCTCCGGGCACTCCGGTTTCCTCCCACATCCCAAAAACATGCATTAATTGGAGACTCTAAATTGCCCATAGGCATGACTATGAATGCGAATGGTTGTTTGTTTCTATGTGCCCTGCGATTGGCTGGCAACCAGTTCAGGGTGTACCCTGCCTGATGACAGCTGGGATAGGCTCCAGCATGCCCGCGACCCTAGTGAGGAGAAGCGGCTCAGAAAATGGATGGATGGATGTCACTGACAGTGTAGTGGTTCACTTTGACTGACTTTTGTGCAAACAGTGTCAGTTCAGGTCCAACTCAGTGACAGTGTCACTCTATACTGTATGTGCTCTGTCATTGACTGGCGACCAGTCAAGGGTGTGGTTTGCATTTCACCCGAAGTTAGCCGGGAAGGCTCCAGTTCCTCACAACCCTAAATAAGAAAATGGATGGATTTTTTTTTTGCATTACATTATTATCAAGCGATAGGTGTAAAATAAATTTTATTCAAGTTCATTGAACATATCCCAGCGGCACGGTGGATGACTGGTTAGAGCGTCTGCCTCACAGTTCCGAGGACCAGGGTTCAATCCCCGGCCCCGCCTGCGTGGAGTTTGCATGTTCTCCCCGTGCCTGCGTGGGTTTTCTCCAGGCACTTCGGTTTCCTCCCACATCCCAAAAACATGCATGCAGGTTAATTGAAGACTCTAAATTGCCCGTAGGTGTGAATGTGAGTGCGAATGGTTGTTTGTTTCTATGTGCCCTGCGATTGGCTGGCAACCAGTTCAGGGTGTATCCCGCCTCCTGCCCGATGATAGCTGGGATAGGCTCCAGCACGCCCGCGACCCTCGTGAGGAGAAGTGGCTCAGAAAATGGATGGATGGATGAATATATCCCACTTTATTTACATTTCACATTCCTATCTAGAAAGGCTCTCAGTAGAGTACAAACCTCCACTAAGGCTAACCTGTTATAAATAAAGTGTTTATTTTGTTTGTTTTACTTTTTTGTGTATTTTCCTTTTTGTGCCCTCTGAGAAGAATGAGGCTTTCGATGACAAATGTTGAAATGACAATAAAAATGTGCCTGCAATTTTCAGTCAGGATGTAATAAGTGTTTTTAAAGGCAGTGGGTATTTTGCTTATTCCTCGCATTTCCTCATGCTAGAATCTATTGAATATCTCCCACTGAATGGATTCTTCCATTGTAGATTGAAATAAAGGTCCCACATCCATCTCTGGACACCAGTAAAAGACATGGTACATGCACCCAATTCCCTTTGCATCCACTTTCTTTGAAATGATGACAGCTACATCACAGTGAGTCAAAATTGAATTGTGAAGCGAATACTTGGTAACCTAGCTGTTTTTTTTTTGTTTTGTTTGTTTTTTAAAAACGGAAATCGGCGATCCTACCGACATCACAGAATTAACTTTATTTCCCTTGCTGCTTGTGCTCCCTCTGTTGTTATTCTCTGAAGACTCTGTGTGACCCCCAACACTCCCAAGACATACAGTACTTTGTTGTTGTTTTTAATAATAAAATAGCCATTCAGGGTGTTTTTGAGTGTTTGTTCTCTACCATGCTGAGACTGTTCTAACTATTGTAAATGTGAGTTTCATAGCTGACACTTGGGCATTTCTCAGAATCATACCCCATCTAAGTTAAAATTGAATATGTGCATGATCGCATGCAATTAGTCTAGGGCATATTCTCGGCAAATATTTCGTTCTCCAAAGTTGTACCTAATAAATTTTCCATAGTTAGAGTGCAAAGTAAGAAGACATCAGTAGGAAAGTATGTATGTCTTTGGGCGTCTGGTTAGTTTTTATATGCATCCTAATGCAGTGTTTACCAACAATGCAGTGGTGCTACACATCATCTTCCCACATTACTCACTGAAGTTGCTTGCTTCCTGGCAGCCCAGTGCAGCAAAAACCCAAACCTGAAACCATAAAAACCACTGACATAACAAATTGAGAAACACATTAAATGTCTTCTGTAAAAGGATCTTGTTACACTCCAGAATCACTCATGTAGAAAGCACTAAAAACATATGGTTATTAGAGTAAAATGTAATCTTTTTATCTTGTTTGAGGCATCAGCTTTGCAGTTTGCCATCAGCCCGAATGCTTAACAGGACACTCGCAAGGGTAAGGCAAGAGTTCTCAGAGGTGAGCACTGCTCTACTATTGCCCATTTATCACCAGCACAGTGAGGATAGAGGAGACATGCTGTGAATGCAGAGTATTATGTGTCTCTTGATCTTGCCGGTGATAAACATTAGACCAGAGGCCAAGTGTGTCTTTCACTGTTATTTAAAGGACTCTAAATCGGAATACCCTCCTTACGGCCTTAGCTTACTAGGCTTACTTGTTAAGTGTAATGTTTGCAAACGTGTTTGTGTTTTTAGCATCCTGATAAAAGGACATATTATTGTTTAGAAAAACAATGTATTAAATGTAATAAGATCCATTATTACATTTTTGCTTTTTTCTCTCTTTTTGTTTGTTTATATGTGCCCTGTGATTGGCTGGCGACCAGTTCAGGGTGTACCCAGCCTTTTGCCCAGAGTCAGCTGGGATAGGCGCCAGCACACCCTAAGCGGTACAGAAGAATGTGTGTGCGTGTGTGTCTGTGTGTGTGTGTGTGTGTGTGTGAGTGTGTGGAGTGTGGTTCGTGTATATGTGTGAGCATATACCCCAAAAGATGCTTGTTTTACAGTTTTGACCATAAAAACAACAACAGAAACATCTGAAACTTACCACAAACTTAGAAGTGTGCGGGAATATCCACGTTTTCGCAGACAGTGCCAGGCAAATAATACAATGCACGAAAGCTGTTGTTTTTGCCATCTGAAATGTAAATATAGTTCCGCGCCATTGCCTTTTATGGGAAGGACGACCTTCCCAACATGGCCGCTACATAATCACGTGGATTAGCCGGGCTTGCGTATCTAGTATTATCACTATGCCGGTGAAGCACAATAGAAGATATTGTGTGCGGTCATGTGACTGTTTTGTGTCGTTTAATTGGTGAACTAGAGTGAAACGTCACTCGCGGTTCCATTGTATTGGAGCAAACAATTCCCAATGCGAAATCTTAGTCGAAACAGATCGCACGGGAAAATAAAATTATAATATTATATAAATAAGCAATCAATAAAACTAGCGAGCTGTATGTACTGTAGATCATTGTAACGGAGTAAAAGTACAATTTCTTCTGAACATAAATACCCGAGTAAAAGTAAAAAGTATTTATCCAAAATGCTACTTAAGTAAATGTAGCGCCTTCCTACCCACCTCTGATTGTGACAACGTATGAAGGGGTGTGGAAAAGTTCTTTTTTCAACCCTTAATTTTCAAATGTCTTCTCCTAATATATGAAGAACTATGATGATTAAAGATCATTTTAGATCTGCAAATACATATCTACTAAATCCATTCACAGCAGATTCATGTATAAATAGAAGCCTTAATGTCAAAATGCTAGCTGATGAATATTGAACTAAGAAGTGTGAGAATTGTTTCTTCTTTCGATGACAACAACAACAAACACTGTTGTTGCAGCTTTAATTCATTAATTATGTCGTTGTAACTTGGATCAAAATGAATCATTGAGCTAATTTATGAAATCGCAGCATCCTATTTTGCTGGTGGGGGTTTGGCAAATCATGAACAACTTAGCCATCCCATTGTGGAAAAGTGGTGCAAGCAGTTCCATAAGAATCCTTTATTAAATGTTATTCTTTCATCCCTGACACACCCTCCCTTAGAAATTCACTGCATCGATCCCGGGTTTATTTCGTACCCTTTCTGTGCTTTTTGAGGGAGGGGGAAAGAAACAGCTGTTTTTGAAAATGCTTTAAAAGAATATATTCGACATGGCTTGTGAAGACAAGTCGCAGGTGTCGAGAAATTTCTCGACACCTGCTAACCAATAAAATATAACTACTTCCTTCTACCAAAGACAGCAAAGACCCTAATGGCAGTGGCACCTTCCCTGAGACTGGAGCCTCTTGCCGTCACTTCCCTCAACTCCTATACAACCCTCCTTCATTTCTTTTCACTTTGCTGGTCATTATAGTTTAAGCTTTTAGTGCTGCTGAGCTCATTTTGTTTCCACTAAGCTGCTCCCATTCTCCTGTCCACACATCCTAGTAATGGGCTTTTCTTACACACACAAAAGGCTGAACTTGACATCTACTGTGCCTTGCGCTGTCAGTGGTCTTTGGCAGGTTGACAGACAGCCCAGAAAGACAAAAGGTTGCCCCCTCTCTGGCTAATTAGTTCTTGGGATAAAATGCATATTCTCTCAGAAAAACCCTGCTCTATTTTTATCCAATCCCCCTGTAGGTATGATGATAGACAAGCTTTTCAACACCAGGCTGGTGATCTTGACTGTGCTGTGAATTGTGAACTATTTGAATGGGCATATAAACTCACATTGTTGTTTTAGTTGTCCTAAAAGAGGTATGAGATTAAAATGGAATGCTATAAATAGTGGGGAAATGATATTGCAAATGCTTAGGCTTGCAAAAGCAGGATGCAAGTATGTTAGATGTCCAGTGAAAAGATTAAAAGGGCAAACAAATTGTGTTTCATGATGGGACCAAATGTTTATTAGATGAGCTTCCCACAGAAGTGCAAGCCAGATGACCCTGAAAAAGCACTCAGAGTGGCACAGGCCAGATACTGTACGTAAACCCGTTTTTATAAAGAATTAATGCATTTTCTTCCATACATACATACATACATATATATATATATATATACACACACACACACACACACACACATATATATATATATATATATATATATATATATATATATATATATATATATATATACACACACACACACACACACACAGCGGCTGAAATAAGTATTTACACGTCACCTTTTTCTCATTAAATATATGAGAAAAAGGTGCTATTGACATGAAATTTTGCCCAGATGTTGGGAACAACCCAAGTAATCCATACATAAAAAGAAAGTAGAACAACTTAGCTCAGTTTGCAATGACACCTTTAAAATGCCTCCTGTATGGAGAAATTAGTCGCATGCATTGTTCTGGTTTGATTTTGACCCATTCCTCCACACAAGCAGTCTTCCTAATATTGAAGGGTCCGTGGGCTTCTTTTATGGACATTGAGGTTCAGTTATTTCCGTAGATATTCAATTGGATTCAAGTCAGGTGATTGGCTGGGCCATTCTAGTAGCTTTATTTTTTTTTCTTCGAAACCAATTGAGAGTTTCCTTGGCAGTATGTTTTGGATCATTATCCTGATGTAATGTCCACCCTTGTTTCATTTTTATCATCCTCGTAGATGGCAGCAGATTTTTGTCAAGAATGTCTCTGTACCGTGCTCACCGGAACGTTCAGAAACTTAGATATGCTCCTGTAACCAATGCCATTGTTATGTTTTACAACAATTAGTTTGCGATGGACTTGAGACAGCTCTCTGCTCTTATCCATCATGAGATGTGTCTTGACACACACGTTGGCAATGAAACCTTTTTGTGGCCCATCAATTCGGACTGAACCAGCTGATATTCATTTGCACTGACAAGGGGCTGTATTGCTGTTTGATTATGGATAGATTTTAAGTGTTGTCTTGGCTTTCCATGCCTTTTTGTACCTCACTTTCTTCATGTGTTCAATATTTTTTTCCCTGTGTCATTTCACATTTTTACACACAATTTAATTTCTGATCTTATTTGTTCTACTTTCTTTGTATGTATGGATTACTTGGGGTGTTCCCAACATCTGGTGAAATTTTCAGGTCAATAGCACCTTTGGAAGTATATTTAGTGAGAAAAATGGTGACATGTTAAATACTTATTTCAGGCACTGTATATACTGTATTTCTTTTTCAGTAATCGTAAACACATCACAGCACACCTCGCTCGAGGGAGGCGACACTCATGGAGAGGGAGTGTGTAGTGGCATAGAATTACCATGAATAATTAAAAGACTGGTGTGAGCATTCTGGTAGCTCTTTGATTGACTCTGAAAGCCCCAGGAAGAAATTGGCAGATGGGAGCAAAACTGCAAAATAGCCTGCTTTTTGCTCTTAGTTCCTTGCCCAAGATTTGCTGGGCTAAAACCTTGAATCAGCACTGTGTTACAATGCCCCTTTTTGTGTCTGCCTGCCCCAGAGTGGGATCCAAATATAAAAGACGAGAGAGAGAAAAAACAAGTTAGCACTTCTGGAATGTGAGATGACAGGGTTTTCTAGGTTTGGTGACATTGGATGGCCTGTGAGCTTTTAATGTGATAATTTCTTGCACATACCTTTTCGTGAATACACTTCAAGTCCCTTCACACATTGCCATTTAACAGCCTTGAGAAAGAATCGAATTGGTTGTCTGATGTCATCTCTGGAGAGAATGACCCATTGGTGACAGAGAAACATGCTGAGTGCACGGGAAGGAGAGGTCAATGGGGAGTAGGGCTTGGCAACAGCCCCTCACCTTCCCACATTGTCCGGATGCGGCCAGCATCCCATTACTCATCCATATCAATTTGCCAAGCCAGCATCGGTGACCTTACATGTGTGACATGAAGGCCAATGAGTGAAATGAAACTTGCTGGTGACTCATTTTGTTGAAGTCCAGACAGTAACAAATACAGTATCCTCTACAAATTGCACTGTTCAGTGCCAATTGTTGCATTGACTTGATTTGTTGATTTGAGTTTGTTGATACCCACTTGCAACTGAAATGTAATGTGCTACATATTTTCCTACTCTTAAAATTAATTCACAATCATGATTTTGATTTGTCATTTTCCATGCATTATTTTTATATATATTGCTTTAAATTTCAGTTTGGCTGTGAACTTGACCGACACTTGTATATTATAATGCATTTTACTGTCAGTATGATATAATGTATCAGTGGAAAGTCTGCTTTTAGGGCCAGATACTGCTCTTTTTTATACTGAGCGGATATTAAACTGCAAAAAAATAATGTTTATGTGTGTGCACGTAAACTGGTCTTGTCAGAATTGTTGTGCTGTTTTTTCCCATGTGACTTCCTTGTCAGAAAGTAACCCACATTTCCATTCAAACAGGCAAGTGGGTGTCGTTGGTATTTGAGGCACAAAATTATTCATGCTCAACGAATTCTGCCTTGCAACAACTGGCCAAGCTAATGTGTGAGAGTACCAGGTAAAAGAATCAGAGCTATTCATTTTATTAAGTTGCATCTGTCTCTACTAGTTGCTTGAAATCGTAATAAAGTGTTGTGCCATTTTCTAATGAATCAGAAATTACAGATGTGCTACGCATAGGATTGCCCAAACCTTTTTTTTCCCAGTGCAGTACAGTATTCCTGCTATTTAGCCAATAGATAGAGCATATCAATATTTTATGGCTGAAAAAATATATATTTAAAAGAGGAAAGATTTGATAAGGACAATTGATATTAAAAAGGAGGCATGGAGGAAGAAAAACTTTAATAGATGGTACAAAATTAGGTACCAGAATACCCAAATGAATGACATCTTAAAACAGGTGCATGCAATCTGTGTCAAATCACACACCATAATTTCCCTTCCTATTTCAAGCTTGTTTTCATGCAATGACAAATTGGAGGTCATATCCTACATAGAGCTTGAAACTGTGAAATTAGATTGCATTTACAGATGCTGAGATCCGGTTTAATTTTGGTCTGCGTGACATATTCCGACAAGTTCAGAAAATGTGACCATTTGTATGTCCAATTTGCTGAACATCACCCCGACTTTAATTTAGAATCTTTTACATACTGTATATTCAACCACACACTAAGCTGAAAGTTATCAGGCATAGCAAACATACACACATAACTCAACACAAAGGCTCTGTTCTGTATAAGTCACCATCAAAGAAAAGTCAAGTAGCTTTCCTACCTGCGTTACCGCCTGACTTAAATTTGCCATTTGATGCTCCTTTGTGCATCCAGAGGAAAACTAAGGGTTTCCAAAGAAAACAGTCTGTAGGAATGATGGTTTAAAGGCACTCGGAAAGGTTTTCACTATTGCGTTGCTGTAAAAATAGGACAATTAAAATGATTGACAACCATCACAGCATTATGTTTTATCTTCTTTTAATAATAATTGCTTGCACTCATTTAGTTGCCAAGAATTAGTATAAATCAAGGTAGGGACGGATTATAGCTAAACAGCATTAATGGAATAAATTAGCATTTATGGAAGAAATAAATTAATAAAATGATTCATAGCAGGAACGATCAGCTCTGTGCTTCTTATTTTCATCTGACAAAAGAGATAATGGTACATTTACTGTATTCAGGCTTTTACATTACAGAACATTTGGTATGGTACAGAGGTAACAAGTTCCCACACAGAACATATTTGGTAAGCCACAGGAAAGGTAACTACTTCCCACTCTAGGCATACTGCATGTCTGGGGCCTCACTTATCAGAGTGCGTAGGATTCTTACTAAAAGTGTCCGAACGCACAAAAGCTGAAAATGGCGTACGACCCAAAAAAAAAATGTCCGCACATGGGCGCACTTGTAGGGAATTTGCCTTCATAACTTTAAAAAAAAATCATAAATTCCAGTGTGGAGGCGTAATGTTATTTATACCCAATGGGCACATCAAAAGGCATGATTTGCGTTATTAAAAAAGGACCGACAAAACATAACATGAAATCACAATGTGCAAAATCAGTATAGCTTATAATGTTTTATTTTAAGTGAAACTGGGGCCTGACTCATCAGAGTGTGAAGCACACTCGCACAAAAGCTGAAAATTGCATACGACCCAAAAAAATGAGACCTATCAAACCGTGCATATGCACACCTGTAGGGAAATTTTGCGTGCGCACACCTGCAGGGAATTTTCCTTCACAAGCCATAGTTCACTTAGGAAAGTGTGCATGTGGATCCCGCAGCAAAATCAGTTCATGATTATAAATGACACACGCTGACTAATGTATTGTGAAGGGTGAATTATGGCGACGACAGAAACAATTCAGGGAAAAAATAAATTTCTCAGAGACAGAAGTCGACATGCTTATCGGGGCGGTAGAGGCGAGGAAGGTAGTGTTGTTTCGTGGCTTTAGAAGTGCCACACGAAATAAAAGTAAACGCAGCGAGTCGCAGGAGGTCACTGCTGCAGTGAACACAGTGAGTTCAACAGGGAGTAATGTAGAGGAAATTTTATCAAAAAAAAAAGGTTAGATTTAAAAGTAGATGCCAGAAGAAGGGCAATGTTATTTTGCATCAGATCCATCTCAATCGATCAGTCAATGAATCTACTTTATTTTATCCTTGAGGGCGATTTAAAGGCATGACGAGTATCATTATTAAAAAGAACAGACAACACAACAACAAAGTCATACACGAAGTGTAAAATCTATTCCATAATTAATGTTTGATATTAAGTGAAACTGGACATGTGGGATGCATGATGTTAGATTTTCCATACCCGTGCACACTTTTCTCTTTTTTTTTTTTGACAGGTCACATACTAATGAATTTGCCTTGGAACTTGTGTCTGCATCTTTCAGGCCCTGTTTTGGGCATACTAGTGATGCGGCAGTTCTTTTATGTGTACTGAATCATTCGAATCAGTTGTTTAAAACGATTTGTTCAAAAGATTAATTCACCGAATCGTTCAGTTCTTTTTCACAAATCATTCAAGTGCTTCCTCATTCAGTTAATGATCCATCCCTGAGGTTCACGTTCGCGTTCACTCAACGAGTTCACAGAAGGATTATGCGTTGCTGTCACATGTTGTAAACTAGGAGAGGCTAGGAGATTAAAGAAAAACAAAAAGAAAATAAGCTAAATGATCACCTACCTATCTCTCTCTCAGCAAGTTCTCGAACACCCGGCTTAGGTTGTGAGTTATTAACATGCGTGCAGCGAGCTCAGCTACAGACCATCCTTCCGCGTCCCCTGACCTCCAGCTTGGCTCTCGCCAGCCGGCGTGACTTTTCTGCATTCCACCACGGTGGACAGCATCGCTGACACCAGCCTCCGCCAGCCGGGCTTTCTGCTCACTCGCCTTACTCTTATTGTCATCTGATAAGTGGAAAGCACCGTTGAGTGTCTTGAGAAGCGCTATATAAGTTGAATGTATTATTTTATTATTATTATTATTAAATAAAAAAGCTTTAATAATTGCATTAGAAATGCAGAGGGAATGATATGTATGTGTACATCTATACATTTAATTCATTTAAATTTACTTTAAATATGTGTGCTTGTTTTCATGTGTTTCATGTGCTTGAAATGGCTGCTAGTGAAAAGCTATCCCCCGTGAGGACGTCAGGACTTGCGGTTAAAATCATTCGTGTCTAACAGATCGCGAACGATAAATTGAACGAACGAGTTCTTCAGTTCGTCAGTACACCAGTAAATTCAGTTCACTTAAGTCCCTCCCCTGAACTAATCTCTCTTTAGATCTTCAGATCTTCAGTTCTTCAATACGTTCAGTTCACTTAAGTCTCTCTGTCACCTGCACGTCACTGCCTGACGCTGGCTGCTCATTGGTCATTCGCCGAAGATTCAGAAGTGAGTGACAGAACTCTACAGCAGTTCCGTTTCCTTTCTCAGGCAACTCGCTCGCCACACGGTGGTGGGCGGTGGCTAAGCTAAAAGAACAAATAATTTCATAAACTGATTCAGTTCATTTCGTTCACTAAATAGATTCGTTCTTGTGAACGGAATGTTTGCGAACAAAACATCACGAGTGCGTACATAGCATTGATAAGTGATGCCCCCAGTCGCACTGGTTAATAGGCATCATGGCTAGCAATATGCTTTTGGCAGTATGTTTAACTCATCAACTTATTAGAAACAGCATCATGCACACAGGAATACAAGTGCAGCATAAAAAAAAGAAAAATGAAAACTAGCTCGATGCAAATGCAACTTACAATTGCAACTGTAAGTTGCATTTAATTTGAATCTCCCAGGTTCTTCGGCTCAACCTATAGCAATAACAATCCAGTCTTGATGAAGTTTATTTCCTGCACGAAGTAGTTAAAAGTTCACAAATTTTTAAATGAACTAGTTCAGTTCATTGTTCATCATGAAACATGTTTAACTAAGTTCAACGTTTCAAAAATGAACTACAAATGCCAATTTCAATAAAGTTTGGACATTGCGTGAAATGTAAATAAAAACAATACAATAACCTTTTCAAACTATATTCAATTAAATGCACTTCAAAGACAAATATATAGTGATGAAATGAAATAGTGATATGCCTAACTGAGTTTCATTGCTCCTGTGACAATAAAATTCTATTATATTCTACTGTATTGTAGTTTGTTCTCAATATGTTGCTGCGAGCTATCCATCCATCCATTTTCTGAGCCGCTTCTCCTCACTAGGGTCGCGGGCGTGCTGGAGCCTATCCCAGCTGTCATCGGGCAGGAGGCGGGGTACACCCTGAACTGGTTGCCAGCCAATCGCAGGGCACATTGAAACAAACAACCATTCGCACTCACAGTCATGCCTACGGGCAATTTAGAGTCTCCAATTAATGCATGTTTTTGGGATGTGGGAGGAAACCGGAGTGCCCGGAGAAAACCCACGCAGGCATGGGGAGAACATGCAAACTCCACACAGGTGGGGCTGGGGATGGAACCCGGGTCCTCAGAACTGTGAGGCTGACGCTCTAACCAGTCGTCCACCGTGCCGCCTGCTGCGAGCTATTCCCCTCAAAATACTGGCATTTCTGCATTGTTGGCACCCATCCAGTCCACACAAGTAGGCAGTTGCAGCTTTCACCCTACATTCTCAAAAACATGAGGAAAACTTGTTGCTTGAACATTGTTGTTGTTGTTTTTGTTTAAAATTAAAACAAAAACAGGACTGTAGTTCTTAATGTGCAAACACATACACAATCTTACGTAGCAGATTGAGGTAGGAACCTAATGATGTACGTCAAAGTGCAATATTCAATGTGCAATTCTTGAAAATTATAAAAGGAGGCTATCATTTATGGAGGCAGAGTGAGTTGTGCTGCTCACAGTGCTGCTATTAGTTGCATGTGTGACGAGCCGCTACTGAATAAGGCGGAATGCAACTCTACAACACTGTCGCTTACACCACACACACTCATGTGGATTACAGGTCTTTTATTGTTACACTGCACAGTTTGCAAACACAGTAAGTATGACAGGAACGGTGGTGTAAGGCGCATTCAGTCAT
The DNA here is from genome assembly GCF_024500275.1 of Phycodurus eques. NCBI lineage: Eukaryota > Metazoa > Chordata > Actinopteri > Syngnathiformes > Syngnathidae > Phycodurus > Phycodurus eques. The sequence goes on along the minus strand of NC_084526.1, from coordinate 29,772,698 downwards.
CACTTAAATTTGCATTCCTTGCTAGCTAACTAACTAACTAACTAACTATAATAAAGGTGTCATGCCATCAGATTTTTTTCATTGTTTTTGATAATCTTTGATGTCCTTTTATCGGGTTTGCAAGACAATTTGGGTTGACAATCCTCAGAAAGTATTTTTTCAAGCTATTCTTGTTGGTCTTTTTGAGACAAGTGGATTTCTCATTAATATACAACATATAAATAAGCTCCTAAAGTTAGGGCAAGTGTGCAGGCTGTGACATCAGTTGGCAGTGAGTGCACATTTTCCATCTTCAGGTGCATGCAGCAGTTTTCTTCATCCATCTCTACGGCTTCGGTTGAGTATCCAGTTTTGCAGAGGATACCGAGTTTTCAACCCCTTGTATATATGCATAATGAACAATAATAATTTTAAAAAGACTCAGATTCATAGAAAATTGTGAGGGACACTTGTCGTACATAGGTCACACTTAGGCGACTTTTTTTATTTAGGCCGATAGGCTCTCGCTGATTGGGTACCCCTCAATCAAAAATAATCACACTATTCTTTCTTCATATTTTAATATCTTAGTGATAAAGAATTCAACATTACTATTCTTAACAAAAACATAGCTACTATGATCAAATTAAATACACATTTAAAAAATATTTTCTTTTAAAGATCTTGTCTCAAGTGGGGGGCACAATCATCTTGGTGGGTGGGCATGGCCCCCTATGGCACTCCTATGGCAACGGGTATGGCTATGTCGCTCCTGTGTGGAGTTTGCATGTCCTCACTGTGCTTGCGTAGTATTCTGGTTTCCTCCCACATTCCATAAACATTGATGGTAGGTTAATTGAAGACTAAGTTGTCTGTATAATGACTACAAATGATTGGCAACCAGTCCAGGGTGTACCCTGCCTCTCGCCCAAAAGTCAGCTAGAAAGCTTCAATTACCCGCCACCCTGAGGACAAGCGCAATAGAAAATCGATGTATGGGTGTTATTATAATGTATACTTTATTTTACAGACGATATTTTGTTTATTTAAGAACCTTTAATTTGCCCAAGACTTTACAGTTTTTTTGTATCATTTTAGTAAAGATAAGCAGTTTCATGTTTTGTATTTCCTCTCTTCATGTACCAAATGTGAACTGTGATTTTTGGCATCCATTAGTGCTCTAATAGACAGACAGAGAGACCCCTATTTATAGTGATGCCGACATCCTACTTGTGCCACAGTGCCCTTAGGAGCTATGTGATGTTATTACACAAGACAGACCTGTGCTATCTTACACAAAACTTCTATTTACCAAAATTCTTCATGTCACGCAACCTTTTCCCTTCTACAATAAAACAAGTATGAACGTTGAGTTCTGAAACCATTATCGCACTGAGATTTGCCATGACACTTTTTTTGTCTTCCATTCAGTCAGGATGAATAGTGCCACCAGTAAGTTTGCTCTAAAGCACTTAAGACAACCTCTGCATCATTTTACATGAGCTTCACATCGGGCTGGGTGATATTAATTAAAATTCAAATCATGGTATGAATGGAATCTCTTCACAGTAACCGTACATATCGCGATATAAGCTTCAGTGTAAAAATTATAATGGAAGTATTTAGGAATGGGTTGTTTTCGCTAATATAATATTTGTAGTGTTGTGTTGTGTTGCAATATCAGCTTTTTATACAGAATTGATCAGATTGATCTTAATAGCTTTTTCCGCATACCAAAGAAACCTGATAGCTCGTCGAAAAATTTGGATCGCAGCAATTAAGCTTAACAAGGGGAAATGTACTGACAACAACCGCATTTACTTACACTTTACACTTTAAATATGGTAAGAGGAATAATTTTATGATTTTGTTTTGCTATATATATATGAGATATGTTCTTATTAAATTTTTATATTAATATCTTTATCTAAGTGCAGGAAGACTAGCAAAGTAAGAATTTTATTCCCGACCGTTGTGTTTTATATATATATATATATATATATATATATATATATATATATATATATACATACGTATACATATACATATACATATACATATACATATACATATACATATACATACACATACACACACACGCACACACACACACTTAGTGGCAGCACGGTGAACAACTGGTTAGCACATCTGCCTCACAGTCCTGAAGACACCGGGTTCAAATCTGGCCTTTGTGGAGTTTGAATGTTCTCCTTGTGCCTGCATGGGTTTTTCTCAGAATCAGAATCATCTTTATTTTCCAAGTATGTCCAAAAAACACACGAGGAATTTGTCTCCGGTAATTGGAGCCGCTCGAGTATGACAACAGACAGTCAATTGACTTTTTGAGACATAAAGACATTGACAAAAACAGTCACTGAGCAATAAAGGGTTGCTAGTTACTTGGTAATCCGGTACAAATGTATTTATTTTATTTTTTTTACAATTGTGCAAAAAGATGCAGTCCTCTAGCACTTAGAGCAGTTTGAATGACTAATATAGCGATATTGTTAATTACAATATATTATTCTCAAATAATTCTCCCTGTGCCTGCATGGGTTTTCTCTGGGTACTCCGGTTTCCTTCCACATCCAAAAAACATTCATGGTAGGTTGATTGAAGACTCTAAATTGCCCATAGGTGTGAATGTGTGTGCGAATGGTTGTTTGTTTCTATGTGCCCTGAATGGCTGGCGGTCGGTTCAGAGTGTACCCCGCCTCTCGCCCGAAGATAGCTGGGATAGGCTCCAGCACGCCCGCCACCCTTGTAAGGATAAGCGGTATGGAAAATAGATGGATTGATGTATACATAATGTTGCTTGTTACCCGCCATAGAGGCGAGAATTAGGGAGTGACCAGCGCAAACTCTCAGACTTTTTTTCCCCCTCTTACCGAACTTCCACACTGCTTTACCCATCCTCGCCGCTACATGTATACATTCGCAGCTGACAAATGTGCCTCGTGTCCCTCCAGTGCCTCCCTTACAACATTCACAAAGTCGCAGCAGCGGAGCATCTTGTCACCGTGAAAGGACAGTGTTTAGCCGCTAGCTCTCTAGCCGTAGCACATACTGTAGCTTGCTGGTGCAGCAAGCATTCCCTTTCTGAGCAGCTGTTAAAGCAGTTAGTAATGTACACGGAAGCACTGGTCTTTTCCAGGTCGGAGCTGGTTAAAAAAATAAAAAAATACCTAAAAAGTGGTGCTGGCAGCTCCGTGAGCAGATGTGCATGAGCCATTTTTTATACTGAGACAGATATGATTACATCATCAATAAACGTTATCGCGATTGGTCGGTTAAGTCCAAATCTGTACCTTATCGATTATTCCATGTATATTGTACACCCCTAGCTTTTACACTTTACTCACACACATATTGTACTGTATACAGTATACAAGCTGATGCAGATCATACTGCCTAATTCTAGTTGCTGATGTGCGTTTCAAATTCATCCATCCATCGGAGTGCTTATTCTCACTCAGGTGGCGGGTGTGCTGGCGCTTGTCTCAGCTGACTTTGGACGAGAGGCGGGAGACACCCTGTACTGGTCGCCAGCCAATCGCAGAACACATAAACAAACAACCATTCACACTCACATTCACAACTATGGACAATTTAGAGTCTTCAATTAACCTACCATGCATGTTTTTGGGCTGTGGAGGGAAACCGGAGTGCCCGGAGAAACGGGGAGAACATGCAAACTCCACACAGGAAGGCCGGATTTTAACCCGGGAAAACAGAACTCTAAGGCAGAACCAGTCCGTCATTGTGCCACCGTTTCAAATCCCAAAATAATGTTTTGTTAAAATTTTAAACAGTGTATTTATTTCTGTGTTTTTGTTGTTGTTGTTTTTTTAGTATTTTTTCATTTGGTTTGTGTCACTTTCTGTCTCCCTGTAACGTTTTGATTCCTAAACAAATCTTCTGTGATCTGAATAAAATTTTCTCTTTATAAGACTGGGTTTATTAAACATAAGGGCACCTAGTACTGTATGTGTACGCAACAAAAAGTCCTCGCATAATGCGAGGGGTGGAAAAAAAAGGAAAGAACGAACAAAAGGTGATATGACAAAAGCTTGGTCCTAAATAGTAGTGAACGAACCTATAAATATACTAGGATGGGTGGTCGAAGCCACAGCAAAAAAAAACAAACAAACAAACAAAACACACAAAAAAACTACACTATTGAAACAGAAATACAAAAAGTCAAACACTATAATACAAGACCAAGATAATTGTTGTGCTTACTGTTAGTTGAGTGCAGAGGAAACGAAAACAGTCAGCACACAGGAAGCAATACGAAGATAACTACAAGGCAAGCTAGGAATACACAAGTACCGAGCACACGGGGGTGAGCAAGTGCATAGTGCTGTCACAGCTGCCCCTAAAAAGCAGCCGATTGTCAATTCATGACAGATGCTCACCCAGGCACTGAAACACAAAACACAAACTGAAAAAAAAAACAGAGACATGAGAGTAAGCAGGGTCAACATGTTTAATGTCAATCCATGTTCTACCCAGATCTAATTCAGATTGTGCATTTGGGCGAATTGTTTTATTTATTTTTTTAATCCCATTTGATATATTTAGATATTTAGTCTGTCAAATCTCAGTAGAGCCGTTTGTTTACAGAATTGTGGTTATATGGAATCTTCCAGTATTATTCCCCCCTCACATCCATTACGAGATTGCATCTGGAAAATGCATTTATGTCCCGCAAGATCAAACTGGACATATTATTTCTTTTATGAGTAGTTTTTCTAGTTTCTGTGTAGTGTGAAACAACAAAATCAAGCAGAGTATACACTTAATCTCCCTTTAAGGATCATAATGAGTATAATAAATTTAATTAAATAATAATCAACCACAGCTGTATATGTAGATAGAACCCCCCACAAAAAAAGAAAACTAACAATTTTGGATATGAATGGAACTTGACTTGAGTGAGTTTAGGATCCTATATGATAGAGGTTCAGTGGTTGAAGTCTTGGGGATAAATGTTTGAGTTGGGGTAGGTCTGCTCTGTCAGAGTGCTGTTATTGTCACGTTGTCTCAATGGCACATCTGTTTGGTACTTGATAAGTATAAACCCAAACATTTCTTCCAATGGTAAACAGTTTTCCTGGCCATTTTGCTGTCTTGACATTCAAAATCCCATGTCCCTATTGCTCTCTGTTACATTGTTAGACAGACTGATAGAATGATTAACAAAAGGTAGAATGACTGATACAATGGAGTAGATGGCCCACAATGTTCTACTCCTTTCTATATTACCCATGACCACTAAAAAGCCTCTGGCAAAATATACCTTGAAAGTAGCTTTGGAGAGAATGGCAAATGTGTGTGCATGTTTGAGGGAGAGGACAGGGTGATGGGAAAAGAAGGGGAAGAGAGAGACAAGGAAAGCATGGTGGGTAGCCAGTGAAAGTAATGGTTCTGTTTATGGATCGGGGCTATTTTGTACATCAAAGTACACAAAAAAAAGGAGAAAGAGAAGAAAAGTGTGCAGAAGAGGAAGCATGGGACTCTGCTGCAGGCCATTTAATTGTCATTGTTTCTCTGAGGTCATATGGGAGTGCATACTTCACGTTTTAATTCTTTTTGTTGTCCCTCCTCTGTTCTCCATTTCTCTGCAGTAATATCAAGCAGTACTGCTGAAAATGCTGTTGACATGAGCCTGTAACATGCACAGTGAGCTTCTCTTTGTTGTTTCCATGGATGAAAAACTCAAAGATTGCTCTATGTCCTGCCTCTCTCCTTGTCTTTTAAAACGCTATGCACGACCCAGCCATCTAAGCCTTTTATAATCACTTTAAAGTAGTCACTCATAATCGCGTCATCCCTCCCCTTAATCTCATCATACCTGTTCTTTTAATCTCCTCATAGAAATAGTTTGTCTGAATATATACAGAGGTTTTGTCAAAGTAATTATAATAGATACTGTATAAGATCTAAATGTGCATGTTATGTTTTATTTTGAGTCAGATATTTGTTTTCAATATTGTGTACTAATCTGGCTAACATTCTGTGTGTATAGCCGTAGAGCCACGAGACCCAGTGCTGTTGCCAAACCTCAGTCTTAAGAAATGCATGGGGGTGGGACAATTATTATTAGCCTTCAGTACATATGTTTGATAATCTTATCGCCCAGCACTGACAAACATAAACATCACATGAAACATAACCAACAGCAAATATGATCAGCTGTAGCCTACACCAACAGTCCTCTTAATTTATAGCAATACATTATAGAAGCAATGTCATTGAAATCCATAAAACACTTGCGTAAACCCGTACAACATATTACATATACACCAGAAAACGATGAATGAGATTGAAGAAGGGTTTCTAAACATTAGGCTAGTTACCCACGTTACCCTGTTTATATAAGACCTTATAGCTCACAGTGCATGTCAGAGCAAATGAGAATTATGAGTTAAAAGGAACTGCCTGAAGAGCTCAAAGACAGAATTGTGGCAAGGCACAGATCTGGTCAAGGTTACAAAAACATTTTTGTTGCATTGAAGGTTCCTAAGAGCACAGTGACCTCCATAATCCTTAAATGGAAGACGTTTGGGACGACCAGAACCCTTTATAGATCTGACCGTCCGGCCAAACTGAGCAATTGGGGGAGAAGAGCCTTGGTGAGAGAGGTAAAGAAGAACCCAAAGATCACTGTGGCTGATCTCCAGAGATGCAGTCGGGAGATGGGAGAAAGTTCTAGAAAGTCAACCATCACTGCAGCCCTCCACCAGTCGGGGCTTTATGGCAGAGTGGCACGACAAGCCTCTCCTCAGTGCAAGACACATGAAAGCCCGCATGGAATTTGCTAAAAAAAAAAACACCTGAAGGAATCCAAGATGGTGAGAAATAAGATTCTCTCCTTTCTGACCTTAATTCTAAGCGGTATGTGTGGAGAAAACCAGGAACTGCTCATTACTTGTCCAATACAGTCGCAACAGTGAAGCACGGTGGTGGCAGCATCATGCTGTGGGTGTGTTTTTCAGCTGCAGGTACAGGACGACTGGTTGCAATCGAAGGAAAGAGGAATGCGGCCACGTACAGGGATATCCTGGACGAAAACCTTCTCCACAGTGCTCAATACCTCAGACTGGGCCAAAGGTTCACCTTCCAACAAGACAATGACCCTAAGCACACAGCTAAAATACCAAAGGAGTGGCTTCAGAACAACTCCGTGACTGTTCTTGAATGGCCCAGCCAGAGCCCTGACTTAAACACAATTGAGCATGTCTGGAGAGACCTGAAAATAGCTGTCCACCAACATTCACCATCCAACCTGACAGAACTGGAGAGGATCTGCAAGGAGGAATGGCAGATCCCCAAATTCAGGTGTGAAAAACCTGTTGCATCATTCCCAAAAAGACTCATGGCTGTATAAGCTCAAAAAGGTGGTTCTACTAAATACTGAGCAAAGGGTCTGAATACTTATGGCTGTGTGATATTTCAGTTTTTCTTTTTTAATAAACCTGCAAAAATTTCAACAATTCCGTTTTTTTTCTGTCAATGTCGGTACTGTGTGTACATGAATGAGGAAAATCAAAAATAACTTAAATGATTTTAGCAAATGGCGGCACGGTGGACGACTGGTTAGAGCGTCTGCCTCAGAGTTCTGAGGACCCGGGTTCAATGTTCTCCCCGTGCCTGCGTGTTTTCTCCGGGCACTCCGGTTTCCTCCCACATCCCAAAAACATACATTTAATTAATTAATTGATGACTCTAAATTGACCGTAGGTGTGAATGTGAGTGCGAATGGTTGTTTGTTTGTATGTGCCCTGCGATTGGCTGGCAACCAGTTCAGGGTGTACCCCGCCTCCTGCCCGATGATAGCTGGGATAGGCTCCACCACGCCTGCGACCCTAATGAGGAGAAGCGGCTCAGAAAATGGATGGATGGATGGATGGATGGATTTTAGCAAATGGCTGCAATATAACAAAGTGTGAAAAATTTAAGGGGGTCTGAATACTTTCCGTACCCACTGTATATACATGAGGTCTGCGGACTGTAAGTCAGCAGTGGTTTTCACCAGCACATTTTGTAGTGAATAAGGATATTTGCTAATGTTCAATAATGGTCACAAACAGATTGTTGCATCCTCTTCCGCATTCAGAGAGCTCTCTACGCGAGACTATTTGCACCACTTTTAAAGTGAATGAAAGAAGACGTTTTGATTGGACAGGATTGAAGTGTGCTGTGACGACGCCCACACCAGCGCAGACGTCCCACTTTTAAATGCGCTGTGGGTATGCCTCCTCGCAGAGTTACAGCAAGCGCACCACTGGATTTCCACTATTAACAAAAATAGAGCCCTAAATGTCTTCTTTTTTTTTTTTTTTTTTTTTTTTTACTCAAGAACGCTGTCACATGGTAATCAAAGCACTGTATGAAAAAATCTCTCTTCCTTTTCCTCAACACTGTCTGGAATGTCCTTCAGGTCTCCTTGCATACGACACCATGTGTGTGTGAGAGCCTGTCCAAAGAGATTTGACAAGGGCCCTGCGAGGAGATGGAAATAAAACACAAAGAGATGAGGCAAACATATTAATCTTGTTAAGTTAAACGCCGACCCCCACCTCTTTGTGCAGCACTTTCTCTTCTCCTCTCCCCAGTTTCCTACCAAGATAATATGCAGCATTCACACTGAAAAATCAGCTAATTTCAGACCACAACTCAGTCTGACTTACAGAAGCACTTTGGGGGTTGCTGAGCCCTGTACTCTGCCATTAGATGCCCCCCGCCATTGTCTCTGTGCCACTCTCTGTCGCTTTTTCTGTGACTCTTTGAAACACACACACACACTCAATCTTCTACCACCATTTATTTGCCCTCACACACACATTTATCTCCAACATTCATCCTTGCTCTGTCCATGACCTTGAGACGTATGATGGATGGGGGGTTTTGGTTTCAGTGAGTTTTAAGTTTTAGATTGACATTGATGGAACATATTGATTATGTGTCAGTGCAAGAGAGGAAGTGGCAGAAAGACAAACATACAATCATACAAATTATAGAGAGAAAAAAGGACAAAGGAAATCCACTGTGGCTGTGTAGTGTGTAGTTGGGCAATGTTTCCCCCTTGTGGTGCTGGCAAGCAGGTAGGATTTGTCCTGGATTTGTTGTGCGCCTTAAATCCAAATGGAGCAGCTGAGATTGCTGAAAGCTGGCACAGTTTGCCACTGCAGAATAATGATTTTTTTTAAAAAGGCTAAGGAAATTGAATCCGTGCTAAATTTCAATCTTTGTTGGTCTCTCTTCTTCGTTTTCCTGCTTTCCAGTCTCCAGAAAAGCTCCAATCATCTTCCTTGAAGAAAACAGCAGTTACTGTTGTGATCCTTTATTTGTTTATTTATATTTTTATTTCAAATCAAGACAGCCCCAGTCCAGGGTTTTTTTCACACAGCCATACATATCCACCTTTTTTAAACTAATACCAGTGACATGTTGTCGGTTTTTGCAAAATCGCATAAATCATACATGAAGTGGTTTCACAAAAGCATGTTTGATTGATTGCATGCACATGCTGGAAAGTAACCCCATTTACTGAATATTGAATTATGTATCTAAATAAAGCAAACAGGGAAATCTTATCTGCCATCACCGCAGATGTTGTACATTACACAGCAAAAGAGAAAAGGGCTTTTTAACCTGAACTTACATGGCTCTCGCTTGCTTTTAAATTTTCAGTGGCACAGCCAACTACCTCCACTGACTAATAAGATTATGGTTGATTGAGGAGTGAAAAGCCCGCATCTCTGTCATATCCCGGCCGATTTCCCTTTTACCGTGCATCATCTGAATCGCCCTTCCTCTTGCGGGCAACAGAGGTCAGCCCACTAATGCTGACCACTGCTCTTGAGCTGTACATGAGTGAAAGAGATCGACAGACCATAATATGAAGGGAGACCCAGCTGGTAGCGCTGTTACAGAACAGCACTTGTTGTTTATTCCAAAGCTTGGTATTTACCAAGGGAGAGAAACACCAGAGAGAAGTAGAAGAGAGTTCTTTCCAAATGTGTTTTCAAAGCTTCTATCCACCAACAGGGAAATCATTAGTGAGATATAGAACACTTGCTTCTCACAGTCAATAGATTTTATTTGCATTTTTAATGGAAATTGTTAGATATTTTGTGTATAGCGGCATTTGTGTTTGATACAAATTCCTTCATGATTTTTTGATACATGTTATTAATACATAATCTTGAGCCACCACTTCTTAAAATGCTTGTGTGAATCTTTGGAACTGGACAAGAGACAGAAGGGAGACACATTGCAAGCTCCCTCTTCTGTCACTTGGCAGTCAACAGTTGCAGATAGAGTGTGTGTTTGTGTTCGCCAATGTGTATGTGTGAGCGAGCATGTATCTTCAACCAAATGTCCGAGCATATGGTCACCCTGTGGCTGTATAGAAGCCATTAATGCCGCACGGCCCTGAAAGCTTACGCTGTGTGCGGCAGTCATCCTGCGAGTGATGGCCTTGCCTGTCTCAACCATTACACTGCTGGTTTTAAGCTCTTGATGACACCGTACCATGAAAGATGAAGATTATTCCTCAATTGTGTAAGAGAGATGGGGCAGATTATCTCTGTGCATAGATCTCTACAATAACTGGGTAGCAGTGCTCTCCATTTCCCTAGCAGCCTAATAGTTGGCTACATGCAGCTGAAAGCTCTGATTTATTCATGATATCAGAATATGGCACTTTTCACAGGCTTTCTAAATGGAATTACATAAAACAATTGCAGCGCTAATGCTGCTCATAGATACAGGGTGACTTAAATTTACTGTATGGTCTTCAGTAGCATGAGGAGGGGATTAATTCTATTTTGGTATGTGTGTTTGGAGACTGACCACAAACACCAGTACTGTAGAATAGTAGCATTTACTAGGGTGTGAAGTAGAATTTCAGAGCTAAATTGAATAAGGCTCAATTAAAAATATAGAAAACATTAAAAGGGTTTGTGTCACTTGTCAAACAGCCCTTCAGTTTTTGCACTGGTGATTTTTATATGAATCCAGCCAGTTTCTGGATATCCTTTACAGCAGGTATACAGGAGAGGCACAACATAGACACTACTCATTCAGCAAGGTTTAACTGCAAGATAAACTCCAGCCATAACTATTAGTGTTGAATCAATTTCAGGTCAACTAGCCACCCCAAACGTGCATTAGGAGATAGACAGGATTGAGGTGATGAACGCAGAAAGGCCAGCAGAAATCACAGGGGGCATGATATCCTTCAGCTAACAGAGAGGAAAGAACCTATTCAAGAACAACGACAGGAGAATAATTGGAGGACAAGAGCTTGCTTCACATTACCGGATCAACAGGCTAAGTGCTCGGTAGGTTATGTGAGTGCGCGGACATAGAGAATAGAGACGGATTGAGAGAGGAGAACCGATGAGGAGACAGATCGACCTGAAGGTTGATGGTTATTTTTGAAGGTCAGAACAGAAATATTAACATGTCAAAACATTTTATTGTGCTTTCGAGAAGGCACAGAAGCTGTTGAGATGACTGTGCAGCATACTGTATGTAAGCGTCATTGCAACAATTCTAACAATTATATCTCACAGATGTAGACAGAGATCCGATTAAACAGACATATTCACCTTGTTAAAGGGGTTCAAGATCAACTGATGAACTGATTTAGGAGCATTTGCCCCTGTTCAGGAGAGTAGAGTTACAGTATCTGCACGTTCATCATTGTTATGATTCTGATTATTTGTATTTTAAAAAGGCCTATTTCAGGTAATGAGATGCAAATGTATTTATCTTGAGCTCAGTGTTGTTTTTAAATGTCAAGAACAGAACATTTCTAATCTCGTCCCGTTAAATTTAGTTTGTATGTCAATCAAAGAGCAAGGGAAAATGAGTTTAGGAAATAGAGAAGCTGTAAAAAGTAATTTTCGAAAGGAAGGCACTGTTTGAGTTGCTCTTATATTTTTCACACACAGGAACCATTTTAAATAACAGACACAACTGCAAATGAATTTTTATGTCCATTTCTGGTTGTCCAGAATGTAAATACTATTTAGTAACAATATCAATACTGGAAATTGTATTTGAATCAAACAAAAAATCCTCAACTGTCCAGCAATAGCAGTACAGAAATATTTTAAACTGATTTGTAAATATTTGCGATTGGCTGGCAACCAGTTCAGGGTGTACCCCGCCTCCTGCCCGATGACAGCTGGGATAGCCCGCGACCCTAGTGAGGAGAAGCGGCTCAGAAAATGGATGGAAAAGAGACAGAGAGACAAGGTGATATTGATAGATAGACTGAGTGAGTTACCCCTCTCTCGCTCTCTCTCTCTCTCTCTCTCTCTCTTGCTCTCTCTCTCTCTATCACACACACACACACTCTCTCTCCATTGTTCTCTCTTTCTGCATGATAAACTCCATCAGCTGACAGCTCCAGTGAAGATATATCATGGCCAGCAAGCACTCAGCCCCTTGGAAAACAAAGAGTGTTCCAAAGCATACCTGTCTTCGTACTACACTATACTGAAAACACATATGGTATCGCTTTCTCTTTGGTTTCTCCTTTACAACTGTCTCACCTTTGTTTTATTTTTTGTCTCTCGCTTATCTCCTCCATTACGGTTACCCAACTCGTCACTTTACTGTTTTGTTTTTGTGTGTGTGTATTTTATACATGGAAAAAAGTAAACCGACAGCTAGAAGATTGCCTTTTCTTTGTTAGAATTATCTTGCAATTTACTTTCATCAGTATCATTAGCTTGTGATACCTTGTTCTCAAACACTGAAAAGAGTGGTCCCTTTGTTCGGTCCTGTTCTGAACATCAGTACTGGGCAGCTGGAAGCCATTTCTTTAGTTCGCCATGGATTATGGAACCTGAATTAGTCTAAGATGTGTAAGAAGAGGGATACTAAGTATCAGCAAACAGCTAAACATTCAGTTGTTTTCCCTACAGGGTTCACAAAGACTGGCAGTCATATATCAAATTGACATTTTAAGGGCGTTTTTATTTATTTATTTATTTTAACCTGTCCTCATCAGCTGCATGGCCTTGCAAAATGGTGGATTTGTATGCCTTTGTGCTGGAACAGTTTTGCTGTGCAACAGGGGAGTTTGAAATACTCCCTCTGCTCAATTTTTTTTTTTTTTTTTTTCAATTAATCTGATGTTTATTGAAAATGCAGCTGGACAGAAAAGGGTTTTAGGGGACAGACAGGGGGACGGAGTGGACGAGGGTACTCGGGGTGCAAACCACAGCAGAACAATAGTGAGAGAGTCTAGATATTTGAACACAAGTAACAAAGAACAACAGTTATTGTAGATTGGGGGATGGTGGGTGGGGGAGTCCAACCAAGAGAAAAATGAAAACCCACCACGTACCCTATTGTTATGGTTACCAGGTCTCCGACTTTAAGGGCGTTTTTAAGGGCGCTCAACGGCATTTAGGTTTGCAAGACAAATGTAATTTAGTCCTTATTACAATAAGAATATATTGCCTGGGTGGTCCCAGAAATCTTGTGTTGGTGTTTGGTCAATGATGACATCTCTATGTAGAGTTTGCAGGTTTTCTCTGAGCTTGCCTGCCTGTCTTTTCTACAAGTACTCTGGCTTCCTCCCATCTCCCAAAAACATGATTCTTGGGTCAATTGAAGACTCTAAATTTCATTGATGTGATTCTTACTCCCGAAGACATCACAAACATGTTAAATTTAAAGCCCCTGTGAGTTATCAGGAGGCTGGAGCATAAAGTAAAACTGAATGGGTAAACGTCAAGAAAAAAAAATGTAAACTTATGTGAATGCAACAAAAAAAATTACATTTTTAACTGACATCCTGAGTGTGTGTGTGTATGTGTGTGCGTGTGTGTGTGTGTGTGTGTCAAGTAGTATAGAGAATTTCATTGTTTGGAAATGGCATCACCTTCTTTGAAATTAAGTAAAAGAGAGGAGAGAAAGGCTGGTACATCCAACACAGCCTCCACAAGGTGCGTGAACTCGGTGAGAATAATAGTGCAGACAACACAAACTGTCACCGTATAAGGTTGTTATTCCACAGAGAGTTGCATGGCGCATTACCGACAATATTTTTAGTTTGATTTTGCTTTTCAATATATATGTACTGTGCTTTCAAGAACAGTAACACATTTACAGTTACAAACTTATAACACAAGCCCATCCTACCATGATCAGAAATGTTTATATAAATACTCATATGTGAGGAAAAGTAGACTATTTTATCCCATGTGTACAAATAGAATGAAAATGTCCTAAGACATTGAATTTCACAATAAAAACACATTTTGTAGCTATGGTAATGAAGTCACATTAAAATTACATTCAGGTCAAGAATTTACATGCCTTTCAGATGAAATTATTATAATAATAATTATTATATATAATTATTAATTATTATTTACCATTATTAGAACTTGCACTGCTATATACTGCACCTATTTTACAAATTGTCAGTTTTGCTCATAAAATTAAAGTTATGCTTGTTCATCTGAACTATTACTGATTATAGGTATATTAATAATCACGCACAACACAGTGAGTAGTTGACATGTCTCGTCCACATCATGCAGTCATTGGACATTTTAATTGTTTGGCTAGTGAAGAATGGCAAAAAGTCACCAGGAGGACTGACTTTTAATCTCACTTCATTCCATGGCTACAAAAGGAATTAGGGTGATTGTGTGACAATGTTCAAGTGAAGGTAGGCTGAGTAATGTCATGTTCGTCTTTACCCAATAATGAATTCAATAAATCCATATGGTTACATATGGATCTCCTGTTCCATTCTTCCCTCACTCGTGAACAAGAACCCAAGATACTTGAACTCCTCCACTTGGGGCAGGATCTCATCCCCGACCTGGAGAGGACACGCCACCCTTTTCCAACTGAGGACCATGGTCTCAGATTTGGAGGTGCTGATTCTCATCCCAGCCGCTTCACACAAAGCTCTGAACTGCTCAAGTGAGAGTTGGAGGTCACGGCTTGATGAAGCCAACAGAACCACATCATCTGCAAAAAGCAGAGAAGCAACACTGAGGCCACCAAACCGGACCCCCTCTACGCCTCGGCTGCACCTAGAAATTCTGTCCATAAAAGTATCGATCCGTTGTGGTAAAGAAGGAGCTAAGCCAAAAGGCGAAGCTCTCGATTTACCGGTCGATCTACGTTCCTACGCTCACCTGTGGGTCCGAAAGAACAAGATCCCGGATATAAGCGGCCGAAATGAGTTTCCTCCGCAGGGTGTCCGGGCTCTCCCTTAGAGATAGGGTGAGAAGCTCGGTCATCCGGGAGGATCTCAGAGTAGAGCCGCTGCTCCTTCACATCGAGAGGAGCCAAATGAAGTGGCTGGGGCATCTGATTCGGATGCCTCCCGGACGCCTCCCTGGTGAGGTGTTCCGGGCACGTCCCACTGGGAGGAGACTCCGGGGACGACCCAGGACACGCTGGAGAGACTACATCCTTCGGCTGGCCTGGAAACGCCTCGGGATCCCCCCGGAAGAGATGGATGAAGTTGCTGGGGAGAGGGAAGTCTGTGCGTCCCTGCTAAACCTACTGCCCCCGCGACCCGACCTCGGATAAGCGGTAGAAAATGGATGGATGGATGGACATATGTTTACCCTATATAATTTCATTAAAAGACAAGAAGGATCATATTTATGAAAATCAAAGTCACATGTCAAAATGATTTAAAAAAAAAAAAAAACAATCATTCATTGTTTCACAGCATTTTATTTATATCTCTGTGTAATTTCCCTGGAGCGAAGGAGACCCATCGGTATCCAGCTTGCAACCCTACTGTCATTGCACTAGCGACCCGCATTATCCCTTGTTCCCCGTACACAAAGGATAAGCTTCTGGCTTTGTCCCTCTTGGGCTTTTTGAAGAGAGCTAGAACAGACTCCACCAGCAGGGCACAGCGCGTCTTTGTAGACTAAACACATTCTCTGCAAAAGTCAGGTTGCTTTAAGTGATCAAACAGCTCAACTATGTAAGGATGCATGCACACAAAGAAGTCTTCACATTATGGATCAGTCGTCATGTTATGAAAGAGAACGACATGATCATGCTTGAGCGGCAGCAATTCAATCATATTAAATATTTTCTTCATATTTGGATTCTTGTTAAATAACCATTTGAATAACTGAACTACTGTTAAGTTGAAACAATAGACAAAAGAAAAGCTAAAAAAATAAAATAAAAATCCCTCTCTCAACATTTTGAAGACATTCATTAAAAAAATCACTGGGATTTTCTTTGAATCTAAACATGTAGCACTTGCACTCAAGGTAAAGAAAGTACCAAGAATAAATATCTCTCAGAGTAGCTTGTCTGTCATGTTTGGAGTTTGCTGCCGCAGAAAAGTTTTTGTGTTACTATTCACAACTGTGGCGGCACGGTGGGCGACTGGTTAGAGCATCTGCCTCACAGTTTTGAGGTCTGGTGTTCAATCCCCGGCTCCCCCTGTGTGGAGTTTGCATGTTCTCCCCGTGCCTGCGTGGGTTTTCTCCGGGCACTCCGGGTTCCGCCCACATCTCAAAAACACGCATGGTAGGTTAATTGAAGAGTTTAAATTCCCCGTAGGTGTGAATGTGACTGCGAATGGTTGTTTGTTTGTTTATATGTGCCCTGCAATTGGCTGGCAACCAGTTCAGGGTGTACCCCGCCTCATGCCCGAAGATAGCTGGGATAGGCTCCAGCACTACCGCGACCTTTGTGAGGATAAGCGGCTCATAAAATGGATGGATGGATGGATATTCACAACCGTGAGGCTTGTACGGTGCCAATGATAAACAAAACAAAAAAAACAAGAACACTGCTTACTGCAAGTGAGTCGTCTGTCTGTCTAACTTTGACAATACATGTGTATCACTTTGGGCTTCCTGTTTAAACAAGCCTGTTGAAAAAAAATTACAACAACATGTCAACAGCTTTAAACTAAACAGATATATAATAGCAATACAAATGCAGTGGCTTGTAAAGCTAAATAAATGAAAGAAATGCTTTGGTTGGAAATTCCCCAGCTTGTTTGGCTTGCTGAGCTGCCTTAATTTGGTTGGATCACTTTTATGCCTCCTGGTTGATACGCGACGAAATTAATCATCGTAAAATATGAGTCAGATCTGTTGCTTGTTTCCTGGAGGTAAAAGCGTGTAAGTCCGCTTGTAAATACACCCAGAAGAGAGCATATCCTCAGAGACAAATATTAGCAAGAGTGAGGAAAAAATAGAACGGCTTGCTTGTTGTACTGTATGTTGCTTGCAGCTTTATCTGACAGAATGCCCTGCATGTTTGTATTTGCATGCTTGGTTATGGGATTTTATTTAAAGGAGGGAAAGATTATTAAAGCTTAACAAAATGGAGGAGGGCAACTGTCAAGGTTATTTTGTTGTTGTTGCCTATCGTCTCTGGCCTGTCATACTGACCATCAAAAAGTGCTGAGAGGCTGACAGTGTCTGAAATCACAATAAGATCTTGCAATCGTAGTATATTTCTGAGGCCAGTTAATACCCTCAGTACAATCTGCGGCTTTCTGATATTGGCTAGTAAGATCTTTCATCTTGACATAAGCTGGCAAATGCTGAGTGGCTCCACATGTTTATCTTTCATGCAACAAAAGCAAGGCCAAAGCATGTAAGGTAATCACTTCAAAGACCTCTATGCTTGACTCCAGCATTAGATCCTGTTTTCCTTCTAATCAGCCGTTGACCGTGTGGGTATTATGTGCATCTGAAATGAGTTCACAAGATGTTGCTACTGAAAGTTGGGCAATGCAAATTGGGTGTTTTCCAGTTAAAGCTGTTATGGAAGAATACACAGTAATCTTTTTAAAGTAAGCCTTTAAATTATCCAAGCCTTGATGCCCAACTTTTTCATAAAAAAATACAAAACTTTTGTGGAAAAATACACCAAACAAAACATGTTTGTAATTTATGAATCTGTCCAGAACAGTATTACAATTATTGTACACACATCAACCATTTTGGTAGGGGCAGAATTTTTATGTGGTATCATTTTAAGTTTGTTGCATGTGTTTTCATCATGACCCTGAAAAAAAAAAAAAAAAAAAAGACATTCCTCCCATCTTGGGTTATATAAAGATCAAGCCACAAGCTATCTCTTTGGCTCTCATTTCAAATGTTTCCAGAAAAACAGTAAATGCCTCTATTCCGGGAATTTCGGGTAAAATACAGCCATTGGTTAAAAACATCAACAACAAGCATTGGGCCTCATTATACCATACATTTGTCTGTCCTTAGAATGTTGACAGAAAAAGTCTACATGCAATTCATGGGTGTGTCTTAAGATGGATTTACACATGGATCTAGTGACATATGATTTGTTTTCTCATTCAGATATGGATCATGGCAGTTTAAAGAGAAAAACACATCGGGTATCCTTAGATTAAAATAAGACCTCTTCAAAATTCATTACATTTCATGCTGAATGTGTTTGATAAATTTTTCGAGAAAATTAACAATGGGTTTCTTTTACCAAGCACTTCACTTTGCTAATGGTCACACATGACCCAAGTATGGGACAGAAGACTGATACATGTGACAGAGTAAAAAGCCCCCCTGTTGAGTAATGAAATTAAATGACAGCTCTTGAGCAAGGAGGGATGCTGTGAGAGCTAGAGAGAGTGAGAAAGAGAGCGAGGGAGGAGAGGTAGGGGGGTTGTGTCCAGCCAGGAAATTGAAGCCATCGCAAGCAAATTGAGTTCAGGTCATTTTGGCGGGCAAGAGCAGACCAATCAATTTGGCCTACTACTCAGTGCCTGTCAGCCTCACAGAAGGACACCTTGGCATCCAATAATAAGAACCAAGCAAACAACCAAAGTCCTGACTCACTTACTCTTAGCTAACATTGAGCTATCTGTAATTTCTCCTTAGGGGAAACACACCAATATAACTGTAGTCTGCTATATGAGCTATATTTGTGTTGATACAAGCTGTCACGTTAAAAGGTCGGACCAGTCCCTTTAACTGGGTCATCTATCTACTGTGTGAATACTGAGACAGCATTTGAACTAATGCAACTGTGAATCAAACATTTTTTACTCCTCATTGTTTTCACATTTTTGAGCTATGCCCATGAGCAGTTGGATTCAAATATTAGCTGATTAAAGTAGTCATCTAATTAATGAATAAATCATGCATCTCACTCAGGAAGGTGAGGTATAGCCGTTGTCAGATTAACAGAAACAGTAAATTTCTAGTGTCTGAATCGTTGAAGCACAATTACTGTAATTGCTCGTGTATAATGTGAATTTTTCCCCTAAAAATTGTCAAAAGTCAATAGTGCGCATTATACATAGGTATAGGGGCAACTGGAAAAAACTTTCACATTTTATAAATGTATGCCGCCATCTAGAGGTTATGAAAAAGCTGTACACTTTCTTTCCAAAATTCCAGCGCCACCGAGAGATTATGAGAAAGGTGGACACTTTCACTTTAATATGCCACTGCCACTTCGTGGTTATAAAAAAGGTGTAGCCTACACTTTAATTCCAATATGACAGGGGTACATATGACTGCATATATGTACAGTTGTACTCATAAGTTTACATACCCTGGCAGAATTTGTAAAATATTGTTTTTTTTGTTTTTTTTTTACTGATGACTGAACAACAACCGTCATTAATTTCTTTATGGTTATGTTTTGTTTAATGATAATGCTTTTCTGAAATGCTTGACCATTTAATTTGAATCCCATTAAAATAAAATTAAATGTGTTTCACCTGGTCCTTCATGTTTTCTTTAAAGAATTGTACCCATCTTATAAATTATGCCTGGGTAATTAAACATATGAGTACAACTGTGTGTTTTCTAATTTACTAAATAAAATTAGTGCTGTGAATTTCAAAATAAGAACAAGTAAATAAAAATAAAAAAAAGATAATACTTCATGTTTGATCATATGGGTAGAAGCAAAAATCATGCATTGTAAAAATTCATTATACATAGGTAGAAGGGTTTTCCAGAATTTTGAGGTCATGTCACATTTGGGGTTTGGAGAGGAAGGCAAGGCAAGAACATGGAGGACCCAAGTGCAGGGAAGCAGGGAGGCAACACAGTAGTGCAGGAGTATATAAAAAAAATAAAAAATATATTTAATTCCAAAATAAAGGAAAACAAGGATAATGAAAAAGTCTAAATGCTAAATTAACAGAGTCCAAAATCTAAACACAAAGTAACAAAGGAACACTTGATTAAACCCAAAACAAGAAACAAGTGAGCGACAACTGACATGACTATGACAGACAACTATGACATGGCACAGACAGAGACAATGACATCTGACAATGACATACTGCAAAGACATGTGACAAAGACAATGAACTGACAAGAACTGAAAGAAACCAGGGAACTAAACACAAACAGATTGACAAGACAACGAGGAACAATTGGACAAGACACGAGTGGATGGAGAGAGCTTATTGGTCGAGACAAGGTAGACGAGAACAGATGGACACAACAACCAAATGAGCACACGACAAACATGGAACACAGGAAAACATGGAACAAAACTAAACACAACCCAAACCAAAACACAGACCATGACATGTCAACATTGGGGGTGCGTATTATACATGGGTGCGCATTATACACGAGAAATTACGGTAAGCAAAACAACACGTTTCTTTGGCATTTCTGCTAAACAGTATCTATCTATCCACATTCACATGTAATTTCTAGTTAAATAACTTGAGGTAAGTAATGACAACATGAAAAAAAGAAAGTTTCCTGTCCAGGTCTATTTTCCTAAAGGCATATAGAAGGTAAAAACATATCAGGGAGTTGATGGGAACATGCTTTAATCAGTCTTTTTTGTTTGTTTGTTTTACATTTTACCCTCTGCTAATCTGTGGACAGTGACGCATTCTTGTTAATTAACTAAATTACACAGCAGGAACGCACATCACCACAACGCAGAGGCAACAAGCAAAAAAGAGTGGAATCATACAACCCCAAAGGCCCAATTATCTCCGTTGGTTACCAATTAATCCATTAAGTTGTTCTGGCGCAGCTGCAAGACCTGAGGCACTATTTCATATATCAATATATTGCACCATCACAGAGACCTGCAGGAACTTTTGATGTTTAGCATTATTGATACTACATGACACATGCTGTCTCTGTATTCACCTTGATGATAAGAAATCCATTAATTTTTGAAGACTTTCCAAATTAAATTAAATAATTTTTTTTAAAAACGGCGGTACAGTGTACGACTGATTAGCACATCTGCCTCACAGTTCTGAGGCCCGAGATTCAAATCCCGGCCATCCCTGTGTGGGGTTTGTATGTTCTCCCCTTGCCTGCGTGCTGCGTGGGTTTTCTCCAACATGCGTTGTTGTAAATTGCCCGTAGGTGTGAATGTGAGTGACAATGGTTGTTTGTTTATATGTGCCCTGCGATTGGCTGGCGACCAGTTCAAGGTGTAGCCCACCTCTCGTCCGAAGATAGCTGGGATAGGCTTCAGCACGCCCGCGACCCTAGTGAGGAAAAGTGGTACAGAAAATGGATGGATGGATGAAAAAATAAAAATGTAATAGTTAAAGTTGTCAAATCTCCATAGTAATCCAGCTCCCATTCTCTGTACACAAGAGCTCCACAAAACATATCCAAAACACATCCATACACCATTTCTTTTTTTTTAAATTGTTGAACCATGTAACTTTATCGACTGTCGTTGTGCCTTCACTGGCTTAAAAAGATTGAGTTGCAAGGCTTACCATATGTATAACTGCACTCATGGTATTGATGACTTTGAAAGCAGTCAATGATTCTTTATGTGATAAGCCACTGGACTTGCTTGGGATGCTAAGAGGAGCTTCAGGGCCCACTCGGGTTATGAGATTCATGGTGGTAGGCATTAAGCTTGTTTACACACTGCCAGTGGAGAAGAGTTAATGGTTGTGAGTGATTGGTTAAATATTGCTCCCATCTCTTTAAACTAATATTCATTCTGCATTTCACCCATACCCAAACCCCCAAAGATAGTCACCCATCCCCATTTTCCTTACTTCAATAATGTTGTTCTGTCAAAGATGGCAACAAGGGATGGGGACAGTAAAATAAATAAATAATACAGTACAGCACATGACTATTTTTAAAATTTACTGGATATGAAAGCGGCACTTTGTCTCACTTGGATTTTTGGCAGTATGAAAGAGTCCCAAGTGAGAGCATGCAAATTTACACATACTTATATACACACTCTGTGTTCTCAATTATATAGATAGGAAATGCATCCCTGTAAACTCGCTGAGCTTTATTCCATGTTTTGCATCTCAAGGGTTTGTTTTCTTTTGGGGAAGTGTTCAAAATATGTAATACAGTGAATGTTTTGCCTTGGAATATCCTTGAATATAAACATAATTTCCAGTTATTTCCATGACATAAGGAGTCCATGTTTGTGCAAAATGACTGTTCACTGAGGAGAAATGTCATGTTCATATCTAAGTAGGGAGTGTATCAAGTCTGCTGCTTTACCCAGAGAATAATGTTTTTGACCTCCATTAGCTACTCTAAACATGATAGTTAACATATTTACAAAATGTAATTATTTTTCCTGCTATGGCAGCAGTATGTTTTTTTAAATAATAGTTTCTAACTTGGGTTTTAGTATTAGACCTTGCTTTGCTGGGATGTGTTGTGATTATCCCTCCACAGAGTCCAATTACCTCTTATAACTTTGGTGTATAAAGTGACTTGGTCAGCTATTTCAGCTGCAGTAGGGGAAAACCGTTTTAAGTGAAGAAATTGTCCCTGGGTGGGTCCACATCTATGACACAGTACCAGTTTGTGATGAACAGACAAGAATAAAATTTCATGCCTCGCACAAGCAAGACTTGTCTTTACGGACTTATAGGAAATAAAATACCAATACGGTAAATGACACAAAATTGCAATCTTTCATCCTCCTAGCAGTTATATGTATTTGTAAACGTTACACCTTACAGGAGTTTACAATGAACCAACAATAAATCTGAACAAAAAATCTAAATAGTAACAAAATATTTCACGTAAAAAATGGAGACAGATAATGTATTAACTAGTGAATCTTATCTCATGACAACACCTGCACAAAACCTCTTCAAGCGCAGAGCCCCTGCTGTCAGAAGTCATCCAACCTCAGGCTCTTGCTCTACCAAACTCACTGTTCACTTTTGACAGATCACGGAAAATGAATGAATGAATAAATCATCTTAACCTCATATTAATGAGGAGCAGAAAAATACATCAATCACTCCGATATTTTGGTGATAGCTAGCAGTCGCAGAAAAGCCACCGTGTTAGCATGGGTCACTTGGTCACACCTGCAGAGTGGGGTGCCCAGAGGCCGAGGTAAAGACTGCACAGCACTCACCTGTACCGTCCCACCCCTAGTGTGAACCGGGCTTTAAGTATTTAAACCCTAAATCTTATAGGCACACAATTAACTCAATATCTTGTCAACTGCAAAAAGAAACATAAGTACTGAGTCACCAAAGCTGAGAAACCTCTACAGATGTGTCAAGAGAACAGGGTGTAATTGTATAATGTCCCAATGCATTTACCAAGACTATCTAAAGTGGTTTGGCATCTGCATCCCAATTAAATCTTTTTGGTAATGAGTTGTAAGCATTTACAGGTGATCTTATATAACCACAGATTCTCCAGTGACCATTTCCAAAAATTATTGAGCATCACAGGCACAATTTATTTTATATGACATGACAGTGATAAGCCATTCTTTCAGGATTTCATTACAGTAGGCAAAGTCAAACCTGTCAGTGGTGTTAAGCCAATGGGCCCAGCAGAATTTCAAATTTTTTCCCCATCTATTAATTGATTAACAATTAAAGTGGAGGCACTGGTAGAATTGTGTAATGTCTACATTAGGCTATTATAAGTTGTTAAATCCAACAGTTTTAAATACATCTAATGTAGTGTGTAGTGATACTACAATATACTATGAAGAACGGTTTCATACTTGACATGCTGTGCTATATAATACCGTACTATATACTCTATACCTGGGGTAGCCCAGAAAACCAACTAGCTCCTGGCCGTTGCAGGGAGCCAGTTAGTTACCCTAAGAGGACAAGCTCCCAACCTGGGCATGTTGTTTAAGTCAGTGCAATTGCATGCTACCGTATGTTTTAAGCTAGCGTATGTTTTACCATGCCTCCGCCCAATAATATGGTGCGCCTTATGTATGTGTTGAATACAGAAATAGACCCTGCAACTGAGACTGCAACTTTTAATACGGTGCGCCTTATGGTCGTGAAAATACGGAACTCAAGTACTGAGTAAATGAGTAACTTCTGATTTATTTATTTTTTTAATCATAGCAAAGACATCAAATTAAAAAAAATGCGTGTGCAAATTCAGATATTGCTGAACAATATCATTTAATCCCAAACAAAGAAAATATTTATCACATAACAAATTAAGGAAAATTCAGCTACAATGGATTGGTGCAACGGTGCCGTTGCGGAAGTCGAAAACGAAAGTCTAAAACTAGATTGTGCACGCATCCATCCATCCATCCATTTTCTGAGCCACTTCTCCTCACTCGGGTCACGGGCGCGCTGGAGCCTATCCCAGCTATCATCGGGCAGAAGGCGGGGTATGAACTGATTGCCAGCCAATTGCAGGGCACACACAAACAAACTCGCACTCACATTCACACCTACGGGCAATTTAGAGTTGTCAGTTAACCTACCATGCATGTTTTTGGGATGTTGGAGGAAACCGGAGTGCCCGGAGAAAACCCACGCAGGCACGGGGAGAACATGCAAACTCCACACAGGCGGGGCCAGGGATTGAACCCCGGTCCTCAGAACTGTGAGGCAGACGCTCTAACCAGTCGTCCACCGCGCCGCCATTGTGCACGCAATAACTGATAAATAAAAGTACCGAGCAGCATGCAGATCATTGTAACTGAGTAAAAGTACAGTTTCTTCTGAGCATAAATACTCCAGTAAAAGTAAAAAGAATGCTTCATTAAAACTACTCTGACAAGTACAAATTATCCAAAATGTTACTTGAGTAAATGTAATTAAATAAATGTAGCACATTCATACCCTACTCCTCTCAGCGTAGATGTCATATAATCAAGTGATCTTTCCTTCTGTTAGTTATTAATGACCTTTCATAATAGAAATAAACAGAACAAGTGACAAACACAGAAAGTGCTGTATTATGACATGATCCCATATGCAAACTGAAGCTGACGCGTGGATAAGTGCAGGGCAGTGAGAATGAGCTAATGGGGGGTTGAGTAAGAAGGGGAATGATGCCTAGAACCAGGTCAATGTAAGTGCAGAACACGCCAGATAGATCATATGTACAAAAATAGGACACATTATTTGATTATCAAATGACATGAGAAATAAAAACTATCAATAAAACTATC
Organism: Phycodurus eques; assembly: GCF_024500275.1. NCBI lineage: Eukaryota > Metazoa > Chordata > Actinopteri > Syngnathiformes > Syngnathidae > Phycodurus > Phycodurus eques. Next base: position 29,747,303 of record NC_084526.1, on the reverse strand, counting down.
TATCCATCTATCCATTTTCTTTACCGCTTATCTTCACTAGGGTCGCGGGTTGCTGGAGCCTATCCCAGCTATCTTCGGGCCAGAGGCGGGGTACACCCTGAACCGGTCGCCAGCCAATCGCAGGGCACACAAAAACAAACAAGCAGTCGCACTCACATTCACAATTACGGGCAATTTAGAGTCTTCAATCAACCTACCATGCATGTTTTTAGGATGTGGGAGGAAACCGGAGCACCCGGAGAAAACCTACCAGGCTCGGGGAGAACATGCCAAATCCACACAGGCGGGGCCGGGATTAGAACCCCAATCCCCAGAACTGTGAGGCAGATGTGCTAACTAGTCGGCTTCTGTGCTGGCGAAATAAAACTAACCATAAAATGTTATGGTTTTGCATGGGGATGAAATATTTTAAAAATGAGTAGTGTACACCATCCAGCTTCTATACTGTTTTTCCTCACGAGGGTTGCAGGTGTGCTGAAGCCTATCCCAGCTGTATCTGAGCCGCCTGGAGTGGTCGCTAGCCAAATGCAGGGCACATATTGACAAATAATTAATAATTATTATCAATCACATTGATACTGAAGGACAATTTAGTATTCAATTAACCATGCATGTTTTTTTTAATGTGGGAGGAAACCATTGTATAAACCGTTCCAACATATTCAAACCTTGCTCATTTTTTCATAGCAAGGCTCAAAACTCATTTCACTTTCAACAAGCTCGACGGTATCAACGTTTCACAGTCAACATGGATCAGCCATGAATGTGATGCTGCATCATGGCAGCTGGCACATACACTCAGAGCAGGGTGTCAATTGCAAGATTTGGTGGCACTGTCAACAATGTTCCATGGCACTTGAGAATCAGGCTTCACCTCTGACACCCCATTTATCCCTCCATCCATCCATTTTCTTACATCTAGCCGCGGTCAGGTTTTGTGGGCAGTAGCTTGACCAAGGAAGCCCAGACTTCCCTTTCCCCAGTCATTTCATCCAGCTCTTCCGGGGAGACCCCAAGGCGTTCCCAGGCCAGCCGGGAGACATAGTCTCTTGGGTGTGTCCTGGGTCATCGTCAGGTTCTCCTCCCCCTGGGATATGCCCGGAACACCACACTGGGGCGGCGGCCAGGAGGCATTCTAATTAGATGCCTGAGCCACCTTATCTGGCTCCTCTCAATGTGGAGGAGCAGTGGCTCTACTCTGAGCCACTCCTGTATGACCGAGCTTCATTTCATCCCCAACCTGGAGAGAGCACGCCACCCTTTTCTGACTGAGGACCATGGTCTCAGATTTGGAGGTGCTGATTCTCATCCCAGCCGCTTCACACTCGGCTGCAAACTGCTCCAGTGAGAGTTGGAGATCACGGCTTGATGAAGCCAACAGAATCACATCATCTGCAAAAAGCAGAGATCCAATACTGAGGCCACCAAACCAGACCCCATCTACGCCTCGGCTGCGGCATAGAAATTCTGTCCATAAAAGTTATGAACAGAATTGGTGACAAAGGGCAGCCTTGGCGGAGTCCAACCCTCCAAACGAATCCAACTTACTGCCGGCAATGCGGACCAAACTCTGACACTGGTCCTACAGCCCGTATAAGGGAGTTTGGTACCCCATACCCCCGAAGTACCCCCCCCCCCCCCCCCCCCCCATAGGACTCCCCAAGGGACACAGTCGAACACCTTCTCCAAGTCAAGAAAACACATGTAGACTGGTTTGTCAAACTCCCATGCACCCTCAAGAACCCTGCCGAGGGTGTAGAGCTGGTCCCACTGGGACGAAAATCACACTGCTCCTCCTGAATCTGAGAGTCGACTTCCCGACGGACCCTCCTCCTTTCCAGCACCCCTGAATAGACCTTACCAGGGAAGCTGAGGAGTGTGATCCCCCTGGAGTTGGAACACACCTTCCGGTCCCCCTTCTTAAAGAGGGTGACCACCACCCCAGTCTGCCAATCCAGAGGCACTCTCCCCGATATCCACGCGATGTTGCAGAGGCGTGTCAACCAGGACAGCCCCGCAGCTTCCAGAGCCTTTAGGAGCTCCGGGCGAATCTCATCCACCCCCATGGCCTGGCCTCTGCTTCCACATGGGAAAGCATGTCGGTAGAATTGAGGAGGTTTTCGAAGTATTCTCCCAACCAACTCACAACGTCCGAATTCGAGGTCAGCAGTGCCCCATCCCCACCATCCACAGTGTTGATGTTTTCCCCTCCTGAGACGCCGGATGGTGGACCAGAATTTCCTCAAAGCCGTCCAGAAGTCGTTCTCCATGGCCTCACCGAACTCCTCCCACGCATGACTTTTTGCCTCAGCAACCACCAAAGATGGTGCTGCCTTAGGAGTCCCACGGGCCAAAAATGTCTGACAGGACTCCTTCAGCTTGACGACATCCCTCACTGCTGGTGTCCACCAACGGGTTCAGGGATTGCCGCCACGACAGGCTCCGGTCGGCCGCCTCAGCAATGGAGCCACGGAACATGGTCCACTGGGACTTAATGTCCCCCGCCTCCCCCGGAATATGAGCAAAGTTCTGTCGGAGGTGAGAGTTGAAACTCCTTCTGACAGGGGATTCTGCCAGATGTTCCCAGCAGACCCTCACAATACATTTGGGCCTGCCAGGTCAGACCGGCATCTTCCTCCACCATCGGAGCCAACAAACCACCAGCAGGTGGTGATCATTTGACAGCTTCGCCCCTCTCTTCATCCGAGTCTCCAAGACATGTGGCCGGAAGTCCGATGACACGACCACAAAGTTGATCATCGAACTGCAGCCTCGGATGTCCTGGTGCCAAGTGCACATATGGACACCCTTATGCTTACACATTGTGTTCGTTATGGACAATCCGTGATCTCGGGTTCTGATTTGGGGGGGAGGCGTTCCTCCCAATCACACCCTTCCAAGTCTCACTGTCATTGCCCACATGAGCATTGAAGTCCTCCAGTAGAACGATGGAGTCCCCAGCGGGAGCAGTCTCCAGCAACCCCTCCAAGGACTCCAAAAAGGGTGGGTACTCTGAACTGCTGTTTGGTGCAGAGCAAACAACAGTCAGGACCCCTCCCCCAACCCGAAGAAGAAGATGAATCACCTTTATTGTCAGGAACATGCATGCATGCACATGAAATTTGTTCTCTGCATTTTACCCATCACAGTGAACACACACACTTGCTAGTGGAACAAACTGGAGCACGGGGCAGCTGAAGCTCCCGGGGAGCAGTTTGGGGTATCAGTGTCTTGCTCAAGCACACCACGGCGGTGATTCCCGGTTGACGTTGGCGGATTGTCCGGTCCCCCTAGGTCCCCCACTGTGGGAGGCGATGATCTTACCTACTGGGCCATGGCTGCCCAAGGCGGATTGACGCTACTGTCTCATCCACCAGGGTGAACCCCTATGTTGCCTATAGGCAATTCCATAGTGGAAGATAGGCCAACCCCTCTCGAGAGGACTGGTACCACAGCCCAAGCTGTGGGTGGAGGCGAGCCCGATTATGTCAAGTCGGAACTTCTAGATCTCCCACACCAGCTCAGGCTCCTTCCCTGCCAGAGAGGTGACGTTCCACGTCCATAGAGCCAGCTTTTGTAACCGAGGATCGGACCGCCAAGGTCCCTGCCTTCGGCCACCGCCCAGCTCACACTGCAGCCGACCCCTATGGCCCCTCCCACAGGTGGTGAGCCAATGGGAAGGGGGACCCACATTTCCCTTTTGGGCTTTGCCTGGCCAGGCCCCATGGGTGCATACCCCCACCATGTGCTCACCTTCGAGACCCACCTCCAGGCCTGGCTCCAGAGGGGGGCCCCATTGACCTGTGTCTGGGCAAGATAAAATGTGATTCCAACAATTTACTCATCATGGGGGTCTTTAAGCTGTACTTTGTCTGGTCCCTCATCTCGGACATGTTTGCCATGGGTGACTCTGCCAGGGGCATAAAGGCCCGGACAATTCAGCTCCTAGGATCCCTGGGCCACATCCCTGGGCTCCTAGGATCCCTGGGCCACACAAACCTCTCTACCACGTGACGGCTCAAGGAGGGGCACATTTATCCGATTAAAAGTAAAGCAAACATCTGCTGCTTTGCAGTGTTGCTTAACACAAGGACATGATACAAATTGACTGAAGTGACGAACCAATTCTATTTATCTAGAAATATCAAAAGGGACAAAGTACTGTAGCTTTGACTTACCTTATCACTTATTGTTGTTTTTATAACTGCTAAAAACAAAAATAGAACATTCCAGGGTAAAAAAAAATTTGCCTTAAGTATTTGCAGGCCCTCAGAAGAAAACGGCAAATAAACTTGGTAACAATACGCCAAATCTGATTGATTTTCAAATGGAATGATGAAGAATTATTACAGAGGTTGAGAAAGCTCTTGTATTTCTGTTGAGCTTTCGCGACCACCATAAATGATTATATTTTTTGATCAAATGACAAAGTAACACACTTGTCTTGTTACATCCACTTTTTGAATTATAAAATGGCTTGCTCAATTGAGCTCGTTGTTATTTTAGATACTCCGATCAATTGTTCTAATGCACATGGCAGGACAAATAAAAGACAGTCAGACATACAGGAAGAAGAAACAAATGTCAGGCTAATCTATAACCAAACAATATTATTTTAAAAGGGTAATCAGTTGCCAAATTAAATGAGATTACATTAGATCTCCCAAAACTGGATAATCATTGCAGTGTAAGCAATAATTACCACATAGTAACCACACATCCAGATAAGAAGATGTGTAACTTTGCCTATTTGCAATTGATAGAAACAGGCTAACAGATTTTAAGGTTTCAATAATTAAAACCAGTTGTTTTAATATGAAAAAAATGTGTGGCAGCAAGTGGCCTTTTATACACGACGACTCAGACTTGCAAACACAATGGTGAATAATATACTCATTAAAGATTAGGGATATATATATACTCATCATATATAATATACTCATTAAAGATTGGGGATATTAATCTTTCAGGTGAAATTTCAGGATGATTCTAAAATTCACAATAACCTTTACAGGTGAACTTAAAGAGGGAGGGCAGGCTACGCAGATTTTAATATGACCATCCCAAACATGTTTCACAATTGTACGAAATAAAAACAAGAAGTTTGTTATGGTTAGGTTGAGGGCAAGGGTTGAGGTTTAAGGCTGTTTAGGATGGGTTAAAGTTAGGATTAGGGTGGGTGAGGGTTAGTGGGAAACATTAACACCGTCACACTTCAGTCACATAATTATTTTCCCATCTGTAAGTAGTAGGGCGTGTTCTACCGGGATACAGCCAACCATAGTCTGTAGAGCCAGTAATACTGGAGCAGGGCGTGTCCTGTCTGGAAATTACAGTGGGTACGGAAAGTATTCAGACCACCTTAAAATTTTCACTCTGTTTTATATTGCAGCCACTTGCTAAAATCATTTAAATTCATTTTTTTCTGCATTAATGGACACACAGCACCCCATCTTGACAGAAAAAAACGGATTTTTTTTACATTTTTGCAGATTTATTAAAAAAGAAAAACTGAACTATCACACTGAACTATCTATTATTCAGACCCTTTGCTCAGTATTTCGTAGAAGCACCCTTTTGAGCTAATACAGCCATGAGTCTTTTTGGGAATGATGCAACAAGTTTTTCACACCTGGATTTGGGGATCCTCTGCCATTGCTCCTTGCAGATCCTCTCCAGTTCTATCAGGTTGGATGGTGAAAGTTGGTGGGCAGCCATTTTCAGGTCTTTCCAGAGATGCTCAATTGGGTTTAAGTCAGGGGTCTGGCTGGTCCATTCAAAAACAGTCACGGAGTTGTTCTGAAGCCACTCCTTTGGTATTTTAGCAGTGTCATTGTTAGCTTAGCGTCATTGTCTTTTTTGAAGGTGAACCTTCGGCCCAGTCTGGGGTTCTGAGCACTCTGGAGAAGGTTTTTGTCCAGGATATCCCTGTACTTGGCCGCATTCATCTTTCCTTTGATTGCAACCAGTCGTCCTGTCCCTTCAGCTGAAAAACACACCCACAGCATGATGCTAAAATAAAAAAAATAACAAATAAATAAATAAAGCTTCAAACCCTTAAATTCAGTGTACTCTATACTACTAATAATTCATGCTACCAATGTGCTAGTCGTGGCTAGCTAACAATGGCTTGTTTACAGTGCTAATGCTAGCCCTGCTATTTTGTTGAAGCTGGACTGCGTTCTCTGTGACCCTATATCACAACTACGCACTGTTGTAATTGCATGTTTGAGAATCATTCTTGGAGAATCATGTGCATGACTTTGATCAGACTCGGGGAGCGGGATTAGTGAAGTGAGGCTAAAACCTGCAAAGCTCCCTTTTAATTTGGCCTTTTTCTAAACTTTCGACTGCAAAGCCCAACTGTGCAGTGTTTCACGATATGTTTTACTGTTCTCGAATAAGAAGCTGAATGTGAAAATTCGCAACAGCTGTTTTTCCATAAAGTGACCTATGAATTTCATAGCATGTCCATTTTCTATACCTTTCTGTGACTCTTCTCGTCTCTCTGTATCTATGTTGCAAACTGCTGATGACACTCACTGATGACAGTATACGTTCAATGCCCACATCCCTCTGAGAAAATCCAGTTTAAAGCCTCCCAATAGCGAAGTACGGGCCTGTTGATCAATTGTTAGGTGTCGTCTTGGTCTCATGACTTCAAATGTGAAGAGCAAGATGAAGAGGACTAGTTTTAAATTTCATTACTGCTCTGTACTGAACATGAAAATAACTACAACAAAAACAACAACACATCTGATCTAATGCACTAAGCTGCCTCTCTCCAATGAAGAGAGGCTCAGTGACTGTTTTTTTTTTTTTTTTTTGTCAATGTCTTTCTGTCTCCAAAGTGTTCTGTAAATTGACTGTCTTTCGTCGTACTAGAGCGGCTCCAACTACCGGAGACAAATTCCTTGTGTGTTTTTTGCACATACTTGGCAAATAAAGATGATTCTGATTCTAATTCTGATTCTGATTCTGATTAAGGTTCACCACCAAGATGCATGAATACTCTCTGAGACCATAATGAATGAAATTATTAACTAAATAATGTTTTTATACATTGCATCAAAAGAGAATTGTTCCTAATAGTTTGTTGCAGAGCAGTGACTTCATTGTGTACTATGTACTAGTGGTGTCGATAGGCCTATTTTGGGTCCCTGAAGACCCCTAAAAGTGTTTTAAGCCCCCCCGCCCCCCCAAAAAAAAATAAATAAAGATTTGCTGTATGAGGTTGTGTGAATTCTTTTTAGTCTTAGTCCCCCTAAAATACCTCTTCAGCCCCCCTAAATGAAATTGTTGTACACAAAAATAGAAATAACATATAATTATTGAAAATCCAAAAAGTATGATAAATATTTTTTAAATAAAATTTCTAAACCCCCCCACCCCCAATCCCCCAACCACCACCACTTCAAGTCCTACACCGAGGAGCGCCCCTGCTATGTGCTGTACTACCAAGGGTAACTAACGGATCACGTGGACAATAATCTATTAACACGCCAAACCCCTTTTCAGTGCTTAGGTTCCTAGCCACCTCTGCACTCTAGTTAACAGTCTCTTAGCTGGCAAATGTTTCTTCTTGATGCAAAAGACGCACACAAAGAAGAACTGTGTCTCACGCTTTATGGTTGTGGATGCCAACAGAGGGTAGTGCCAATGAATGAATCAGAAGAAGTTAACATGTAGCTGATGCTCTGTGGCAGTCAAACAGGTTTTTCCAGCCCTGCTTCAGGCGCACAGATTAGGTTGAACTACTCCAATCTCGCAGTTCTCAGTAACCTGGAGTCAGCTTTATTTAACGACAGACCAAATCTAGAGTGAAGGTAGAAAGCAAGTTATAGTAAGATGTTCAGTTCACCAGAGAAAGGAAATGTGACTGCTCAGTGAAGGGAAAGCACAGCGTTTTACTGTAGATGAAGGCAGAAGTTGTCGATGTCTCATTAATTATCAGTGCACTGCTAATTAATGACACATTATCCTTCTAAAAATGTCAATTTTGTAGTAGTTCACTTGCTTTTATACAAAGTCTCAATTAGATTTTTTATTTGAAAAGCAGGCCACTTGGAAATTGAATGATTCTTTGTGGACAGGGAGGTCTAAATAGTTTATACGTGTAGCATATATTATCCATCCATTTTCTGAGCCACTTCTCCTCACTAGGGTTGTGGGCGTGCTGGAGCCTATCCCAGCTGTCATCGGGCAGGAGGCAGGGTACACCCTGAACTGGTTGCCAGCCAATCGCAGAGCACATAGAAACAAACAACCATTCGCACTCAGTCATGCCTACAGGCAATTTAGAGTCTCCAATTAATGCATGTTTTTGGGATGTGGGAGGAAACCGGAGTGCCCGGAGAAAACCCACGCAGGCACGGGGACAACATGCAACTCCACACAGGCAGGGCCGGGGATTGAACCCAAGTCCTCAGAACTGTGAGGCTGACGCTCTAACCAGTCGTCCACCGTGCCGTCCTAGCGTATTTTAGTTGAGTAAAAATGTAATTAATTTAGGAGAAAAGAATAAGCCGGCGGCGACGCCTGCGTTACGTCCAGTTTAGCGTAATTTTAAGTTGAATTGTTTAAATCAAAATAATTTTATCTAGTGGTGCACATCACTTTTTATGTGGATAAAATTTAGGGAAAATGACGAGAAACCTTTTTATCAGTCTCTTAATCTGAAGGTTGCTACATTTTATGAAATGTTGAGTTCTTGATGACAGAAGTTTACTTAAACTCAGAACACACAAAAAACATCTACAACCAAAAGTGGAATTTTATGGTGTATTTAATGACATCCACAAGGGATCTAGAGGGAAAACACACAAATGGGTCTAACTAAAGAAAGAAAATAACACTAATAATGATAAAAAGCAGGAAAATAGGCGTACGAAAAGGGAAATATAACATCGAGTGTTGGACTAAAGTTGGAAACGTCAGCGTTTACTGCGTCCAGTGCGGACGGGAGAGAGAGAGAGAGGACAAAGTTGAGATTTGTCTGAAGCTCGTAATTTCCCCGAAATTATTAGGCACTAATATTGTACAGTCTGGCAAAAGTTTGACGTGTCTACTCACGACCGTACTCAGTTGGCCTCTGGGAGTGGTCTCTCTCGGGGCTCATCTAGGGAAGCACGGAGGCAAATTTGGTTCAAGAAGGAAAAACATGTAGAAAAATAAAGCAAAGCAAAAGAGGCGGAAGACGAAAAATGGTTGTTCGTCACGCCTCCTGAGGAGAGTATGACCGTCTCTCTTCCTGCCTTTTTTGTGGCTCGCTAGTAATTTCAGAGCGCTCATGCTTGGCTGGAAGCGTACCTAGTACCTGAGTAGCAGCTGCTCTGATCGCCTAGCGGTGGCTTACAGATAGGCTGGGAAGCCAAGTCTGTTCTCATCCCGGCCTTCGCGATTACTGAGCTGTGTGCCCGAACAAAGAAAGGACAGGGGGAGGGGTGGCCGAAACCAGCGCATGGCTGGCGAGCTGCCATCCAGAACACTTAAGAAGTCAGAGGAGAGAAAAAACACTCGAGAGAAGACCACACCCATCAGCTTGAATATAGACTACAAATTTGATAAAATGGGTTTAAAATCATATATTAATATCAAATAACCTCAACTTGGTACTCTCTTTACTCTTTACTTTAGTTTTGGCAAATCAACTGCTTGTGGTTCAAATCCCATTTCATGGTGCTTGGAGTCAAATCAAGACAAACAATTGTCAAAACCTCGCACTTTCACTTGCAAAGTTGACACACTGACACAGCCATCGAGGCATACATTTGGAAAATTTCGGCAGAGTTTGTGAAATATCAAAACAGACATTTATCCTTAGTTAAACATCAAATGACACCACCCCTCTGGATAAACTTTGCAGTTCCTCTCGACGCCTGCGGGTGTCGCCTTATCCCAGCAGTTGTTCCTATTCCCAGACAGGTATCCAGTGTTTTCCATCCATTTATTTGCTCATGTTAAGTACACATCACAATCATCAGTGAGCTGACTGCTTTTAAACTTAGCCCAGCAGTAGCCTATGTGAGAATTCATTCTCCACTTTGAGAAACACGTTTTCAGACCACAGGTGCACAATACTCCATAAATTAAAAGGCCCATGTTGGTTCAACAGTTGTTTGAGGGACGTGACATGAACCAAGAGAGTGGAAGGACAGTAGGACACTGTTACCAGTCTGTCACATATAGAAATATGTTCAGTATATGTCAACTGTTCTAAAGCTAAGCCAGGGTTTAATTTACCCAATGCCTACAGTTGAATACTTGTTTTATAATGCTTAGTATTTAACGTGTGTGACTGTGTGTGCATGCATGCGCGTGTGGCCGCTGTGGCATATTCCTCTCTTAAAATGTTGTGTGTGACTGCGCATGTGCCACTTTCGCAAGCATATTTTAGGCTTGTATGTGTGTGTGTGTGTGTGTGTGTGTGTGTGCGTGTGTGTGTGTTCGTGTGTGTGCATGTGGGGGTGTGTGCAGGGATTTTTTGAGCGTTACAATGTGCCACCCATGGCGACCAAATGCCATCATCAGACACGCTCTGGCATCAATCTATATATATAGATTGATATTGTATGTCAGATTGATGATATATATATGCAGGGACCTCGTTTGATGTGCGTCCCGCACAAAAATGATGCATTAAACATGCTTCAGTGAATAATTATCCACTGAAAAGTATGAGTCCTGTCTTGGTGCTAGCCAATCAGAGGCAGAGGAATGCGGGTTATCGGTCCATAAATACAACAGAGACTTTTTCCGTACTCGATAAATATTCATTGTTGTGGTAACACCCGGCGCACTGCTCACGACACAGCGAGCGGACTGGCTTTGGATCCATAGACGCACACGAATGAGTTAACTATTTATTAGCTTCGCGAGCAAGGCAGCTAACTAGCTAGCGAGCTAAACAGCTAAATAACTCGCTCTCTGGATCGTGGCGTCATCGCTTAAAACAGGTCACTAACTGGCGGACCACAGTCCGCATCCGGACCCAGAAACAGTCACATACGGACCCCACCATAGCCAAGAAGAAGTTGAGTAAAAGATGGAGAAAGATTAGAAAATGACTGATAAAGCAGGAGAACATTTGAAAGAAACGGTGCTTAAAATGCAAAGATCAGTGTCATTTTTTTTTTGTACTTCTCAGTGGGAAGTTCACACTGGGTATGCAATAAAAGTGCATATGTGTGAAATGCCATTATAATCCAAAACAAAGGTTTTGAAGAAAGGTAACCTCTAAAACGGTTAATTTGTTAAAATTTGTTGAATTAAAAGATGTAAAATTGTTTGAGACTTCACTGTTGTGTCAGGATGCCAAATAGAAAAGGAGAAATTCTAACTTTTTTCTTTTTCTTAACATGGGCACTTTATTTAAACACGTGTCACTTTCTCTTTTTATTTACTTGCTCTTATTGTGAAATACAGCCCTACTGTACTTTAGTAAATGAGAGAACTGTCAGGTGTGTGTGAAACAGGGGGGAGGACAAAACCCGGAACACACACACATGACAAGAACATTACACAGTTGTGTTCATGTGTTTGATTACCAGGGCAGAATTTGTAAGATGTGTACAAATCTTTATTATGCACTATCATTATATCAGTGGCATAAAAAAAATAAAACATCAACAATACAATCGTTTATCGTGTAAGTTTTTGGGAAAATATATTGTTCTAAAAAACTTGTAATTGTGGCAGGCCTAAACAGTTTTTTTTATTTTTATAATTATTATTTTTTTAGTGTATCTGTATTGCATGAAGATAGATTGCAGGGACTCGTTGATCCAGGGCTGGGCTGTTTCCATGAGATATGCATCCGGGACTTACATAGTCTCAAGTGGCCAGGGTATTGTGCCAGCGGGGTATCTGCTTACTGGCAGGGCATAGGTGTTAAAGGCCTGGATTTTATTCTTGCCATTCAGCTGACTTTTCAGGATCTGCCTCACCCTCATCAGGTATTTGGCTGTGGCTGTCCTTCGAGCTGCCTCCTCATGGTTGCCATTTGCTTGTGGAATTCCAAGGTATTTGTAGCAGTCATGCACATCTGTTATGCTGCCCTCAGGTAGTTCTATCTCCCTTGTGATCACCCTTTAGATATCATTTGCCCGCACTTATCTTGTCTGAATGACATTCCAATGTCCTTGCTGTATATCCTTGTGAGATGGATCAGAGAGTCGATGTCACGCTCGTCCTTTGCATACAGCTTGATCTCACCCATGTAGAGGAGGTGGCTGATCGTTGTTCCACTTCTGAACCGATACCTGAAACCACTCTTGGTTATGATCTGACTGAGGGGGTTAAGGCCTATGCAGAACAGCAGCAGGTACAGAGCATCTCCTTGGAATATGCCACATTTAATTTTTTTTTAGTTGGCTTCCAGAGTTGTCTTCCACAGTCTCAATGAGTTATTGATGAATGTTCTTAGGATCCTGTTAATCTTATACAGTTCCAGGTACTCGGTATACATGTGTGTGGCATCGAGATATAGACTTTCTTGGACTCATTGCAGGTAGTGCACGGGTTGTTACTTCATGTTTTACGGTCGACTGGCCTGTCAATCAGTTGCTGATACAGTTGGATGGCTCAGTGAGTAACACTGCTGACTTTGGACACATTTCTGTGGGGCCAATTATTTATTACTTGTGCACTCACTGTAGTTGTCTCGCCATGCTGCACTATTTGCATATACTGGCCACTCATGCCAGAGTAGCATCTGCTCCATTTGCACACTGATTGAGGAGTATCTGTAACATTTGCACAACCGACATTGTCCCAGATGATCGCACTACTCGTCACTTTAAACCGCATTCACTCCTTGAAGTCTCAGCGCCCTTTGCACAATGGTCATTGCACCGGACTATTGCAATATTAGTCGTTCGAACTGCTCTAAGTGCTAGAGGACTCTGCATCTTTTTGCACAATTGTTTTTTGTCAATGTCTTTATGTCCCCAAAGTGTTCTGTAAATTGACTGTTTGTTGTACTAGAGCGGCTCCAACTACCGGAGACAAATTCCTTGTGTGTTTTGGACATACTTGGCAAATAAAGATGATTCTGATTCTGATTCTGATTCTGATGGTACTGTGGTTTAAATCCTGGTCAGGGCAAAAACAGGAACATCCAAGCGGGCCCTGAGTCAAGACCCTTTACACTATACGTCGATACCTCGAATGAGCGATACCCATAATGATAGAGTCATACTGGCTCGGACTTCGCCTGGATTAACAAGGTCCATGTCGGCTGTTGAAACAAAACAAAAACAAAAAAACAAGAGGTTTGGTATTTCCATTTTCATTTCCAACATTTAGGTTTTGTAACACAGTGTGAGAACATGAGGTACATGAGGGCAAATGTCTCACACAAAGGCTGCAGCTAGACACAGTAGTTTTGAAGGAAATAATTTTTGGCCCAATAGAAGACTAGAATTTGACACAGCTTGTGATATGCATAAATCAATAATTCAGTGCATCTAATCCTTGTGCCTTTGTTTTATAACCCATATTACTCTTTTGGAATGCGCTCATCACCCTCATTTTCCAACTTTGGCAGATAAATCTGATAAGCAGACCCAGTTCAGTAAAATTGAGAATGAATGTTGGATGAACATTCACGTTAGCAAAAATAGCAGAATGAATACAAAGGTAAGGATTGCTCACCCTAATGCTACCAAAACATGTTGCGTTTACAGCATACTTTTTAAAATATTAAATAAATAATTAGATTTTTACTATCAAAAATAAAATGTACAAATGACTCTAGTTTGGGTTTGCAAATAAATGCTGAGAAGGAAAAAAATTAAGCATTTTCTTTTTCTCTGTACTAAATCCATAAGTCTGCAGTCTCATTTGGCAGGACTGTGGTGGTAATAACATACAAATTAAGTTTTGTAGACTTACAAAGTATACATAAACACACGGTGACAAATGTAAATACTTTCCAGAATTAAAGGGCTAAGACTTAATATTGGAATGTGGAAGCCAGCAAACTTGGCCAGAGGAAAGACAGTCATAGTAGAATGAGTCAATGTTTGAGTCAAAATCCAAGACAGGCAAGACTGTAATGCAATTGTCACATAATATTAGTGTTTCTTCGAAACCAATATGACTAAAGTGAACCATCATTTTATTTTATTTTATATTTTACCATTTCAGAAAATATGTATTTCCAAAGGTGGCCGGCAGATGGCAGACCATCTTTGGTCTTCATGGAAAGGATGAGCAGGGTTGAGGGATGAAAAGAAAGCTCTTTGTGAGTTTTTTTCTCCCGGTTGACTGATCTCCCTTAGTGGTGTGATTGTGAGAACAGACTCGTGGGATGTGTTCTCTCACTGCAGGTGTCAGACTGCTGCTAGATAAGATTATTTGTAGGGATGAAGTGGTTTCATTCTTCTGGGTGTGCAATTGTGTGTGTCTTTGCATTTACATTGTGCTCAGTGTGTGCACGGGATTCTCGGTTTAGGATTGTAGTGTAATAGTGTTCTCTTGTAACACAATACCACACATAAGTTGTTTTTTACTTGAGCACTGCACTCGATTTGGTCAAATTCAGGAGGCGAAATGACGGAAAAGGAAATGGTACTGAGACATTGTTACTTGTTTACTGTCACACAGCTTGTAAAGTTTGGGTGTTTAATTTTGACAGTATTGACCAAATGTTTTTCTTAACAGGTACATTTTAAACAAATGGAAGGGTGAAAAAGCCTGTAAAGCATTGCATTTTCAGTCTGTTTTAAACACAGACTGCAGCTTTGAAAGTCAATACTCCATTTCAGTTTAACGGGCGACTTGTTATTTCTTGAATTTATTATGAAAAACCAAGCTCCCAGTCAATGAACCCAATGCAGTTTAAATTCATTTGGAATGCAACCATCTACGTTCATACGTAAGATTTAAAGATAGAAGTGTGTGTAGCAAGCTGACTCCTTACTGTTTGATGATATATGGCGACTTGAACAACATCTTGGTCTGTTCAAAACTGGCCTTTGATATTTCCTGCTGAATTTTGCAGCATTTGCATTGCAAGCAACTTGGAAGGACAAATCCTCTTCCTGATCATTTGCAAGCTTGCTTAACGTGTAACCTTGTCACAATAAAGTGCTTCTATTTGCTTTTTTGACTGTTTGTGTGTGTGTTTGGGAAGGAAAATTATTATTTTTTAAAAACAAGCAGATAATAAGAGTTAGCAGGCGTGACAAGCCGTAATATCTTGTAAACTGAGACAGTTTAAGATGGTCTTATGCTAATATTATTACAACCAACTGTCAGCAAGTGAGAACACTGAAATATTTTCAAACATGCCGGAAGCCATTTTGCAGAAATGGAATCAAGTTAAATACTTGCAAGTCTCAAGTAAGTCTCAAGTCGTAACCTTCAGGTCTCAAGCAAGTCCTGAGTCAAGTCAAGTCCTGCGATAAATCAAGTCCCAAGTCAAGTCACATTGTTAATCCAGTCTTACCAGGAGTATGTCTTCATAAAGACAGAAGACTAATATGGTCAAATAATGACACAATTGGATAATTTATCTTACCTGTATGATGTGCTCCTATTCAACACCACTTCATAGAACGATGTCAACAATCATCAAATAGTTTATTATCTGAGTGTCAATCAAAACATTTTTCACACTCCAAACAACTTCATCTTTTTTATTCAAAAAATAAACTTGCAGTAAGACTACATCTGTCTGTTTTCAGAATATCCCAATAAGTCATTTGCATTTGTTGCATTTGGAAAGTATGATACTGTATTAATCCAGTATACATTTGAAACAGTCAGCAGAGCCAAGCATGATGTGACCTCGCTTTGATTACACCATGGCTGAAAACCTGAAATACTGGGCGTTTCATGCTGCCACTGGAAGTAGTCTCATTTCAACTGGGAAAAATAGTTTTGGGATGAGCTTTGAAATGTAGTGTTTACTAACTAATTTAATAAATACATTTTTTAAATCTAATTTAGTCCTTGTGCTTTTTAAAAACTCAAATGTAATTTTAATACCAAATGTAATTTTAATACCATACCTTACTGTTGTTTTAACTTAAATTTACTTCAATTTAAAAGATAATTTATTCCATGTACTGTTTTCAACTTATTTTTATCATTTTAAAATAAATTTTCTTTTCTGTCCTGTACTGTTTTTACCTGAAATGTACCTCAGTTTAAAACCATTAAAACTGTGCACTCATTGTTAACTCCCATTTCAAATTAAATTTAATTTTCAATTTACGTGTGGCCTGAGCATCTATACCTGAACGTCAGCAAATCTAAACTTAAACAATATCAAGTGCTGATACTACTACTACTACTACTAATAATAATAATAATAATAATAATAATAATAAATATATTATTATTATTATTATTATTATTTATGTGCCCATTTGCCGGATGCACTTGTTCATGGGATTGCAAAGATACAGGGTATAATGATTTCTGTACTGAGTAGTTTGCATCCACCTCTCTAACCATCATTCTGTTTCTATTCCTTTTGCCCCTGCTTTCAGTGTATCCATAAATACATCCATCCATACATTGTTTACATCCATCACAATTGAATCCTCCAGTATTTCAAGCTGAAGGCAACATTCCTCCCACTGCAAGCCTGAAAGCCATCCCTTTCCTCATTCTTATTTCTGTTATTAGACACCTTTTTTCGTTTAATTGAATGCTGCATGTTCTTGGAGAAATGTTATATATATAATGAGGTCATTTGCATTCGACTGCAGATTTGGTGACCTTTGCTTTTGCCAATAATTACTGTAAAACCTGTGCCTTTCTGTCATCACCAATGATGTGGCACGAACACCTCTTTGTGCCCACAAAAGGTTAGCTGGAGGCTTGTGTCTGGACTTATGAAAAAGCTTGAGGAAAATGTCATAAGAGCTGGTGGGGGGGGAAGACAATCAAAATTCGTAGTTGAAAATTCAATCAGGTCGGCTTTAAAGATTGTGTGCGTCAGTTGGTATGTGTGTCGGCATACCAATAATCTCCGGGGTACAAGTCTTGTCGAAGGAGCACATTCCTTTTCTATATAAAAGTGAGCTGTCTCCTTGAGCTGTCATCTTATCGTGTTGGAGGGGTTTGTGTGTTCCAATGATCCTAGGAGCTAAGTTGTCTGGGGCTTTATGTCCCTGGCAGGGTCATCCATGGCAAACAGGTCCGAGGGGAGGAACCAGACAAAGCACAGCTCCAAAAACCCCTACGATGACCAAGAATTCAGGAAGACGTTTTCCCTTGCCCGGGCGCGGGTCACCAGGGCCCCCCTCTGGAGGTGGGGCTCGAAGGCGAGTGCCTGGTGGCCGGGCCTGCACCCATGGGGCCGGGCCGGGATGGGCACAGCCCGAAAGGGTAATGTGGGTCCCCCTTCCCATGGGCTCACCACCTGTGGGAGGGGCCATAGGTGTCGGGTGCAGTGTGAGCTGGGCGGTGGCCGAAGGCAGGGACCTTGGCGATCCGATCCCCGGCTACAGAAGCTGGCTCAAGGCACATGGAATGTCACCACTCTGGCAGGGAAGGAGCCCGAGCTGGTGTGTGAGGTTGAGAAGTTCCGACTAGATATAGTTGGGCTCGCCTCCACACACAGCTTGGGCTCTGGTACCAGTCCTCTCGAGAGGGGTTGGACTCTCTTCCACTCTGGAGTTTCCCGGTGAGAGGCGCCCAGCAGGTGTGGGTATACTTATTGCCCCCCGAGTCGGCGCCTGTACGTTGGGGTTCACCCCAAGAGGGTAGCCTTCCTCCGCCTTCGGGTGGGGGATACGGGTCCTGACTGTTGTTTGTGCCTATGCACCAAACAGCCGATGGTGGGGGAAGATGCCGGTCCGACGTGGCAGGCCCAAACGTATTGTGAGAGTCCCGTATTGTGTGAGAATCCCCTGTCAGAAGGAGTTTCAACTCCCACCTCCGGCAGAACTTGACCCACGTCTCAGGGGAGGCGGGGGACATTGAGTCCGAGTGGACCATGTTCCGCGCCTCTATTGCCGAGGCAGCCGACTGTGGCTGTGGCCGTAAGGTGGTCGTTGCCTGTTGTGGCGGCAATCCCCGAACCCGTTGGTGGACACCAGTGGTGAGGGATGCCGTCAAGCTGAAGAAGGAGTCCTATCGGGCCTTTTTGGCTTGTGGGACTCCTGAGGCAGCTGATGGGTACCGGCTGGCCAAGCGGAATGCAGCTTTGGTGGTTGCTGAAGCAAAAACCCGGGCATGGGAGGAGTTCGGTGAGGCCATGGAAAAAAACTTTCGGACGGCTTTGAAGAAATTCTGGTCCACTATTCGGCATCTCAGGAGGGGAAAGCAGTGCACCACCAACACTGTGTATAGTGGGGATGGGGCGCTACTGACCTCGACTTGGGACGTTGTGAGTCGGTGGCGAGAATACGTCGAAGACCTCCTCAACTCCACCGACACGCCTTCCCATGAGGAAGCAGAGTCTGGGTTCACTGAGGCGGGCTCTTCTATCTCTGGGGTTGAGGTCACCGAGGTGGTTAAAAAGCCCCGCGGGGTGGATGAAATTCCCCCGGAGTTCCTAAAGGCTCTGGATGTTGTGGGGCTGTCCTGGTTGACACGCCTCTGCAACATCGCGTGGACATCGGGACAGTGCCTTTGGCAGACTGGGGTGGTGGTCCCCGTTTTTAGGAAGGGGGACCGGAGGGTGTGTTCCAACTACAGGTGGATCACAATCATCAGCCTCCCTGGTGCGATCTATTCAGGGGTGCTGGAGAGGAAGGTCCGTCGGGAAGTCGAATCTCAGATTCAGGAGGAGCAGTGTGGTTTTCGTCCTGGCCGTGGAACAGTGGGTCAGCTCTACACCCTCAGCAGGGTCCCCGAGGGCGCATGGGAGGTCGCCCAACCAGTCTACATGTGTTTTTTCGACTTGAAGAAGCCATTCAACCGTTTCCCTCGGGGAGTCCTGTGGGGGGTGTTTCGAGAGTATGGGGTACCGAACCCCCTGATAGGGGCTGTTCGGTCCCTGTACGACCGGTGTCAGAACTTGGTCAGCATTGCCGGCAGTAAGTCGGACTCGTTTCCGGTGAGGGTTGGACTCCGCCAAGGCTGCCCTTTGTCACCGATTCTGTTCATAACTTTTATGGACAGAATTTAAAGGGGATCCGGTGTTTGGTGGCCTCAGAATTGCATCTCTGCTTTTTGCAGATGATGTGGTTCTGTTCGCTTCATCAAGCCGTGATCTCCAACTCTCACTGGAGCGATTCACAGCCGAGTGTGAAGCGACTGGGATGAGAATTAGCATCTCCAAATCTGAGCTCATGGTCCTCAGTCGGAAAAGGGTGGCGTGCCCCCTCTGGGTCAGGGATGAGATCCTGCCCCAAGTGGAGGAGTTCAAGTATCTTGGGGTCTTGTTCATAAGTGAGGGAAGAATGGAACGGGAGATCGACAGGCGGATCGGTGCAGTGTCTGCAGTGATGCAGACTTTGTATCGGTCTGTTGTGGTAAAGAAGGAGCTAAGATGAAAGGCAAAGCTCTCGATATACGTTCCTACCCTCACCTATGGTCACGACCCACAGCTTGTGACCGAAAGAACAAGATCCCGGATACAAGTGACTGAAATTAGTTTCCTCCGCAGGGTGTCTGGGCTCTCCCTTAGAGATAGGGTGAGAAGCTCGGTCATCCGGGAGGATCTCAGAGTAGAGCTGCTCCTCCTCCACATTGAGAGGAGCCAGATGAGGTGGCTGGGGCATCTGATTCGTATGACTCCCGGACGCCTCCCTGGTGAGGTGTTCTGAGCACGTCGCACCGGGAGGAGACCCCGGGGACGACCCAGGACACGCTGGAGACACTACGTCTCTCGGCTGGCCTGGGAACGCCTCGGGATCCCCTCGGAAGAGCTGGAGGAATTGGCTGGGGAGAGGGAAGTCTGGGCGTCCCTGCTAAAGCTACTGCCCCCGCGACCCGACCTCGGATAAGCGGTAGAAAATGAATGGATGGATGGATGGATGGATGGATATAGAAGTGCCAAATGTGGGAAGGACATTCCACCTTCCATCTCCACTATCTACTTTGAGTTTGTTGAAAACAAAATAAACTGACAACACTGACCAAACAATTACATTAGCCAACCTTATTATAGGATAACACTGACACTAATATCTGAATGTTATGGTCTTTGTTAATTATGCCTGATGTTAAATGTTCTACATACAATACTACTAAAGGGATCCATCCATCCATCCATTTTCTGAGCCGCTTCTCCTCACTAGGGTCGCGGGCGTGCTGGAGCCTATTCCAGCTAACATCGGGCAGGAGGCAGGGTACACCCTGAACCAGTTGCCAGCCAATCGCAGGGCACATACAAACAAACAACCATTCACACTCCCATTCACACCTACGGGCAATGTAGAGTCGTCAATTAACCTAGCATGCATGTTTTTGGGATGTGGAAGGAAACCGGAGTGCCCGGAGAAAACCCATGCAGGCACGGGGAGAACATGCAAACTCCACACAGGCGGGGCCGGGGATTGAACCACGGTCCTCAGAACTGTGAGACAGACGCTCTAACCAGACGTCCACCGTGCCTACTAAAGGGATCACAAATTTTAAACTATTCAGCAGTTGTTTTTTTTCTACTGAAGTGTAATTTGCATGCAGTTATGGGTTGTCATTGTGCAGTGAAACGTGACTGTTTATCACGTTAAGGCCCCTCACGACAGTAACACCAAGCCCAAGTTTAAAACAGTCTTTAATCTGTAACTGCATCATTATAACAATGTTTATTCATTAATTATTCGCTCTTCTTCTTACTGTAATGATTATTAATTATTCTATGACCAAATCCAAGGGCAGTTTTTGACAAAGTAAAGAACTGTGACGCAGCATACATTAATAAAAATTAATTTTATGCTAACTTCCTAAAAAAGCGCAATGCAGAGCACTAACATGCAAGGCGCTGTTCTGTGCTCTTGGTTCTAGTCGCAGCGACGCGTCACGTTTCACCTGCCGGACGGCTCCCAGGAGAGCTGCAGTGACAGCGGTCTGGGTGACCATGAGCCTGTAGGCAGTGGCTCCCTCCTCACACAACCTCTCCCTCTGGTGCAGGCGCAAGACGACTTCTACGAGCAGGCCTCTCCCGACAAGAGAACCGAAGCAGATGGCAACTCCGATCCCAATTCTGGTGAGTTTTATAATTTGTGTCGAAACAGACTTCTTAGTTAAATACCATGTTAAACAAGAGCTCTTCGGGTTCTGAGAAAATAGGAATAGAAGTCAAGAATACAAGATGCAGTTAAGAATACAAGGTCTCAAATATCATTTAATTTGGAGTAATCTGGCTGCTCAAGTGGGTTTCTAGTGTATACATGAGCATGTCATTCATTTCTCAGTTAATCATCCAGACGTGTTCGTGCTTCCCAAGAGCTAACCTGGGCCTCCCAAAGGCTCTTCACCTATTTGTGAAACTCATTGGATTTATTTAGAGATGATTTCCCAGTTGGAAGTCTTGGTGCTCTGAAGATGTTAACTTCCCACTATTTCTGGTGGGGATGTACATCTCCGACCCAGTTTTCTCATTTTATCATTAAGTGAGGTGTGCGCCGAGATCAAGCGCATCGCCCCAAAG
This sequence comes from Phycodurus eques, assembly GCF_024500275.1. Lineage (NCBI taxonomy): Eukaryota > Metazoa > Chordata > Actinopteri > Syngnathiformes > Syngnathidae > Phycodurus > Phycodurus eques. The sequence goes on along the minus strand of NC_084526.1, from coordinate 29,725,744 downwards.
TCGGTGCCGGGTCGTGTTGCAAGGTGGAGGAGCCAGCGCCCCATAAATACTAGTAGTGGGAGTAAACTGTGTGTGCTTTCTGACAGACTTGTAGCAGATGTATTCACGGTTGACAGATGAACTAATCTGAGTGCTACTGTATGTTGTTGGTATAATAGACTGAGAGTGTGTTTGAATATGATTTGATAATTAAACATGTCGGAAGATATGATGCATACATGGTAGGTATCTCTTTTTAGCCTCAGTTCAATTTTTGAAAAAATAATTTCTTATTAGGATTTTATCATCACTTTGCTTTAATTAAAGGCTTTCAGTGTTTAGAGCAGTGGCGGGTGGTCGATGGAGGGCGCTAGGGCGCCAACACTACCTGCATGGTGGTCACCAGACAAAAAAAATTATCAGAATATTGATGAAAACGTAAATATAACCATCCATCCATCTTTACCTATTGACTCTCGTTAATAGTTTGACATGCGTAGTGGCTCCTCTCAAATGCAGTGGATAGGACCAAGGTGGGGCACAACATTCCAGCGCCCCGAGCTGGCAGATGTCACATCGGACTGTCAAGGCTCAGTCTCTATCCACGCAACACTTCCCCGTTTCGTGTTGGCAAGTGAACTTCCTGTTGAGTCTATCTCGTCAATGTTCACTCGCTTTGTGCTGGAATGGTTATTTATTTATTTATTTATTACAAGTGCTACATGAAGTGGTGTTAGAGTTGTACAAATTCCGACTGTATCTTTAAGGTATCTGAATGTGATTGGAAGAGCGAATGTTTAAGTGTGATTGGATTAATGAGTCGGGGGGTTGGGTCCGTTCGTGTGCATATTTTAAACACTGTAAGCACTTGAACATATGTCAGTAAGGCTAAATTAAAAGGATAGAAATGCCTTTCATAATTTCAATGTAATCTAGTAACTTAGTTAAAAAGACACACTAGTCCATCAGCCACCACTGCTTTGGAAGTTACGAGAATAGTTTTGAAAAGAGAAAACAACTGATTTTCATTCTTAAATAATTATTGTACATCTGATGAGGTCAACTGCCAAAACGTATACCGCACAGCATAACCCTTGACCTAAATGACCTAAATTTTAATCTAATAGTAAATTTGGTTTGTAAAAAGCTCCCACTGATTTTAACATTACAAATAAAACACATCTTAACACAATCCAATCTGTTGAGCGGAATGTGTTGAATTTTCCATGTTCCTGTTCACTTGTTTTTATACGGCTAGGTACCAAACTGAAAACTATGAATTTAGCGACCATAGATACTCTCTCATGTCTCAGCTCAGGAGGGTAAAGTTGGAAATCAGACCTTGACATAGACCATTAAAAAAATGGCGATACATTTTCTGTTTTCTGTTGTTTTTCAGTACATTTAACTGACGCTGCTTTAATTGGAGTTCATATTCATCTTTTGTGACTGAATTACATGGAAATAAAGCCAGCGCACTTCATCTCAAACTAGCTCCTGAAACAAAATACATTTTAAGTACAGAACAAATCATGCAATCACTAAATAAAAAAGGCTCTCGTTAACCATTTCTAAGGAAAAGAAACAATATACAAAAGATTAAAGTAGGCAGAATCCACTCTAAGGAAAGCAGCCATTAGTGAAGGCAGACTATAAGGCTAATTTCTTCATACCTAAACTTTCAGGAGACATAAACCAATAGAAACTAGAAACCTCCCGGTTCAAGGACACCAACAGCATCATAAGAACAAATAGGGACACTTGGGCTTTGAAGGAGCCAACAAAGACTGAACTGAGCCAAGAAAATAAATATACATAGGTTAATTATTCAGACAAGACAGACCCGGTTGAACACAAGTACAGGTAAAAAGCTAAATAACTGGCACACTGTGACGCTGTAAAGCTAATTAATGTCTTAGTTAACAGACTAAAGGGAGTAAACTTGTTTCAGCGACAGACTCAAATAAGAAATTTAGTTCCTCCTCGAGATGTCAAATTACAAAGATATTGCATATCATGCCTTAATAATGATGGAGACATATAAACATGAAAAACACAACAGACATGAATTTGTTACAAAAAAACATTTATCAAATAGTCCTTTGCCAAAAAAATGTGTGTCTGCTTGATGATCAATAAAACAGATTAAAGCATTTTTACTCTGTCCATCGTTGGATCCGAAAAGTCATTTCGAGTTTAATGATGCCGGGATGCGAGCCAAACAAATGAGTGAATGTGGAATTCTATAGAGTTAACTGGCCACCTTATGTGCTTTTTGTGAGACACAACCAACATTTCCACATTTCTTATCATCATAAGTGTTAATTTTAGGAGGATTATGAGATGAGCATATATCTATATATAGCATATACACTGTACTTCCCACTAATGGAGCCCAGAAAATACTTTCTGGCCAGTTAAGATTACCATGTAAGAAAGTGGTCTTTTCATGAGGAAATCTTTCAGACAGAGATACTGTATTAAAGGCAAGCTATATTTGTGTGGCATCGCACATGAATTTTAAAGTATGCCACGTAAGTGAATAGACAAAGACAATTATATTGTTACCTATCTGTATATCTGTAAGACAGAGGGAACTTTTTTTTTTTAACTACATACAGTAGATAACATGGAAAACATAGAGGTGAAAACTCGTCAGCATGTTTGCATGGGATACTATACAGTAGCTATACATGGTATTTCAACCAGTAAAAAAAATGGTTTTATGTTCTGGGGAAAACACTGCATCCACTCATCTATAATTAATCATATTTACAGTGAACCCAGAGATGAGTCAGCATGCTGCATCCCTGCACTTCCTTTAGTTAAGACCCAACAGGGGGGGCTATGTGCTCTGTTATTTTCTTGCACACATAGGTTACTTTTAAGTGTAATGTCTGCCCTAATTTGTTGTAATGTTTTGTTGTAATTAGTATTATATTCATCAAGTTAGAACCAATAGCATCCATACGTACACCATGGTATGAATTTACAGGTGACTGACAAAGTTGAACACTTTACAGTAGATGTTTTCATTAGTGGTGGTGATGTTGAGATGTTTTTTCCAACTCAACCCACTTTAAAGGTTCCGTATTTTGGCGAATTAAACCTCCATAGAGTGACTCTCTAACATTCTTAGTATAAAAGTGTCAATTTCATAAAAAAAAAAAAAACCTTGGTTTTGTCATACTAGTGTCTAGAAAAGGCCCCTCTGACAGCGACTTCTGTTTGAACCAGTTTTGTATCCGCTTTGTCCATATTTGGCTAAGACTGCACCTTTCCTCTGATTGGTTGCCGCCGTGTAAAAGACCCACTTGTGAGAGCACACGTGTTTATGTTGACACCGCTTCCTCAGAGTGGAAAGGGAAGGCGGAGATCTTCACTAGTGACATAGATAAGCTCGAGAAATTCGAATGACATGATTTCAGGCCTCTCTGCAGAAAAATGCTAGTCAATAACCGGCTATTTTTATGAGAAAAAGTGTTTATTTCATAATTGTTTGGCATGAGCTATTTTAAACATAAGTTATTCTTGGGGAATAAGTGGTGGGGCTGTCCTCAATTTTTCACTTCCAGTGCTCCCACTGATTATAACAATTTCCATATTATCGAAGTTGCAGTCAAACTGAAAAGAGCTGAAACTGTTTGAGGATGAGTGATGCTAATATTTCCCCAAAACAGTTATATGATGTATGCACAGAGACAATGAGATGCCTGAAACAGAGTAAGTACGGAGGAAGAATGGTAAGTGGTTTACGTTGCATGTTAAAATAGCATATTCCTACGCCACCTTGAGATGCTGTCACTATGCTTGTTAGAAAAGGGACACGTTTGTTGACAATGCATCCATGATGGCCATTACTGACATTAAAATTTCAAATACATCACTAAAAGTCATGTATCATCATATATACAGTACTTATGGCAGAATAGAACAGACACCACATTTGGTAAGTTAGCAGTACAAACAGCATTTCATAATTAATAATCATATCATTATACCAATTGTATCAGTTTGGTGATGAAAGTAATAATAATAATATTAATAGAAATCATTTCATAATCATTGCAAAATGATCAAAATGCAAAATGTTCACACTGCTGTTTCACTCCCTTCATCTCTATCCCTAATACAGATTAAAGGTGTAGAACTTGGAGCCCTTAAATCAGTATGTATTTTTAACTATGGACCATGGCTGCTTACACGCCGCCCTTCTTGTGAGGCCCAATTCTTTTTGCATTTCATAAAGCAGAGGTGGGACCAAGTCATTGCTTTGCTAGTCTCAAGTAACGCTCAAGTCTTTGCCCTCAAGTCCCGAGTCAAGTCCTACGCTTGGAGTTTTGAGTCCTTTCGAGTCATTTTAACAACAAAATACATCCATCCATCCATTTTCTGAGCCGCTTCTCCTCACTAGGGTCGCGGGCGTGCTGGAGCCTATCCCAGCTGTCATCGGGCAGGAGGCGGGGTACACTCTGAACTGGTTGCCAGCCAATCGCAGGGCACATATAAACAAACAATCATTTGCACACACATTCACACCTATGGGCAATTCAGAGTCTTCAATTAACCTACCATGCATGTTTTTGGGATGTGGGAGGAAACCGGAGTGCCCGGAGAAAACCCACGCAGGCACGGGGAGAACATGCAAACTCCACACAGGCGGGGCCGGGGATTGAACCCGGGTCCTCAGAACTGTGAGGCTGAGTCTCTAACCAGTCCAAATACAAATATATTTTATTATGTATAACATTAATATATTGAATTAATATGTATATCGGTCACTGATGGTGTTGTGGTACACTCGCCTGACTTTGGTGCAGGCAGCATGGGTTCAGTTCCCACTCAGTGACGGTGTGAATGTGAGTGCGCTGTGCCCTATGAACAGCATTCTAATGGATCGTGAACAAAGAAGAACAACGAACCCCGCCGGCACGGCGCTGCCTGACGCTGGCTGCTCATTGGTCATTCCCTGAAGTGAGTGACAACGCCAGCAAATCACAAATCACATGGCAGTATGTTTAATGAAGTCTCACCCCCACCTGCACGCTGGCTGCTCATTGGTCATTCGCCGACGATTCAGACCTGAGTGACAGAACGCTTCAACAGTTCCGTTTCCGCTCCCACCCGACGACTCACGGCGGCAGACGGCGGCCAAGTTCAAAGAATTAATCATTTCAAAAACTGATTTAGTTCAGTTCGTTCACTAAAAAGATCCCAGCTGTCATCGGGCAGGAGGCGGGGTACACCCTGAACTGGTTGCCAGCCAATCACAGGGCACATACAAACAGACAACCATTCGCACTCACAGTCACACCTACGGGCAATTTAGAGTCTCCAATTTATGCATGTTTTTTGGGATGTGGGAGGAAACCGGAGGGGAGAACATGCAAACTCCACACAGTCGGGGCCGGGGATTGAACCCGGGTCCTCAGAACTGTGAGGCTGACACTCTAACCAGTCGTCCACCGTGCCGCGAGAAAAAAAAATAAAAAATAAAAATAAAAAAATAAAATTAAATTAAAAAAATAAATAAATAAATTTAAAAAAAGCTTTCCTCTTTTTTTGGAGAGGAACAGAACAGATGAACAGGCTTGAGTGGTGTTGTGTCATTCACGAACGGTTGTGAACACAGTGAATGGAATCACTTCATGGACTGATTCATTCCTTTCTCCTTTGATGCTGCCCAGCAGCTGACCAAGGAGGACGCGCGACACTGTCATAACACTTGCCTCATTATGGCATACAGCCGTACTACTGTTTGCAGAAATAGTTTACCAAAAATTTAGACTGGTAGCACGTCTACCCTTAAAAAAAGTGAAAGCACAAGTGAAAAAGAAAACCTTAATTTTTTTAAAGCCTGGCTGTGATGTCCTGTTTTATAACACACTATCCTATGGAACACAAAATGAGACCTACTAATTACAATAACTAGACTCCCACTAATTACAATAACTACTATTTATTTATTTATTTATTTGTGTGTTTTGTTTTTCTATGCCGGTCTGGCGAAATGTTTCTCATGTGAAATCAGTCTGTGGTTCGTATAAGGTTAGGGACCGCTGGATGGACTGGATGACTACATCACATATGTCCCACTTACAATGCCGTCCTTTCGCCCATTCCAAATAAACGCAATAATTCTGCCTCTAACAAATAGCACGGCATCCATGACTGTTAGGCTGCCTCACTACCACTATACAAGTGAATGGAATATTGAGTGAGTTTCAACCTAATGACCCTTGTGGACAGAATATGACCTCTCGACCATGTAGCCTAACGACTCTCCTTTTTTGGATTCTAAAATAATTTAAATCGCGATAGACTGAAATTACAATTCTTGACCAAAACCGAAAACCGAAACTGCAAAACCTAAGGCCGAGAACCGACACCCGAAACACCGAAACTAATTAGCTATCAATCAATCAAACTTTATTTGTAAGCGCTTTTCATACAAAAAAAATGCAACACAAAGCACTTTACAACAATTAAAATTTAAATAAATAAAACCCACCAATTATTAATTGTAAAACTATGCCAATTTATTAGTAAAATTGCATTTATTTATCTGACTGCAGAGCTGCCAACCTATAGAAATTCACTTCCAGAACAGTTTTTCTGAATTTCTATATTTTTAAAATTATGTCAAGAACATTACCACGGGACAGCTATTGCAGTATATTATGTAATAGGATTTTTAAAAAAATATGCATATTGTTCACTTCCACAACATACTCGTAATTGTAATTGTTAATAAATTATGGCTTCAAGATTTGTTATTTTAAAGTATTTATTGCATCAACCACTGTTGCTGCTGAAATGATGCAAATTTCCCCTTTGTGGCACTAATAAAGGTTATGTTATAAAGATTTATGATATTAACAGGCTTTTAAATTATATGTTAATTTTCTCAAGTGAAGTAGCAGCGGTAACGTAGTAATTCATTTCTGGTCCCTGTGTTTATGTAGCTGTCTAGTGTTATCGTCTATCACAGTATTTTCCTCTATAAATGTAATAATTTGCCTGCTATTTTGCTCTTCAAATTTGGCTAATCTGCGCTATAATGCGGTTCTGGGGCTGCGCTAAATAGCATGCAACAAGCATTCCACCCATGAACAGTGGAAAGCTGCGCGGTTGGGCAACACTAGGGACGCTCCGTTTGGGCTTGTCGCCGCTAGCATGATGACGGAAAAGCCATGCGGTTCGCATAATTCATCGCGACATGCAAATTTTAATGATTACAGTAAAAAAATAAATCATGTGTTTTTATGTTACTAGTGGTTTGTTGAATGTATGTGTTATTTAACATTCATGCTGATTTCACATTTATGGCACTATTTCATTATCAAATCATGAGTGTACGGTGTGTGTAATAAAGTGACCTCCCAGTCAATTCAACTGGATAGTCAGTTGAATTGACTGGAAGCACTATAGGGCATTGCTTGTTAATAGTAAAATATTCTTTACTCGGATGTGTATACATTCAGGCAGAAAAATTTGACATATTATGCATGAAACATGTTATTTCAGTAGTTTTATTTCAAACAACAAAGTCTTTCAGTATGAAAAGCAAAAATTAACTTTTGGGCTAATTTCGGGTGGAACTTTTTGTTGGCAGAGATTTTGGTGCATCACTAAATGATACCAAACTTGTTTTGGGGTGTGCCCCCCAACTTAGAGCATTTTTCCACACCAAATCAAGCTACTAACTCCCAACTTAGCCTTGTCGTAGGAACTGATGAAGCCTGCTTGGATGAGCGGTGAAACGTCTTCTAAGACAACCAGAATAATCCAGTTGTGATCGACTCAATGCCCTGAGTGGATAGATAAAATGGAGGTGTCTGCATTGGTTCACGAATGTAAGCACAGCATTAAAACCAGTGGAGTCTGTGACAACAGCTGAGCAGGACATGGTTAAACCTACCTACTACCCCAGTTTGTGTTGTCACTGCAGGGATTCAGCGGTTTTAGGTGGGTAAACACAGAAGCGCTACTCAGTGTAATGCGAACTGCTACGACACAGCAGCATTACCCACCAGCAGAGGCCGCCCCAGGAGCGTTGCCATAACATTGCATAGTAACTCCTGTACTGTGCTGTGTAGTCAGTGTTCATTGTTTTATACCAGACTGCACTGCTATAGAAATTCTTCATCATCATCATTAAAATTAATGACATACGTATATGTACTGTACATTGTGTATGTGTGTGCTTAGCTGTAACCTGTTTACTGTTTACTTTTAGGGGACAACAATGTTTGAAGTTGTTTGTAATAATTTGAAAGGCTATTAAAATGTTTTGGGATCATAGTTTGTGCTATGTTTATGGTTTTAAACTGTTAATGTAGCAATTATAATAATTTTTATGGGGGTAGGAATTATTCGCGAATATTCGCTATTTGCACCTGGCTCGGTCTCTATCCCCCGTGAATAGCTGTGGTGCAAGGTCAACGCATATCATCCATCTTACAGGGTAAAGCACAGATGATTATCCTGCGAATGATTATGTTTTAGTTGCTTCAGTGTGCTTTCTGGCAAATTCCAGTCTCATTATTTTTAAGTTATTTCAGTGACCATTGTGGACTTTTCTTCGATGGAAGAGTACCAACAATTTTGGCTATGTGGGGAAGTGTCTTGATTTCATTCCACCACATTTATGGATTTAGCCGTTGCTACACATATATTTTTCTCAAGAAAAACTTTGTTGTAGTTGACTCATTGGAAGCAACATCACTAATGAAGGAGAAACCATATCCCCAAAATTAACATTTCCATACAACCAAAACTGCAAGATGACCTTTATTGTCATTTTAACCATAATATAAAATACAATCTAGAACTTAATCGTAATTGTTAATTTTTGATTGGACATATGGAAGGTGCAATGGAATTCTTTGGAAAGTCTGTGTCTTAAAACATTCCTACCCACACTTGGAAAGCACCTTTAAACACAACTTCAATTTAAATATGTTTATCCTGGGAACACTTTTTAGAATGTTGTTTCAGTAAATGGGATCATACCATTTTTTGGATACTGGCTGAGATAAGAGTATAGACATGTCGGACACACTGAACTCTTTCCCAGCAAGCACGTTGTTATTGTAGTCACACCTCTATTGACAATATAAGATGAACAAAAACAGGCTGTCAGTTTAAGATAATTATAAAACTAAGATAATTAAAAAAAAAAAAAAAAAGCAAATATTACAGCTTTTTTTGTTTTTTTATAATTTTCTGTACACTGCGATTGGCCGGCGACCAGTTCAGGGTGTACCCCGCCTCTTGCCCGAAGATAGCTGGGATAGGCTCCAGCACACTCGCGACCCTAGTGAGGATAAGCGGAACGGAAGATGAATGAATGAATTAATTAATTTTCTGTACAGCTTAAGATCACATTTACTTATCATCTGCCCTATTTTCCTGTCAAATTGTCCTTTTTTAACTTTTTAAGAAAGTTTTGATATAGTTTTTGTATAGAATCAAAGTCTAAACTTCCAACAAACTGTGGTGTGTGTTACGAGGATGGGAGTTGGACCATTGACAGTGTAGCTCAGGCCCTTGACCAAGCCTGTGGGTGGGGGGCATGGATTCATATATCAGAAAGAAGTGTTAATCTTTCTTTGGTATTAGAAAACCAGGCCTCTGTAAATATGTTGCCCCAGGATACAATGGGGTTTAAAGGATTTCTGTCTCCAAAGAGAAATTAGACAGGTGCTTCAGAAGTGAACGAAATGGAAATACTTGCTGGAGCATACAGGGGAAGTGGAGTGCTGCTGTCAACCAGTAAACATCATCTCAGAGTCGCCTCAGTCATTATTGCAGTAGTCAGTGCCAACAGCTTGGGTGAGCAGACGGGGGCCCGATGAAGAGCATCCTCTAAGATGATTAGTCACAGTAAGGAGAAGGTTCTGAGGAATGTGGAATTACAGTCGACTCTTTGGTCCATGGTAAAGTGGCAAAACATAGCAATCACCAACTACTAAACAGTCATTTCATCATGTAAAATTACAAACTATATACAAACTGTTGACTCCAAATCGAGTCAATCCAGCTCAAAATTCTAACAAGCATTTTAAAATATTTATTTAATTTTATATATTTTATATTCTGATTTGTGATCAAAGAATCCTTGTCAATAAAATCTGCCTTTTTAAAATAAATAAATCATGAATCATTGTTCGGTCTTCATACACAAGCCAGTGCATCACAAACAATATTTTATATGTGGAAAATAACCTAATTCCATATTTTGTGCAGACGATCACATTCTCTCTATGCTAATATATTTTACATTGTGTGTAAAGGACAATGCCTTTTATTATGGAAAAATTGTGAGACCAGAACAATCGAAGGCTGAGCAGTGGACTCGATGTTAAGATGGTTGTGGCTTGCCTGTATACAATTGATGATTTTGTCCACAAAATGAAACTTTTACACAATTACTGACTGTCTAGACTTATGTGAGATTTCCATCTCCTTAACGCCCTCACTGCCATTGACGGCTTTAGAAGTCAAATATCCATGTTAACTTGGAGGGCTGGCAGTGAATGACTTTTAAGTTCATAAGCAATTCATGCATAGTTCACTATTCCATTTAATAGACCTCCTTAGTTGCTACTTGTCTTGGTAGTTTGTAGTCTCATCATGTTATTTATTGCTATAAGCCAGAATGTTATTGTTTGACAGTTTTTCTAATATAAAATTCCTGTAGTTTTATAGTAAGTTCGAGCTTATCACGACATTGTTACGAGATGCAGAGGTTACTTTGTCATAGCTTCTGTGCTACAATGAGGGGTGCACATAAGTGGTGCACAGGTGTGTATGCACACTGAAAATATTAAAATTGCACCAGATTCAAGTGTGTCACTGTGCATTTGCACACCAAGCATTTCACATTTTCATTTGCTTGTGCAGAGCTGTTGTGTCGTTCACGAACAATTCGATCAAGCGAACAAATTTTTGAGTGAACATACTGAATGGAATCACTTCATGAATTGATTTGATCCTTTTTCAGTGTAGTTGAGCTCTGCCACAAGGGTGTGGTGCACAAGAAACCCGCCCGCAAACGGCGACACTCGTAGGACTGCGATGGGGGCGGGCTTCGTGGGTGTCTCGTTCTCTATGTGCTACGTAAATTTACTGTGAATGCTGCAAAACTAAACCGCAAACATCTGCATTATATTTTGCTTTTCACCTTAATTAATGATGCCACCTAAAGGCAGAGCTGTCAAACCTGGCAACGCAGCCCACTTTGTTTACATTTACAAGTACCGTCATACTTGACCGAAGGGCACATTTCTAGCTCGGTTACATTAGCTCCGCTAGCCAGCGTAAGATGCAGGCACGAAATGGATCAATTTCTTTGATTGAAAAAGAGCAAAAACCAACACAAAAACCAGATGGACACTGCAACAGGTAGCTTTTGATATGCACGTTACAATGCGTGTGTGATTGTAGTTATCCAAGAGATCACAGTGTCACAGTGCCAGAGACTAAACTCATTATATGTATTAGCCTATTATGTATTTTCTTTTTGGGCTGATACTTGAGTTGCGCTGATTCAGAAAGCACAGGCCTGATGGAATCATAGCTTACTCACTCAAACATTTTTATTTTTGCAATAATGGCACTGCTGATTTTACAGTTTTCTGGGTAAATTAATTTGGATGAGTTGGATCCTTGTCTGAGTGTGAATTGCATACCTTACTGTTCCTTAACACATTCATAGGGTTTTCATTTCATCTTGGTCAGTGGTTCCAAACATTTTATACCAAGTACCACCCATAAAGATCCTCTCCAAGTACCACCATTATGACCAACATTAGAATACAGAAGGGTACCAGGCCTAAGTACTCATCAAAAACATAGCAAGAGTTGCATTCCTACATGCTGTATTTAATATTGTAGAAAACGATAACTAAAAATAAATTATATTTTAGTCAAAAGACTTTGAGTTTAACTAAATCAAAATTGGCTGTCAAAATTAACACTGCTTCAGCATTTTCACAGAGTAGCTACAGCTTTTTTACCACTTGCACAAGATAAGGAGATCCAATAGAATAAAAAATGTTTAAAGTGATGATGCGCAAAAAAAAAAAAAAGAAAAAAGGTAATAACGCTCAGTTTTGAGTGACTCTGTCAGATACAGTATGCATTAATATTCCACCGTTCATTATCATGTAGTTTTGTGGTGGGATCGAACTGCACCTTATTTAGTTATATTGAATGGTCAAAATGCTAGAACCAAATATCAGTACGTTGCAGTGCACTTCCACAAGCGCTGCAAAGTGCAACCGCAATATTACAGTAAAGTCATATTGTGCAAGTGGTTGCAATTATTTTTTTGTGCAAGTGGTTGCAGTTATTTTTAAAAAAACGTAATTTCATATTACCCTTTCGCATCCTAATAACAATATTGCAGGTTTTTTTGTTTGTTTGTTTGCTTAATTTTGGGTGTATATCAGTCTCCACTCATTTGTGGTCCCACAATTAATTATGTTAATATTGAAAATTTATGTCGCAAGAAAGAAAAAAATCCAAAGGGTTTGCATGGTAAGACAATATCTGGGTCACCAAAGTTCCACTCACGCTGGGCTCCTTCTACATGTCAATGATGTTTTTCTTACAAAGAGCTATATTGTGCTTCCTATATTATCCTTAACACGGATGAACTTATCTCAGAGTAGCAGACACTGTGATATAAATTAATCCTCTGCTATTTGTTTGCACAAGACAGACCATTTCAAAAGTGGAGATCAAGAAAAAGCAAGGGAACATGAGTTGAATTCATGCTTTCACTGATGGTAATCTGCTATTATTTTTATTGCAGCACTTTACACTTTTGAAAAGCCATATAAATGTTAAACATAACATTTGAATGCATCTTTAGTTGCAGAGTGAAGTTGGTTGCAGTAAAATAGCCAATTGGAAAGTCTGATCCAATCAAACTGCTTCTTGTTTACTTGTGAGACAATCATTTTCTGAAAATAAATTTACTTGGCAACTTCACTTGACTTATTTTGTAATTTTCTTAATTCTTTGCATTCACATTGCTAAAACTCTATTTATTCTGATAAACATTAATTCTGCACACACACACACACACACACACACACAAAAAAGTGTAAATGTAGGTACTGGTATCCAGTTTTTACAACAAAAAATTGCATGAACTGACAATTACAAAAACATACAGTACAAATGACCATTAAGTACAGTCATTAATGTGCTCAAATGTCTGGCCTTTTGTATTTACACATAGTTGTCTAGTTCCTACTACTTTCTGCATTCACTTTGAAACAGAGCTCCATTGTCATAAATCTATTGGCATACTGGTTTTCTTAAATTTACACATGCCATTAACATTGCATTTTTTAAAAACATTAAATATATATACTTTATCTTTGATAACGCCTCAAAACAAGAAATCCACTGGGGTCTGGTGATTGTGGTGGCCATTCAACTGGCCCTCCTCAACCTATCCCTCTATTTGGATATTTCATTTTATTGAGTAATAATGAAGGTACTGTATATAATAAAGAACAAACACATACACAACAATATTAATAACGTTCCAAGTTCACAGAAATATTTTCAAATGATGTTGATGCTGGAAAACTGCAAGACCCAACTTTTGGGAAAACTAATGTGTTGTGGTATGGGAACAGTTCTTTTTGGGAGAGTGGTGGTAAAAAAGTCACCTTGGTTTAAAATATTAATTTTAAAGTGGATAATTGCTTTTAAGATAATATTGGTGATGTAATAGGGTAGGATAAGTGAATTCATTAGTTTTACTAAGGTTTAAGGCGTTTCTCCAATAGTCACTAGTGTGTCCTCATAAGGACAGTAAAACGTTGTGTGTGTAATAAAGGGAGGTGTACTCAACAGGCTTCAGATGGGAAAATTGCATTAAAAATAGATGACACAGGGTGACAGCTGAATTCATGGTGAGCCAACAGGGCATGACGTAATCACTCAGTGAGTAGAATTTGCATACTGATCTTGTAACTGATAGAAGGGAAAAGATTACTCGCAAAGTAGAGCATATTTGAGAGGAGAAAAGCTTGTAAATACTAATAGCTTTTTGTGACAATAGTAGCAACATAAATCTCGAGGATGCCATATCTCACACTCACCAAATTACGTCTTGCTGCTCGTTCTTGACACCTCATCTCAGCAGAACATGTTTCTCATGGTGTCCGAGAACTATTGCAGGATTGGTCGGAAATTGTGTCATGGTAAAAAATAAAAATTATGGATTACAGATCGGCGATGATAGAGAGGTGGTGGAACCAGGAGGGCCTTGACCTGCCTCTTTGCTCTTTTTCAATTAAATCAATTCTATTTATAGTATTTAAAAGGGACAATACACATGAATGAACACCAGTACGGTACTTGTGTAAATGTGCCAAAGTTAGAATACAGCTAATTTACAATTGTAGTCCCTTAGCAGGTGACTTTAAAAGACTACAAAGGACAAAGGTGGTGTGTCAATGGGACTGGGTCTGGTGATTCTGCCAGCAGTAGGCTCAAGCCACACATATTTTGTTAATGTTGGTGATGTGAGTCTGTGGAGAGTTTTGTATATGTTACAAGCCTATTTAAGAGCTTTAAAATATGCAAAATTTCACAGATTTTGTGTTTCAAATATACAGTATAACAGTGACGGTGTTTTCTTGCCAATAGTTTGAGGGCTCTTTTACAGTATATCACGATTCAATCTGAGTGTAACTTCACCAGCAAGAGTCCAGTTTGTGGAACAATAGTCAATACAGTCATGGCTAAAATACCCCAGGGATGCCAATGTTTTTAGCCATGACTGTATGAAAAGACATGCATGTTTTTTTTTTCCCCCCTGTATGACATGAAATCTAAAGACTAATCTTTTCCTGTTTTGGGTGAATTAGGATTACCAAAATTATTTCTGTTTGCTAGATGTCAGAATAATGAGAGAATGTATTTTTTAAGGACAGAACGGTCATTGCTAAAAACATTGGCACCCCAGTTGTGATGATAATTTTTTGCATGACTGTATTTAAGTAAATCATAGCATGTAAAAACATCTTTGCTGCTCTTGTTGTTAATGATGGTGTAGTGAATCTGAAGTTGTGCAAGTTGAATTTGATTGTTTTCGAGATCTTTTTAACATGATCACTTATGAAACATCAATCGCCACTGTCCACCACTCACCCCACACACTGCTGGTGTCCTTGTTCATAGCCTTATCACTTCCTGCCTGGATTTATTTGCAAATCTCTCCTGTTTGGTCTTCCCTACCCGAATTATCACAAGGACCCCCTCCACTCACCAGATCACTCCAGCCCTGCAACAACTCCACTGGCTCCTTGTCCAATACCGCATCCAGTATATAATACCAGAGCTGCCAAATGTTATGGAATGTCTGGATTTTGTTACGGAAATAACTGAACGCTGACTCATTTTGGCCATAACACCGATTGTTCCTGATATTGGGAGAGAAAAAAATCCAGCGTCCGAGATTACCGGCCAGTATGGCGCTGTGTCCAGCTACTGGGATGAAAAGAGAGAAAAAAAGCTGCTTGGGGGTACGCTATTTTATTACGCGACCCACCCACCCCCAGCCCCAGCTTCCAAGCCGCGGAGGCGAAAGTTCTCTTTGCGTCTGGTGTCAACGCATTGTAAGTCACTAATCATCGCCTCTGTGGTAGCAAATAAATTACACTGTTACCATGCTCCTTTGTATCGTTTACGTTATTACAGAGGGCAAGGATGAGGTAAGCAAAGTTGGAAAAACATGATGCTAATTGCTAAGCTATCGTGTCACAGTATGGAGCTCATTGGCAGACTGGCTACTTGGGACCCAGAGGCCGAAGATAGTTTCCTGGGCCAATTAAAGGTAACACCTCCAGTTGTATTAGCTGGGTCACAGAATATACTGTGGCTCACTGTTTGTTCCTGTTAATCAGCTCTAATCACCCCGTTTCCCCTGAGGATGTAAGATGGATATACTTAGTATAATCAGATGTGCACTCCTCCAATCAATTGGTTTATCACAGCCTGCACCTTTGCCCTAACTTTTGGAGCTTCCACGGCAATGTGTGAAAACTCTTTTTCCTTAGAACATCGATGCGGTATGCTGCCCAGGCGCAATAGCAAACTGATTCACCTCACTCACTCACAAATTTCAATCTGAGTGGAAGGATGCATTGAGGAGGTTCAGCACAGAGACATGCCGCCTCCCTCGATATTGGCAGTCTATTCAAAGTAGGTTCGAAGTATGTGTGCGCGCTCATGTGTGCATGTGTGTTGTCAATGCATGTCCCTCTGCCAATACCTTAAACTACATGCGCCATGGAGCCTTTTCAGTTTCAGAGGTACTTATAGTGTTACATCTCATAAGTTGAACACTCAAGTGTTTTGTGGATATTGATACCTTAAATTATGAGTACTAGTGTCATAGCTAGTATATATATATATATATATATATATATATATATATATATATATACCATACTTTTTAAATGTAATCTTTGTTTAACCAGGTAAGGCAATTAAGAACAGTTTATCATTTACAATGCCGACCTGGAGGCAATTTAGGGTTGTGTTTAACATGATGATTTTACGTGTCAGTGCGTCGCGAATAGAGTATGCTATAGGATTGTCAAAATATGTACTGTCTGTAGGGTAATTATAATTCCACCCATGAATGTTCCCCCCTTCAGACTGAGGTCTGGTGACAGGTCTGGGCAACCCATCAAAGTGATGTGTGATTAAATTTTTGAGCATGTTTCCCCTCTTTGTTGGAAGTGCACCCTGAGTACTGTCCCTCCACAAAATGTCCCACCCCTTTGCAAAGATTTGGAGCACTTTCAGACCTTTGGGGTGGAAAAAATAAATTTGCTGTTCACAAGCTAAACATTGAAATAAATGGCTTCCATTGTCAAATGGATCCCAGCGGACAAGCAGTTGATTAACAGTATTCTGACTAAACTGGTGTCATCGTTGTTGCACAAGCACCTCAAGCGACTTGTAGATGAGCTGCAATGGAGGTCCTTTTCGATGTTCCATCCACAAGTCAATTGTTTTCTTTTGCCTCATGTAAACGCTCTGTCTGTGCATCGTTTCTCTAAGCACCTCAATCAACTCTTGATTTGCCACTTGATGCATTGCCTGATCCTGCATAATTTCCACTTTCAAACTCCTACACTTAAGGCAATACTTCATAATTCAACACATAAACTGACGTTGTTGGACAACAAACAACAGAAAAGTGTTTTAACACCAACAGTACACTTGCATGATATTTAAAAAATGTTGCCTGGATTGGAAGGGTTTTGACATTTACAGTATATTCATTGGATGTGGGAGAGGGGTGACAAACCAATGAATGGACAACATGTTCATTGCATATTTCTTGCAACATACTTTTTTCCCCATCTTTCTCCCATCATTCAACATCACAACTCCAGTTACCATATAATTAATCCTCTCCATAAAATGCCTGCACATCATTTATCATTCTATTATTTATGTACGCTTATGTTAAATTAAATTTTGGTGTCTTTTTGTCATGCTTATTCAAGTGCTTTGGTTGGTTTGTAGATGTGGGAAGAGTGGGGGGTACAGTGATCCACTGTCGCTCCTACTGCGTCCTGCTTGAACCCTAAAATCATGAGCTAATCCCTTAAAATGCCATCCAGAGCTTGACAAGCCAGCCGTTGCTAACTGGTGTGGAATTTGCCACTAGGTGAGAGTGATTCCCTTTAATCTTCTCCCATTACAACCTACAATTTTGCATGGTAGACAGTATTAACCAGATCAAGTGTTTAATACTGTAACTCTATGCTTCACAGAGGGCAATTCCTAAGCAGATAAATACAAACTTTTATTTTAAAAAGTCAGCATTTTTGATGAAACCCACTATCATAACTAACAGTGGGCAAGTTCCGGTTTGCATTATAGCTGGTAGTAAAATATCTTCTTGAGAAGTGACTCCCAGAATGTTTTATAATCCTGACACTAAAAATGAAGGTTTACAAAGAATGATGAAATCAAAAGGCGACTGTACTTATTTAATAAAAAAAATCTTGACCGAAAGTAAAAAATGACAAGAATGATGAACAAAATGCATAATATACAGTATCAGTAATACATTGTCCCCCAATTTATTCATTCGTGACATTTTTTTAGGAGTTTTATTCAGTTTCTGGTTGTTTTGAGTTTTTAAAAATAATTTTTTAATTATGTTTTAATTTTGAATCATTTTTCTTCATCTTCCGACTTTTTTGTCTTGATTGACAGTCAGAGGATATGTTGGATTGTGCCATTTGCAAATAATCTGAATTTCACTGAAATTTTCTATAAATTAAAACATTTATCATAGTTCAAAACCCAAATATTTAATTTCCTCCGGACAAATCATGTTCTTAACTACAATGTAGTGAGCCAAAAAGAAATAGGCCTGGTAAGCACAGATATAATGTACATTAAACAAAATGATCACTATCATAGTATTTCAATATACAGGGTTGTGTTTTTTACTCAAAGTGAATTGGTTAAGAAGTTGTGTGTGTGTGTGTGTGCGTGTGTGTGTGCGTGTGTGCGTGCTTGCTTGCGTGGCTGCAAACTTATTGCTTATTACTTTGCATTTCTATTATTTGTACATTTCATGTTTACACTTTCTGTCTTATTTTGTATTATTTGTATATACTATACATTATATAGATTTCTACATACCACTGATAGGTGCAGTGATACATGCTGCAGTGCCCCAATACCGAGACTGCTGGTCCCAAACCTGGATAAAACATGGTTGATTTGTGTCAGGACACGGCCATCTCCCGCCGCAGTGCGGCCACAGCAATTACAGGACACTTCTGTCAGTCTTTGTGAATGTAAAACAGTGACAATTCACTTGCATGTGTCCGCAGGCACACACCCGTGGGACTCTCACTGGGTGTGGAGCCACTCACTTATTGTGACAAATACAGTGGGTACGGAATGTATTCGACCTCCTTAAATTTTTTACTTTGTTATATTGCAGCCATTTGCTAAAATCATTTAAGTTCATTTTTTCCCTCATTAATGGACACACAGCACCCCATATTGATAGAAAAAAATCTAATTGTCGAAATTTTTGCAGATTTATTAAAAAGAAAAACTGAAATATCACATAGCCATACGCATTCAGACTCTTTGCTCAGTATTTAGTAGAAGCACCCTTTTGAGCTAATACAGCTATGAGTCTCTTGGGGAATGAAGCAACACGTTTTTCACACCTGGATTTGGGGATCCTCTGCCATTCCTCCTTGCAGATCCTCTCCAGTTCTGTCAGGTTGGATGGTGAACTTTAGTGGACAGCCATTTTCAGGTCTCTCCAGAGATGCTCAATTGGGTTTAAGTCAGGGCTCTGGCTGGGCCATTTAAAAACAGTCGCGGAGTTGTTCTGAAGTCACTCGTTCGTTATTTTAGCTGTGTGCTTAGGGTCATTGTCTTGTTGGAAAGTGAACCTTCGGCCCAGTCTGAGGTCCTGAGCACTCTAGAGAAGGTTTTCGTGCAAGATATCCTTGTACTTGGGCGTATTCATCTTTCCTTCGATTGCAACCAGTCGTCCTGTCCTTGGAGCTGAAAAACACCCCCAGAGCATGATGCTGCCACCACCATGCTTCACTGTTGGGATTGTATTGGACAGGTGATGAGCGGTGCCTGGTTTTCTCCACACATACCGTTTAGAATTAAGGCCAAAAAGTTCTATCTTGGGCTCATCAGGCCAGAGAATCTTATTTCTCACCATTTTGGAGTCCTTCAGGTGTTTTTTAGCAAACTCCATGCAGGCTTTCATGTGTCTTGCACTGAGGAGAGGCTTCCATCGGGCCACTCTGCCATAAAGCCCCAACTGGCGGAGGGCTGCAGTGATGGTTGACTTTCTAGAGCTTTCTCCCATCTCCCGACTGAATCTCTGGAGCTCAGCCCCATTGATCTTTGGGTTCTTCTTTACCTCTCTCACCAAGGCTCTTCTCCCCAGATTGTTCAGTTTGGCCAGACGGCCAGCTCTAGGAAGGGTTCTGGTCGTCCCAAACGTCTTCCATTTAAGGATTATGGAGGCCACGGTGCTCTTACGAACCTTAAGCACAGCAGAATTTTTTTCCGACCCTTGGCAAGCTCTGTGCCTTGCGACAATTATGTCTCTGAGCTCTTCAGGCAGTTCCCTTGACCTCATGATTCTCATTTGCTCTGACAGACACTGTGAGCTGTAAGGTCTTATATAGACAGGTGTGTGGCTTTCCTAATCAAGTCCAATCAGTATAATCAAACACAGCTGGACTCCAATAAAGGCATAGAACCATCTCAAGAATGATCAGAAGAAATGGACAGCACTTGAGTTAAATATATGAGTGTCACAGCAAAGGGTCTGAATACTTACGGCTGTGTGATATTTCAGTTTTTGTTTTTTAATAAATCTGCAAAAAGTTCAACAATTCTGTTTTTTATGTCCATATGGGGTGCTGTGTGTACATTAATGAGGAAAAACATGAACTTAAATGATTTTAGCAAATGCCTGCAATATAACAAAGAGTGATAAATTTAAGGGGGTCTGAATACTTTTCGTACCCACTGTAACTCATGAATATGCGATTTGCTTGTGTATCCCCTCACTCACACTCTCGTCCTATAGACTTTTATAATTTACAATCCCACCACACTTCAGTTGTACAGCCGGGTTCACGACCCTTGTCATGCATGCTTCTTCTCTTGTCCTTGTCTAGCTTGTCCTGTTCTTCCCTCACAGGGTGTAGCACCACAGCCCCATGCAACACTCATATTTAATGTTTCATTGTTGTAGAAAATTTAATGACTTACTTTTCTCATCCTGCTTACAATTAGTGCTTTGTCTTTTGTCTTTGTTTCTCTCTCCCCTCTTGTTCTATTTGACTCTGATTCTCCATCCATCCATCCATTTTCTACAGCTTATCCAAGGTCGGGTCGCGGGGGCAGTAGCTTTAGCAGGGACGCCTAGACTTCCCTCTCCCCAGCCACTTCATCCATCTCTTCTGGGGGGGATCCTGAGGCGTTCCCAGGCCAGCCGAGAGACGTAGTGTCTCCAGCGTGTCCTGGGTCGTCCCCGGGGTCTCCTCCCGGTGGGACGTGCCCGGAACACCTCACCAGGGAGGCGTCCGGGAGGCATCCGAATCAGATGCCCCAGCCACCTCATCTGGCTCCTCTCGATGTGAAGGAGCAGCGGCTCTATTCTGAGATCCTCCTGGATGACTGAGCTTCTCACCCTACTCTGAATCAGATGCCCCAGCCACCTCATCTGGCTCCTCTCGATGTGAAGGAGCAGCGGCTCTATTCTGAGATCCTCCTGGATGACTGAGCTTCTCACCCTACTCTGATTCTCCATAAACTTAAATTATAATACTAAGAAACCACAGCGGAAGCTTAAAAACTGCACTGCGACACAGTAAAACTGTTCCGGCATAAAAATGATACAGATCCTCCATTCTGCTTGACCTAACAGTTGAATAGGACAAAAATAAATAAATAAATAATAATTTAAAAAAGGACACGGCCAACTGGTAGAAAAACAGTTTTACAATGAAGTCGGACAGTGTATGACAGCGAAGAGCTTCAAAGAGTCCTCAACCCTGGCAGTTATTGATATTCTGTATCCCATTAAGCGGCTTTAATATAGAAGACTTTGGTATTGTGTGATCAGGGGATTGATTAGTCAAATTGTGAGTGTTTGTCGCATTCTAATGTTTTAAGTAAAGATCTGTGACATGACAAGCAAAAAGCAAAACAATTGCTTCATCAAAGAGAACCATCAGAAGATAGTTAGCTGCACACGTGCAAGTTTAACAAACTCCATCTTAAACCCTCCAATATCAATGAGCGGATGTTCACAAGAAGTTAATGTTTGAAGCTCCAATGCATATTCCAAACCACATAAAAAATCTGACCAATTTCCCTTAATATGGCAACAGCTTACAGGGAAAGGAGCTTTCGCACAAGTCCCAAGTGTCTTAATTAATATTTATATTTGTCCAATGCCTCAAACTCTGCCTTCAAGCATTCATTAAATTATCATGAGTTTTGGCCAAGACTTTTCTGTGTGTGTTTTCTGTTGTACTGTGTGCATGATAAGTGACACCGTGGTGCCCCATTCCACAAATAAAAAAATTACAACATTGATTCTTAATGACATAGCACAAAAACAATATCAACAGCGGCAGCAAATCGGGGGAAGGGTATTAAAACACTTGTTTGTCTACTCGTTTATTTTGCATAAGCTAGTGATGCGGAAAGTTGCCTTTGGCATCTCCGAACCTAAACACCCTCAGCATTAGATTCTGAACAATTAGATGCTGCCCTGTGAGGTATCTGACAGCATGACCAGGAGGAGCACGGTACATTGTGCTCTACACAGTGCTACTAAATGCAAGGCAGCTATGATAATTAGTGTTTCTAGCCATAGGCTTCTCACTGGCACATCACCCCCGCACTGACCCAGGGAGATTGGAAAGAGGCCCGGTGGCTCCCAAGAGACTGAGCCTGTCAGGTCTGTCACTTCTCCCATGACACAGGAGTGAGTGCAGGTGTTTTAAATGCCAAAAAGAACACCCTTTCCAGACCCATCCTCTAATGCCTGAATACAAGTCCTGCCTGTCAGTGTGGTGCCACTACTCTGTAGACCCTGAAGCAGCTGAGGCTAATTGTCTGGGGAGAATTAACCCACCGTGAAGAAACAAATCCGATAATATTAAGTGACAGTGTTTCTACGTTGAGCTCTGCATTACCTGAAAATGTTTTTTCTGAAGTGCAGTATAGCCTAATGTGAGTGGGTTGTTAGCGGATTAGAGTGGTTTTCAAATTTTGTGCTAATTTGAATTGATTTTCAAAAGTCAAAGTATGTCAAGAAAAGTAACTGGAATGTGATAACATTTTGCATGTATGCAGGCATACTTGAGATCAACAACAGTGACTGAACTGACTCTGTGCCGATCTGCATAATGATATTTGTTTGCATCGTGTTTGTTCTCCCTTTGACACAAAGCTCAAAGTGATGAGATGCAAATTTCATGGTTTTTAGAATGAGAGGCTCATGCTTCAGGTTTCTCAAGTGAATAAGAAGCAAGCAGTCATCCATGTTAAGTAGAGAAAATATTTTTAACGGACCTGTTGTATACAACTCACAGCAGATGATGAATTTCAAAGTCAGACTTGGGCAGGAAAACAGCTTTGTAGCTGTGTTCAAGCTGTAACTTTGCTTAAACACTAAGCTCTTTGCCTGAATTCCAGGGCAAGATTGAATTCTCTCATTTTATGCTCACAGGAACGAGCAGGATTTTTTTGTCTCCTCAATGTTGCTATTTCATAAACATGTCCATCAAATAGGCTGGTTTAGTTATATATATTAAAAAAAAGAACACAGAAATGTAGATGTTTCTATCGAATATATAAAATTGTTGTATCCAAATAAAAAGCAATATTGTTTTCATATGAGTGTCCTTATGAAAAATAACAATGTTATACATTTACGAAATGAACATTGAAATGTACATTGCGGTTGGCTATCAGAAACTAGTGGGTTTTTTTTTTAGATAAATTGTGATCAGGTGTAAAATCTAAATGCAAGAATTGTCATTAAGACAAAACCGTTTTGGACGATATTCATCCCTCATTCAAAATGCATCCCTCTGTTACATTATGCAAGCAAGTAGTGGCTTTGTTTATTTCATAATGCATTCAGGCTTTTTGAGGATATTTCCTTATGTCCTAGTTTCTGAAAACCAATATCTCCTAATTAGACACATATTTCAGACTGTTCTTGGAGTGGAGTGCAAGAAAAGAGCAATCTACACACACAGACCAAATTGTTGGCAGTATTATTTTAAAGAAAGGAAACACCCACAATGGTCATTAATAACTTGAAATGGATAAGCCTGGAAATTGCCAAAATGCACACTGACAAGCCATAAAACCTCTGGAACAATGTCATTTTGACAGATTAGACAAACGAATAAAACACTATACCTACTGTGAAACACTGGATGGGTTGGTCATGTTCTGGGGCTACTTCGCTACTTCTGGCACAGGTTTTCTTAAATCTGTCCAGAATAAAATGAAATCATAAAACTAGCATGGGATTCTGGAGCGGCATGTACCCCCCAGTGTCAGAAAGCTTGCTCTCAGCCTCAGGTCATGAGTCCTCCAACAGGATGATAACCCAAAGCACGGAACTAAAACAGTACGGTAATAGCAATAATAGCAATAACCAGTAAATGACACATTATTTCACCTGATGTCACTCACTGCGCAGAAAAGAAAAATACTATAATCTGCAGACGCAAAATGCTGTAGTGAAGTGTGAAGAGGACCAAGTGCAAACAGCAAGTACGAAGGCTGCACCAGACCTGAATCGAACGGAAAGAGAACTGGATGAACTCACAATGTGAAAATGACAAAATCTGAATCTTTTACTTTTTTTACATTTTCAAAGGACTGAGTTAATTCGAGAGTTCATTTGAAAACACACTAACTGAAACCTGTGAGTTGTGGTTCTGGGTTCATCTATGCTGTGTTGCATACAGAAATGCTACACTTCTAGTATTTTTCTAGAGTTACAAAGAGAATCTACATAGGCAAGGGCAACACTTGGAGTTTCCCCTTATTGACTGTACTACAAAAAAAAAGGAAAATAAATTATTTAGAAATGCAATGCTTCATGTATTGTTGCTTGAAAAAACTTAGACAACGTTAAAGCCACTGAACAAGACCAGAGCAGAGGTGTGAAGAGTAAGGTGGCGCTATCTATATATATTTACCCTTTTAATAAACCCTTGCTGACACATTTCCAAGCCCCTTACAGTGTTTATAATAAGCACATAATGCAACTGTCTGACAAAGTGATGGGGTTAACATAATTTGCGTTAGCGACTCACAAAACATGCTGTTTAACAGTGGTGTTCTCCTCCGTTTTCAGCCAACCCTGATTTGAACCAATACCACTTTCACGAAGTGGTATTGTGGGAGCCAAGTTCGCTAACCGCTAGCCTAAACTCCCATCCTCCAAACACACTGACAAGTTTACTCTTTGGGCATAGTGAGCAATGTTCTCTCATACTGCTGCACACTCACTGGCATACCCTGTATCTGTTCCACACTAAACAGTCACACAGAGAAAGACATCATTACATAAATACATTACTAACATTTTAGTCATATTTCAAATGTTTTCTACCTTAAACAAGAGGATAAAGATCAAAATGAACATGCAGACTTACCTTTAAAATTGCAGCGGTACAATGAGATGTAAAACTTAAATCAACCATAGGTTAACATGCCAACACGGAACGCGAAGTGGTGCCTGCAGAGAGACAGCGCATAAACATATAGAGAGAGCCATAGACATCTAAAGAGACCAAGATGCAACAGTCGGGTGTGACGTCAGCAGTTTGGAGTGCTAGAATGTTGAGCCCGACCTTGGCCCTCTATCTATTTCATTGAAAAGGAGCTAGTGTGCATGTCAAACTTTTCGATGGGTCAAGATGGTTGCGCCCTAGAGTGGATGTACAGTATGTCGTGAAAACAGGCAACAGAGAATGAAAAATCTACTCATCATTAAATATATACTATTCATCATGCTCGTCTAAAAATAAATATACATATATTTTAAAATATTTATATAAATGTTTTTTTGTTCCAAGAAAGTAATGTGGTAACCACCATTAGTGGTGGGCAAATAAACCAATTTGTATTATTTTAATCCCTCATTCAATGAGAAACAATAAGAGAATCAATAAGGAATCAGATCGATAAGCATTACCGACAATAAAATTGGAATATCTTATCAATTCACATTTCTTTTCAACACACTATGACTATAAGGATTGTTACCTGATTATTGGAGTTAATTAAATGGCTAACACTCAGTTATAGTTTTCAATGCATAATGAGATAAACTGTCGTGGATGGAATCATTTTGACTCACAGTTTAGAGGCCGTGGGTTCAAATCCGGGCGCTGGCCTCCCTGTGTGGAGTTTGCGTGGTCTCCCAGTGCCTGTGTGGGTTTTCTCCAGGTCCTCCGGTAAATCCCACATTCCAAAAACATGAATGGTAAGTTGATTGAAGAGTCTAAATTATCTGTATGTTTGAATGTGAGTGTGAATGGTTGTCCAAAATGTAAATGCGCTGCTATTGGCTGGCGACCAGTTTATGGTGTACCCTGCCTCTCATCTAAAGTCAGCTGAGAGAGGCTGCAGCACACCCGCGACCCTAGTGAGGATAAGAGGTGCAAAGAATGGATGGACGGATGGATATTTGGACTGATATTTGGAAGCAGAGTCAAAGATTAATTTGAATATTGACCACAACGACGGTCTGCAACTGTAGTTCACTTTTTTGCTATATTTTGCCATATACAGTACATGTGTAGAAGGCAATAGTCATACAGATCAATATTTGCATACATTTCATTACAAACACGTAGTATGAATTGATGACTAAGGATTTTGTGAATGGATTGATTATTCTGAAGGTGGTGGGATACATGTGATTGATTAAGACACGAACTATATTTTCATTCCAAAACTACATTCGTAGTCTATCCATCCATCCATTTTCTGAGCCGCTTCTCCTCACTAGGGTCGCGGGCGTGCTGGAGCCTATCCCAGCTGTCATTGGGCAGGAGGCGGGGTACACCCTGAACTGGTTGCCAGCCAATCGCAGGGCACATAGAAACAAACAACCATTTGCACGCACAGTCATGCCTACGGGCAATTTAGAGTCTCCAATGAATGCATGTTTTTGGGATGTGGGAGGAAACCGGAGTGCCCGGAGAAAACATTCGTAGTCTAGTCACCCCAAATTAAATCATATATGGTAATAATTATTCGAAGCTCCAGATTACTCATTGGATACATGTATTATTTATTGATGTAAGTACCATTTAAACTGTCCAAGGATAGTCACACTCTGCTGTGTAATTTAAGAATTCATGCACAAAACAGTTTGGTGAACTTTTCCATAATATCATGCTGTAACATTTTATCATGTGAGTTACAATTCTTTCCCAAGACACCTAATAATAATGCAGACATTTCAATAAATACTTTAACAACTACCATCCAGAGAGCTGGTCCATTCTTGCCTTTAGTATTCAGGGCTAAGAGTTCTCTCCGTCAAGACTATAATTCTTGTTTTTTTTTTTTTTTGTTTGGTTTTTTTTTTTTGTAAATGGCTGCTTGGAGAGGTTAGAGCATCAGCCTCACAGTTCTGAGGACCCGGGTTCAATCCCCGGCCCCACCTGTGTGGAATTTGCATGTTCTCCCCGTGCCTGTGTGGGTTTTCCCCGGGCACTGCGGTTTCCTCACACATCCCAAAAACATGCATTAATTGGAGACTCTAAATTGCCCGTAGGCATGACTGTGAGTGCGAATGGTTGTTTGTTTCTATGTGCCCTGCGATTGGCTGGCAACCAGTTCAGGGTGTACCCCGCCTCCTGCCCGATGACAGCTGGGATAGGCTCCAGCACGCCCGCGACCCTAGTGAGGAGAAGCGGCTCAGAAAATGGATGGATGGATGGACTGCTTGGAGAGCAAAATTAGTCAAAGTGCACAGCCAGGCATGATGTCAGAACAGCAGATGGGTTTAAAGAAGAGAAAAACAGTAAACCTATCGTATCAGGGGGGCCATATGTGACTTGGATAACATCCCAACCCGTGGTGCGTAAATAAAGCAGATGTTTGCTTGACGATTGCTGCACTTCAAAGCCACAACAGAAACTTGAAAAAGGAAAAAGTAATAGAGTAGATGACTACAAAGCAAAAACAACAACAACAAACAATTGTTTTTGTTTTTAATATGCATTAAAGTTCATGAGGAATGAAACGCTCCGTACTTCACTACTAATTTGTAAAGCTTAACTTTACAAGAAAGGGTTTAAAGTGGCCTACTAAATGACAAGCCCTCACAATTTTTGACAGCCGCGAGTTAAGGCCTGGGGTGTCACACTATCAGCGATGATGCCCCCTGATATGACTCAGTTGGAGTTGAGGCCTTTGAAAATGGGTCGTTGTGACCTTTCCCTTGGGTACAAGAGCTGCATGGGAGAGAAGCGCTGATGTGACTGTTTTTACTGTGGACATTATGTCATTTGCACCACATATTCAGCATCCATAGCTCTTTTGTG
This sequence comes from Phycodurus eques, assembly GCF_024500275.1. Classification (NCBI taxonomy): domain Eukaryota; kingdom Metazoa; phylum Chordata; class Actinopteri; order Syngnathiformes; family Syngnathidae; genus Phycodurus; species Phycodurus eques. The sequence continues at coordinate 29,697,602 of NC_084526.1, read as the reverse complement.
CCAAAAGCTTTGTTAGTCACTGTTTTCTTTTTTTCTTTTTTTTTGTGGGGATCAGGGCTGACGGGTTAAGCAATGTAGACATTAATGTCAAGTAACCTCTAGTGTTGTCTGGATTGTGCCCAGCGTTGTTCTTTGTATTTGTTTTAAAACAAAATGCTCATAGAACATTTTATCAGCTAACATAAATGAGGTCAAGATGCTCATTAATTGATGCAGGATATTGTGGAAGCTGAAGAGAGCAGTATAAAAAGGAGGGAGAGATAGGTCTTTCATATCTTACACAGTCCGTGCGTCATTTCCACTTGCCCTGAAATAGAAATTCTATTGATATTTCATAGGGCGGCTGTTGATATATGTTTGATTGTCCTTGGGGGACTTAAGCTCCCCTTTAAATTAAGACTTGGAATAATCAAATACTATGAATTTTTATTCTTCTTAATCATGAAAAGGATGTGTGAGAACAGCAGAGCCAGAGTTGATTAAAGTGCGGATGAGATTCATTAAATCTGGCTCAGAGCTCAAAGGAGTGGTTTAAATAGTAGTCCATTTAACAAAATGTTACGTTCTTAATGGGAAGGTAATAATATGGTCTTTATCTTTTATTGAAAAAAGTGGAGTCATCTCACAGCATGATGTATGCCTTTAAAGCGAGCTACTTTGAGCAAAGGCAGTGGGCTAGAAATATCATGAGACATATAAAACATTTGATCATGACTCCAGTCCACCATTACCTGGAGGCTCAGAGCACTGCTGACAGTTGGCGGCACAATAAATTGTTTAATCAGAAAATTACTGTTTTATGCGTGTTCAAACCAAAATCTGAAGAAAACGGGCATCAATGACAAGTCAAGTTCACTCACACATCACAGATGTTCTCTCTGAGGCCAAGAGTGCCGTTAGTGGAATTGCATCTTAATGGACCGTAAAAACATCAGAAAAATGCAATTTCTTACCCTGACCCGATATACTATACTGTAGCAACGATTATTTTACTGGGATGTAGGTGAATAATTATCATATTAAGATGATTTGTCACACTTTCAATATTATTCAGACATTAATTACAGATCCCACACTTTGGACTGAAAAGAAATATCTGTCACTATGGTGGAAAATGGCAAGAGCATCATCATTCCTATGTGTTACCACCAGATGAGGGGAACCGATACATAACATGAAAGATGCTCCCCTCTTTCCCCACTAAGGCCACAGCAGTTGCAGTCCAAACAAAAGACAATTTATTTACAGTTACAGTAAATGTAGGAAGCAAAAGGCTCAGGGTGGACACACAAAAAGCACAAACAAAACAATCAATTTTATCAAGATAAACTTAAAAAAACATAAATAATGAAAAGGAAACACGGGTCCGCTTACCTGACTCCCTACAAACATAAACAGGAGAAAAAAAGAAAAAGGCTGCCCAGCCCAATAGCTACCTGAACTGCTTTCTTAACTAACAAAATTGTAATTATCGACAATACGGGTCGAAGCTGCAGTCACAGGCATACAGAGAATAAGGACGAAAGGTGCATGCAGTTGGGAATAGGACCAGAGGGAGAGCAGCTGTGTCCATTTTAAAGTCTGCCACCAGTCAGGAGGCAACACCATCCTCAGGCAGCAAAACAAAAATGACCCAAGGTCTTAACATTCCCCCTACCTAAGATCAAATAATTATTTTGGAAGTAAATGTTGTATCTGACAGCTTTATAGCTTCTTGTAAAAATTTGTTTTCATTTTGGAGTGAGAGATGGAGCCTCACTCGTGGGCCAAATCTCAATTGCGCTACAATCCCCCCCAAAATTAATTATGTAACCTCATCCAAAATAGTTTCCTTTAAACTAGTTTTGTCTGCAAGAAACTTCTCACAGCAGACGTAGACTAGGTATGTCAAAACTATTTTACTAATTATGTCACCTCCTGCTGCATCAGGGCATGATTTAGTGAATGAGATCAGTAGGCATGCTGCTTGATCGACCAGTGATCACCCATATCGATGTCAATGACATAACATTTGTCAGAGTGGGAAAGGGGGTTGGTTGTTTCTGAGCAATACTACTCGTGTCACACCTAGTGGAGTCTCAGAAGTGTGAATATACAGGTAAATTTGACAACATCTCTGAATTTCTCAGGCACGCACAAAGAACAGAGCTGTGATACCTAGACAACAGGGGCAACAACAGGAGGCAAGACACCTTTCTCATGGTCAGCATACATTTTTAATATGTTAATGTGACACAGCCAGGTTTTCCTTCTGTGATCCAGATTGTGGATTACACAGTCTGTTTTTCTCATTTACGTTCAACAATACGTGGACCAGAAAACTTGGTCTGGAGACCTGAACCAATGCGGGTAGCAGAACTAGGACATGGTCACTGCGTGTGAAGGTCAGCACATCCTTCCTATTTGGATCCTCAGAGAGAGATGCAACTCTCTCAACGGGGTGAGTCAGGCACATTGTCCAAAATATTTGAATATATTTTGAATGTTTCAGTGTACCAAGAGATTTTGGACAAGTCCATGCTCCCAATTTTGTGGGAATAGTTTGGAAATGGCCCTTTCTGTTGACTGTAAAAAACAATCATTATGTAAAGTATATTGCCTCGTAGGCTCAGGAGCACTTCAGAAAACCATTGTCAGTTAACACAATCCATCACTACAGCTACAAATGCAAGTTAAAACTCTACCATGCAAAGCAGAATCCATATATCAACAACACCCAGAAATGCCGTCGACTTCTCTGGACCCAAGCGCGTCTGAGCTGGAAAACAAAGATGGGGAAATCATGGACGACATGTCCTCCGGGCCAAAGACGAAAATTATTTTTATCAGCGCAAAGTTATAAAACCAGCATCTGTAATAGTATGGGGATGTGTTAGTGCTCATGGCTTGGGTAACTTGCACATCCGTGAAGTCCCCATATAGTCTCTGGCTCTGCCATCCAAGCAACAGCTTTTTCAGGGACGGCCCTACTTATTTCAGCAAGACAATCCCAATCCACATTCTGGATGTGTTACAACAGTGTGGGATTTGCAAATCAGTGTCTTCTGTTTTTAATTACAGTGACCCAAATTAATTTGAATTGTGTTGAATATAGATAGATAGAGAGATAGATAGATAGATAGATAGATAGATAGATAGATAGATAGACAGATAGACACACACACACACACACACACACACAGTGCCGTGAAACAGTATTGGCCCCCTTCTCAAATTCTTATATTTTTGTATAGTTTCCCCACTTTAATATTTAAGCTCATCAAACAAATGTAAATATCAGACAAATATATCCCAAATGAACTTAAAATGCTGTTTTTAAATGGTGATTTCATTTATTAAGGATGAAAAACTATTAAACGTTACCTGGCCCTGTGTGAAAAAGTACTGGCCCCCTAAACCTACAAACTGGTTGGGCCATCCTCAGCAGCAATCACTGATATAAAGCGTTTTCTATAACTGGCAATGAGTCTTTTACATCTCTGAAGAGATATTTTGGTCCACTCTTCCTTGCAGAATTGTTTTAATTCCGCAAAAATGGGATGTCGAGCATGAACGGCGTTTTTCTGCATTTCAATCAGATTCAAGTCTGGACTTTGACTAGGCTATTCCAAAACCAGTCACTGATGGTGTGGTGGTACACTCGCCTGACTTTGATGCAGGCAGCGTGGGTTCAGTTCCCACTCAGTGACGGTGTAAATGTGAGTGCGAATGGTTGTCTGTGTCTATATGTGCCATCTGACTGACTGGCGACCAGTTCAGGGTGGAGTCCGCCTTTCGCCTGAAGTCAGCTGGGATAGGCTGCAGCGTCCTGCGACCCCAACCAGGATAAGCGGTGTTGAAAATGGATGGATGGATATTCCAAAACCTTTGTGGCCTCCTGGATGAGTCATTGCTTTTCTCTTGGGGTAATCTTTGTAGGCCGGCCACTCCTGGGAAGATTCACTACTGTTCCATATTTTCTCCATGTGAGGGTAATGTCTCTCCCTATGGTTTACTAGAATTTTAAAGCTTTAGAAATGGCTTTTGTAACCCTTTCCTGACTGATACATGTGAATTACTTTATTTCTCGACCGTTCTGGAATTTCTTTGTATTGTGTCATTTTGTTGCAGATTTTTTAGATCTTTCGTCCGACTTGATTTTGAGTTTTAGTGATTTCTTGATTGAACAGGTCTGAATGTCATCAAAATTAACCAAAAATTGTGATTCAGCACAATTAATTCAGGATTTATTCATGATTTTAATTACTTTTTTCACAGGGCCAGGTAACTTTGAATATTATTATTTTTCCTTAACAAATGAAATCACCATTTAAAAACAGCATTTTAAGTTCAGGCGGCACGGTGGAGGACTGGTTAGAGCATCTGCGTCACAGTTCTGAAGACCGGGGTCCAATCACCGGCCTCGCCTGTGTGGAGTTTGCATGTTCTCCCCGTGCCTGCATGGGTTTTCTCCGGGCACTCCGGTTTCCTCCCACATCCCAAAAACATGCATGGTAGGTTAATTGAAGTCTCTAAATTGCCCCGAAGTGTGAATGTAAATGGTTGTTTGTTTATGTGTGCCCTGCAATTGGCTGGGCACACACACACAGTGGAACCTCAATAGAACTGACTAATAGGGTGTCCTCTGATATAGCCAATTGTCCGATTTTTTTGTTTTTTTCGTTAGAGTTAATGCAACAGCCACGCCGCTCTCTCTCTCTGCTCGATGTACAATTGACAATAGATATAACCATCTTCATTTGGCCGCCACATCAATGCCCCACATTCAACATGGCTGCCATGTAGACGCAGTAAGATCTTGTATCAAATCTGAGACCACGGTCCTCAGTTGTAAAAGGGTGGAGAGCCATCTCCAGGTCGGGGATGAGATCCTGCCTAGTGGAGGAGTTCAAGTATCTTGGCATCTTGTTCTCGAGTGAGGGACGAATTGAACGGGAGATCGACAGTCAGATCAGTGCAGCATCTGCAGTGATGCAGACTTTGTATCGGTCTGTTGTGGTGAAGAAGGAGCTAAGCCGAAAGGCGAAGCTCTCAATTTACTGGTCGATTTACATTCGTACCCTCACCTATGGTCATGAGCTGTTGGATTTGGATTTCTCCTGGACACCCCCCTGGTGAGGAGACACTGGAGAGACTATGAGACTATGTCTCCCGGCTGGCCTGGGAACACCAAGAGCTGGCTGAAGTGGCTGGGGAGAGGGAAGTCTTGGCGTCCCTGCTAAAGCTCCTAAAGGCCCGACAACGAATAAGCGGAATAAAATGGATGGATGGACTGACCTGAATCAATCTATGAAATGATTCATTCTTTGAGCTTGGCCGCTGCCATGAGCGAGTCGACTGGGAGTGGAAATGGAACTGCTGTAGCGTTCTTTCACTCACTTTTGAATCTTCGGCAAATGACCAATGAGCATTCAGTGTGCAGGCAGGGGAGGAAGTTCACTAAACATACTGCCATGAGATTTGTGATTCGCCAGTGTTTTGTCACTCACTTCGGCAACTGACCAATGAGCAACCAGCGTCAGGCAGCGCCATGCAGGCGGTGGGGGACTGAATTTAGGAGTTTTCCGAGTTGCTCGGATGATTTTTTTGTCTTGATTTGCAAGTACAAATTTGAGTTGCAAGCACTAGATGGTGGTAATAAACTTTACAACAAGCTGCAGATACTTCTTCAAAAGAGGCCTGGCTATTGCTTCATTTATTGTCACTTCCAGCGAGTGACCATTGAGTGAAAGTTTGAACGTAAAGTAAATTGCGCGTTGTGATTTTAAACTATAATTTACGAAAAGTCTGCTAGGTTAATGCTGCACACTATGCATGGGCTAATTAAACTAGCATCGTTGTGACCGTTGAGTGAAAGTTTGAACATAAAGTAATTTGCGCGTTGTGATTTTAAACTATAATTTACGAAAAGTCTGCGAGGTTAATGCTGAACACTATGCATGGGTTAATTAAACTAGCATCGGTGTTGCGTTAGTTATATCCCAATAAGCAATGGATATTTGAAAACAACTTGCTCAGCAACATATGCAGATTGATAATAGAACAATACACAGGGATATATTAGTTTACCTCTGCAAAAAATGAATTATAGTACTACAGCTTACTGAGTCATTAATAAAACTCTTCGTGTTTGTCAGGATTCAGGTTGCAAGTTGGACCCAGATGCAGAGAGGACAGGGAGGTGAGTTTGTGAATAACGGTTTATTGCAGCTTGGAAGCTAACAAAGGAACTCCAAGAACTAAATCCGGGGTTGGCAGGGTTCCAACGAGGACCGGTCTGGCTGGGTAGGAGTCCGTGTTGTCGGTGGGCCGAAAGAGGTGAGCACTGGTTTGCAGGGAGCAAGGGCAGATGGCAGACTGGGGACAAAGAACAAGAATTAGGTAGAGGTGGACTCAGGGTGCTGAAACAGCAGCCCTGACAGCATTTGTCTGTATTATGGTATGGTCGCATTTTACTGTCAGTCCTCAATATACGTGGAACAGACAGAGGGCTGAAATGACAATTTCAAGAGGCCACTGTCACAAAAACAAGTATAGAAAATTAAACCGTAAATTTAAAAACGGAAAAATCTATTCATACATGTCGAGCTGGAGTGGTTTGTCATTTCCACTGATTTCGAGAGGGTAAGATGATTTGAGATGCAAGTGTTTTAAATTAAGAGCATGGTCGTAGAATGAATTAAACAAAATCATTAAAAATATGCACTTCGAGCAGCACCCAATATGTGTCTTTAAAAAAAGACAATCTATCTGCATAAATTGTCTGCTGCTCTTCTCACTGTAGCAGGTCCTGTGGATGAAAGCAATTATTGTGCTGCAATTGAATCCTGTAATTAATTCACTGGCTGGTTTGATGCAATGGTTCAAGTGTCAGATGGGTGTGTTTATGGGTCCACTGAAGTGAAGGGTAAGAATAGCAGTGAAGATTTTATGCATCTCTTGGCACACAGGACACCCACCCAAGGCCATGAAGTATATAACATGCAGAATAATGTCATTTAGGGCTTGGCAAGATTCTTGTGGCCCACTCAGGGGACTTCCTCGCCTCCACAACGCCTCTCTATTCTCTCTACCCTCTGCCTCCTGTTTTCCTCCTTGGCAGCATTGTTGTTCTTTTCTTTCTTTCTTCCATTCCCTCTATTTCCCCATCTCCTTCTCCAAACACCACACGTTGTCCTTTTCTTCCTTTTATCTTCCCTTTAACCCCTTTCTTTGTACATTCTGCCTCCTGGAGCATGCCTGGCTTATGTGCCCAGTATGCCATCGAGCGTCATAACACAAAGCAGTGCCATGATCCAGAAACCCCATTAACACTGGGATTTCACCCAGAGATTATTTAAGTGTGGCATGCCTGCCAGGCAGGGTTGTTCTCTGTAATCTCTACAGCCCAATGAATGGAGTAGGACTCAGGGAAGAAGGGATTTGGAGGAGTTTGAAGGCTGATTGGGTTGTAGAATGGATACAAAATGGGCTTTTAGGCATTTTCAATATTTCAGTTCCATATGGAGTTGGATTTAGGTCGTGGGGCAATAACACAATGTGTTAAAGAGAAACTGAGGTTAAATCCCAGACAGTATCATCCCTTTCTTCGTTAGCTATGTATTCTTCTGAGGTTTGCAAAGTAATTTAATTTGAGGTAATTGTAGCGAGAATCCATAATTAAAATAATTCAAATGCATGCCATTTATAGAAGAAGAAAATGAAATGATAATAAGGCCGCTGGCTGTTTCTGCTCGTGCCCCGTACATGGCTTTCCTTTCATATCCATTCCTTTGTGAGTGCATCTAAAATCACATTTCTTAATGTGTCACAGGATTGAACGTTGGATAAAAATAACAAACTTAAGACAAAGCCAACAATGACACCTTTTATCTGACTACTTCATAAACATTACTGTCTTGGGGACTTGTATCTATTGATTTTTACCTTTGTTTATTGTTACTGTCACTGTTGTTTCCCCATTTGTGAATCTGGAAATACTAGTCTGTATGTCTCTGGGTGAAAGCAGAGTGTGTCCTCGCCACAACACGGTTACCCACTCACAGCGGCAGAGGTCTTTGACCCAATCAGCGAGTCAGAGTGCCTGCTGATTTTTTTGACATTGAGAGGGGCACAGACAAAGCTACTCATCAAACATCGAATGATTGCGAGGATTGGAGGAGGAATGGATTTTTACAGAGGGACATTTCCAATTTGCATACTATTTTGCTGTGTCATCCACTGAAAAAGAAAAGATAAATGTTATTGAGAGCATATAAAAATAAAAGGTAATGTATTTCTGATATTTTGCCCCATCTCATGTAACACTGTAGCTCATGTAAATTAAGTAATCTAATCATGAGAAAAATATCATACCACCGGGTTTATATTTAGGAAAACTACATATTCTTGCAGTGGGCCTCATGTTTGTTAAGTGTTTTCTTTTTTAGATCATTGTAATGGGCTCCTCTTTTTTTTTTTTTTTTTAAGAAACTTATTTTGACATTAGACATTAAGTTGTAAAAACATTATTTGAATTTTATAGTTCTGAATGATTTGCAGTCTGTTGATGAGTTTGATAGGGAATCCAGTGAGGATATGACACATTAGTGAACCAGGATTTCAGAACTGGATTGGGCCAGTGATGGGGGCATTCTGGATATGTTGCAGAGTTGGAAGAATGCAGTCTGGGTGATGTTTTGAATATGAGATGAGAGGGTGCTGTTCAGAATGCCACGGAGGCTCTTGACTTGGGGGGAGAAGTATACAGGGAATCCATCGATGATGATGGGCAGGACTGGGGTGTGTGTTGTGATTTGGTGAGGGTGGATTTGGAGCCAATGAGTAAGGCCTTGGTTTTTCTGCCGTTGAGCATCAGGAAGTTCCTGCTCATCCACCTCCGGATGTCTCCAAGGCAGATGTTGAGTGAGGTGGGAGGGATGGCAGCGGTGAGTTTGGAGGGGTTTTTTTTGTTTTGTTTTTTTGGTGAAATATGTTGCACTGAAATGTGGATTGGTTTTTGGGGGCAGAGGTGTTTGTTTTTCAAAGTTTGCTTTGTTTGATTTTGTGGGTTTTGGCAGCTGTCTTGGACAAATGTGGGTCGCATGCGCAAATGAACAGTATTTCCAGTCTCATTAACAGAACAGTAAAATGCTGTAAACTAGATTGCTTAAACCATCTCTGCAAAATATTATGGTCTTCTTGGTAATTAAAACCCATGTTCACATGCCATTACATGGCATGTAATGTATGTAATGTAATGTAGTGAGTTTTAGCTCATGGTGAAGGTAGTGTTCCAAATGTAGGGAATAGAGTCTGCTTTCATCCTCATGTTCCATGTTTAGCAGTGAGGGTGCATGCTGGAAAGAGTCAGTCCAATGGGATTGGCAGGGGAGAGTCCTGATTGTAGGCACAGATGTAAGGATTTATGAGTCCTCAATACTGGCATTTGCACAAGGCAGCATAGTAAAAATATTATATCGGACCCTCGGAGACACAACGAAAGCACATAATCCTTGAGATTAGTTTGATTGATTGTTTCCTCCAAACAGGATTCAAAATAGCAAAATAGTTACAATCTTCCCTATGATTGACTGCCAAGCAATCCATGGTGTACACCGCCTCTTGTCCAAAGTCAGCTGAGATTGACGCCAGTTCGCCTGTGATGCTGAACAGGATAAGGGGGAAGAAACAAATGAAGGAATTAGAATGAGTTGCAATATTTCCTTCCAAGATTATTTATTATATATTGTGACTCATAAAATGCAGGGCAATTAATGTTTTCACCCCCTATGGCCTTGAGCTGGTTTTGTTTTTTTGCTTAATAGCTGTTTCAGCAGATGTTTCCATGACTTGTACCACCCCAATGAGCTCTGCCTCTTTGGAAAAGAAATGACTGCAGAGGAACCTTGCAGGTAACACTTTAAACGACCTTGACAAGAGCACAGCTTGTATCAGAGTACATTTGATTTCCTTGGTTTGAGATTTCAAAGGTATCACCTGCTGTAATTGCTTGACTCAGGAATCTATAAATCATTGTTCAGTAAGGTCATCTTGTAATTCCTTCCCTTACTCTTTTTTCGCATTTAATCTAACCAGGTCATTTGAAAGATTAATTGCTGCCATCTTCAAAAACAACAAATTAGTTTCACACATCCTGACATTAAACGTGAGGACAACCACACACATCAATACGAACGTGGGGGGAACTACGTTGCAGATGACGCTATCGCTGTGGTTCCCTTTCCAAATCAATCATTGTAAAGTGTTAACCCAATAAAGACCTGTTATTCATGCAAGTAATTAAATTTTAACAGTACTCTAAGTCTGGGCTACAGTTCGTTCTTAAATTACACTAAATTGGTCTTGTGACATTTCCCATCTTTTATGCGTAGGAAGTCATTCAAATGTCAAATTAAGTCCATGTTTACAAGTGGGTATTGTCTTTATTTCCTGTGCTATAAAATGTTTTCATGCAATGGCTGTTTATCACTATTCCTACTCAGTAGCCACATGCTCCACTGTCTGTCATTACTCTGTTCCAATCAATGTGAAGGTAACAGCTACTTTTTTACTATAGTGTTGATTTCACACGCTCATTTTTAACCAGCACCCTTGTCAGTTTACAGCTCAACAGTCTCATTGTTTGAATATGTAATAAATCCAAATGCAGCAGAAATCCTTGCAGCAAATAATGAGTGCATGTACACATTTAGATGGACCCTGTTTCCACAGCAGCATTATTTGATGAAGAAAATCACAGACACACTGTAGAATAGTTAACTCACATGACAGTCAGCAGACAAATGAGAGTTTCTCCAGAATTCAGAAACATCAGAAATGCATATTGAAACTTAAAAGCCCTTTACAGCGTAGTTCCTTTTTCTATTTGTTTTAATTATTGATTTATTGCAATGTTGTTTATCATCAGAATTCTCTTTAAAAGTTTTACTTTAAATTACAGGTTTGCAATTTGCTGTCACATACACCACCAATCGGTTGTTCCTCATCAGCTCCAGGCAAAAATCTGTGCTACGAAAGCTTGAATTGTAGTGTAAAGATGGTGTTTATTTTTATTTATGCATAATTTATTTTTGTGTTTTGAATTTGTCTTTTGGTCATTTGAGGCAGCATCAATGCTCAAAGGCATCTTTGTTGTACTCATTAAGTGAACTGGTACCTTTCCGCGACCAAATGAAAAAGAAAAATTGTATGAGTCCTATGATGAAATTTGGTGGATTCAGAATGCCGATTTAAAGGCTGCACATATTATACAAACTGTGCTGCCCCCTCTGGTGTGCCCACCTTAGCCTAACAGTGGCAGTAGTGTGACACAGGTAGAATTGATTGGGAGAGAGAGGGGGGAGGCATTGCTTATAGTCCAGACTTTACAGCAGCTCAGTCCCTATAAAGATATATCATAAAAATCTTAGATTTACACAAGAAGGACTCTTGGTTTCTTGGTACAATTGGTAAAGAACTGCCAATGGTAGATTCAGATGTGTTTGAGTGCAGTAATATTGAGGTACAGTATAGGCGTTCTGCTAAATTCTGGGGAAAAAGGCATCACCCTTGATTGAAACGACATTAGATTGATGGTCAGCAGCAAGAAGCACCAAGGCACAGGCCTGTGTTTCAACCCTAGCTAGGAAAAAGGGGAGCAACACAACCGAGGGTGGAAATTACCCAAAATTGATTCATCGGAGGCGGCACGGTGACCGACTGGTTAGAGCGTCTGCCTCACAGTTCTGAGGAGCGGGGTTCAATCCCTGGCCCCGCCTGTGTGGAGTTTGCATGTTCTCCCCGTGCCTGTGTGGGTTTTCTCCGGGCACTCCGGTTTCCTCCCACATCCCAAAAACATGCATGGTAGGTTAATTGAAAACTCTAAATTGCCTGTAGGTGCCCTGCGATTGGCTGGCAACCACTTCAGGGTGTAGCCCGCCTCCTGCCCGATGACAGCTGGGATAGGCTCCAGCACGCCCGTGACCCTAGTGAGGAGAAGCGGCTCAGGAAATGGATTGATAGATGGATGATTCATCGGAAATTAAGACATTGCATTGGTTTACATTTAATAAAGCCGTCCATCCATTTTCGATACCGTGTATCATCACTAGTGTCGTGGAGGAGCTGGAACCTAACCCAGGTGACCTTGGGTGAGAGGAAGGTACACCCTGAAGGTCACCTGCCAATCACAGAGCACCTATACTCATGGACAATTTAGAGTCTTCAATTAAGCTAACATGCATGTTTCTAGCCAGCACGGTGCCCGACTGGTTAGCACATCTGCCTTACAGTTCTGGGGACTGGGGTTTGATTCCCAGCCCCGCCTGTGTGGAGTTTGCATGTTCTCTCCATGCCTGTGTGGGTTTTCCCTGGGCACTCTGGTTTCCTCCCACATCCCAAAAACATGCGTGGTAGGTTGATTGAAGACTCTAAATTGCCCGTATGTGTGAATGCGAGTGCGAATGGTTGTTTGTTTCTATGTGCTCTGCGATTGGCTGGCAACCGGTTCAGGGTGTACCCCGCCTCCTGCCCGAAGACAGCTGGGATAGGCTCCAGCAGCCCGTGACCCTAGTGAGGATAAGCGGTAAAGAAAATGGAGGGATGGATGCATTCATGTTTCTGGAATATGGCAGAAAGCTGTAGTATGCGAGAAGACCCACAAAAGGACAGGGGAACATGCAAAGTCTACACAGGAAAACCAGAGATGAGATTCAAACCCCAAACCTCAGAACTGTGATTCAGACGTGCTAACCACTAAACACAGTACTGCTCATTTTACAAATTATAAACCAAAAAAAGATGAGGGTTCAAATACAATAACAGTAACACTGCTCCATTACATTCTTGGAAGCAACAATGGTAAAAACACAGGTTCAGCAAACAATAAGTTAAAGAAACCACACAGGTAGCTCCATTCAGTTAGCTGACAGTTTTCTAACAAAACACATTGGTCATCTGAAACCACAGACTGAAACAGTACATGAGCGAGTGTGGCAGATTTCTTTCACTAATTTCCAAGTGCTGGAATGAATACTGATTGGCGTCTTCGAAGCTATCAGTGCTGGTCTCGAGTGATGATTGTCCACAGGCAGGGAAGACAAGGAATCAATCTTTTTTAGCCACTATCCCCTATCACAATTAAACAGTCTACCATCTTACGTCATCCACGATGCACTTGTCTTCATAAACAAAATACATTTTAAAATAAATGTAGATCTACTATCTATTCATTATTTTTGCAATTCATCTCCCACTCCTCCCTGTTGAGGCTTGTAGCAGGGAATTCTCGTAAACCTATTCCATGACAGCTAATTTAATGCCTGACCAACTTGCAAATTCTGACACATTCGCTTTCTTACGGGTTGCCATGGTTGTGAACTACACGACACAATTGCCTGGAGATAAACTGTGATCTTAAGTTTTGCTGCCTGAGACAAATCGACAATACATTTCCTGTAAGTAGTAGATTGATAATAAGTTAATGTTTTGAGGTAGTAGCCAGCTTACCTTGTACTTAGCGACTTGTAGGTTAAGTTGCCATGAGGATGCATGTGAGTGAGAATGGTTATTTGTCTAAACAGTTTGTTCATTGTGGTTGACCAGTTCAGGCATTGCCTTGCTCCCAAAGTTTCCAGCTCACCTATGACCATGGCCAGGAACAGTAGTAGTAAATACATGGAAAATTCCACACAAAAATTCCACCACATCCCTTTCCCACATCCCATTTACCATCATTACTGCCCTTAATTTTCAGGCATACCTTATATCCATTTAATTTAGTAGACTTTTAATAGACATTACTCTTCCGTCCTTTCCCTCAGGTAATTAGGAATAAATGTATGTGCATAGACCATGCTCAGAAATTACAGTTATTAAGTGAGAGGAGGTCCGCCTTCAAATTGCAATTACAGAGGTCTTACGGGATGGACAAGGTCTTGTTTTATTATCAAATTCCTCCAGGCTCAAGGGAATGATCAACACAATATGTATGACACTACTTCATGCTGCAAGCCAATAAATGTATCTCCTTTGCTCGGTCCTGAGTATTATTTCTATCAACCTTTCACAATGCCTGCCCAAACACAAACAAGGTAGGATAATGGGACACGGGCCCAAGAGGTGCAGCAGGTCTTCCAATTCTCCATGGTTTACCCCATTCCCCACTTAGTGTTGTACCTTTTGCAAAATGTTGCCCCCCTTTTGAGCCAAAAAAACGTCAGGTGAAGTAAGAAGTTTAAACAAGGCATTACTCCCAGTTATTGTCTGATGAGCCCGTAACAACCCTTGATTCAATCCTACCAATCTTCTTCTTTTCTTTTCGGCTTGTGGGGGCTTAGGGGTCGCCACAGTGTGTCATCCTTTTCCATGTATGCCTATCTCCTGCATCCTCCTCTCTAACATCACCTCCCGTCATGTCTTCCCTCACTACATCTATCAACCTTATCTTTGGTCTTCCTCTAGCTCTCTTGCCTGGCAGCTCCATCGTCATCACTCTTTTACCAATAAACCCACTCACTCTACTCTAGATGTGTCCAAACCATTGAAGTCTGCTCTCTCTAACTTTGTCTCCAAAACATCTAACCTTGACTGTCCCTCTGATGAGCTCATTTCTAATTTTATCCAACCTGGTCACTCCTAGAGCAAACCTCAACATCTTCATTTCCGCCACCTCCACCTCTGCTTCCTGTTGTCTCTTCTGTGCCACTGTCTCTAATGCGTACATCATGGCTGGCCTCACCACTGTCTTATAAACTTTGCCCTTCATCCTAGCAGAGACTCTTCTGTCACATAACACACCTGACACCTTCCACCACCCGTTCCAACCTGGTTGGACCAGTTTCTTCACTTTCTTACCACACTCACCGTTGCTCTGGACTGTTGACCCCAAGTATTTCAAGTTCTCCACCCTTGCTATCTCGTCTCCCTGTAGCCTCACTCTTCCCCTTCCACCCCTCTCATTCATGCACGTATATTCTGTTTTAATTTGGCTAATCTCCATTCCTCTCCTTTCCAGTGCATGCCTCCATCTTTCTCATTGTTCCT
The DNA here is from genome assembly GCF_024500275.1 of Phycodurus eques. Classification (NCBI taxonomy): domain Eukaryota; kingdom Metazoa; phylum Chordata; class Actinopteri; order Syngnathiformes; family Syngnathidae; genus Phycodurus; species Phycodurus eques. The sequence goes on along the minus strand of NC_084526.1, from coordinate 29,682,578 downwards.
CCACCTGCTCCATGCTTTCACTGCAGATCACAATATCATCTGCAAATTTCATGGTCCCCGGGGATTCCAATCTAACCTCATCTGTCAGCCTATCCATCACCACTGCAAACAGGAAAGGGCTCAGGGTTGATCCCTGATGCAGTCCCACCTCCACCTTAAAGTCCTCTGTCACACCTACAGCACACCTCACCACTGTTCTTCTGCCCTCACACATGTCCTGTATTATTCTAATATACTTTTCTGTCACTCCAGACTTCCGCATGCAGTACGACAGTTATCTCTGGGTACTCTCTCTTACGCTTTCTCTAGATCCACAGAGACACAATGTAGCGCCTTCTGACCTACTTTGAGGTTCCACCACCAAGTCTCCTCCTCTACTTTCCTGCCAGAAGATACATCAAGTAATCTTCTGCCTGTCCCTCTGATCACCTTGGCTGTCGTGGTCCAGACTTCTGGAAGTTCCTCCTGTCCACCGAGAGCCTGCCTCAGCTCTTAACGCAGAGCCGCACAACACTCTTCCTTTCTCATCTTCCACCACATGGTTCTCTGTTTTCCTTTGTCTTCTTAATCTTCCTCCCCACCACCAGAGTCATTTTACACACCACCATCCTATGCTGTCTAGCCACACTCTCCCCTACCACTACCTTACAGTCGGTAACCTCCTTCAGATTATATCGTCTGCACAAGATGGAATCCTCCTGCATGCTTCGACCTCTGCTCTTGTAGGTCACCCTATGTTCCTGCCTCTTCTGGAAAAAAGTGTTCACTACAGCCATTTCCATCTACAACCATCTGTCCCTCCAAGTTCCTTCCCTGGATGCCGTACCTACCCATCACTTCTTCATCACCCCTGTTTCCTTCACCAACATGTCCATTACAATCTGCACCAATCATGACTCTCTCTCTGTCTGGGATGCTCAGAACTACTTCGTCTAGCTCCTTTCAGAATTTCTCTTTCACCTCTAGGTCACATCCTGTGCTTTCCTCTTCTCTTTCTGCCGAAGAACCCGCTTTCCACCGCTTCTTCGACTTCGACCCACAGTAGCTGAATTTCCACCGGCCAGTGGCGGATGTTGTTAACCCGGGCCACGGCCGATCCGGTATGGAATTCTTTGGATGAACGCTCATATTTGTTTGGCAAAGTTTTAAGCCAGATGCCCTTCCCGACCCAACCCCCTGCATTTATCCGGGCTTGGGACTGGCCTACAGTTTGCAATGGCTTGTACCCCCCTATAGGCTGCATTTGATTCAATCCCATCAATGAAACTGGGAAATTTTAGAAATTTCTACGACGCTTGAGTCAATCTGGAACAGAAAATGGCCTTCCCCAACTTTTTCCCATACATTTACAAGCATAGAATTGTCCAAAAAGATTCCTCATCACTGAAGGTAACATGGCTCGGCCGACTCCAGAAAAAAAATATTATTGCAATAAACTATTACCACATATTAAAATTAAAGGTGTAAAACTGATCTACAATGTCAACACTAAGACTACTGTATGTGTTCAATGTGAGTTGATAATTTTTCTGGCTGTGACATTTCAATTTGTACATATTGTGATATTTGGAGATGACATTCCTGACCCCAAGTATAGTCAGTTACAGGCAGGATTTTTCACCTGTGTTCTATCCACTGCCATGACTGGGTAATCATACTTTAATTTTGTAGATCTGAAATTAAAAACATGCTTTTTATCACTTTTATTGTCACAGGGAATAAACAACTGAATTGAGCTGTGTAAAACTAAATATTTAATCATCATATAGTGTAGCCTCACATTCTATGCGAATTAGGAAGACCAGTCCCACCACTGCAGAGACTAGACTAACAAATGTGAAACAAGCATCTGTGAGCTCCCTGCCTGAGAAGAGCTAGAATAAAAAAGGCATCCAGGTCAAAGAACACCCACACCTTGTCTTGCATAAAGCCCTATGACTATCTCAAGGAAAATTTTACCATGCAAATGATTTTCACCAATGTGCCAAAATATTAAAGTGAAAGGATGATGATTCTTTTGGCCCGCTGACATTTCAGAAGCAGTCCTTGGTGGCTTGTTAAACATTTTGGTGGGTAATATGGGTAATGTCCCGTCTTATTTTCCTCCAGGATTTGAGTCGTTGCTAACAAAACATTGTACAGACTAAGAATGAATGGTGAGGTTTTGGGTGAACAAACATCGGGGTGGGAGATGCCTTCCTGATTTAATTATCATCATCCCATTTGCTGATCCCTCCAGGCAAGAAAGCACATCTTTATGTTCTGTTTACTCTTGGTCTGAGACAAAACAGCAGCAAACTGTGTTCCAGTTTAAATGCCTACCAAATAACTGGTAGGATATGCTATGTAGAGAATACATTGTTGCCTGAAAATACATAGGCTACACAGTGTAAACAGTAACTTTTCTCTTTTTTGCTCTATTTCTCCTCCAGCATGAGTTGAATTACAAGTCAGCCAACAGACTACTATTTGAGAAGATGGAAAGAAAAAAAAAATATGACTTTTGCACTTTTCTTTCACTGTCACAGACTTACTGCGATCATTTAAAAAGTCAAAATGTCGTTGGGAACTTGGTAAAATACTGTACAGTATATAATAAAGACTGAACTGGATTGTGATAATGATAGAAACTCATCCTTACATATAATACCAATTGTTACGATTTGAAAGGAAATAATCAGATAAATAAGTTTAGAAAATAGCTTACCCTGAATGGCAAGTTAAATTATTTTGTTCAAACTGTATAATGAGCAGTAAAGGTCAGAGTCTTCTGGAACGCCCTCTGCGTTATGCTGCTGCAAATTTGACATGGCACCCTGCACATTCGTGAGTCATTAGTATCTGATCCAAGAAAGGCTAAAGTTTCTTCCCAAAATTGAGGATTGCGATTTGAACAGGAGAAGTCAAATTACCATAACAATTGCAGACATCATTACTATCCATCCATCTACCGCTTATCCGAGTCGGGTCACGGGGGCAGTAGCTTTAGTAGGGATGCCCAGACTTCTCCCGCCCCAGGCACTTCATCCAGCTCTTCCGGGGGGATACCGAGGTGTTCCCAGGGCAGCCGAAGGACGTAGTCTCTCCAGCATGTCCTGGGTCGTCCCCGGGTCTCCTCCCGGTGGGACGTGCCCGGAAGACCTCACCAGGGAGGCGTCCGGGAGGCATCCCAATCAGATGCCCCAGCAACCTCATCTGGCTCCTCTCGATGTGGAGGAGCAGCGACTCTACTCTGAGATCCTCCCGGATGGCCGAGCTTCTCACGCTATCTCTAAGGGAGAGCCCGGACACCCTGCGGAGAGAACTCATTTCGGCCACTTGTTCTTTGGGTCACGCCCCACAGCTCGTGACCATAGGTGAGGGTAAGAACGTAGATCGACCGGTAAATCGAGAGCTTCGCCTTTCGGCTTAGCTCCTTCTTTACCACAACGGACCATACAAAGTCCGCATCAGTGCAGATGCTGCACCGATCCACCTGTCGATCTCCCGTTCCATTCTTCCCTCACTCGTGAACAAGACCCCAAGATCCTTGAACTCCTCCACTTGGGGCAGGATCTCATCACCGACCTGGAGAGGGCATGCCACCCTTTTCCGACTGAAGACCATGGTCTCATATTTCATCCCAGCCGCTTTACACTTGGCTGCGAACTGCTCCAGTGAGAGTTGGAGGTCACGGCTTGATGAATCCAACAGAACCACATCATCTGCAAAAAGCAGAGATGCAATACTGAGGCCAACAAACCGGACCCCCTCTACGCCTCGGCTGTGCCTAGACATTCTGTCCATAAAAGTTATGAACAGAATCGGTGACAACGGGCATCCTTGGCGGAGTCCAACCCTCACCGGGAACGAGTCCGACTTACTGCCGCATCTGCGGACCAAACTCTGACTCCGGTCGTACAGGGACCGAACAGCCCGTAACAGGGGGTTCGGTACCCCATACCCCCGAAGCACCCTCCACAAGACTCCCCGAGGGACACGGTCGAACGCCTTTTCCAAGTCCACAAAACACATGGAGACTGGTTGGGCGAACTCCCATGCACCCTCGAGGATCCTGCCGAGGGTGTAGAGCTGGTCCACTCTTCCACGGCCAGGACGAAAACCACACTGCTCCTCCTGAATCTGAGATTCGACTTCCCGACGGACCCTCCTCTCCAGCACCCCTGAATAGACCTTACCAGGGAGGCTGAGGAGTGTAATCCCCCTGTAGTTGGAACACACCCTCTGGTCCCCCTTCTTAAAAAGGGGCACCACCACCCCAAGTCTGCCAATCCAGAGGCACTGTCCCCGATGTCCACGCGATGTTGCAGAGGCGTGTCAACCAGGACAGCCCCACAACATCCAGAGCCTTTAGGAACTCCGGGCGAATCTCATCCACCCCTGGGGCCCTGCCACAGAGGAGCTTTTTAACTACCTCGGTGACCTCAAACCCAGAGATAGGAGAGCCAGCCTCAGAGAACCCACACTCTGCTTCCTCATGGGAAGGCGTGTCATTGGAATTGAGGAGGTCTTCGAAGTATTCTCCCCACCGACTCACAACATCCCGAGTCGAGGTCAGCAGCGCCCCATCCCCACTATACACAGTGTTGGTGGTGCACTGCTTTCCTCTCCTGAGACGTCGGATGGTGAACCAGAATTTCCTCGAAGCTGTCCGGAAGTCTTTCTCCATGGCCTCACCGAACTCCTCCCATACCCGAGTTTTTGCTTCAGCGACCACCAGAGCTGCATTCTGCTTGGCCAGCCGGTACCCATCAGCTGCCTCAGGAGTCCCACAGGCCAAAAAGGCCCAATAGGACTCCTTCTTCAGCTTGACGGCATCCCTCACCTTTGGTGTCCACCAACAGGTTCAGGGACTGCCGCCACGACAGGCACCGACCACCTTACGGCCACAGCTCCGGTCGGCCGCCTCAGCAATGGAGGCGCGGAACATGGTCCACTCGGACTTGATGTCCCCCGCCTCCCCCGGAACATGAGCAAAGTTCTGTCGGAGGTGGGAGTTGAAACTCCTTCTGACAGGGGATTCTGCCAGACGTTCCCAGCAGACCCTCACAATGTGTTTGGGCCTGCCACGTCGGACCGGCATCTTCCCCCACCATCGGACCCAACTCACCACCAGGTGGTGATCAGTTCAGAATCAGAATCAGAATCATCTTTATTTGCCATGTATGTCCAAAACACACAAGGAATTTGTCTCTGGTAGTTGGAGCCGCTCTAGTACAAGACAGTCAATTTACAGAACACTTTGGAGACAAAGACATTGACAAAAAACAATTGTGCAAAAAGATGCAGAGTCCTCTAGCACTTAGAGCAGTTCGAATGACTAATATTGCAATAGACGGGTGCAATGACCATTGTGCAAGGGGCGCTGAGACTTCAAGGAGTGTATGCGGTTTAAAGTGATGAGTAGTGCGATAATCTGGGACAATGTTGGTTGTGCAAATGTTACAGATACTCCTCAAACAGTGTGCAAATGGAGCAAAATGAGTGGCCAGTATATGCAAATAGTGCAGCATGGCGAGACAACTACAGTGAGTGCACGAGTAATACATAATTGGCCCCACAGAAATGTGACAACGAACTCAGTCAAAAAAAAAAAAAAAAAAAAAAAATTGCCAGCTTGGAATTGTAGGTCAGGTGTTTAAGAAGTTTAAGAAGTTGATCGCAAGAGGGAAGAAGCTGTTGGAATGTCTACCAGTTCTAGTTTGCATTGATCGGTAGCGCCTACCTGAGGGAAGGAGCTGGAAGAGCTGGTGACCGGGGTGCGGAGGGTCCGAGAGGATTTTGCACACCCTTGTCTCAGTTCTGGCAGCGTGCAAGTCCTCAATGGTGGATAGGGGGGTACCGACAATCCTTTCAGCAGTTTTGATTGTCCGTTGCAGTCGGAGTTTGTCCTTTTTTGTAGCAGCACCGAACCAAACTGTGATGGAAAAACACAGGACTGATTCGATTACCGCTGTGTAGAACTGTCTCAGCAGCTCCGGTGGCAGTCCGTGCTTTCTCAGAAGCCGCAGGAAGTACATCCTCTGCTGGGCCTTTTTGAGGACGGAGTTGATGTTAGTCGCCCACTTCAGGTCCTGAGAGATTGTAATTCCCAGGAACTTGAAGGTCTCGACGGTTGACGGTTGACAGCTCCGCCCCTCTCTTCACCCGAGTGTCCAAGACATGCGGTTGCAAGTCCAATGACACGACCACAAAGTCGATCATCGAACTGCGACCTAGGGTGTCCTGGTGCCAAGTTCCAAGTGCATGTGGGCACGTGTGGACACAAGAGTACATGCTCATGGAAACAAGCCATGTTAATAGCAGGGAAAAAAAATAGCAAACATGTTAATGTTATTCAGTTCATAATAGGCTTTGTGTTCCCCCCCCCCCCAACTCACTTTTCCTTTTTTGCCCCCTTCCAACTATCTCGCTGCTCTTATATACCGTGTCTCTCTGATCACCCCTCAATTCCATTCTCATTCTTTTTTTCCATGTATCTCTCACTTGCTTTTCATCTCTTCTCACAAGAAGCCACTTCCTGGCCTCAAAGGAAAGACTAGAAAGGATCCATCAGTTGGACTACTATTCTCTAGAGGTTGCAGTCAGTGTGTTGCTATGTTCGCTATTATATTTATCCAACCCGAGATAGTTTTTACCGTAGATCACATATCTTATTTGGAAATTTGCTGTAAAGCTGCATGAAGCCGCATGACACATGAGCTGCTGTGCAATATTTCTGAGCTTAATGTGGAGTACATATATAAATAGAGGAAGTGTTTATCACATATTTAGTGTCACATGCCTAGCTTTATGCATGAATGTATTGGTGGTACATATACAGTATGTATTGTTTTGTCACAGCAAATGAAATGGTCACAAATTAAACCTAGGGCAGATTTAAAGATGGAAATCTTCTACCTTGTGGGCATTTGAACAGCAGCTGGGGAAAGCCGTCTGCCACCAAAACAGAGCTCTATTCATTCCCAAAGAACAACATCTGGGCATGCTTAACAGCATGGAAAAATAAACAAGCCCTTTGGACACTAGAGCCCCCGCACTCAATCACATTTACTCCCTCTCCACCCGTTCATCCTCCCATTGTGAAAGCTGTAGGTTGTTGGGGTACGCCTAGCACATCAGTACTGATGGAGTGCATCCAATTAATTAGGCAAACACTATCTTATTAGCAACAGCCAACAGAGAAAAACAAGAATACTATTTTAAACAACATTCTCTCCTCTTCTATAACCTCTGTGGTGCTGAGTGGGAGGGCCATGAGAGATTATGTGAATGTGGTTCAGCAGGAATGTCCATCTTTAAACAACTGTATTGCTCTTGGCTAACATTTATTCAACTGTTTCTGCAGAATTCATCAGAGCAGCCGCCTCACAACTTTGTATCAGGAGGAAATCTAATGGTTTTCTTTGTCTTTATGTTATCCATCTGTGTGGACATCTGCAGCATTTGCACAGTGCTGTAAGCAAGAGTCAAGCCTTATGACACAGTTCTGGATTCCTTGCATTTCTCAACACCTGTGCCTTAGTGTTATTTAAAGCACTCCCAGGGCTTTGCACCAAACAGAAGCTATTGGCTATCTGCTTTTTTTTGGTGTAATTGTATTTGTACTTGTTAGCAAGAAGAAAGTATTTCTGTCTCTTTAGCTATAACACAATAGTGACAGATAACATGCTCACTGTGATTGGAGAGGTCAGAAAATATGTATTCCAAACGAGACAAGTGAAGGTAATATTCTTGGCCCCAAGATAACCAAAGAAGCCAGCTGGTGATAAGCCTTGGAGGTCTTTGATTCTTAAGTAAGGTCATCTCCAAAGAACAAACAAAGGGAGGATTTGTTTTGGTTTTCATAGGTGTGCAGTGATTGTATGGATTTAAAATGTCAAGGCCACAAAGGAATAAAAACCTGAATAGTGACTTTATCAAGTATCAAGTAAAGTGACACTTTATGGAATTGGTAGTATAATCATTTGACAGAAGAGCTATTAGAACATTTTAATCTGGATACTCTACATTATAATTACTGTATGTGTAAAAACAATCAATGGTTGACATGATATTTTGACTGACTTAGCAGTTGTTTCATACAAGCAATGTTTGCTATTGAATAGTTGTTTGTTTTAGTCTATATACAAATACACTATATTCTTCTTCAAGGTCTTTTGAGAAAAGGACTTAACTGAGCCTCCGTTGCCCACTGGGGCTAGTATGTGTACCCCATTTTCTACATGTGAATGTTCCTATTTATTATCACCTGTATATTAAGGATCTTTACAAAGACTACGTCATTATTTGTTTTCTGTCACAAACATGATCCGTTTTATTTTTTTAATGATTAAACAAAAATGACCATAGCACAGAGTTATACAAACACTGAGTCAGTGTAAATTATCCTCAGGTTAAATTGTGAGAACAGCAAAGACATCATTATTACGCTTTGCACAATGAGCATTCTCTAAGTCATCCTACTCGACACTGAACACCATATACATACACACAATTCTTTCCCCTTCTCTCTCTTCCCTAATAGCTCCCCTGATGTCTACTCACTTGTCTACCATCTCATTTAAGGAATTCATCTCACTTTCTCATGGGTGCCATTGATTAGTGCTTTCTGTTGTTATTCATGCAAGAATGATAATTTGTGTCTTGCTTGGAATTTTTGAGTGCCAATTATGGTTTCCTATTATTGTGATGGGCTCCACGTTCCCATACAGTGAAGTAAGTCACTTGCTCGTCAGGCACCAACACGTGTCAAAATTTCATGGGTCGGTCTCACAGATGTCAGACATAGATATTCTTGTCAAAGACTCAAAACATATGCATTCAAATATTCTCCAGATGACTGACCAAATAAAAACAATCAACAACAATCCCATCAAGTCAATATCATCATTAAGCATACTTCACCAGAGTCTGTTCTCATGAGCATTTTGAAGGGCACTCTATTAAATGTATTGCAACATAAAGAAACTTTTAGAAAAAATATATTTTGGATTACCGCAATTTGCAGTATAATGCGCTCTTTTCCCCCCAAGAAATTGTCAAAAGTCAATAGTGCACATTACACATACTGTAGGTACAGAGGAAAATGAAAAAAAAACCTTCACATTGTATCAATGTATGCCGCCATGTAGTGGTTATAAAAAAGATGTAGACTAGCATTCCAATATGCCACTGCCACCTAGAGGTTATGAAAAAGGTGTACACTTTCATTCTAGTATGCCACCGCCACCTCGAGGTTATGAAAAAGGTGCAGCCTACACTTTCATTCCAATATGAGAGGGGTACAGATGCCTGCATATTTGTACACTTGTACTCACAAGTTTACATACCAAGGCAGAATTTGTCAAATATTGTTTATATATATACACACACACGACTGACGACTAAACAGCAACCATCATTAATTTCTTCATGGTTATGCTTTGTTTAATGATAATGCTTCTGTCAAATGCTTGACAGTTTAATTTGAATCCTATTAAAATAAAATGACATGTGTTTCGCGTGGTCATCCATGTTTTCTTTAAAGAATTGTACCCATCTTACAAATTCTGCCTGGGTAATCAAACATATGGAACCAACTGTGTGTTTTCTCATTTACTAAATAAAAGTAGGGCTGTTGAATTTCAAAATAAGAGCAAGTAAATAGAAAGTATTACGTGTTCAAATAAAGTGGTTAACTTCAGAATAATTACAACCCCAATTCCAATGACGTGTTAAACAAATAAAAACACAATTTCCCAAAGCAATTCGAAATGTGGACTAGTCGGACCACAGAACACTTTTCCACTTTGTATCAGTCCATCTTAGATGAGCTCGGGCCCAAAGAAGCTGGCGGCGTTTCTGGCTGTTGTTGATAAATGGCATTTGCTTTGCATAGTAGAGTTTCAAGTTGCACTTACGGATGTAGCGCCAAACGGTATTTACTGACATTGGTTTTCTGAAGTGTTCCGGAGGCCATGTGGTATCCTTTAGACATTGATGTCGGCTTTTGATGCAGTGCCGCCTCAGGGATCGAAGGTCACAGGCATTCAGTGTTGGTTTTCGGCCTTGCCGCTTACATGCAGTGATTTCTCCAGATTCTCTGAACCTTTTGATGATATTATGGACCGTAGATGATGAAATCCCTAAATTCCTTGCAATTGTACGTTGAGGAACATTGTCCTTAAACTGTCAACTATTTTCTCACACACTTGTTCACAAAGAGGTGAACCTCGCCCCATCTTTGCTTTGTAAATGACTGAGCAATTCAGGGAAGCTCCTTTTATCCCCAATCATGGCACCCACCTGTTCCCTATTAGCCTGTTCACCTGTGGGATGTTCCAAACAGGTGTTTGATGAGCATTCCTCAACTTTCTCAGTCTTTTTTTCCACCTGTCCCAGCTTTTTTGGAACGTGTTGCAGCCATAAAAGTCTAAGTTAATGATTATTTGCTAAAAACAATCAAGTTTATCAGTTTGAACATTAAATATATTGTCTTTGTAGTGTATTCAATTATAGTTAGGTTGAACATGATTTGCAAATCATTGTATTCTGTTTTTATTTGTTTAACACGTCCCAACTTCATTAACATTGGGGTTATATTTAAAAAAACCGAACAAAATACAGATAATATTTCATGTTTTGATCATATGAGTAGAAGCAAAACCATGCATTGTACATCAACTTTGGGGGTGCGTATTATACATGGGTGTGCATTATACACGAGAAATTACGGTAAGTCCTTAAATAACAAAATCCTAAATGCTTCACATCGCTATGTAAATCCTATAGTGAAAGAAGCATGCAAGAAAAAGTATGTACTCTGTAATTGTACTAGGTATACTTTTAAATATACATTGTTTTGTTATGGTGTGAATTGTGCTCCAACTTCTTGGCCAGATCACCCTTGAAAAAGAATCGCAATGGGTTTTATTTTCTGGTTAAATAAAGGTTTTGATTGATATACAGTATGTCTCGCCTAGTTATAGTTTCCACAAGTTGGATCTGATTTTCGTCTGTCTTCCGTGACACGCAGTCACATGTTGGTTTCCATAAGGGGGGTGGGAGGAGCTAAAGGATAACACTTTACACAGGAGATAAAATCAAATACATCCACAAGTGGTGCAAAATTTCACGAAGTGCTACTTGAAAATCAATAACAAGGGCAAATCAACAACAAAGAAACAAATGAAATGTGGATCTTTGTTTCCATCAGTAAGGCAACCACAGCAATCCCTTGCTTTTCGCAGGGGTTACATTACAGACTACCCCCGCAATGTGAAATGATCCCAAATTTTGGACATTCTCTGTCTTCAAAGAACTCGTTCCTCCTGGCTTGCACTTATTCCTACGTGAGTCAGCAGTAACAGTCCGTTTGGAAAAATTATCACCGCAAAATCAGTCTAGCGAATAATACTACATACAATGATATACTGTAAGTACAATAAAAATATCTGTGATGCACTGAATCCGCTGAAAGTAACCGTGATATAGGAAGGGAAGAAAAAAAGTGCATACAATACTGTAAAAGATTTAATGCAATGCAAAGTAGACAATCGCTACCAACACACAATGTTGCAAATAACATGCAACAGAATAGGCATTTCCTAATCTTCTGAAATCCAGTACCGGTAGTTAGCTTTGCCTTCATTAAATTGTGAATGCATATTTAAATTTAATAATAGTAAAAACAGCCTACACATGAGTTTGAAAATACACCGTTGAAATATTACATTGCTTAAACATCAACCAATTAGCTGTGTGTCAAAGAAAGAGACAAATTAGGACAAGTAACTATTATTGTCTTTATAACATAAACAGATGAATTGATTATTTTTAGAATAAAATAGAATAAATGTGTTGCTTCTTTAGAAAATAGAAAACAATCACAAGTAGAAAACAGATCTTCAAATGGAGGGACAATTTATTACATTCTGCATGCCTCCCGATAAAATAGATTCAAATAAATATCACACGACTCACATGTTCATCAGAGGGGTTTTTCCAAGGTAGAAATGAGGTAGAGAGAGCTGTCCCCTGATATGATCTTACTGATCATTTTGCCATCTTTTGAAATGATTTGGAAGCAACAGCGTTTGCCAGTCTGTAAAGTTTTACTCAGAGATAATTTCTACTCACGAGCATCCCTCATTTATACTTAAGATAGGGGTTTACATTCTCTGGACCTGTTTAAAGTTTTTGCATGGGCATCCATCCAAGCAAGGCTACTTGATTTGTGAGATGGCATCCAGGTAGTGAGGACACCTGGCCATTATAACTAAATGGAAAACGACTTGTTTTCCTTTGCTGCTACAGCAGCTTCATTATTCTGGGAAAACTTTGTACATGTACTTTGTCCAATTATGTATGTATTTTTTAGATCAGAGCGATCAGAGGTCTTTGGTGATAGATAGCTTGCAATTTGTGTACAAGTTCATCTGCATGTTTGATGGGCTTTAGTTTCATGACACTAAACTCATCCAACTGTCCCTTATGGACCTTCTTTGTGTAATTGTCTACAATATTTGGTGTGGAGATTCAGCTGATTTTACTGTGAGGACAAAAGTCTCAAAGGGTGATTCAGTTTCCATTCCCTCACCCGTTGCGTTGACATTTTGACAAATTTCCCGTTCGAATACAGAATACTTATCTCCTTTTCATTTGTTTATCCCCTCAGATGGCGCCCTCGGACCGCGTGGCCTCATGGAGGCCTCAGAGATGTGCACACAGGAATGCCTGGTCCTGGGACATTCAGACAACTGCTGGATGCCCCCAACTTTGGCATCCTACCAGCACAAATCCCCCGTGTCCAGTTTTGGATCACAGAGGGAGTGGGGTCCCAAGGATAAACTTCTCAATGGACATACCTTGACTAGAACCTGGAAAAAGGAGAACGGGCAGTCAGAGCTTTTTGGTGACAGGAAGCAATTTGGGAGTGAAGAGGGACACTTCACAAGCAGCGGCATGGCTGATATTCCTTTGGTAAGTTTGAAGTCCTGCAAGTCGGCTTCCTGCCCAGACAGCCCCAAGGACCAGCAGCTTTAAAATGGACTGTAGTCATGTGTTGTGACAACAAAAACCGACAAAACAACTTACCTGAGCTATTCTTGTTTTTGTTAATTTCATTTCATCATCTCTTGCCACTCCCACTGAGGCTTCTGCATTGTGGTAACCACATGTACTATATAAGGCATAAAACTAGAGTGCTTAATGCAGTTTTCCCTCCAATTCAAAAAAACTGAGGATCTCTCTCTCTCTCTCCCCACCCCCCCCCCCCCCCCCCACCCCCCTCTCTTTGCCGAAGAAGGGCATCTAATGGGGAGGACATGACATTCATTAAAAAAAATAATAATAATATCATAGCAGACTGATATAAACAAATGTATGTGACGTGGTTGCTATTGAGGTGTTCGCAAGTATATTATTCCACACAATCAATAAAAATGGAATTACATTTTAGAAGGCAATGTTGATCAACTCTCTATGTGGACACTTGTTAATTCATTATTTCATGTCATTGTGCGTTTGTAAATAAGAATTATTAACCACTCTCATGTATCTGTAATAACTACAGTGATTTGGAGAGGTCACTGCTGTAATCACTTCTGTCGTCATCAGGATTTAGATTTTTTTGCTGGATAATGATCTCGCAACATGTCTTCTGCCCCCACCACCACTTTTTTTTTTTTTTTTTTTTATTTCCCACAAGTTTGCTTTGGAAACAATGTTATTTCCATGGTATGCTTACTGTTCCCCATATACCACCTATTACAAAAATATAAAGTCACAGATAATCTTTTTTTTTTTTTAAAACAAAATGTATGGAGTACTGTATGTCAGTGGTCGATAAGTGTATTATAAAAGCAAAACACTATGAAACCTCTCTATAAACTGATTTTGAAAATGTTCAGTACAATTGGATGGCAATATATTTGTAAATGACTAAATGTTTCTAATGTTGATCTTATTGCTGTATAGATTTGATTCAAATTGTGATTTAACCTAGTACAATCCTGCAGTAGTATTTGGAATTGGCTGACATGTATATATATTATTTCCTCATGGACTATCATTTTCCAGGTCAAACAACAACAAACAAGTTAAGATAGTATTTCAGTCACTGTGCCTTCATTACTTTATTTTAAATTCAATAATTATTTATTAAATAATGAGAAAATGTTGGCCACAATAATTGTCCTGTCCTCTCATATTATTAAATGCCTTATGCATTGACTTTTTGCCAAATTCTGAGACATAACTATACCGGTAATACAGTAAAAAATCATGCTACAGGTTTATTACAAATATATAAAGGCATGTGCAGAGAAAGCTCATACATCCTTTCACTGTCTGAAAAGGTTTGTTTTTCTTCCACAGCATGGATGGCAAAATACACAATGGAGCATGCTTAACGATATAGCTTTTGAATTTAACTTAATTTAGTGTATTTTATTTTGTAGAATTTATTTGTGCATAAATATTTGATTTGTAAAGCACTTTCATATTTATGTCACAATATAAAGAAGTTAAGTAGGATGGAGTGATTTGCTTATCGCAGTATGTGCCACTTGTGAGGGTGTTTGACATTACAGATATTGAAACAGTTAATCCTTGTTACTTCTATACAGGTATACAGCTACTGCAATAAATGTTTTAAACGTGTATGCATATGTGTGTTATTATCTCCATACACCACATATTTAAGACTTTCCCTTTGTGTTCATTGTATGCCATTGAATTGCGGTAAAACTAGTGGAGGAATAATATACCTATAATAGACAATAAAAACATCATATGATAATTGTAGCAGATTATAATTGTATTTTCTGTCCCAAATTCAGATGTGGGAAAAGTGTTGGAAAAGGCTAATCCCACATTATTTAGTCTCTTTACATCCTTGACAAAGTAATGCCGGGCAGCTTCCCATTAACACTATAAACCTGATTTGCAGTATGTTTAAAGGAGACATACAATAACAAGCAACAAATAACATTTTCTAGGTGCCTCAATAAAATGTCTGCGACATGTTTTGGTCAAAAATTCCCCCAAGTGACAAGAATTACAGCACACTTTTCATGCTTTGTTTGGGTGTGTGGGAGTGCAGCTTTGTGTTAACATGACAGCCAATGGGGGAGAAGTTTTGCATCAATCCAATGTTTTACATTTGGAAAAAAAGCCCACAAAAAGCCAGTAGAACCATACAGTATATATTTCACTCATGTAGGCAGCATTTCATCATAAATTACACTTGTCACACTGTATTATGTTTGTCAGTTAATGTGCGGATCTTTGCATGCGGCACATGCAGGTAATACTCTGCCAAACAAACAAAATGATTTCAAAGTAGGGCCAATGTCTAAATGCTTCCTTACAAAAATGTGCTGTTTAATGTAACATCCATGTGTAATTTCCCACTTGATAGGTACTGGGCAGACACTCCAGAGACCCACATATTAGTAAACAAGCAATTAAAAAGCCAGTTACCATAATACTGTGTCTTCTTTAAGGTTTTGGTATGCCTCATATCGCTGTGTACTGTTACTCTCAAAAGACCAGTAATGAAGATCCCAGGAAAACTAGAATAACTACTGAAGTAGAAACTTTGTGTGTCTGGGTTTTTTACCCTGTAACCTCATTTATCAGCTCTCGCCCAGTTGACCAGCTAAAATTGTTTATCGCCATGCTCGCTATTGACTTGGGTAGGAATAGTTTATGAAATGCATCAAAGCAAATTTTTTCCTATGACTATGAGAATATTTCTGTATAACGTCCATGCACAACATGTAATGGGGTGGATTTTCAGCAGTATGTATCAGTCACAGAGATGCCACACATTTCAGTGGTACGAGGTGTCAACTCTCCAAAGAATGAGTTGCCTTTTCCATTAACCTTCAAATTTACACATCCATCCATTTTCTTTACCGCTTATCCTCACTAGGGTCACGGGTTGCTGGAGCCTATCCCAGCTATCTTCGGGCCAGAGGTACACCCTGAACCGGTCGCCAACCAATGAATTTACACATTCATTTTAATTTTTAACCCTTGAAAATTTTCAGTACATTGCACATGTTTTTGGGAATTTCTTTGTTTTTATTTTATTTTATCAACATTAATGCATTATAAAAATAAAAATGGACGTACCATTATAGGGTAAGGTATTTGGACAATGCCAGTTTTTATCATTACCATTATTCCTTTATACATCAACATGGTGGTTTGGAAATTAAACAATCCAGATGTTAGATTTTTAAGTGAAAACTTTCAGCTTCAACATATTTTTCATGCCATTATCAAAACATGCCACTTACCATTGTTGGATTTTCGCGATTTTCTGCAGCTTTTTTTGGTATTTGGACATTACTATACTGTATATAATTCTAAACAAAGTGAACCCCCATTATTCGTGGTTATAGGGACCAAGCCCTACCACATAGCGCCTAAAATGTTTATAATTTCCTATAGTTGCTATAAGATGGCACAACTTTTGTCCAAATGAAGCGCCTCAACTTACTTGAACGCATTTTTTTTGGCGCCAAGATCCCACAAGACGGCGGCAAAACAATACTTTTGCGGCTTTGCCCTCAGCAGAAAAAAACATGTGAAGTGAGTTTTTCACAAAATAAGAGGATATGTTCCAATAAAAATCTGTGACGATGTGAACTCACAAATGCTGAACCGCGAATATGCGGAGAATCACTGTATAACCACAATATTTAATGATAGATGAAGTCCAAATTGTGAGTTTAATCACAGGAGGTACTTTGATGAGTCACCTGTAACTAGTTACTTGCATATGGCTCTTGTTGCCTACACTCATTTTCGCTAACTGAAAATAATACTCTAAGTTTAAGATCAGGCCATTGATTCGACAATTGAAGAATATTCCATTTCAGTGGCTTCAAAATGTTTCAAGTTGTATTTCAAGACAACAGAGGTGAATGGTAATAGAATGCTTTCCTTGGTGAAGAAATCGCCTTTAACAACATTAACACGGGAGAAGGTAGGCTGTCACTGTCACAATCCACAAACAGAAGACATAAAACAACAATAAGGTCCATGTCAACTTATATAGCAATGAGTGGAAGAGTCGGGAGAAGGGAAGGTATAGCCCATGATCCAAAGGCTTTCACATCATGTGGCGACTGGTATTTGTTGATGACTGCCGTTAGTGGTAAACAGATGAATTGTGATGTTACACATTCAGCCAAATGACAAAAAACTGATGGCACTATTTTATCTATAAAAAAAAAGTGTAGCCAGCACACACTTACAGAAAGGTACTTGTGGTAAAATAAATGTACAATAAAGACAGTGAATACCTTTATTAGAATTATGTGTTCTTGAGGGTTAACAATGGGCTGTCTCACACTCAGAAAAAAAGGAATGCTTTATTTTGGCCTTTAACACTGAATAAATATGCAAAACCCTAAAAAGGAGTTTCAAAATGGAAACAAGAGTGTTGCAGGAATGTTCTTTAGATGTGACATTTCTTGTGCAGAGCTGACAGTACAACCTTTACACATCTGAGTGTGGACAAAGTAAACGTCCCAGACATTGTAAGAGAGAAAGGAGAAGCTAATATGTTGCTTCTAAAATTCAAGACAATTGTCTTCATTTGGATAAACTGCAGTGCTACGTATTCATGATGAATATGCCCTCCAGAAGCAGAGGCTCCCTAAATGGAAGTTGAAGGTCAGCAGGGAAAATGATGAGCGAACATATACTGTCATACAAAACCCACACAAATAACTATGACAGATTAACGGTTTGTCACAAAACATTCCACCTTCTCCTACTATGACCTTATGCCACTTCTGAATCATCTGAGCTATTACATCGCCAGAGGCCACTTTTATATATTGTAGGTCAAATTTCTGGAATGACTATAGAGGCGTGTCCTCAGAAAAGCACTTTGAAAACTACATAAACTTTTCTTACAAACTTGGGCAATCCCGGACTAATATGCTGCCAAATAAATCCTAAAATATGAATACATTCTCTACATTATGACATTCAGATAAATATCAATAACTGTAAACTGTAAAAAAGACCACTCTTATTTGTGTCCTTTGCTATTTACCAGTGGAATTTGTTTGGAATGCTTTCTTGCCCGGATAAATTAGCTAATTTACAAAACGATGTTCATTAGCTGACTGCCATGGAATCTGCATAAAATACCAGAAGTTTACAGCAAATGTGTCCTACTATTGACAGGGATTCCTCGTTCCTTCAGTCAGCTGGGATGGATGCCAGTTTACCTATGACCTTGAACAGGATAAGACAAATGGACAAATGGACAAATGGATAGTACCGTAATTACTCGTGTATAATGCGCATTTTTTCCACCCAAAATTGTCAAAAGTCAGTAGTGCGTATTATACATAGGTATAGGGGAAAATGGGGAAAACAACCTTCACATTTTATGAATGTATGCCACCATCTAGAGATTATGAAAGCCTATCCCAGCTGTCATCAGGCAGGAGGAGGAGTACACCCTGAACTGGTTGCCAGCCAATCGCAGGGCACATAGAAACAAACAACCATTCGCACTCACAGTCATGCCAACAGGCAATTTAGAGTCTCCAATTAATGCATGTTTTTGGGATGTGGGAGGAAACCGGAGTGCCCGGAGAAAACCCACGCAGGCACGGGGAGAACATGCAAACTCCACACAGGTGGGGCCGGGGACTGAACCCGGGTCCTCAGAACTGTGAGGCTGACGCTCTAACCAGTCGGCCACCGTGCCGCCTATGTATGGTATATACAATATAAAAAGTATTAACCCTCTGATACATGACTAATGAGATTCCAATAAATAGCTGTCCACTGTTGTGACCACATGCATCAGAGGGTTAACTGAATGTGCAAATATCAAAGATCAAGTGACATGTGCAACATAGACAAGGTCAGAGAACCAAGGCAAATAAGAATTAGATGACAAAATCCTAATGCTGCTAAAGTGGCTGGTGCGACCTTGAGTCTGGTGTGTGTGTGTGTGTGTGTGTGTGTGTGTGAGAGAGAGAGAGAGAGAGAGAGAGAGAGAAAGTGTGTGAGCATGTGCATGTTTGTGGGGCATCAGAGTTCAGAGTTAAGGTAGGCAGAGGGGCCAGAGTGGGCAGAGTTCAGATTCCTGACAGCCTGATGAATAAAACTATCTTTGAGTCGGCTAGTCCTGGCAGTCTCCTCCTCCCTCCCTTCATATCCTCATGATCTCTTTCACACAAAGGAAATTAATATTGGAGTAAACAAGGCGAGAGAAAATCCAAACCAAATTTCAAAGTTGTGTATTCAGTAACAGCATTCATAAAATATTCAGAATCAGACTCAGAATCAGAATCAGAATCATCTTTATTTGCCAAGTATGTCAAAAACACACAAGGAATTTGCCTCCGGTAGTTGGAGCCACTCTAGTATGACAATAGACAGCCATTTTGACAATAAATACTTTTGAGACATAAAAAGATAAAAACACACTTAGCCTCTAGCGATTTAATCGCAAGAGGGAAGACGATGCTGGAATGTGTGCTGGTTGTAGTTTGCATTCATCGATAGCGCCTACCTGAGGGACGGAGCTGGAAGAGATGGTGACCAGGATGTTGAGGGTCCAAGTGGATTTTGCATCCTATTGTCTTAGTTCAGGCAGCGTGCAAGTCCTCAAAGGTGGGTAAGGGGGTACTGACGATTTTCCGGCAGTCCTGATTGTCCGTTGCAGTCTGAGTTTGTACTTTTATTGTGGCAGCAACAAACCAGACTGTGATGGAAGTACACAGGACTGATTCGATGACTGCTGTGTAGAACTGCCTCAACAGCTCCTGTGGCAGCCCTTGCTTCCTCAGAAGCCGCCGGAGGTACATCCTATGCTGGGCCTTTTTGATGAGTTGATGTTGGTCTCCCACTTCAGGTCCTGAGAGACTGTAATTCCCAGGAACTTGAAGGTCTCGACGGGTGACACAGGGCAGTTTGACAGCGTGAGGGGCAGATGTGGCGAAGGATGCCTCCTGAAGTCCATGATCATCTCTACAGTCTTGAGCGTGTTCAGCTCCAGGTTGTGTCGGCAGCACCACAGCTCCAGCCGCTCCACTTCCTGTTGATACGCAGACTTGTCATCGTCTTTGATGAGACCGATGACTGGGGTGTCGTATGCAAACTTCAGGAATTCGAACAAAAATAAACATTTTCAAGGTGTACATTCATGCTGGGCATATGCTCAAAAGTACAGTTTTTCTAAAAATATTCATCTAGTCACATTTCCCTCTTGACTTAAAGTATGCAAAGTCACATTACCACACTGCCCACAGGAGTGTATACAGCATAAAATAATATAAAATATATTAAATTTCATTCAATATTTTCACAGGCATTAAACATTTTAGAAATTGATATTTTGTGATGGCATTTGGATAACCTTAATTGCAGGTTTCCCTTTCACAGTTCTCCTAATATAAATCAAAATTATTTTCAACACCTACTGCTATTTGACTGGATTGAAACAGTAATATCTATAATTTTGCTGGCTTTTCAGATTATTATACTGAATGTAAGGTCTTTTGAGCACCTGTAAGAATGGATAGATATAATCAATTTCCATTAACATTTTAATAAAGAAAAGACTGCAGCTCAACTTTACCAGAAATAAGAGCTATTGGTTATTCACATGCTAATGAATGGACAAGGAATTTCAGTGACCTCCTTACTGACATTTGATTTGGAGAAGATTGATAAATTAAAATTCCTCCCACAAGGAAAGTCCCGCTGGGTCATGTGATTAACTTCAGGATTTTCATTCACCACCATTCGTGTCTATATGTGCATGGGTCATTGCATGAATTAATATGTACTGTATTAGTATGTGTGCACAGGTATTTATGTGTTACCCAAAACCTGTGTTGCTATACATGTTTGTCACAAGCTAAAAACCTTTGTTCCATCACCGTTGCGAAGGAAATATACTGACTGCAGAATCGTTCAACCAATAATTCATATTATGTACTTCAAACTGTTTTATACATGAACTAATCTGAAATAAAATAATCAGAATCAGAATCAGAATCAGAATCATCTTTATTTGCCAAGTATGTCCAAACACACAAGGAATTTGTCTCCGGTAGTTGGAGCCGCTCTAGTACAACAAACAGTCAATTTACAGAACACTTTGGGGACATAAAGACATTGACAAAAAACAACAACAGTCCTCTAGCACTTAGAGCAGTTCGAACGACTAATATTGCAATACTCCGGTGCAATGACCATTGTGCAAAGGGCGCTGAGACTTCAAGGAGTGTATGCGGTTTAAAGTGACGAGTAGTGCGATCATCTGGGACAGTGTCGGTTGTGCAAATGTTACAGATACTCCTCAATCAGTGTGCAAATGGAGCAGATGCTACTTTGTAGTACTTTGTAGTAATGCTAATTGTAGTCTTGCATCAGAGAGAATTTATTTAAAATCAGTACCAGTTTTACATTACGAAAGCTTGATTACTAGCAAAGCCATTCCGGCCACTTAAAGAGATCGGTCATTTGGAATTATATGAATTGGGTTTTTTGGGGATGTAATAATAATGATCATGGTTGGTTGTGTTTCTTCAATTAAAATGGCAAAGTGAAAATCAAATTTGAGAAAGATAAGTAATCTTATATTCATGAGAATTACTTCATAAATTATTGTAAAGCACTAAACTTCCTTTAAAATGATTTGTTCTTGTTGTTGTTACACACAGTACACAAATCGACAAGTACCGGTACCTGACTTGATAAGCACAGGCTGGACTGAAATTAGCATGTTATTTTTTTATTAATATTTTTATGTTATTTTTATAAATTTATTTTATTTATTTTATGTTTTTTGGGAGTGGTGGTGGACGGGATAACCCTAACACAAAATACAACCTAAAGCTATCCTTCTAATTAAATGCAAAACACAAAAATTACGATAATAATTTCTAGTATGAGACATGCTTTGGAACTCGGCAATCCTATTTTCAGTAGAGGTAGTCCCTCTTGACTAATGTTTTTACTGACACTAGAACCCAAAATGCCAGCAAGTATCACGCATCAAGATCATACAGTAATAGATCACTTGTTACATGTTAGCCTGATCATCCAACAAAGACGTTTATGTTTACGGGTAGCTACACAAATTTGATGTGTGAAGAACACTTCTTTGTTTAGTGCTGTCCTATATTCATTATTCAGGTATATTTATCGACACTAATTCTTCCCCCAATTAGCATTATACTAAGAATGAAGAGTGCAGAGTAAAGAATGGGCTTTTTCTGTGTGCTTTGTTTGAAATCTCCTTTGTGGAAATTACACTCTCACGTTATGAAAATATTGTAATTAGGCATATGTATTCTATCAGGCAGTAAGATATAGTTTCTGCCTCATCTCTCATTTATATGCAAAGGTGCACTGGTTAAAGAGCTTAGACTTTCTTCCATCTTCGTGATTCGTTTTTGCACTGATGAAGTTGCTCCCCCCCCCCCGCACATCCACTGCTGTCACATGCCGATGCTTGTTCGGAAAAATAAATAAATACATTATTATTAATAATAATAATATTATTAATAATCATCATCATCATTGTTGTGGAGTAACTCTTGTTACAGAGAATTTATGAGCCATTAAATTAGTTATGGACAGGTTTTTACTTCTAAATCTCCTTAGTAGCTAATGAAATGAGTAAATGTAAAGGTCAACCAAAGGATACAACACACATGGAGACATAAGTTGATCTTAAATACGATTCACACTGAGTATTATCAAGGGAACTGCTTCTTTCTTTATCTCTGGGGATGAGTAAAAGCTGTATTTTACTCCAAAAATGATGGCGATTATCCCCATGATAATCTTATTCGTACTTATTCCTACATGGAGATGGTTTAGCTTCCCACTGATGGAGAAAAATTCCACTGTTGAAAGGAGAGGTGGCAGCAAAAATGCTAAAAGCCTGGCATATACAGTAAAAGGATTGATTTTAGCTAGCCAGGAGAAAAATAGTTCTACATTGTTATTGTTATTGAACAATTATGACAGGGTACCGAGATACCATTACGGTGTGATATTTTTAGAAGAAACAAATAGAGGGTGCATATTTTCATGAGTAACTTTCAAACCTTTCAGTCATTAAACAGAAAACTCCAAAAAACTTAATTTACTTGCCACATGAGTTCAATTGATTTTGCACCTCAACTTCAAAACAGCAACAGTGTCACGATTAGCTTTTGAAGGCAAGGCAAAAATGTGGAGAACCAAAGTGCAGGGAAGCAGGGAGGCAAGACAGGAGTGCAGGAGTCTCAACAAATGATATTTAATTCCCAAAAAAGGCAAACAAGGATGGAAAAACATGGAAAAACATGGAAAAAACAAACTCAACAAAGTCCCACAACTGATAACCAAGGTAACAAAGAAACATATGAATGAACCTCAAACTGGAAACAAAACATGACTGGTGAAATAACTGAGCAACAACTGGCGACTATGATGTGGCACAGACAGAAACAATGACACATGAAAATGAACCGACAAGAAGTGAAAGAAACCAGGGAACTAAATACAAACTGATATACAAGACAACGAGGAACACCTGGACAAGACATGAGCGGCCGCAGGGTGCTGATTGGTCGACACAAGATAGAAGGTTGACGAGAACAGGTGGACACAATAACTAAATGAGCACATGACATGAACAACAAAAAACACATGAAACAAAACTAACCACAACCCAAACCAAAACACAGATCATGACAAACAGACACTTTCTGGGAACTTGAAAGAAAAGGTTCTCTTCTGGCTGGCTTTGCCGAAATGATGAAATGAAAATGCCTCCTACTTGGCTACACCAAATATCCCTGCAACCACAATTAGTATTCATTCAATTCTAATGATGCTTTATACTATCTGGTGGCTACTTCAGGCACTGAGAGGAAGTTACAGAAACTGTCAATATTCTTCAACCATAAGTACTGGTGAACAAATGTGCAAACGATCTAGCCTTTGGTGCTATTTACCATGGCACAACATGAAGCATCTGTTACATGTACAAGAATGGGGCAGAGCTCATCCAATTGCAACGCATTTATTTTTATTTGTTTACCGGGGGGTGGGGAGAATTCTGTTAACAGAAAACAAAAACAGAATGCGTCAGCATGACTGTTGCATCTCGTCTCATTCACCGTACTGTGACCACTCCTTTACGGTGGCTCCAGTGCCTATTTCTAATGTAGACACAATACCTGGCTATCTTAACAGTGTCTTATGCCTTCATTTAAGAAACAGTATCAACTATACACTTTGTAACACATTGTATTATACATAACATCCATTTACAGTCATACAGTTTGTTTCCTTAACTATTATCACTGTCACACAAGTGTATGCCTTTATCGTGACATTTGAACCCAAAACTGGAAGTGACGTACATCCGCAAATTAGCATTTAGCGCCAATACATATTGTTCCTTAAAATTGGACTTCACATCAATCGGTTTTGGATAAAACGTAATTAATTTAGGAGAGAAAAAATATCTGTACTTCCCATACCATTTCTGAAGACATCTCAAACTATTGACGGATACAATTCTGTAGTTTATCAACATGTATTCATACACCTTATACACACATTTACCTGTTAACAGAAAACAAAAACTGTTGCATCTCGTCTCATTCACCGTACTGTGACCACTCCTGTACGGTGGCTCCGGTGCCTAGTTCTGCCACAACCGTGACACAGTCCCCGTGCACCCCCTGCTGAAAGACTGTACATGTAAATACCTGAATCAATAGTACTTTCCACCATGCTGAATACTGGCAAATGATCATCTGTCATATTAAAAAATTAATTGGGGGATGACTATTTTATAACGTGCCACACATGCAATGAGCTTGTTGCTTGAAAGATATTTTTTCAATTAGTAGGTTCCACACCCATTTTGTGTCTGTTTATATTTGCAGACTGTTAAAGGACACAGACACTTATTTTCAGAGGTGGGTAGAGTAGCCAAATATTGTACTCAAGCAAGTAAGTAAGTGATTGCAGAACAAGAGTGAAACATCACTCGTGGTTACATTGGATTGGAGCAAACAGCGCCCAATGCGGAGGTCGTCGTCTAAACAGATCGCACAGCAGATAAGCAATAATTGATAATTAAAATTAGCGAGCGACATGTAGATCATTGTAACGAGATAAAAACGCTGTTTTTTCTTAACATAAATACTTGAGTAAAAGTAACAAGTATACTGCATTAAAATTACTCTAAAAAGTACGATTGATCCAAAATGCGACTTGAGTAAATGTAACAGCATAAATGTAACGTGTTCCTACCCACCTGTGCTTATTTTATATTAGCCACTCCACCCAGGGGAACTCGAATGTCAATGCATAGTGTTGGCCAAAAATCCAACCGGCAATTTTTTATCAAATCTGGTATTATTTAATAATTAATTTAATGATTATTAAATTAGCTTCACAAAAACCTGGCATTTGTACAGAGGCGTGTAGACTTTTTATTTCCACTGCATCCTTGTTCCTGTTTTTGTCATATCTGCCTGGTGAGCCTATTGTGTTGTTTGACAAGTGAAAACAAAATAGTATAAAACAATTTCTTGGAGCTGAATTTGCCTTACGTTGTTTTGTTTTGTTATTATAATAATTTTTTGTTATTTTATAAATATTTTATATATCATGTTTTAGATTAGGCGGCACGTGGTCGACTGGTTAGCACATCTATCTCACAATTTGGAGGACCAGGGTTCAAATCCCGGCCCCGCCTCTGTGGAGTTTGCATGTTCTCCCTATGCTTGTGTGGGTTTTCTCCGGGTACTCTGGTTTCCTCCCACATCCCAAGAACATGCATGGTAGGTTGATTGAAGACTCTAAATTGCCCGTAGGCGTGAATGTGAGTGCGAATGGTTGTTTGTTTATGTGTGCCCTGCGATTGGCTGGTGACCAGTTCAGGGTGTTCAGGGTCTCGCCCGAGGATAGCTGGGATAGGCTCCAGCACGCCCGCCACCCTAGTGAGGATATTAAGTGATATTGTTCAGCAATATCTGAATTTACAAATTCATATTATGTTTAGTTATTTTTATTTTATTTTGCGTTCATCCTCTGATAAAAAAATAATAATCTGAAGTTACTCACCAGTCACTCAGTACTTGAGTAGTTTTTTCACTGATTACTTTCTTACACTAATTAAAGTTTTTATTCTTATTATTTGGGCGACCCTTTTTCACTTGTACTGGAGTGATATTGTAAAGTAATAGTACCCTTACTTGAGTACAATATTTGGCTACTCTAACCACCTCTGCTCATGGGTGATATTATATATAAAATAAGACCTTACCTATCACTATGGCTACAATGACACAGCAGAGAAAAGTGGTCCACTTCAAATATTTCCCGAGCCAGTTCCTGTAAAAACTGTGAATGTGAACCCCCTAACGTTAAGGATCCCACAAATCCTGGATCCGACTCTGCATTCACACACACTCTTCTGAACAGAGGTAGCAACCAATACTCCACAAAAAAGCCTGATTTAAAAAAAAATAAAATCTTGCTTCTTGTCCTTCTATCACTTGCTCATGAGTTTGCTGCCTTCGACTGCAAGGCAAAATTCAACATCATCCGTACAATTTTGATTTTTTCTTTCTTTTACCATACAAGTCATGTATATGCATAACTTTAGCTAAAGGTAACAGCTTGTTACCAGCTTAGAAGTGTAAAAGTATTATTCCAAAACAAGAATGTGCGAGGGAGTTTCTTTTATGTAGACACTTTTTCAGTTCAAGGTTGCAGTCGAGGTGAGATGCATTGCTGGTGAAAGATTACACAAATGATAACGCGCTCTAATTATTCTGGTCTATAATTCTCTCAAGATCTGTAATTTCTTTGTGTGCCCTGCTCCGATGACACAGATTCTGAGGACGAAGTGGGAAAAAAAACTGTCACCAAGTTGTTCAAACTTCACTTGAAATGGTACAGCTAAGTTAGTTTTGCATTGCTAGATTTCCATTTTTCATTTTTCACCAAAAAATAAGAAAAACAAGACTGCAAGCACAGCTGAAGTTGAACTAGCTGAAGAGTGTGGACTGCAACTTGAAGAGAGCAACATTGTATGACAATTGTTTTTCATTTAGTTTTGTCTTGGTTTTGAAAATATGGTCTTTTAATTTCATATATATCATATGACAAGTAGAGAACAAAATGCCCATTTTATGTCAAACCTGTAGCATATGAGCCGAAAGAACACATTACTCTTTGGTAAGGCTGTGGACAAATCAGTGGCGATTCGAATTGGGATTCGATTGGGCCTGAAGAACTGATCACTGAATGAGAATTTTCAGATTTGAATCGCAGCACCTTTGGGGCATTACCTGTTTTCAGTTGACCAGACCATTCATTGGGATGCTTCACGCATGAGGTCTGCGGGTCGGAGATGCGCCCTAATTGAAAAAATGTTTTCCTTCACTTTGTGTTTTGGTTGGGTAGCACGGGTAGACCAGGCTCTTGTCTCCATGCAAACGATACAGAGACAGCCTGTAGTAATGAATGGTCCAATTTACCTGGCTTGTGCATGGGGAGTGGCGTCAGGCGGCTCGCTGGAAACAAAGCATTTTACTCAGTCAGTAGAGTGTGTGTACCAGATTATAAATTTTGTTCGGCTGTGTGTGTCAATGACAGTGAGTAACAAAACACAAATACCTTGTTAGCATTAGCCAAAACTTGTTGCACCAGAATGTGCTTTTAGGGTGTTTTACGGGATGTTTATAAAAAGCTATGCATATCGATCTCGAAGTAAACTCCTCTTGCTTCTAGGAAGTAGTGTGCTTTGTCTTTCAGAACAAGAGCATAATACAGGGAGTGGTATGTTAACATTGCAAATGTTGCTAACGTAACAGCGTTCTTTATCACTTGTAATGCCCTTTTTCCATTGTACCGGTTCTACCCCCAAGCACCCTGGTTATTACCTGTGTGGTCGCTTTTCCATTACACTTTTTCGAGGCTGGGCGGTGACAATGGCACCGTTACTCAGAGCCTCCTCCAACCTGGCTCTAAACACAGGCCAAGGAGGGCTGTGACATCACTGTCATCTGACTGACCAACAGGTGTAGGCGTTTCTTTAAGTGCGCTGACTTGTCACTTCCACATTCATGCCATCTAAAGTCTAAAGAGACGTCGCCGAACCCGACTGAACTGTTGCAGAGTGTGTGTGCTTTAGCAACTGTTTTCATGAGTGGCCAATCAGTCTGCTACTGGTTTTGCCGTGATTTAAAATTTGAATGACCGTCTTAACCACGCAGCTTACAGCTGTAATGGACACGCCATCAGAATCAGAATCAGAATCAGAATCATCTTTATTTGCCAAGTATGTCCAAAACACACAAGGAATTTGTCGCCGGTATTTGGAGCCGCTCTCGTACAACAGACAGTCAATTTACAGAACACTTTGGAGACATAAAGACATTGACAAAAAACAATTGTGCAAAAAGATGCAGAGTCCTCTAGCACTCCTCTAGCAGTTCGAATGACTAATATTGCAATAGTCCGGTGCAATGACCATTGTGCAAAGGGCGCTGAGACTTCAAGGAGTGTATGCGGTTTAAAGTGACGAGTAGTGCGATCATCTGGGACAATGATGGTTCTGCAAATGTTACAGATACTCCTCAGTCAGTGTGCAAATGGAGCAGATGCTACTCTGGCATGAGTGGCCAGTAGATGCAAATAGTGCAGCATGGCGAGACAACTACAGTGAGTGCACGAGTAATACATAATTGGCCCCACAGAAATGTGACAACGAACTCAAGTCAAAAACTTTCTAGCTTGTTGTAATGGAATTATAGGTTAGGTGTTTAAGAAGTTGATCGCAAGAGGGAAGAAGCTGTTGGAATGTCTACTAGTTCTAGTTTGCGTTGATCGCCTACCTGAGGGAAGGAGCTGGAAGAGCTGGTGACCGGGGTGCAGACGGTCCGAGAGGATTTTGCACGCCCTTGTCTTAGTTCTGGCAGCGTGCAAGTCCTCAATGGTGGGTAGGGGGGTACCGACAATCCTTTCAGCAGTTTTGATTGTCCGCTGCAGTCGGAGTTTGTCCTTTTTTGTAGCAGCACCAAACCAGACTGTGATGGAAGAACACAGGACTGATTCGATGACCGCTGTGTAGAACTGTCTCAGCAGCTCCGGTGGCAGGCCGTGCTTTCTCAGAAGCTGCAGGAAGTGCATCCTCTGCTGGGCCTTTTTGAGGACGGAGTTGATGTTGGTCGCCCACTTCAGGTCCTGAGAGATTGTAATTCCCAGGAACTTGAAGGTCTCGACGGTTGACACAGGGCAGCTGGACAACGTGAGGGGCAGCTGTGGCAAAGGATGCCTTCCTGAAGTCCACGATCATCTCTACAGTCTTGAGCGTGCTCAGCTCCAGGTTGTGTCGGCCGCACCACAGCTCCAGCCGCTCCGCTTCCTGTCGATATGCAGACTCGTCACCGTCCTTGATGAGGCCGATGACAGTGGTGTCATCTGCAAACTTCAGGAGCTTGACAGTCGGGTTCGCTGAGGTGCAGTCGTTCGTGTAGAGAGAGAAGAGCAGCGGAGAGAGGACACAACCTTGGGGCGCCCCAGTGCTGATGCTGCGTTTGGATGAGGTGGCCTCCCCCAGCCTGACCTGCTGTGTCCTGCCCGTCAGAAAGCTGTAACTCCACTGGCAGATGGCAGGTGAGACGCTGAGCTGGAGAAGCTTGGTTGAAAGGAGTTCAGGGATGATGGTGTTGAACGCTGAGCTGAAGTCCACGAACAGGATCCTCGCGTAGGTCCCTGCACTGTCGAGGTGTTCTAGGATGAAGTGCAGTGCCATGTTGACTGCATCATCCGCAGACCTATTTGCTTGGTAGGCAAACTGCAGGGGGTCCAGCAGGGGACCTGTGACACTCTTGAGGTGGTCCAGCACGAGACGTTCAAAGGACTTCATGACCACAGATGTCAAAGCGACAGGGCTGTAGTCATTCAGACCAGAGATTGCAGGTTTCTTGGGGACTGGAATGATGGTGGAGCGTTTGAAACAGGATGGAACTTCGCACATTTCCAAAGATCTGTTGAAGATCTGAGTGAAGAGTGGAGCGAGCTGGTCTGCGCAGACTTTGAGGCAGGATGGGGACACATGGTCCGGTCCTGCCGCTTTGTTAATCTTCTGTTGTTTGAAGATGCGTCTCACATCCTGTTCATGGATGGTTAACGCAGAAGTCAGAGGTGTGGTTGTGGTCGCGGGTGCAGCCGGGTGGGTGTGTGGAGTGAAACTGTCCTTTTCAAATCTGCAGTAGAAGGTATTCAAGTCATTGGCTCGTGTGCTATTGTTCTCAGCTTGGGGGGATCGTCGCTTGTAATTAGTCAGCGATTGGAATGCATGCCAGACTGATTTAGAGTCGTTCGCGCTAAACTGTTTTTCCAACTTTGCTGCATAGATCCTCTTTGCAATGTTAATTTCTTTAGTAAGCTGGTTTCTAGCTCGATTATACAGGGCCCTGTCCCCGCTCTGATATGCATCTTCCTTAGCTTGGCGAAGCTGCTTAAGTTTAGCAGTGAACCACGGCTTGTTGTTGTTGAATGTCCGAAATGATTTTGTTGGTACACAAACCTCTTTACAGAAACTGATATAGGATGTGACAGTGTCCGTATATTCATCCAGGCTGCCAGCTGAATTTTCAAAGACACTCCACTCTGTGCAGTCTAAACAGCTTTGAAGTTCCATCTTGGCTTCATTGGTCCACTTTTTGACTGTTTTCACTGTAGGCTTCGCACATTTAAGTTCTTGCCTGTACGTCGGTATTAAGTGAATTAAGCAGTGATCAGACGAGCCCAGGGCTGCACGAGGTATAGCACGGTATGCGTTTTTTGCCGTAGTGTAGCAGTGGTCTAAAGTATTATTTTCCCTGGTAGGACAGTCGATGTGCTGCTTGTATTTAGGGAGTTCGTGGTTGAGTTTAGCTTTGTTAAAGTCCCCGAGAATAATGAGGGGTGAGTCCGGGTGTTTTTTTTCAATTTCGTTGACTTGTTCGGCGAACGTTAGCAATGTGGCGTTCGTGTTAGCTTGAGGTGTAATATAGACTCCAGCCAGTATAAACGATGCAAACTCACGTGGCGAGTAGAATGGTTTACAGTTCAAAAACAGCGACTCCAAATGCGGGCTGCAGTGTGTGCTGAGCACCGTGACGTCCGTACACCATTTTTCGTTGATATGGAGGCATATCCCGCCGCCCTTTGTTTTCCCCGATGATTCCATGTTGCGGTCCGCTCGATGAATGTTGAAGCCGGGAAGCATGACGGCGCCATCGGGTACAGCGTCGCAAAGACAGGTCTCCGTGAAGCACGTGGCCGCAGAACGTCCGAAGTCTTTACTGGTCTTTAACAGAAGATGAAGCTCATCCATTTTGTTGGGTAGGGAGCGTACATTCGCGAGGTGGATCGACGGGAACGCCAATCTGTGTCCTCTCTTGCGGAGTTTCACCTGAATACCGGCTCGTTTCCCTCTGTGGCGCCGCTTCCGCTTCCATGCGCCGAATACCGCCGCTCCGGTGAGTAACTCGGGGGAAAAACTGAGCGGATTTTCGAAAGTTGGTGACAGAAAGTCCGGAGTAGCCTCCTTGATGGTTAGCAGGTCTCCCCTTGTGTAAGTGAGTCGTGTAAGGTTTCCAAAGACGGACGAAAAACACAAAAACAAAGACAATAATAGAGAGTGCGTTACCGAGGCGACCACACTGGTAGGCACCATCTTGGAAAAAAAAAAAAAAAAAAAAAAAAAAATCAACAAGATGCCCCCTACCTCTGATAGTTCTGCATTCCCGCCTTTCCCCCCACTGAGACAGACGGTCACAATAATGCCTAATTTATCTCACCCGGACTTTAAACTAATTAACAGTTCCCCGAGAAACCTGGGCTTCCAGTCATCAAAGACCCCCGGTGGTGCGCAAGCCAAGATACCGACCAAAGGTTTGAAAACCCGCTGCAGTCAGAGTAATTTCAAAAGAAAAGCTCAAAGAACAATTTGTTCCTTTGAAATACAATTGCTGGAACACAGGCCCTCTGGGACAAGTGATGAAATGCATGCAAGGACCTCTGGGACAATTGATGGAGCACGAGCGACAAATTGCGGAAGCACTAGTGACAGCCTTCACCGAATATAAGTCTGTTTTGATATTTTAAGAACTTTGCATGAATGCTCCCAGTGTTTACCCCCACACCAATGTCATTAGTGATTGTATTTCGCCGAATTTCAATGTCTGATGTCAAATCTGTTTGTCAACTGAACCAGATGAGAGGTTTCACCTCACACAACACAAATGCACACACATAACATTGAAACAATCATTGCATAGATTAACCAGGGTGTGCGTGACAAAGCAAAACTTGGAACCCATTTGTTTACCTTAGATCCAATAATTAATGTTACTTTATCCCACTGGTTTTAAACCACAAAATAATCCTAGAATGGAAAAATATTAAGAGGCGCAGTCTAGCTCCCGTTTGGAGTCCCTGAGCCACTCCCTCTCTCTCTCCTGTGCATAAAAGGTCGAAGCCCCTCAAGTTTTACACATCCAAAAAAAAGATGTGGTGCCTCTTTTCGAGACAAAAATAGTTTGATTAAAATGTTAACCGTAAAATCAAAGCTAAACCAGAAGCAACCCAAGCGTCTCTTCCGGTTTATTTTTTTTTCTCCTAAATTAATTACGTTTTATCCAAAACCAATATACGCTACACAGCCTATCAAAACGCAGATAAGCTTACCCTCATAGGGAAAACACATTTCTGGGTTTAGCAAGGCGTGCCTCTTCAAGCCATATGAATAGTATTAAAAGCATCAAATATTGTGTTTTACATCAATACTTAACTATATTCATAATGTATAATGTGCCTGGAGATGAAAAAGCAAAGCTTGTGACCAGAATGTACGCAAACATACGTACATGCTCGGTATGTTCAAATGAACGGAGCTAACGACGCCTCCTTTCAAATATCCACACTCTCGCTTTTATTCTCACTAACACCCTCTCTCTTTAGCAACCTGCTTCTTCCTTAACTATTAAGCAATCTTTTTATGGTTTAAAGAAATGTGATAAAGTACAATATACTGAATACACAGCATCAAACGCCTATCCAGGCTCGCTGTTCAGGGAGTCTACTTGCGCAATCGCTCAATGCGTGGGGTGCGTCGGCAACTCTACACGATGGTCCAGTCCAGTCGGGTTCGACTACGTCGCACGGTGTGCGGCAGGCTTACAGCAGTATTTGTTCTTTGGTCAACTGAAGAGGTGCGGCATTTTTGTCCATTTTGGTAGAAGATGAAATACAGCGAGAGATGGAAAGCGCGACCAGAAACGATCATTTCACCTTCTTCTTGATCCCGCCCAATCCCTTCCACTTTTGATTGGTGCCTGTTGTAATGTAAAAGCAACAGAGTCCAGGCCAGGCCAAGCGAGGCCGAGGCCGAGGCAGCGCGGGGCCAGGAACTCTGGAATTTGCAATGGAAAAGCGCTGTAAATGTACTCATCCAGCTATCCATTCTCTCTACCACTTATCCTCAGGAGGGTCGCGGGTGTACCACGACTCTCGCCCAAAGTCCCAGCTGACTTTGGGCGAGAGTCGGGGTACACCCTGAACTGATGAACTGGTACTCAGTTGCTTATTAAAATTTATCCTGTGTTTGGGTTCACTTACCAATCTTTATTTGGTCATTCTTTCTCACCCGATATTTCCTTCTATATCATTCTTTGTGTTTATAGTTTTTACCCCCCCTCCTGTACAAAATACACTATTGTAGCAACAGTGTCATCTTACTGAACCTGTGCACACAAACCCTGTTTACTCTTCTATACTGTTTTGGCTACTGCATGGCTTGTATGCTCCTGCCACCTCACTGAGGTGTTCTATGATGCCACTTCAGTGGTACATTGGTATCTTAGTGCCAAAATGTGATGCTTTTGAAACAGATTAAAGATTACTGACTGTTATTTTGTTTTGTTTTTTTACCAGCATCTTTCATCCTCAACAGCTCACATTCTTTAATTGTTGACCTGCTTTTACCCAAATGGCTCCGTTTATAGCCATCTTGACAGTGGCATTACTCTGGTTACATTTTAATTTGGTACAGTATATTACCCCAAGCAGTGGCAAAGGTTTGCAAATGTCAACTGACTCTTTGTTGAACCAACATCTTAATAGTCACCTGGAACTCTGCACTGGGCTATGATCAGCCAGATGAAATGCTGATGCTGATGAGCTGCTGACTATTCAACACATTTAGTGTGTGTCACAATTCCAGAAATGTGTGACCAACAGAGCTTGAGTACTATATTGGTTGACTTTTCAGACGAGTTTGTTGTCTGCAGCAAGTGCTCCCCAAGCATCAACTCAGCGGATAAATGACTGTCAGGGAATTTCCTGAAGATTGTTAATCTTCCCAGCTCATGCTGATTGACAATGATGCATCAAGCAATTTCCTGAAACACTAATGTAAGATCATTTGACTTTCTTTGAGATCGAGGCCTTGTTGGGCTTATTTTCCAGGCATCATTGAGACTTTAACTGTCAGGTACAGCATAAAATGAATCTAAATGTTTTGATTTTCCAACTAGTACAACAAACACAGTCACTGGTTCTTAAAAAAATGTCACAGAAATTCAAAATGAAGCAATACAAACAAGTTATTTTTAAGCACTTTTCATACATTGTCATCTGTATGTCTGTAAAACATCACAAACATTTTTTTATTTTTAATTTTATGTTTATTTTGAAACTAATTTCTCACAGCACAATCGACCAACACTGTTGTGTGAGATCAGATGCAGAAAAAAAAACCTCCAGAAAAAAAAACCTCAACGTACTCCAAAGTTATGTAAGACAAGCTGTGTTGTTATGTTATTAATTGTCACAATGTGTATGTTGTTTGTTGACGGGCTTATAAACAGATGGGAGGTACTATTATTCAATTTCATTGATGTTATCTTGACTAAATTGGTGGGAGGAAAGAAACAACAACCAGATATTCCAGTATTTTAACCTTTAGCCAGATTTTCACATTTTTTTGTCCTTCCTTGTCTCGTGTCGAACTCCTCTCCAAAGTTTTGTGGATATTGGTTTTGCAGTCTTTGCATAAGCAAACTTTCAGACTATTTACTGGTTTTAAATGTGGGTGAAAGTGGTGACTTTTGCATACTGGTGTAGAGTATAAATGTATTTCCATTGTTTCAAGGAGACTGGATTGGTTTGTCGGAGTGTTCCACACTTCCCTACTGGCGGACTACTCATCCGCTACACAAGACCTCTATCTCATTGGCGTGGAGACTATTTGGTGAGTGGATGGCGACTTGAGTCTCTGCTGGCTCTAGAGATGTCTTTGTAACATCTCCTGGAGTCTCCTGGAGTCACGGTTAAATCGAACATGTTCAATTTCATTGGAGGCTTAATGTCACAAAAGTGAAATCAATCGTCACCCAAATGTTTGTGGACATCTCTACTTGTGCACACTTCAACCTCTGAAAATATTAGAATGATCACCCCAGTATTTTGGATTTTATGGAGATAAACATATTTTCCTAATTACATGACTGTCTCGTTGTCCGTGCTCTGCCGGCTGAGCGTGGAGCACACACACAGCACGTGCACACAAACACAGCATGCACAAGGACACATAATACACGTTCTATATTTATTCAAAGAATATATCCAGTATACTGCAGATAGATATTTATCAGTGACTTGCGGGTCAAGTGGTTGTGACGTTGTCTGGAGACATCTCCAAGACATCTTCCTGGCAAGAGCGCAGGCAATATTTTGGTCTCCCGAGGGCCGGAGTTGCAGTCTCTGCGGCTTCTCCACCAGTGAGATGGGCCCTTAATGTATACAGTATATGCTTTTAACTGGATCTAATTGACATTCACAAGTCTCTGTAAGGCGGCACGGAGGACGACTGGTTAGAGCGTCAGCCTCACAGTTCTGAGGACCCGGGTTCAATCCCCGGTCCCGCCTGTGTGGAGTTTGCATGTTCTCCCCGTGGGTTTTCTCCGGGCACTCCGGTTTCCTCCCACATCCCAAAAACATGCATTAATTGGAGACTCTAAATTGCCCGTAGGTGTGAATGTGAGTGCAAATGGTTGGTTGTTTGTTTGTATGTGCCCTGCGATTGGCTGGCAACCTGTTCAGGGTGTACCCCGCCTCCTGCCCAATGACAGCTGGGATAGGCTCCAGCGCGCCCGCGACCCTAGTGAGGAGAAGCGGCTCAGAAAATGGATGGATGGATGGAAGTCTCAGGAAAGATCCATGTTTCCATGATTTAATGCCAGCCTCAGCTGTCAATGAAGCTTGTCTCTTTGAGGTACACTACCCCCCCAGTCCTATCAGCATCTTCATATGCCATACCTATGAGGTGGATGAATTATTTCGGCAAAGGATAAGTGGATAAAAACAAAGATTTAGATGGCGTTGTAAACAATAACTGTGAGAAAGGCATTTTGTGTTGATAGAAAAAGTCTAAGATCTGTATGTAAAATAATGTGATTATTTTATTTTATATGCAAATGCTGTAGACTGCTGAACCCACAGCTTCAGAATTAGCTGGAGTAAGTATTTTGAAGTATTGTAGTATAATGCAGTGGGACAGTTTAAGTGTTGCATGATATACACTGTTCTGATAAGATCTTAAAGAATACTTTGTAAAGAGAGAATTAATGAGAATAAGAAATGTTCTTGACACTTCTACATATACAGCACAACCAAAACGTTATGAAAAGCGCGACACTTCCATTTAATGTTGGTATTAAATTAAATCCTTTGAGCTAGTACAAATGTTAAAAAGCAGATGGTCTGACGTTAAGCTGGATCTTGTGTCCTCCAGTCACTAAAATTATATATACAAGTTTTAGGAAACTGGAAGGCGGAAATACTTATATGCTTCTCTCCTTCACTTATTGTCTCACTTATTCTCCATGTCCTCTATTTTCTATTTTTTCCCTAAATCAGCTTCCACTGTCCTGAAATATGGGTTACCCTTAGGAGAAAAATAATTATTAACAATTAACATTCATAATGATGTCTCCGTCCCTGGACAGCCTTCACAGAGTCTCAGTCAAATTGATTTAGAATTAAATTTTTATTTTACATAATCCAATCAAAAATGTGGTTGCAACCTTATATAAATCAGTCCTGTTTCTTGTGTAAACCTGATATACTTACAGTAATTTAATTTCTGCATGCCATGTACTTTATATTAAAAGAGAATGTGTTTTTATATTTTACTTTCAGGAAAAGTCAGTTAGGTTTTTTCCAATGGGTCAAGTAGGTTTTAGTTCACATCAACATGTTAGAAGAATTAGTAGCTACCTTTTTCTTCAGTCAGAAAAGTAATATTGAAAAGTTAAAACAAGGGAAACTTTGGTAGATTAGAGTCAAGCTGTTGCCTTTTAACCTGCCTATGTCTTTACCAGAACATCTTGATCATGCACTTCATCATTCAAGTCAATATTGGCAGCAGGTGTGCTTTTGCATTTTGATGGTAATGTTTCCAAGATGGAGTTGGGATTGGTAGTTGCTTTCTCATGACCGAGGTAGAAAATTGATGTGGCGGAAAATTTTCAATGGTGCAAAATCAACTTGTGTCACTCTGTTGTGCATCACACATACACACCTGCATGTGAGGCTGTGGGTATGTCACTAATCTGCATTACTGTACTATATTTACACTTACTGCGTTCCTCATCAATCAAAGGTCAAATCCTTATGTTGTCAACACCGAGGAGGGTCAAGCCACAGACTCCAGGCAATTAGGAAGTGACCAGAATCTCATGTTGGAACTGGACTTCAAAGGTGGAGGAGCAACTGGTTAAGTTGGGGGTTTGTATAAAGCCCTTTTCACACTGCACTTGGTTTTTGTGGTGTTCACCGCGGAGCAAGGCACAAGGACAACAGCAACAACACCAACAGCGCAAGGACAACAGCAACCACAAGCATGTCTAAATTTATCAGTAGTTGCTAGGCTACTGAACAGGTGACTGCCTGGTACCTTTTTTTCACTGGTTTGGACATAAAGTTGTCACAAGGGAAGGCTTTGGCTTTACTTATAATGCAGAAGGAGCCATGAAACATGGGAAGCATGTTTGGCTATGTATATGTGTATGTACAGTATATTTTATTCTAGCCTAACATTTGTATTGTTAAAAACAATGGAACTTTAAACCAACAGGTGTATTCAACATGATTGAGAGGTCCAACCATTGTTTCTGCCTTCTTTACTATGCAACGGTAGGTCATTTGTCTTGTGTCTGAAATTCTGGTACACTAGGAAACCGTGTTTTATTATTATTTCCTCAATTTTTGCCATGTCATTTGTACTGTACAACGCCGCCAAAATCTTTAACTGTTGTCACTCTTTAAATCACTCAGCCACCACCTCTTCTAGTCATCTTATGCGGAACATCACTTGACCATACCAGGAAAACAGGTGAGCAGACTTCCAGTGTATAAGCGATAACAACACTAACTATGGGCAGATGACTTGATACTGTAGTTTGATCCCGAAATTTTGTTTTCGTTATTGATGGCTTCTTCGAACAAAAGTTAAATACATGTTTATAGTTTATTTGTATATATGTAAACACGAATGACACTATGACCAAACATCGGATATTGTAAACTTTGGTAGCGTTAAAGACATTTCGTGTAAAAACAAAAGATATTGTAGATGTCACACTGGAGCAGGGGGCAGCTGAAGCGCCCGGGGAGCATTTCGGGGTATCAGTGTCTTGCTCAAGGACACCACAGCCGTGAGTCCGGGGGATGTTGGCAGATGGTCCAGTCGGGGTTTTTGAACCTAGGTCCCCCACGGTGGCAGGTGATGATCTTAACCATTGGGCCACGGCTGCACAGGGTGCACATAACCCCTTTAGTATGTGCTGTCTGTCGTCACAGCATGCTGCCGTCTGAGTTGAAAAGTTTTAATTTCGCCGTGTTTCATCGTCACACTGCCACAGAACACACAGAATGAATGCGTTGGTTGACAGCGCAATGCAAAGTACTAACTCATTCATCAGTGGGTATTATACGGGACTTGGTTTTGGCTGGGGATGAGTCTTTCATTTATTGGTGGAGATATTGTCGAGCTAAGTGTATGGTGTGCTATATTTGTCAGTACCCCGCACCCTATAAAGAGTAGTTGGAACTCACATGGCAATTTTTATACAGTCATGTATGGCATTTCTCACACATAAAGGAACACACAGCCAGGGGTAAATATCCATCCTCAACGCTCCTGTATCGTGGCCGTGAATGAGAATTCTCAGGGCGGTGACATTGATGCATCAATAACTTTCTGTTAATATCAAGTTCTTGCCAAGCTCATAGATGTTGTCAGTTGTATTTGACAGTGTACAAAAAAGAAGCTATCAAATCCATAGACATTTTAAGGCCACTACGAAAGTAATTCATGTGGAAGTATATACATTCTGGAGAACTGTCATCTGCGTTATCATGCAATATATATGGTATATACATTTTTCCCATGCCTGTGTGGCCTTTCTCAGGGTACTACGGTTTCCTCCCACATTCAAAAAACATGAATGTTAGGTTAACTGAAGACCTAACCCTGTGAATGCTTGTTTTTTTTATATGTGCACTGCGATTGGCTGGCGACCACGACAGGGTGCACCTTGCCTTTCGCGCAAAGTCAGCTGGAATACAGTGGGCACGGAAAGTATTCAGACCCACATACATTTTTCACTCTTCGTTATATTGCAGCCATTTGCTAAAATCATTTCAGTTCATTTTTTTCCTCGTTAATGTAAACACAGCACCCCATATTGACCGAAAAAATTTAATTGTTTAATTTTTTGCAGATTTATTAAAAAGGAAACACTGAAATATCACACAGTCAAACGTATTCAGACCCTTTCCTGTGACACTCATATATTTAACTTGGGTGCTGTCCATTTCTTCTCATCATCCTTGAGATGGTTCTTCACCTTCATTGGAGTCCAGCTGTGTTTGATTATACTGATTGGACTTGATTAGGAAAGCCACACACCTGTCTATATAAGACCTTACAGCTCAGAGTGCATGTTAGAGCAAATGAGAATTATGAGGTCAAAGGAACTGCCTGAAGAGCTCACAGACAAAATTGTGGGAAGGCACATATCTGGCAAAGGTTACAAAAAAATTTCCTCCAGTTTTAATATATCATAAACACGTCTGTGGGGGGGGGGGCAGGGTCGGGCTGGGGAGGACACTCGGCCAGATGGCCCGGCATTCCGGTCTGCTCTCTGGCCCGCCATGCCTTCTCCCGCAGATTTTTAATGCACTACATAAATTCGCACATCCTTGGGGTGCTGGTTGGCCTGGATGGGGATGATGGTTGCGGGTCAGGATTGCCCTGTGACCGTCTCACCTCACCCCCACCAGTTTCTCCAATTTTAATGCACACACAATCACGGTACAGGGATAATGTTTGCCAGTCGGGGACCTGGTAATAGAGTGGGTGGTGGGTTTTCACAATTCTCTTGGCTTGAGTCCTGGGGCCTGCGCGCCCCTCCCTCTGGTTGTCGGGCCACGGAGGCATCGGGGTCAGCCCCCACCTTTGGGCCCCGCCTTCCTTTCCTCTCCCCTCTATTGGCGCCCTCGCCCGTCCTTGCCCACGACAGGAGCTTAACATGGACTCGGTTTGACGGGCTATGACCCTTTTTGGGTGGCTCCTGGCTCCTGCGTTGGGCCCTGTTTGTGGAGGCGGTGGCAGCGGGGGGGCTCACTAGGTGGAGAGTGGGGGGTGGGGTTTTGGCATTGGGGGAGGTGGTCTGGTGCCCGTGCCCTCCTTTTGGGACTGGTCGGGGCGTTTCGGTCGGGCTCGTGACCTCCCTGGGTCCTGGGGTGTCGGTGGTGTCCCCCTGGTTGATTCCCCTGTTGCACAGGCTTGCTGAATCCCCCCCAACCACACCATTCCTCGATGTGCCGGCTCAGCAACTCTGTCCACCAGTTGACTAACAGGCATGTGATAAGGCGTTCATTCACTCATAAGTTAGATAGACACATTATAGGCTTTAATTACTTGTGCTGGCATCACTGACAACCAGACAGGTTATACTAACAGGTTCTTACAGGTGTTTAGACACTAAAAAAAAATCCCACTGCACCACTTGTCAGGACCACTGCCTTGCTCATTTTCCTATATCCTGTCCTGTCCTTTTCTGTCCTCTCTTATCTGGTTCTCTTGGTTAGTTATTGCATGTCCTCACCGGGTGTCGTACCCCCCAATCTACAAATGACTTTTGTAATGTTACTTGTGTTCAAATATCTGGACTGTCTCACTATTGTTCTGCTATGGTTCTCCACCCCTTGTCCCCTGATCCACTCTATCCCTCTGTGTTTCCCCTAAAACCCTTTTCTGTCCAGCTGCATTTTCAATAAACATCAGAATAATTAAAAAAGAAAATATTAAAAATAAGCAGAGGGAGTATTTCAAACTCCCCTGTTGTACAGTTAAACTGTTCCAACGCAAAGGCATTCAGATCCACCAAGGTCATGCAGCTGAATAGGACATGTTTAAAAAAAAAAAAAAACTGACTAAGTGCTGTCCGTTAAGTCATGTATTTTTATATTTTATGTGTATTTATTCATTGAACCTTAGCCTAAATGCCCTGTTAGATGTGACGGACAGATGAAGGCTATTGTCAATATTGGAATCCAACGCACACCACGCCTAGATCTTCCTCCTATTCCCCCTCCCTGAAACAAACATCCAGTAAAATGCGAAGGGCCCCTCCTCACACATGAATAATCTTATCTCCAAATCTGACTGATATGTATGGGGTCCTTTCCAGACGAAGTCAGAACCCTATGGAGAGCAGGCATTTTTCATCCCTGTAATTACAAGGAACAGAAAGTTGGTCAAAGAAATATGGCACACAAAAAAGTAGAACTACAAACTTAGTGAGGATAAAATGTGAATCTATCAAACCATTGTCTCCAGTTATCTCTGCTTTTCAATATCAGGTCACTGGGTAATAAATCAATGTTGATTAATGACATCATTACAACCGACTGTATATTCAACACTTTTTGCTACGAAATGAAACGTGGTTAACAGAAAGTGGCTGCAATACCATTTCAAATGAGGCAACACCAGCAATTCTTTATTTTATGAACAAGTGTAGAATAGGAAAAAAAGGCGGCGGTATTGCTGTTATTTTGAAGTCATTATTTCAGTGTAAAGAAATTATACTGGGTGATTTTAACTCTTTTGAATATCTCTGTTTTTTAGTTAAAGGTGGCCGAAAGGTTATTGTTTTCATAATTTATAGACCTCCAAGATATATTTAAAAATGAATGGAGGATTTTTAAGAACTGCTGTCAGTTATTTGTACTGACTACACAAATTTTGTCATAACGGTAGACTTTAACATTCATGTTGACAATAACACAAAAATATTCGAAAGAACTCTCTGCTATACTGGACACATTTGACCTCTCTCAACATGTTAAGAGTCTAATGAACACTCAAGCTCACATCTTAGACTTGGTCATCTCTGTT
This sequence comes from Phycodurus eques, assembly GCF_024500275.1. NCBI lineage: Eukaryota > Metazoa > Chordata > Actinopteri > Syngnathiformes > Syngnathidae > Phycodurus > Phycodurus eques. The sequence continues at coordinate 29,640,058 of NC_084526.1, read as the reverse complement.
GAAATTCTATCAGTTGACATTAAGGATATGGCTATTTCTGACCAGTTTTGTGTATTCTTTGAATTACAGATTCTCCCAAAAGTTCAGACAGCCTCTATTTCTATTAAGAAAGGGTACACAAATTATAGCTGTGCCACAAACTGTGAATGCTGAGACAGTTGATGAACTTTTGGATAATTTCACCTGGAAAATCTCCAATGTGGTGAATGCTGTCTCTCCTATTCAAACTAAGACAATCTTGAGGCGACCTAGAACACTGTGGAGGAGCACAATGAAGGTAAAGACCTCAAAATCAAAGTGTAGGAAAGCAGAACATGAGTGGAGAAAAACTAAACTCCAAATTGACTATGACCTCGAAAAAGTGTTTGTAATTTAACCAAGAGTTAATCAGGGCAAGATTGTTTTAGACACATTTCTAAAATCATCAGGAAGAACTTCAACAATACTCCCACTGTTTGCTGTGGTTGACAAGCTCACAAACCCCTCCCCCCCCTCCCCCGCCCCAATCACATAGCTCCAGAACTCCTAACAGCAGATAAATGCAATGAATTTGCTTATTTTGTGAAAAAATACAATCCATCCATCCATCCATCTATTTTCTGAGCCGCTTCTCCTCACTATGGTCGCGGGCGTGCTGGAGCCTCTCCCAGCTATCATCGGGCAGGAGGCAGGGTACACTCTGAACTGGTTGCCAGCCAATCGCAGGGCACATACAAACAAACAACCATTCACACTCACATTCATACCTACGGGAAATTTAGAGTGGTCAATTAACCTACCACGCATGTTTTGGGGATGTGGGAGGAAACCGGAGTGCTGTCGGAGGACGCCGCCCACTCCCATTACTTGTGTTGTAAGAGACAAATTATGAGGCGACCAGGGAAAGATGCGCCATTTTCTCTACGCCTGCAACACAAACACGAGGCTGTTTCCCTTTTCATATGCCTATTTTTCTTTCTTTCACCAATATTCGTGTTTCCTTTTTGTAGTTAGACCCCTTTGTGTGTTTCTCTATAGATCCCTTGCAGATTTCATTAAATATTCTATAAACTTCCATTCTTTGATGTGTTTTGAGTTTAATGAGGAAACCTCTGCCGTCATTATTTCTGTAGCAACCTTTAGATTATGACACTGATTAAAGGTTTCTCATCGCGTTTCTTAAATTTTATACCTATAAAAAAGAGATGTGATGCCTTCTACGAGACAAAATAGCTTGATTTATAACGTTAAGCATAAAGTCACGCTAAACTGGAAGCAATGCAAGCGTCGCTGCTTCGACAAATTTATTTCTTAAATAAATTACGTTTTATCCAAATGCCAATATACGCTACAGTAGTCAGGTGGTGAATACTACTACTCTGGAAGGGCTTCATTGTCCAGGTAAACTTTGTGCCACGTGGTGGGTATGTCTGCAGTGTTCCTGGTACAAGACCTTTTTCTGTGAAATACAGTATTGAGGCCGACCTGCCTATATCATTTAACATGAGGCTGGTGATGAACCTTACAGAATGAGTGATATTGTCAAAATCTTTACTAGTAATTAATGGGTGACAATCAGATGTCCAGTACTTTAGTCCATGACTTGAATCATAGACGATTAATTTGTATCTTAATGAAATGATTGGTTTCATAATCCTTTTGTGTCTCATTTAATCATAGTGTAACATACTTTTAAAAAATAATTGGCTTTCCTTTCCTTTGGGGCCGATTCTGCAGGAGAGGTCAAAGTTTGAATATTTAGTAGGCCTCGTCTGTGTTTTGCATCAAATTTTTATTAAGACATAATTGTGATAAATGATGCATGTAATCAAGCATTAAATAATGCTAGAATATGCAACCTCCAAAGTTAAACAGTGAGTAGCATCCACCCTTTGTCCCTAGGCGATAGGTGCCATCTGGCTGTGGCCATTACCAGTGACCTGAGTGCCAGACTCCTTAGTGTGCAAGGAAGCTCAACATCGGCAGGTCAAGTCCCCCCACACCTGACCACATGGATGCAACCTTGCCAGAGGTGTTAGGGGACAAATTACAATTTCAAGATAGTCACATCCTCAAGGTTGTTCTCTCAGGTTTGCAACTTGAATATTGTATCACAAAATTTACTCTAAACCCCTTATTGAATAGTTCTGTACTATATGCTGCAAGGGTAAAGAAGCTGACATATCAGATATCTAAGAGAGTATGTGTAGCCCTGAGGCAGAAATGGGAAACTTACAGTAAATTATCCTAATTAGATTTATCAGAAAAAGGCCATATTAAATATTGACAAAATATGTTCATATGTCTGTTTTTTTATGGAACCAATGTACATCACAGTATCTTCATATAGTTCATGCCCAAATGCATGTATAAAAGATCCACTCAACAACTCACTCACACTCAACAGGTTTGAAGTAAATAAAAACATAACCATGTTGTTATTTACCTCTTCCATTGCAAAGGGCTCGCTTACAAAAAAAAAAACAATACCATTCAAAGATGGCATAAAACTGCCAAACAGCAAACCAACATTAAGTGCAGGAACTCATTTTGTAAAGAAATTTCACCAAAATCAACTCACTCTCAAAGATTTTAATATTATACTTGTTTGCTACGTCATTCAAAATCTCCAGAATAATAGGCTGACTCACTGCTCACTCTGCTTTGCTGAAGGAGCCCTGGTGCAACTCCCTTGTCCTGCCGCATGTCCAAGCCAGCATACGTGGTTGCAACACTATTAACGGTGTTAAATGAATGAATTGGTGAATCAGGTTCTTGGTATACTACAAACTTTTGTGAACTCAAGTTCTGTATTTTAACAAGCACTCTATAAAGGGGATTATGGTATTTCTTTTTTTGTTTGACATTTTAATGTTGAAGATGGTGGCACGTTGGCCGACTGGTTAGCGCGTCAGCCTCACAGTTCTGAGGAGTGGGGTTCAATCCCCGGCCCGCCTGTGTGGAGTTTGCATGTTCTCCCCGTGCCTGCGTAGGTTTTCTCCGGGCACTCCGGTTTCCTCCCACATCCCAAAAACATGCATTAATTGGAGACTCTAAATTGCCCGTAGGTGTGACTGTGAGTGCGAATGGTTGTTTGTTTGTATGAGCCCTGTGATTGGCTGGGTGTACCCTGCCTCCTGCCCAATGATAGCTAGGATAGGCTCCAGCACGCCCGCGACCCTAGTGAGGAGAAATGACTCAGAAAATGGATGGATGGATGGATGGATGGATTTTAATGTTGAAGATCTTACAGCTGTATGTGAGCTTTTGATCACAAGCTATCAAGTATTCTTTCACAATTTCTCAGAGTGGGTATTGTGTTGAAGGGGTACTCAAACGCACGTTTTAAAGGGCCACAAAGAATATTTTCAATGAGTCGGAGGTCTGTTAATTGAGGTCGGCTTAATTTTAGCTGAATGGTTCTCTTTTTGCTTGCCATCACACTTTGTGTCCATCACTTCTGTCATGCAATCTTTTATTATTTCTGCATCTGAGAATGGCTTCTTATGCTTAACCAAAATCCATGCCACTCTAAGTGAGCACTGTGTTGCTTTTTATTGTGTCATACATGTGACAAGAATCCTGCTTGCAGCTTGATATGACTATTTCAGAGCATTTATTTTTGTTGTTCTTATCTTTGAATTTTTGAGGAAACATCTCCAAAACGCAAAATGCTGTGTCTCATAATGCTGTTTCAAATTGCAAATCTTCATCACAGTCTCCTGGCATATTGAGCACATGGGTCTTGTGCTGGTTGGACGGGAAATGAATGCACATTTTACGGTCCATTTTTCTTTGAAGTGCCCAATTTTCATTGTCCACTCTTCTTTCAGCAGCGTTCTTGGAACACATTTGCATGTAATATACCTGTAGGCTCCTGCAGCTGGCAAACTGTCAACAATATGTGAAATGATTTAAAAAAACAAAACAAAAACAAAGTTAAAATAAAGCAGCAGTGAACTCTGAGTGACCCAGTAACATGATGTCTATGTATCCTTGGTAGGGAGACAAGTTCTGATAAATGTGCTGAACCAACCAAAACACATACAATAAGTGGAGCCAAACTTGTGCGCCCCCAGCCTCCGCAGCACGGACCGTGGCAGCACATACACGTGGCATTGCACCGTGGCAGCACATGCACAATGAATGAGGTGGTCGAGGGCGCACTGTGCCATGCTCAGTGCAGTGTGATAAGGCCTTAACAGTCCAGGGGCCACAAATAGGCAGCCTGCAGGCCAGATGCAGCCAAGGGCCTGCCTATTGAGGGCTGGTCTATTGTTTAAATCTTTTTTTAATGCGAGTCTTAGTCATTCATTCATTCATCTTCCGTTCCGCTTATCCTCACTAGGGTCGTGGGCGTGCTGGAGTCTATCCCAGCTATCTCTGGGCGAGAGGTGGGGTACACCCTGAACTGGTCGCCAGCCAATCGCAGGGCACATAAACAAACAACCATTTACACTCACATCCATATCTATGGGCCATTTAGAGTCTTCAATTAACCTACCCTGCATATTTTGGGGATGTGGGAGGAAACCGGAGTACCCGGAGAAAACCCACGCAGGCACGGGGAGAACATGCAAACTCCACACAGGCGGGTCCGGGATTTGAACCCTGGTCCTCAGAGCTGTGAGGCAGATGTGTTAACCAGTCGGTCACCGTACCGCCATGTTACCAATTGTATATTCTAATTCATATACTTAGAATGTGTTATGTTTTTGAACAGATGTGTTTAAAAAATTATGTGTTCCTCCACTGCAGAAGTGAATAGAACATGTGTCCTTGGGCGACCAATATGTGGTTAATCATTTCTAATTATAAGCAAATGTGGTATTTTTAAGCATGCTCAGAAGCAATTAGTTTAGCAGGTCAGTCGTTTTATGTGACAATATTTTTGTTAGTATATAGACAGCCTTTCTACATATGCAGTAAACATAAGGTAAAAAAATAACAATGACTTTGCATTTGCCCAGCCTGTGCAAGTTGCATTTATCAAGACTGTGTCTATGCATGCAGAACCTCTGTCTGATAGTGTATTTTTTTTATTGATTTCACTTTACTAACCCGTCTTCACTCCTCCCTGTGCATGTCAATCCTTCCCAGACATCACACTCATTATGTGGGACTAGAAGTGCCAAAGAACAAGAGCAGTTCACTGGTTGGTCCATTGGATGTGTTCGCATCACAGTTCTGAGGACCCGGGTTCAATCCCCGGCCCCGACTGTGTGGAGTTTGCATGTTCTCCCCGTGCCTGCGTGGGTTTTCTCCGGGCACTCCGGTTTCCTCCCCATCCCAAAAACATGCATTAATTGGAGATTCTAAATTGCCCGTAGGCATGACTGTGAGTGTGAATGGTTGTCTGTTTGTATGTGCCCTGCTATTGGCTGGCAACCAGTTCAGGGTGTACCCCGCCTCCTCCTGCCCGATGACAGCTGGGATAGGCTCCAGAACGCCCGCGACCCTAGTGAGGAGAAGCGGCTCAGAAAATGGATGGATGGATGGGAACTTGGCATGTTTTTCACTTCACTTTTCAGTTTCATGCGTGGATTGAATCCTCTCCCTGCTAACTTTGGGTAAGAGGTGGGGAACACCCTGGGCTGGTCGCCACTCAATCCCAGGGCATATATACAGTAGACAACCATTCACACCTAAGGGCAATTTAGAGTCCTCATATCCTAATATTCATGTTTTTGGAATGTGGGAAAGAATTATACTGTTCTGCCGATGTAAAGATCTAAATGCAAATCTAAATCTAATTTGGAACAATCTTGTGGTTAGAAAATGAGGCATAATTGCTCTGTGTTTCTGGCAGGGAGACCTACACCTCTAACAACTAATGACTTAAGACTGGATATCTTGTCACTCTGATACTATTCTGGCAAGTCTGTGGTCCTCTCTGACATGACCATTATGTAAATTTGGTTTAAACGAATTTGGGATATTTGACAGAAAGAAGACCTCAATTTCAACAATTTGCAACATAGCAATTTATTGCTAAAGACAATTTTAAATTCTTGTTTATTAAATCCCTGCCTGGCAATTTGTCTTTCTGTTAAATGACTACAGTGCGGAGTTATCTTGAAGAGCCTGTTCTCACAAGAAATTTTGTAGGATGTTGCACAAAATGTACTGTCACTTAATTTAGGGATATGTGAAAATATCTTGTTTTTGTCAGTTAATCTTGAAATGGAAATAAATTAAACAAAAAACAAACCCAAAAAAATAAATAAATAACACAAATTCTGAAGCTTTTGCTATATCACTCACAGACGGTCCATTGATTCTCGAGGTTTAACAGTTAATTTTCAAAGTATACAATTGGAAAATAAATAGAATTCATCAATACTAGGCCAGGCACCTGTAGACTGTCTTCCTATGTTTGCAACCTCATTTCAGATGCAACAAGGAGCACAGCCCTGACATTGCAGTCATTTGGACTTGGCATATCTGCTTAAGACTAATTAGTGTGGATAAACACTGTCAAGATACCATATGGTGGGAATGACAAAGCAGCTTGCTGAGGTCTTGTGCCACAAAGTACACTTAAAAAATGTAAATGCTGAAAAGATGCTTTGCGTCTAGTAAGGTACAGCCTATGCAAATGAGGTCAAACATTATCATTTTGACACATTTGTTTCACGTTAACAGAGCGAGCGGGAGAGTTGGAGGGGGGTTTTGTGTGTGTGTGTGTGTGTTTGTGAGTGCGTGTACATTTGTGTATGTGTGTGTGTGTGTGTGTGTGTGTGTGTGTGTGGACAGAAATAGTGTAACTGTGGGTCTGGTGTAAATGTCTCTGTTATTTATTTCAAGCATCGTCTCGACCATACATATGAGCAAGGGAAATGTCAATTGACACGCTCAATAATCTGGATCTTCAAAGTGTAATGTGATTTCTTAGAACTATGGTTTAGATGAGAGGGTACAGCATTGGGTCAGCGATATCTCAGGGGATTATGCTAATGCTGTAAAAAGGAACATGAATATTGTTCTTAGTCAGCTGAGACAAATCCTTATGTGATGCCGCTTTGTGGAACTGCTCTCTTTGACTTTCTACCTGATGTACTGTAACAAAAATTACTCAAGTATGACAAAAATGGTGAGTGAGTTTGGATAAAGCATAGCTTGAGAATGGAGGATAAATTTATGACTTTTAGTAAATTCGTCCATCCTTTAATCTTTAATCTATTTTCCATACCGCTTCTCCTCATAAGGTTCGCGGGCATGCTGGATGGAGCCTACCCATCCATCCATCCATCTTCCTTATCGCTTATTCTCACAAGAGTTGCGGGCGTACTGGAGCCTATCCCTGCAATCTTCGGGAGAGAGGCAGGGCAAACCCTGAACTGATCACCAGCCAATCGTAAGGCACATAAACAAACAACCATTCACACTCAACTACGAGCAATTTAGATTATTCAATTAACCTGTGTACAGTTTGACAGGTAACGAACAATCCTTGCCGAGTGTACTTGCTTCAAGGTGTTTACTGCCACAGTTAAAGTTTGCTGTAAAAACTATCAATACAACAAAGATAATTAAGCGTGGATTTAAAAAGACCACATCTTCTTTTCTCCCCAAATGGGGTTTTGAGTTTTTCCTTGCCCAGGTGGGGGGTTTATATCAACCCTTGAGACTTTAGTGATTACGGGCTATACAAATAAACTTGACTTCACTTGACTTTTCTGGCTAAATCCCACTAGCCGAACTCGAGCACATAAGTTAAAACGGTCTAACGAAGCAAGCAATGATTTCACAGTTCTTATTCACCTGGACCATATAAGAGAGACCACATAACAAAAAATACAAAATTAAAACAATATTAGGCGGCACGATGGCCGACTGGTTAGAGCGTCAGCATCACAGTTCTGAGGACCCGGGTTCAATCCCCGGCCCCGCCTGCGTGGAGTTTGCATGTTCTCCCCGTGCCTGCGTGGGTTTTCTCCGGGCACTCCGGTTTCCTCCCACATCCCAAAAACATGCATTAATTGGAGACTCTAAATTGCCCGTAGGCATGACTGTGAGTCTGAATGGTTGTTTGTTTCTATGTGCCCTGCGATTGGCTGGCAACCAGTTCAGGGTGTACCCTGCCTCCTGCCCGATGACAGCTGGGATAGGCTCCAGCACGCCCGCGACCCTAGTGAGGAGAAGCGGCTCAGAAAATGGATGGATGGAAAACAATATTAAACCATCAATTAAACACTTAAACAGTAAAACGGTTTAATTCCTTACATTGTATTTAATGTATTTTACTGTATAGCGTTATATACTATAGAGCAGGGGTGTCCAAACTTTTTGCAAAGAGGGCCAGATTTGGTCAGATGAAAATGTATGGGGGCCGACCATTCAGCCTGACATTCCTCGAACCATTGCCATTGTAAATTAACATGTAAATATGTAACTATATCACTTTGCTGTCTGCAACTAGGCCGATATTGCAAATGAGAATCTGTTTTCAATTGCATTACGAGGATAGTTAAAGGTTAAAATCATAATAAATTAAATACAAATGAACTATTTTATGAAAGTTGACTGAATATTTTTAGAAACATGTATTTATTGATTTTGTTTTAACAAATCACATCCCAGTGCATTTTGACAAAGAATAGTATAGTGACTATACTATACTATATATAGTGACTATACTATAGTATAGTGACTATACTATTCTGTCATCTAATTTTACTACAGTATATTCAAATCAGATGACAGAAATTTGACAAAACTGTGGTTTGATAATCACAAAAAAATCAATTCACTGAGACTCGTAGCTCGCCTTTGTAGAATTTTCATTTGAGTCACGGCTCTTGTGAAAAAGCGCTGCTGTGCTATCAAAACAGCTTCCAGTGGCTTCAGTTTTTCGGCACGTTTGTTCGCCGTTAGCTTGTCGTAGTTAGCATGTTTCGTCTGGTAGTGCCTCTTAATATTAATTTTTTTGCAAACAGCCACAGTCTCTTGGCAAATTAGGCAGACACAGTTGTTTCGTATGTCAGTGAAAAAATCCACTTGTCCTGGACATGGCGGCCCATGTTCTCAACTTTCCTCTTTTTAGTTTCAGTTGCCATTTTAGAAATGGGCTAAAAACATACCGCAGGGGTCATGCGACAAGAGTGCGGCCACAGGTCTACTGCCACCCTCTGCTGATCTATAAAATGGCTTTTTTTGTATGTTTGTATTGTTCACTGTGGTAAACTGTGCTGGCAGGCCACATATTATTGATTTTATGACATGATGCTTCGGGCCGGAGGAAATTTGGACACGGGCCAGATTTGGCCCGCGAGCCGGACTTTGGGCATGACTACTATAGAGGTTTTTTGTGTTTTTGTTTTTTTTATCAAAAAACACAAAACCAAAATTTGTTTGTGTTTTTTGGGTGGTGCTGAAACAGATGAATCCTTCCATTCATGTCATGAGAAAATTTTGATTTTAGATATACGTATTTGAGTTACAAGTATTGCCACCGAACATTTAAACTTGTCAGTCAAGGTACAGGATTTTATGGATTAAACATGTTTCGATACATCCCTTTGTGTAGTTAATATATGATAGGCAATTACATATACAGTATTTTCATGTGTTATACACACATTATATATTTATTTTAAAACAACCTGCATGACAGCAGTCTGTTATAAGATAGTGGGGTCATCTATAGCCCTGGATCCCACTAGACTTGCCCTGATTGTTAAATTACAAGACATTGGATTACATTGTTTACATTTTCAGGCTAATTTACACGTACAGGAGGTCCTTGATTTATGATGGCGTTCCATTCCTATGGTGGCAACAAAACTTCTTCGGAAGTTAGAATGTGCTTTAGTCTATGATGGAATTATGCTCACACAGGAGTGGTCTTCTTCTGAAGTTCATGTCTGATTTTAAAAGATTTGTTGGCCATATATTTAAAACAGGCGGCACGGTGGAAGACTAGTTAGCACATCTGCCTCACAGTTCTGAGGACCCGGGTTCAAATCCGGCCTCGCCTGTGTGGTTTGCATGTTCTCACCGTGCCGGTGAGGGTTTTCTCCAGGTACTCCGGTTTCTTCCCACATCCCAAAAACATGCATGGTAGGTTAATTGAGGACTCCAAATTATCCATAGGTGTGAATGTGAGTGCGAATGGTTGTTTGTTTATATGTGCCCTGCGATTGGCTGGCGACCAGTTCAGGGTGTACCACATCTCCCGCCCACAGTTAGCTGGGATAGGCTCCAGCATACCCGTGACCCCAGTGAGGACTAGCATTGTAGAAAATGGATGAATGGACATTTAAAACAATCAAATGAAAAACAATAAGTATGGTTTTAACCAAGCATGCCTTCTTGTGTGACAATGTATTCTTTCGCCTCTGAGGAAACCAGTTCAGGGTAGATCATTTCTGTGATGTTAGTGAGGCACTGTCCTAAATTGATCTCAGAGAATGTTTTTCCCAAACAGTGACCCAAGCAAGGTAATGGTCATATGTTTCAGTTTCTGCCGTTTCCTTTAAACGTTACTTTTATTGATGTTGATTTTAATAGTATATTTGAACATTATTATTACTATAAAAACTGCAACATCTACGGTACCTCCTCTACACTGAAATAATGTTTTCACAGGGTATCTGAAAAAATCTGACTTATTTCAAATTATGCGTTTATTATGCCCTCTACTCTTCTTTGAATGATATACTCCTGCTTTGGAAACACAGCACCCAGTGTTGAAAATATGAAGTACAATGCAAGCAAATGCAAGCTTAACATGGACCATATTAAATATTATTAGCACGTGCCGCGGGCCAGTAAAAGACGTGCTGCAGGCTTCAAATGTGATGTATCTTGAACTCTATTTTAAGTGCTGGTTAATTAAATCGAATGGGTAATTTATGGGTCGTTAATGTTCAGAAGCAACTTTCACTAAGAGGGACTTTTTTTTAACCATCCATCCATTTTCTTTCATTTATCCAGACTCAGGTTGCGGGGCAGCTTAAGCAGGGAAGCTCAGATTCCTCTCTCCCGGCCACTTCATCCAGCTCTTCCAGGGGGATACTGAGGCGGTCCCAGGCCAGCCGGGAGACGTAATCTGTCCAGTGTCTCCTGGGTTGTCCCCGGGCCCTCTACGGGGTGGGACGTGCCCGGAACACCTCACCAGGGAGGCGTCCAGGGGGCACTCTAATCAGATGCCCGAGCCACCTCATCTGGATCCTCTCAATACGGACGAGCAGTGACTCGAGTCTGATGGAGTCGAGTCCCCTAATGGATGAACGAGCTTCTCACATTATCTCTAAGGGAGACCCCGGACACCCTGCAGAGGAAGCTAATTTTGGCCGCTTGTATCTGACCCACAGCTCGTGACCACAAGTGAGGGTCAGAACATAGATCGGTCCGTAAATCAAGAGCTTTGTGTTTCGGCTCAGCTCCCTCTTCACCACGACAGACCGATACAGAGTCCGCATCACTGCACTAATTCGCCTGTCGATCTCCCACTCCGTTCTTCCCTCGCTTGCAAACAGGACCCTAGATACATGAACTGCTTCACTTGGGGAAGGATGTCTTCTTCAACCCGGAGAGGGAACCCCACCCTTTTCCGACTGAGGACAATGGCCTCAGATTCGGAGCTGGTGATTTTCAACCCAGTCGCTTCTCACTGAGGCCACCAAACCGGACCCGCTCAAAACCTCGGCTGCGCCGAGAAATTCTGTCCATAAAGGTAATGAACAGAATCCGTGACAGGGAATACTTGGCGGAGTCCAACCCTCACTGGAAACAAATCCGACTTACAGTCTGGGTGGGTAAAATCTGGGTGGATCTCATCCATCCTTGGGGCCTTGCCAAAAAGGAACCGCCTGGTGACTTCAACCCCAGAGATAGTGGGGATGGACAGTCACCAAACTCTGATTCCTCATCGGAAGGTGTGTCGGTGGAATTGAGGTCTTCAAAGTATTCGGCCCACCGACTCAGAATGTCCCGAGTTGAGGTTGCACCCAGTCCCCACTATACACAGTGTTGACGGTGCACTGCTTCCCCCTCCCGAGACACCTGATGGTGGACCAGAATTTCCTCAAAGCCGTCCGGAAGTCGTTCTCCGTGGCCTCACCGAACATCTTTCAGGCCCCAGTTTTTGCCTCATCTTCTACCAAGGCTCCATTCTGCTTGGCCAGCCAGTACCCATCAGCTGCCTCCGGAGTCCCACTGGCCAAAAAGGCTCGATAGGACTCTTTCAGTTTGACGGCATCCCTTACCGCTGGTGTCCACCAACGTGTGTGGGAATTGCCACCACAACAGGCTCCAACCACCTTACGGCCACAGCTCCGGTCAGCCACCTCAAAAATTGAGGTGCGGAATATGGTTGTTGGATCTATCTCACCCAACACCTATAAAAAGGAATGAAGACGCTGGTTTCTTTTGCTCATGAGGAGGGCATATGGGAGATTGTTCAGATTACAGCCTCTCATCACGCTCTAAACAATCTCTCCCGTCGCTCCTGTATTTATTTGAAATAGGGAGGTTTTTCAAGACATAACATACTAAGCTTATAAGACACAACACACTAAGTGGAGGGTTTCAAGGTGAAGACATGAGACCAACACCTGCCACGTCCCCGGCCACGTCCTTGGTCAAGGCGCCCTTCTCTCTGATGATTCCTGCTGAGTCATCTTCTTGAAGGCGAGACATCTTCCTTTCTCAAAATCGTCCATAATACTAATGCAAGCTTAGCAAATAAATGATAACTTCTACAATATATTTAACATTTCCCTCCTGTTTATCATGTATCATTTTACAGTCACTTCATTTCGATTTTTAACTGGAGAATCATTTTTATGAAACAAATACATTTACACTCAGAGTAAACTTGTCATACATGAATGTTGTAGTTTAAACATCGTAATCACCTGGATCAGGAAACAAATCAGGTAAAACAACATCATCATCGTCATCATGATCAACATCCATTAAAGGATACATCTGCTCCATACGTTATCCATGGGGGTTAATTGCTGTGGTGATTAATCTTCTGATTAAAGCCCGAATGCATGGGATACAACAACATCCACACAATGTCAGAATGGCTGTAAAAACAGCAATTGATATCAATATTGGTGAAATTAGGGTTTTGTATTTACCAAAAAACGTCCATCCAACTGTGCCACAAGGAGGTGTCGACACCAGAGTCTTCCTTCATAGGGTCCGTAGACCATCGATGGCTCTGGTCAAGCTGCCATCTGAAGCAGTATTGTTTGGAATGTATGTACAAACATACCGCAAACACCTCCCTCTCTTGCGACGAGCATGTCGACAGCTATGCGGTTTTGGAACGTCATTAAAGAGGTAGCCTTGAGCTGCTCTTGCACAGCTTCCAACCCACTCTGAGTTCAATTTCCTAATCTCTGTACATTGAAGTGGATATAGTTTATCCCATCAACATTTTTATTAATCGTACACCACCAGCATATGAGGTACTCAAATCCTCCTGCAACTTAGTCAGCTAATTTGTATTGATAAGGAACCCCACGAAGAACACCTATGGCGTCGATGTATGTTTTATGTTGGATAATTTTGCCGCTGCCAGGATAAATCTCTTTTTTTGTCTATGTTCTAGATTTGACAACAACGTTGGTGCTTTTTCCATTAAATCTTGAACAGGCATAGGGTACACAGTGGTCCTAATTTCTTGCCTTTACTAGTCATGTTTATACAAGTAAAATCACTCGGTGCTACTAAAGTGTAAAACATTGGTTTGTGTTTGTCTGCTTTTGTTACGGGATATATAGGATCCCATGATTTACACCTCTCAATTGGTATCATTCAGGGTGGGACGTCCCATATACCACATAAACAAAACCAACACCATAGTAGCCAAAGTTGCTACGTAACAATCTATCGAATCTCATAACGGGTTCTAATCGGGGGACTGTTCTTCCCAATCACACCCTTGCAGGTCTCACTGTCATTGCCCACATGAGCATTGAAGTCTCCCAGAAGAACAAGGGAGTCCCCAGTAAGGGTGCTCTCCAGCACCCCCTCCAAGGACTCCAAGAAGGGTCAGTACTCTGAGCTGCTGTTTGGTGCATATACACAAACAACAGTCAGGACCCATCCATCCTCTCGTCTACAGGGGCGAACCCCAACGTACAGGCACCGAACCAGGGGCCAATTAGTATGCCCCCACATGCTCACCGCTCCAAACCATGGGCAACTCCACAGTGGAAGAGATTCCAACCCCTATCAAAAGGACCGATACCGGAGCCCAAGCCATGTGTCCAGGCAAGCCCAACTGTCTCGCGGGAATTTCTCCACTTCACACACCAGCTCAGGCTCTTTCCCTACCAGAGAGGTGACATTCCACGTTCCTCGAGCCAGCTTCAGTAGCTGGGGATCGAATTGCCACCCAGCTCTCGATGCACCTAAACCCCCATGCCCCCTCCCACAGGTGGTGACCCCATGGGAACGGGGACCGACGTAGCCCCCACCAACTTAGCTCCCTGGAACATTTGGACGCACAAAGGTGACGACTCAACGAGGGGAATAATAAGGTACAGTATTATTAATGATTATTAAATAATTTTACGTTTACAGTAATTTTGCAATGTTTTTATTTTTGTTGTTTTCAGTTTATTAAGAGAGGTTAAATACAAGGAATGAAAGTAATTTAGCAACAGAAATTATTTTAACTGGTAGCTATACAAAAAAATATTGTTTTTGTAAAAAACGTACAAGAGTTCAATTGAAATGCAGCCCTATGGGGGTCACCATCAGTGCAAACTGTAGGCCGGTCCCAAGCCCGGATTAATGCAGAGGGTTGCGTCAGGAAGGGCATCCGGCTTAAAACTTTGTCAAACAAATATGACCGTTCATCCAAAGAATTCCATACCGGATCGGTCATGGCCCGGGTTAACAACGTCCGCCACCGGCGCCGTCAACCTGTGGGGCACCATTGGAAATTCAGCTACTGTGGGTCGAAGTCAAAGAAGAAGAAGAGGTGGAAAGCGGGTTCTTTGGCAGAAAGAGAAGAGGAAAGCACAGAGCCTCAAACTGAAAGTGGGGACTTTGAATGTTGGGACTATGACAGGAAAATCTCGGGAGTTGGTAAACATGATGATTAGGAGAAAGGTTGATATATCGTCTGTCCAGGAGACCAGGTGGAAAGGCAGTAAGGCTAGAGGTTTAGGGGCAGGGTTTAAATTATTTTACCATGGTGTAGATGGGAAGAGAAATGGAGTTGGGGTTATTTTAAAAGAAGAGTTGGCTAAGAATGTCTTGGAGGTGAAAAGAGTATCAGATCGAGTGATGAGGCTGAAACTTGAAATTGAGGGTGTTATGTGTAATGTGATTAGTGGCTATGCCCCACAGGAACGATGTGACCTAGAGGTGAAAGAGAAAATCTGGAAGGAGTTAGACGAAGTAATTCTGAGCATCCCAGACAGAGAGAGAGTAGTAATTGGTGCAGATTGTAATGGACATGTTGGTGAAGGTAATAGGGGTGATGAAGAAGTGATGGGTAAGTACGGCATACAGGAAAGGAACTTGGAGGGACAGATGGTAGTAGACTTTGCAACAAGGATGCAAATGGCTGTAGTGAACACTTTTCCCAGAATAGGCACGGACATAGTGTGACCTACAAGAATGGCGGTAGAAGCACGCAGGTGGATTACATCTTGTGCAGACGATGTAATCTGAAGGAGGTTACCAACTATTAGGTAGTGGGAGGGGAGAGTTTTGCTGGACAGCATAGGATGGTGGTGTGTAAGATGACTCTGGTGGTGGAGAGGAAGATTAAGAAGACAAAGGCAAAGCAGAGAACCATGTGGTTGAAGATGAGAAAGGAAGAGTGTTGTGCGGCTTTTCAGGAAGAGGTGAGACAGGCTCTCGGTGGACGGGAGGAGCTTCCAGAAGACTGGGTCACTCCAGCAAAGGTGATCAGAGAGGCAGGCAGGAGAGTACTTGGTGTATCTTCTGGCAGGAAAGGAGAGAAGGAGACTTGGTGGTGGAACCTCACAGTACAGGAAATCCATCCATCCATTTTCTGAGCCGCTTATCCTCACAAGGGTCGCGGGCGTGCCGGAGCCTATCCCAGCTATCATCGGGCAGGAGGCGGGGTACACCCTGAACTGGCTGCCAGCCAATCGCAAGGCACATACAAACAAACAACCATTCGCACTCACATTCACACCTACGGGCAATTTAGAGTCTCCAATTAACGCATGTTTTTGGTATGTGGGAGGAAACCGGAGCGCCCGGAGAAAACCCACGCAGACACGGGGAGAACATGCAAACTCCACACAGGCAGGTGCCGGGGATTAAACCCGGTTCCTCAGAACTGTGAGGCTGGCGCTCTAACCAGTCGGCCACCGTGCCGCCTACAGGAAATCATACAAGGAAAGAGGTTAGCTAAGAAGAAGTGGGACACTGAGAGGACCGAGGAGAGGAGAAAGGAATAAATTGAGATGCGAAACAGGGCAAAGGTAGAAGTGGCAAAGGCCAAACAAGAGGCATATGATGACATGTATGGGAGGTTGGACACTAAAGAAGGAGAAAAGGATCTATACAGGCTGGCCAGACAGAGGGATAGTGATGGGAAGGATGTGCAGCAGGTTTGGGTGATTAAGGATAGAGATGGAAATATGTTGACTGGTGCCAGCAGTGTGCTAGCTCGATGGAAAGAATACTTCGAGGAGTTGATGAATGAGGAAAATGAGAGAGAAGGGAGAGTAGAAGACGCAAGTGTGGTGGACCAGGAAGTGACAATGATTAGTAAGGGGGAAGTTAGAAAGGCATTAAAGAGGATGAAAAATGGAAAGGCAGTTGGTCCTGATGACATTCCTGTGGAGGTATGGAAGCATCTAGGAGAGGTGGCTGTGGAGTTTTTGACCAGCTTGTTCAATAGAATTCTAGTGCGTGAGAAGATGCCAGAGGAATGGAGGAAAAGTGTACTGGTGCCCATTTTTAAGAACAAAGGTGATGTGCAGAGCTGTGGCAACTATAGAGGAATAAAGTTGATGAGCCACACAACGAAGTTATGGGAAAGAGTAGTGGAGGCTAGACACAGGACAGAAGTGAGTATTTGTGAGCAACAGTATGGTTTCATGCCTTGAAAGAGTACCACAGATGCATTATTTGCCTTGAGGATGTTGATGGAAAAGTACAGAGAAGGTCAGAAGGAGCTACATTGTGTCTTTGTAGATCGAGAGAAAGCCTATGACAGAGTACCCAGAGAGGAACTGTGGTACTGAATGCGGAAGTCTGGAGTGGCAGAGAAGTATGTTAAAATAATACAGGACATGTACGATGGCAGCAGAACAGCGGTGAGGTGTGCTGTCGGTGTGACAGACAAATTTAAGGTGGACGTGAGACTGCATCAGGGATCAGCCCTGAGCTCCTTCCTTTTTGCAGTGGTGATGGATAGGCTAACAGCTAGGTTAGACTCGAATCCCCGTAGATCATGATGTTTGCAGATGACACTGTGATCTGCAGTGAAAGCAGAGAGTAGCTGGAGGAACAGTTAGAAAGATGGAAGCATGCACTGGAAAGAAGAGGAATGAAGATTAGCCGAAGTAAAACAGAATATATGTGCATGAATGAGAGGGGTGGTGGGGGGAGAGTGAGGCTACAGGGAAAAGAGATAGCAAGGGTGGAGGACTTTAAATACTTGGGGTCAACCGTCCAGAGCAATGGTGAGTGTGGTCAGGAAGTGAAGAAATGGGTCCAAGCAGGTTGGAACGGGTGGAGGAAGGTGTCAGGTGTGTTATGTGACAGAAGAGTCTCATCTAGGATGAAGGGCAAAGTTTATAAAACAGTGGTGAGGCCAGCCATGATGTACAGATTAGAGATCGTGGCACTGAAGAGACAACAGGAAGCAGAGTTGGAGGTGGCGGAAATGAAGATGTTGAGGTTCACTCTCGGAGTGACCAGGTTGGATAAAATTTGAAATGAGCTCATCAGAGGGACAGCCAGGGTTCGATGTTTTGGAGACAAAGTCAGAGAGACTTTGAGACTTCAATGGTTTGGACACGTACAGAGGAGAAATAGTGAGTATATTGGTTGAAGGATGATGAGGATGGAGCTGCCAGGCAAGAGAGCTAGAGGAAGAACAAAGAGAAGGTTGAAGGATGTCGTGAGGGAATACATGATGGCAGTTGGTGTTCGAGAGGACGATGCAGGAGATAGGCTTACATGGAAAAGGATGACGCGCTGTGGCGACCCATAACTGGACAAGCCGAAAGGAAAAGAATGAGTACAAGAGTTCAATGGAAATTAGGCCCTTTAAAATCCTTCTCATTTTTAATCAGTATTTTTACCATTGCTCTCTTGTTCAAAGCCATCATTGTATTAAAAGTCATAGTATAGCTTTTTATGTGAAAGTAACTGAAATGTAGCACATTCAAATTCAGAGACACGTTAATTGCCGCTTGCACATAAATATGTCATAATAGCAATGGTAATGTAATGTCAATGGCAAAATAAATAATAGACTATACAAAAGCTGAATCATTCAAAACAATTTACCCAGAACATCGGTCAATGTGTCAACTGGAGGAGAATTATCTTAGAGACACTGTCTTGGGCTTTGGGCAGGTTCAACTGACACCGGAAGGTAGGGACATAACTACATTCCAAACTCCTTTCGGACATTTACAGTTCAGAGTACTTCCATTTGGCCTGCATGCAGCCAATGTTTTAGAAAATGATAGAAAGTTATTAAGGCGCACAGAAGATTATGCTGTAGACTATCTGGATGATGGCGACACGGTGGACGACTGGTTAGAGTGTCTTCCTCACAGTTCTGAGGAGCGGGGTTCAATCCCCAGCCCCGCCTGTGTGGAGTTTGCGTGTTCTCCCCGTGCCTGCGTGAGTTTTCTCCGGGCACTCCGGTTTCCTCCCACATCCCAAAATTCTGTGAATTGTATAGTACAAGAAGGCAAAAAAAGCAATATGCCAGTTAAAACTTTGTAAATGCTATGGTTTTATATTCCGACTGAACACCTGAATTTACACCAAAATAATGTATTCTTGCTCATTACCAGTGCCACCCCTTTATTTTATAGAAATCACTTATAAAAACTCCTACTCACTAACAAGCTAACCATCATCTAACTCATGACCCCTGACCTGCATGCAAGGGCTTCAAAACACATATCTGAACAATTCCACAGTTGTTGAAGGTGATTAACCTTGGATTATATGCAAGGTACATATGATTCCAAAACAGAACACACTCATGCTTTCGTGATTAATTAAAAGTATATTGCATAAAATTAAAGGTTGTAGCTAATTACAAAACAGGTCTTCCAGTGAATATTACACACCCTACCTGTAAAACATGGAAATTAGCAATTAGCTAAAACCAACGGATTGTCAATATTATACAAGCATCCCACCGAAGGGAAAAATATACTAGGAAGGTCAGAAATAAAATTACTTCATTTCCAAGAGCTAATTGCTCTCAAAAATGGAAGCTTGAGATGTTAAGCAAGATAAGGCATTCATGTTTCACTGGAAATACTATACAAACATTTTTATTCTTCGCTCATAGTTGCGATGCCATAAGCGCATTAAGACATTTGATTAAAATAAAATAAATTTGTCATTGCGAAAGACAATTTTCAGGAGAAAGAGAACATTGTGGACACTTGACCGAGTTCTCTTTTTATTGTAAGTTATTAGATGAAATGCTGCACATTTTCAGATGTATAACAGCATTTTTATTTTCAATAGAAAGACATTTTTTAAGTCAAAGTTATATCCTAAATTATGCGGCACTCAATATAAAAAATAAGACACTGACAAATCCAGCGAGATGTTAGAGGAGCTGAATAGCCTAATCAGCATTGTGTCATCTCCTCCAGTATTGGGTTGGTTGAAAATGAAATTTTTTTTCAACAAAAAAAGTTCTGGATCATAGCTTTAATTGTATACCCCCGATGGTGGGGGGAAGATGCCGGTCCGACGTGGCAGACCCAAACGTATTGTGAGGGTCTGCTGGGAACGTCTGTCGGAATCCCCTGTCAGAAGGAGTTTCAACTCCCACCTCCGACCAACGGTGAGGAATGCCGTCAAGCTGAAGAAGTAGTCCTATTGGGCCTTTTTGGCCTGTGGGACTCCTGAGGCAGCTGATGGGAACCGGCTGGCCAAGCGGAATGCTGCTTTGGTGGTCGCTGAAGCAAAAACTCAGGTATGGGAGTAGTTCGGAGAGGCCATGGAGAAATACTTCCAGACGGCTTCGAGAAACTTCTGGTCCACCATCCGGCGTCTCAGGAGGGGGAAGCAGTACACACTCTGTGTATAGTGGAAATGGCACGCTGCTGACCTCGACTCGGGACGTTGTGAGTCGGTGGGGAGAATACAGTGCCTTTGGATTGGCAGCCTGGAGTGGTGGTCCCCCTTTTTAAGAAGAGGGTGTTTTCCAACTACAGGGGGGATCACACTCCTCAGCCTTCCTGGTAAGGTCTATTCAGGGGTGCTGGAGAGGAGGGTCCGTCGGGAAGTCGAATCTCAGATCCAGCAGGAGCAGTGAGGTTTTCGTCCTGGCCGTGGAGCAGTGGACCAGCTCTACACCCTCGACACCCTCCTCGAGGGTGCATGGGAGTTCGCCCAACCAGTCTACATGTGTTTTGTGGACTTGGAGAAGGCGTTCGACCGTGTCCCTCGGGGAGTCCTGTGGGGGGTGCTTCGGGAGTATGGGGTACCGAACCCCCGATACGGGCTGTTCGGTCCCTGTACGACCGGAGTCAGAGTTTGGTCCGCATATCCGGCAGTAAGTTCCCGGTGAGGGTTTGGATTCTGCGACGGCTGCCCTTTGTCACCGATTCTGTTCATACCTTTTATGGACAGAATTTCAAGGCACAGCCGAGGTGTATGGGGGTCCAGTTTGGTGGCCTCAGTATTGCATCTCTACTTTTTGCAGATGATGTGGTTCTGTTGGCTTCATCAAGCCATGACCTCCAACTCTCACTGGAGCAGTTCACAGCCAAGTGTGAAGCGGCTGGGATGAGAATCAGCACCTCCAAATCTGAGACCATGGTCCTCAGTCGGAAAAGGGTGGCGTGTACTCTCCAGGTCGGGGATGAGATCCTCCCCCAAGTGGAGGAGTTCAAGTATCTTGGGGTCTTGTTCACGAGCGAGGGAAGAATGGAACGGGAGATCGACAGGTGGATCAGTGCGGTGTATGCAGTGATGCGGACTTTGTTTCGGTCTGTTGTGGTAAAGAAGGAGCTACGCTGAAAGGCGAAGCTCTCAATTTACCGGTCGATCTACGTTCCTACTCTATCCTTTGGTCATGAGCTGTGGGTCGTGGCCGAAAGAACAAGATCCCGGATACAAGCGGCTGAAATGAGTTTCCTCCGCAGGATGTCAGCGCTCTCCCTTAGAGATAGGGTGAGAAGCTTGGTCATCCTGTTAGGATCCCAGAGTTGAGCCCCTGCTCCTCCACATCAAAAGGAGCCAGATGAGGTGGCTGGGGCATCTGATTCGGATGCCTCCCGGACGTGTCCCCGGTGAGGTGTTCCCGGCACGTCCCACCGGGAGGAGACCCCGGGGACGACCCAGGACACGCTAGAGACGTTCTCTCAGCTGGCCTGGGAACGCCTCGGGATCCCCCCGGAAGAGCTGGATGAAGTGGCTGGGGAGAAGGAAGACTGGGCGTCCCTGCTAAAGCTACTGTGCCCGTGACCCGACCTCGGATAAGCAGTAGAAAATGGATGGATGGATGGAAGAGTAAGAACATACTCAATGAAAAAAAAACACTCACTCTTTTTTTTCAGCGCATGAACATCAAATAAAATTTTAAAAATAATAATATATGGGAGTTGACACACCTGCGCTCAGGCCTTCCTGGGTGGAGTTTGTATGTTCTCCACGTGCTTGCGAGGACTCCTCCAACATTTCAAAATCAGGGTTACAAGGTTAAGTTGTCCATTGGTGTCCTCCTCTTGCCCAACCAGCAAGTCAGCTGGCTCCATCTCACTGGTGAGGACAAGCGGTATAGAAAATCAATCGGAGCCACTGCATAAACACTGGTTATTGCCACAACTAGTGACAGAGTAATAGTACTACTAGCGTGCATTTTTATTTTTCAGTAACGCGTAATCTAATAAATTACTTTTAAAGTCCATATGTTCCAATACCGTTAAGTTGCGTATTAGATCCAATGTTAAATAACTGGAACTAAAAGATGAACATTTGATCATTTGTCTTGTATTTTTCTTTTGACATTAGAACCAAATATTTTCAGGCGACAGCAAAAAAAAAAGGAACTGGCTCTCTGATCCATTACTTTTAGAGGGGAGTACAAGTCCTTTATTAATTAATAAATGTATTTATTTATTTAAATGCAGGGTGATGTGGCTCAGGTGGTGCGATGTTTATCGTTCAGGCCGTAGGTTCCCCTGTGACCACGTTGGAGCATTCTTAAGATACTGAACCTCAAGTTTCTCCTGATTCTGCTTCAGTGTATGAATCAGAATCAGAATCATCTTTATTTACCAAGTATGTCCAAAAAAACACACAAGGAATTTGTCTCCGGTAGTTGGAGCCGCTCTAGTACGACAACAGACAGTCAATTGACAGAGAACACTTTTGTGACATAAAGACATTGACAAAAAGAAAAAAACAGTCACTGAGCAATAAAGGGTTGCTCGTTGTCTGGTAATGCCGGTACATTTTTTATTATTTTTTTTAACAATTGACCTCTAGCACTTAGAGCAGTTCGAATGACTAATATTGCAATAGTCCGGTGCAATGACCATTGTGCAAAGGGCGCCGAGACTTCAAGGAGTGTATGCGGTTTAAAGTGACGAGTAGTGCGATAATCTGGGACAATGTTGATTGTGCAAATGTTACAGATACTCCTCAATCAGTGTGCAAATGGAGCAGATGCTACTCTGGTATGAGTGGCCAGTATTGGTCAACAACAGATATGCAAATAGTGCAGCGTGGCGATACTACGACAGTGAGTGCACGAGTAAGATATAATTGGGCCGACAGAAATGTGACAATGAACTCAACTTAAAAAATTGCCAGCATGTTGTAATGGAATTGTAGGTTAGGTGTTTAAGAAGTTGATCGCAAGAGGGAAGAAGCTGTTGGAATGTCTGCTAGTTCTAGTTTGCATTGATCGGTAGCGCCTACCTGAGGGAAGGAGCTGGAAGAGCTGGTGACCGGGATGTGGAGGGTCAGAGGGGATTTTGCACGCTCTTGTCTTAGTTCTGGCAGCGTGCAAGTCCTCAAGGGTGGGTAGGGGGGTAGCGACAATCCTTTCAGCAGTTTTGATTGTCCGTTGCAGTCGGAGTTTGTCCTTTTTTGTAGCAGCACCAAACCAGACTGTGATGGAAGAACACAGTACTGATTCGATGACCGCTGTGTAGAACTGCCTCAGCAGCTCCTGTGGCAGGCCGTGCTTTTTCAGAAGCCGCAATTTGTATATCCTCTGCTGGGCCTTTTTGAGGACAGAGTTGATGTTGGTCACCCACTTCAGGTCATGAGCTGTTACTCTTCTTTGATGATTAAATCTTTCAATTGTGAATGAGAGACAAATTCCTTGTGTCTTTTGGACATACTTGGCAAATAAAGATGATTCTGATTCTGATTCTGATTCTGATGAGGTGGTAGTGTAAATGCGATGCAAGTGAGATACTTTTTCTTTGCCATAATTGCTCTATTTTGTTGACCATTTAAATTGTAAGCACACAACTGATTAAGTCATAGTGTTTGCTTTGAGCATGTGTCTTTTAGTTAGTTTATATTCTTTTGGAATAGTTAATGTAATTACATTTAATGTGATGTATACAATTATGCTGAGGGGAAGTTAAAAACTCATTTTGTTCTTGTCTCTATTTAAGCTGCAAATTCTCACTGTCAAATCATCCATGAAATTGGTTCTCTCAGAGGGTTTCACATTAAGGAATATAAAGGTTATCATTCCTAAATCCACTACAGCCAAGAGAAGTTGAACTTGCTGGAGTGAATAGAAAATAAGTTATTTAATTATGTTTGTCATTTTTGTTCATTTACAGAACTTCTTTAATTACCAGAAAGACATCCATGCTGCAACTACTACTATTACTACTACAACTACTTTGAATGAGTCCCATACTGAGCTTGTGGACAAACCGTTGCCTTACAGAGGAAGCACGGAAAGCATCAGTCAAGTGAAAGCCTGTATCAAACATCTGCCAAACTGGTGTGTGTTGAAGGAGAAGGGACATCCTGTGTCTTGGCTGCTGAATTCATGTATTCAACAGGATCAGAATGGGATACACCGAACCAAACTGTAGACGTGCTGTCAACTCCGTCCTCAAAAAGGCCCAGCAGAGGATGTACTTCCTGCGGCTTCTGAGAAAGCACGGCCTGCCACCGGAGCTGCTGAGACAGTTCTACACAGCGGTCATCGAATCGGTCCTGTGTTCTTCCATCACAGTCTGGTTTGGTGCTGCTACAAAAAAGGACAAACTCCGACTGCAACGGACAATCAAAACTGCTGAAAGGATTGTCGGTACCCCCCTACCCACCATTGAGGACTTGCACGCTGCCAGAACTAAGACAAGGGCGTGCAAAATCCTCTCGGACCGTCTGCACCCCGGTCACCAGCTCTTCCAGCTCCTTCCCTCAGGTAGGCGCTACCGATCAACGCAAACTAGAACTAGTAGACATTCCAACAGCTTCTTCCCTCTTGCGATCAACTTCTTAAACACCTAACCTATAATTCCATTACAACAAGCTGGCAATTTTTTGACTTGAGTTCGTTGTCACATTTCTGTGGGGCCAATTATGTATTACTTGTGCACTCACTGTAGTTGTCTCGCCATGCTGCACTATTTGCATATACTGGCCACTCATGCCAGAGTAGCATCTGCTCCATTTGCACACTGATTGAGGAGTATCTCTAACATTTGCACAAGCGACATTGTCCCAGATGATCGCACTACTCGTCACTTTAAACCGCATACACTCCTTGAAGTCTCAGCGCCCTTTTCACAATGGTCATTGCACCGGACTATTGCAATATTAGTCGTTCGAACTGCTCTAAGTGCTAGAGGACTCTGCATCTTTTTGCACAATTGTTTTTTGTCAATGTCTTTATGTCCCCAAAGTGTTCTGTAAATTGACTGTTTGTTGTACTAGAGCGGCTCCAACTACCGGAGACAAATTCCTTGTGTGTTTGGACATACTTGGCAAATAAAGATGATTCTGATTCTGATTCTGATTCTGATAACTTGGCCAGTATTGAGCTTGTAGTAGGGGCAGGCTTTACCCTCTGTGAGGAGACATCTTTCATGTTAACATCTGATGATTATATCTGAGCACTAAAGCTCTCAAAAAAGTCTCTTTGCTTTGAAAACACAGATCATATGATAAAAATAAGCTACATCGTGAATGCCTGTCCGTCTCTTATATGCCTAGATGCAATGCCCGTTCTCCTTTTCTCTCTCTTTCTCTCTCTCCCTCTCTCTCTCTCTCTCTCTCTCTCTCTCTCTCTCTCTCTCTCTCTCTCTCTCTATATATATATATATATATATATATATATATATATATATATATATATATATATATTCAGCGGCACATTGGAAGACTGGTTAGAGTGTCTGCCTCACAATTCTGAGGACTGGGGTTCAATCCCTGTCCCCGCCTGTGTGGAGTTTGCATGTTCTCCCCGTGCCTGTGTGGGTTTTCTCTGGGCACTCCGGTTTCCTCCCATATCTGAAAAAACATGCATGGTAGGTTAATTGATGACTCTAAATTGACAAAAAAAAAAAGAAAAAAAAAGAGAACTCTAAATTGCCCGTAGGTGTGAATGTGAGTGTGAATGGTTGTTTGTTTGTATGTGCCCTGCGATTGGCTGGCAACCAGTTCAGGGTGTAGCCCGCGACCCTAGTGTGGAGAAGCGCCACAGAAAATGGATGGATGGATATATAAAGCTAAAGCTTTCCAAGATGGCGCCTACCAGTGTGGTCGCCTCGGTAACGCGCTCTCTAGTATTGTCTTTGTTTTTGTGTTTTTCGTCCTACTCCCGGAGGCCGTGCTTTCTCAGAAGCCGCAGGAAGTACATCCTCCGCTGGGCCTTTTTGAGGACGGAGTTGATGTTGGTCGCCTTCTTCAGGTCCTGAGAGATTGTAATTCTCAGGAACTTGAAGGTCTCGACGGTTGACACAAGGCAGCTGGAGAACGTGAGGGGCAGCTGTGGCGAAGGATGCCTCCTGAAGTCCACGATCATCTCTACAGTCTTGAGCGTGTTCAGCTCCAAGTTGTGTCAGCTGCACCACAGCTCCAGCCACTCCGCTTCCTGTCGATATGCAGACTCGTCACCGTCCTTGATAAGGCCGATGACAGTGGTGTCATCTGCAAACTTCAGGAGCTTGACAGTCGGGTTCGCTGAGGTGCAGTCGTTCGTGAAGAGAGAGAAGAGCAGCGGAGAGAGGACACAATCTTGGGGCGGCCCAGTGCTGATGCTGCATGTGGATGAGGTGGCCTCCCCCAGCCTGACCTGCTGTGTCCTGCCCGTCAGAAAGCTGTAAATCCACTGGCAGATGGCAGGTGAGACGCTGAGCTGGAAAAGCTTGGTTGAAAGGAGCTCAGGGATGATGGTGTTGAACGCTGAGCTGAAGTCCACGAACAGGATCCTCGCGTAGGTCCCTGCACTGTCGAGGTGTTCTAGGATGAAGTGCAGTCCCATGTTGACTGCATCATCTGCAGACCTGTTCGCTTGGTAGCCAAACTGCAGGGGGTCCAGCAGGGTACCTGTGACACTCTTGAGGTGGGATGGAACTTCGCACATTTCCAAACATCTGTTGAAGATCTGAGTGAAGACTGGAGCGAGCTGGTCCGCGCAGACTTTGAGGCAGGATGGGGACACATGGTCCGGTCCTGCCGCTTTGTTAATCTTCTGTTGTTTGAAGATGCGTCTCACATCCTGTTCATGGATGGTTAACGCAGAAGTCAGAGGTGTGGTTGTGGTCGCGGGTGCGGCCGGGTGGGTGTGTGGAGTGAAACTGTCCTTTTCAAATCTGCAGTAGAAGGTATTCAAGTCGTTGGCTAGTGTGCTATTGTTCTCAGCTTGGGGGGATCGTCGCTTGTAATTAGTCAGCGATTGGAATGCATGCCAGACTGATTTAGGGTCGTTCGTGCTAAACTGTTTTTCCAACTTTGCTGCATAGATCCTCTTTGCAATGTTAATTTCTTTAGTAAGCTGGTTTCTAGCTCGATTATACAGGGCCCTGTCCCCACTCTGATATGCATCTTCCTTAGCTTGGCGAAGCTGCTTAAGTTTAGCAGTGAACCACAGCTTGTTGTTGTTGAATGTCCGAAAAGATTTTGTTGGTACACAAACCTCTTCACAGAAACTGATATAGGATGTGACAGTGTCCGTATATTCATCCAGGCTGCCAGCTGAATTTTCAAAGACACTCCAGTCTGTGCAGTCTAAACAGCTTTGAAGTTCCATCTTGGCTTCATTGGTCCACTTTTTGACTGTTTTCACTGTAGGCTTCGCACATTTAAGTTATTGCCTGTACGTCGGTATTAAGTGAATTAAGCAGTGATCAGACGAGCCCAGGGCTGCACGAGGTATAGCACGGTATGCGTTTTTTACCGTAGTGTAGCAGTGGTCTAAAGTATTATTTTCCCTGGTAGGACAGTCGATGTGCTGCTTGTATTTAGGGAGTTCGTGGTTGAGTTTAGCTTTGTTAAAGTCCCCGAGAATAATGAGGGGTGAGTCCGGGTGTTTTTTTTCAATTTCGTTGACTTGTTCGGTGAGCATTAGCAATGCGGCGTTCGTGTTAGCTTGAGGTGTAATATAGACTCCAGCCAGTATAAACGATGTAAACTCACGTGGCAAGTAGAATGGTTTACAGTTCAAAAACAGCGACTCCAAATGCGGGCTGCAGTGTGTGCTGAGCACCGTGACGTCCGTACACCATTTTCCGTTGATATGGAGGCATATCCCGCCGCCCTTTGTTTAGGACATACTTGGCAAATAAAGATGATTCTGATTCTGATTCTGATTTATTCATTCATTCATTCATTTTCCGTACCACTTATCCTCACTAGTGTGCTGGAGCCTATTCCGAATGACTCTGAACTGGTCGCCAGCCAATCGCAGGACAGACAAACAAACAACTGTCCACACCCACATTCACACCTACGGGCAATTTAGAGTTCTCTTTTTTTTTTTTTTTTTTTTGTCCTTTTCGGCTGTTAGGTCAAGCAGAATGGAGGATCTGTATTCGTTTTATGCCGGAACAGTTTTGCTGTGTCACAGTGAAGTTTTTAGGCTTCCGCTGTGGTTTCTTATTATTATAATTGACGTTTATTGAGAGTCAGAACCGATCAGTCGAACAGAACAAAGTTTCTAGAGGGGAGAGACAAACAAAGACAAAAGACAAAGCACTAATTGTAATCAGGATGAGAAAAGTAAATCATTACAATATCTTCAACAATGAAACATTAGATATCAGTGTTGCATGGTGCTGTAGTGCTACACGCTGTGAGGGACAGGGACAGGACAAGCTAGAACAGGACAAGGACAGGAGAAAAAGCATGCAGGAGAAGGGTCGTGAACCCGGCTGTTCAACTGAAGTCTGGTGGGATTGACTATGTAAATTACAAAAGTCTATAGGATGAGGGTGTGAGTGAGGGGATACACAAACAATTTGCGTATTCATAAGTTATTTGTCGCATTAAGTGAGTGGCCCCACACCCAGCAAAAGAGTCCCAGGGGTGTGTGCCTACAGACACATGCAAGTGAATTGACACCGTTTTGCATGCACAAAGACTGAAAGAAGTGTAATTGCTGTGCCTGCACCGCGGAGGCTCAGCAAAGCAAAGCAAAGCAAATTTATTTATATAGCGCATTTCATACACAAGGTAACTCAATGTGCTCTACATGATTAAAAGCATTTAAAAACAAAGAAAAAAAACAGCTTATAAACAATTAAAACAAAGAGAAAAAACATTAAAAATAAATATACAATTAAAACAGCATCCAGTGTAAGAAATATAATTTAAAAGGGGAAATGCTCTAAAAAGCATGGGAAAAAAATACCTTTTAACCTGGACTTAAAAACATGCGCACTTGGGGCTGAGGTCACTTCTCTTGGCAACTTATTCCATTTGTGTCTAGCATAATAGCTAAATGCTGCTTCACCATGTTTGCTTTGTACTCTGTGCTCCACTATTTGACCCGAGTCTGTTAAACTCAGAGCCCTACTGGGTTTATATTCCATTAGCATTTCATTCATGTATTTAGGACTTAAACCGTTTAGTGATTTATAGACCAGTAGCAGAACTTTAAAATCTATTCTAAAGCTGAATGGAAGCCAGTGTAAAGACTTTAGAATTGAAGTAATATGCTCTGACCTCTTTGTTCTGGTCAGAAGCTGAGCTGCAGCATTCTGAATGAACTGCAGCTGTTTGTGCTCTTTTTGGGGTGTCCAGTCAGAAGAACATTACAATAGTCAAGTCTACTTGAGATAAAAGCATGGCTGAGCTTCTCCTGGTCTGCTTGACGCATGCAAGCATTGACTCTGGATATGTTCTTCAGATGGTAGAAGACAGTTTTAGTAATTGATTTTATATGACTGTTGAAAGTCAGGTCGGAATCTATCAGAACACCAAGGTTTCGGACTTGATCTTTGGTTTTTAAAGAGAGTGACTCCAGGTATTTACTAACAGCAATTGTCTTTTTTTATTGCCAAAACAATTATTTCAGTTTTGTTGTGGTTTAATTGAAGAAAATTTTGGCTCATCCAGATATTTGTTTTAGACAGTGACACAACACCTCAATTGAACTGTAGTCATCTGGAGACACTGCTAGATATAACTGTGTGTCATCTGCATAGCTATGATAGTCAAGATTAAAGTTCTGAAGCATTTGACCCAAGGGTACCATATACAGGCTGAACAGGAGGGGTCCAAGAACTGACCATTGAGGGGATTGCCGTTCGATGAGATTGAGCACTTCCAATGGTTACAAAATAACTCCTTTCCTGCAGGTAGGACCTGAACCATTTAAGGACTGTTCCATTTAGTCCTACCCACGTTTCCAACCAGTTCAGCAGTATATTATGATCTCCTTTCCCGAGTCAGTATTCAACCTTGTGTCATTTAGCACTTTGATGAGAGCAGATTCTGTACTGTGATGAGTTCGGAACCGTGTTTGAAATTTGTCAAAAAATCCATTTAAGTTCAAGAAATTGCTAAGTTTATGAAAAATAACTTTCTCAACAAGCTTGGCTATGAAAGGGAGATTTGAGATGGGTCTATAGCTTGCTAACATGGAAGCGTCCAGCGCTCTATTATTTAGCAGAGGGTTAATGGGAGCTACTTTAAGAGCTTTAGGAAACTCGCCTGACTGAAGTGAGCAATTGATTATTTGCTGCAAATCAGCTGGCACAGACTTCGCAATATCTTTGAAAAAGTCAGATGGTATTAAGACAACACAGCTCGTTTCTGGTTTCAGCTGCTGAACCGTTTTCTCTACAGATTTTTGGTCAATTGTATCAAATTCTGACATGGTAACAGAGTTTTTCCTGGGTGGCTTCAGATGTAATATTATTTTATCATTTTGCTGATTTATGCTAATACTTAACCTGATGGATTGTATTTTGTTCACTAAAATAACAAGCAAATTCATTGCATTTATCTGCTGTTAGGAGTTCTGGAGCTATCTGATTTGGGGGGGTTGTGAGCTTGTCAACCACAGCAAACAGAGGGCGAGTATTGTTGAAGTTCTTACTAATGATTTCAGAAAAGTGTTGCTGTCTAGCCCTGATTAACGCTTGGTTAAAATTACAAAGACGTTGTCTGTAGAAGTCATAGTCAATTAGAGTTTAGTTTTTCTCCACTTACGTTCTGCTTTCCTACAGTTTGATTTAGAGGTCTTTACCATCATTGTACTCTTCCAAGGTGTTCTTGGTTGCCTCAAGATTGTCTTAGTTTTATTAGGAGTGACAGCATTCATGACATTTGAGATTTTACAGATGAAATTATCCAAATGATCATCAACTGTCTCAGAATTCACAGTTTGTAGCACAGCAACGGTCTCCATAAACTTAGTGGAGGAGCTCTCATTTATGTACCTTTTCTTAATAGACATTGAGGTTGTCTGAACTTTTGCAAGAATCTGTAATTCAAAGAATACACAAAAATGGTCAGAAATAGCCATATCCTTAATGTGAATTGATAGAATTTCAACATCCTTAGAGATGACCAGGTCTAAGATGTGACCTTGAGTGTTGGTTGGACTGTTAATATGTTGAGATAGGTCAAATATGTCTTGTTTAGCAGAGAGTTCTTTAGATTTTTTTTTTCCATGTTATTGTCAACATGAATGTTAAAGTCTCCCAATGCAGCCCTATGGGGGGCACAAGTCAGTGCAAACTGTAGGCCGGTCTCAAGCCCGGATAAATGCAGAGTGTTGCGTCAGGAAGGGCATCAGAATCAGAATCAGAATCATCTTTATTTGCCAAGTGTGTCCAAAAACACACAAGGAATTTGTCTCCGGTAGTTGGAGCCGCTCTAGTACGACAACAGACAGTCAATTTACAGAACACTTTGGAGACAGAAAGACATTGACAAAAAAAACCCAGTCACTGAGCAGTAAAGGGTTGCTAGTTATCTGGTAATGCCGGTACATTTATTTATTTATTTTTGACAATTGTGCAAAAAGATGCATAGTCCTCTAGCACTTAGAGCAGTTCGAATGACTAATATTGCAAAAGTCCGGTGCAATGACCATTGTGCAAAGGGCGCTGAGACTTCAAGGAGTGTATGCGGTTTAAAGTGACGAGAAGTGCGATCATCTGGGACAATGTTGGTTGTGAAAATGTTACAGATACTCCTCAATCAGTGTGCAAATGGAGCAGATGCTACTCTGGCATGAGTGGCCAGAATATGCAAATAGTGCAGCATGGCGAGACAACTACAGTGAGTGCACAAGTAATACATAATTGGCCCCACAGAAACATCTTGTGCAGACGATGTAATCTGAAGGAGGTTACCAACTATAAGGTAGTGGGAGGGGAGAGTTTTGCTAGACAGCATAGAATGGTGGTGTGTAAGATGACTCTGTTGGTGGGGAGGAAGATTAGGAAGACAAAGGCAGAGAAGAGAACCATGTGGTGGAAGCTGACACAGGACGAGTGTTGTGCAGCTTTTCGTGAAGAGGTGAGACAGGCTCTCGGTGGACGGGAGGAGCTTCCAGAAGAGTGGACCACTGCAGCCAAGGTGATCAGAGAGGTAGGCAGGAGAGTACTTGGTGTATCTTCTGGCAGGAAAGTAGAGAAGGAGACTTGGTGGTGGAACCTCACAGTACAGGAAATCATACAAGAAAAAAGGTGAGCTAAGAAGAATTGGGACACAGAGAGGACCGAGGAGAGGTGAAAGGAATACATTGAGATGCGACACAGGGCAAAGTGGCAAAGGCCAAACAAGAGGCATATGATTGGACACTAAAGAAGGAGAAACGGATCTATACAGGCTGGCCAGACAGAGGGATAGAGATGGGAAGGATGTGCAGCAGGTTAGGGTGATTAAGGATAGAGATGGAAATATGTTGACTGGTGCCAGCAGTGTGCTAGCTAGATGGAAATAATACTTCGAGGAGTTGATGAATGAGGAAAATGAGAGAGAAGGGAGAGTAGAAGAGGTCCACCACAAGTGTGGTGGACCAGAAAGTGGCAATGATTAGTAAGGGGGAAGTTAGAAAGGCATTAAAGAGGATGAAAAATGGAAAGGCAGTTGATCCTGATGACATTCCTGTGGCGGTATGGAAGCATCTAAGAGAGGTGGCTGTGGAGTTTTTGACCAGCTTGTTCAATAGAATTCTAGCGCGTGAGAAGATGCCTGAGGAATGGAGGAAAAGTGTACTGGTGCCCATTTTTAAGAACAAAGGTGATGTGCAGAGCTGTGGCAACTATAGAGGAATAAAGTTGATGAGCCACACAATGAAGTTATGGGAAAGAGTAGTGGAGGCTAGACTCAGGACAGAAGTGAGTATTTGTGAGCAACAGTATGGTTTCATGCATTGAAAGAGTACCTGTTGGATTTATCTCACCAAACATTATAATGAATAAACACAAAAGGAATGAAGACGTTGGTCATTTTACTCATGAGGAGGGCGCATGGGAGATTGTTCAGGTTACAGCCTCTCAACACGCTCTAAACAATCTCTCCCGTCGCTCCTGCATTTATTTGAAAATAGGGAGGTTTCTAAGTTTACAAGACATAACGTACTAAGCTACAAGACACAACACACTAAGGGTAGGGTTTCAAGGTGAAAACATGGCACCTGCCACGTCCCGGCCACGTCCTTCTCTCAGATGATTCCTGCTGAGTCATCTTCTTGAAGGCGAGACATCTTTCTTTCTAAACATTGTCCATAATACTAATGCAAGCTAAGCAAATAAATGATAACTTCTACAATATATCTAACATTTCCCTCCTGTTTATCATGTATTTGCACAAATTCTCATATCATCTTACAGTCACTTCATTTCGATTTTTTAACTGTAGAATCATTTTTATGAAACAAATACATTTATACTCAGAGTAAATTTGTCATACATGAATTTTGTAGTCTAAACATCGTAATCATCTGAATCAGGAAACAAATCAGTTAAAGCAAAATCATCATCATCATCATCATTATCTTTATCATCAAACAGTAATGGATACATCATCTCCATACGGTTCTCCATGGGGTTATGGCTGTGGTGATTAATTTACTGATTAAAGCCCGAATGCATGGGATACAACAACATCCACAAAATGTCAGAATGGCTGCAAAAACAGCAATTGATATCAATATTGGTGAAATTAGGGTTTTATATTTACCAAAAACGTCCATCCAGCTGTCCCACAAGGAGTGTTGATTGAGGGTCCGTAGACCATCGATGGCTCTGGTCAAGCTGCCATCTGAAGCAGTATTGTTTGTTCTCCAAACATACCGCAAACACCTCCCTCTCTTGCGAGGAGTGTGTCGACAGCTATGCGGTTTTGGAACGTCCTTGAAGAGGTAGCTTTGAGCTGCTCATGCACAGCTTCCAACCCACTCTGAGTCCAATTTCCTAATCTCTGTACATTGAAGTGGATATAGTTTATCCCATCAACATTTTTATTAATCGTACTCCACCAGCATATGAAGTCCTCCTGCAACTTGGTCAGCTAATTTGTATTGATTAGGAACCCCTAAGACAAGGGCGTGCAAAATCCTCTCGGACCGTCTGCACCCCGGTCACCAGCTCTTCCAGCTCCTTCCCTCAGGTAGGCGCTACCGATCAACGCTAACTAGAACTAGTAGACATTCCAACAGCTTCTTCCCTCTTGCGATCAACTTCTTAAACACCTAACCTATAATTCCATTACAACAAGCTGGCAATTTTTTGACTTGAGTTCGTTGTCACATTTCTGTGGGGCCAATTATTTATTACTTGTGCACTCACTGTAGTTGTCTCGCCATGCTGCACTATTTGCATATACTGGCCACTCATGCCAGAGTAGCATCTGCTCCATTTGCACACTGATTGAGGAGTATCTGTAACATTTGCACAACCGACATTGTCCCAGATGATCGCACTACTTGTCACTTTAAACCGCATACACTCCTTGAAGTCTCAGCGCCCTTTGCACAATGGTCATTGCACCGGACTATTGCAATATTAGTCGTTCGAACTGCTCTAAGTGCTAGAGGACTCTGCATCTTTTTGCACAATTGTTTTTTGTCAATGTCTTTATGTCCCCAAAGTGTTCTGTGAATTGACTGTTTGTTGTACTAGAGCGGCTCCAACTACCGGAGACAAATTCCTTGTGTGTTTTGGACATACTTGGCAAATAAAGATGATTCTGATTCTGATGAGGAACACCTATGGCGTTGATGTATATTTTATGTTGGATAATTTTGCCTCTGCCAGGATAAATCTATTTTTTGTCTATGTTCTAGATTGGACAAAAACATTGGTGCCCTTTCCATTAAATCTTGAACAGGCATAGGGTATACTGACACATGCAATATCAAAGTGATAATAGTTCACAATCCAGATCTTTAGGTAATCTATCAAACAGTCTATCATCTCCGGACCACCACCAGCTGCTGCTCCGTGATACTGGCATAAATTTTGGTCCGACTTTTAAGGTTACTTTACACCGTGTGTCGTTAAGTGGTCCTATTTTTTATTTTTTTTTCCTTTACTAATCATGTTTATACAAGTGAAATTATTCGGTGCTACTAGAATAGAATTTTGTCCCGAAACTCCTGTGACTACAAGGAACCAATCATAAGTAGTTATGTTATTAACCATTAAAATGTGTTCACTTTTCTTTGAAGTTTTTTAATGGCATTTCTGGTTCAACACGGTTGCCATAACACAATGCTACTCGGAGGTGGGGATCTTTTCCGCCAGAATATGCCCACAAACTCATCATCAAACACACTGGGTGACTTGATTTGTATTTCAATATTAAACTATGGGCCATTTTGCTTATGTTAAACTTCTTTCTATATTCTTTTGCTATTTTTTTGTGACCAACTGGACCAATCATAACCTGTTTCACCAATCCTCAATTCTGCCCATTCTCTTGAGCATCATTGGTGAGAGCCGCATATGGAATTATGATTAAAGTATCTTGATTTTGGGGGGCACAAAATATTAAACTGTTTTGCCGCATTTGGAGGTCATGCCCACAGTTCTGATCATCAACTGTACTCCTTTTGGTACGAGTTAATGCTTCCAAATTTTTTATTATTGGGTTGGTCATATTGGTCCAGTTGGTAGGTGATTTCCTATCTAAAAAATGCGTTGTATCATTTAGGGTGGGACGTCCCATGTACCACAAAACAAAATCAACACTATAGTAACCAAAGTTGCTATGTAACAACTCATCGAATCTCGTAACCGACGCGGGTGTGCCATTCTGCTGAGTTCTCACTAAACGGGTTGGTGTCTTTTTTCTTCACTGACCAGCAAGCGTTTTCAGAATCTACACATCTGCTCCCGCTCCGTTATCAGACTTTTGCTCACCTTCCCTATTTGAGTACTCAGCTGAAATGACTCTTTTACAGTGTGTTAAATGAACCCACGTGTTTCTTTCTGCTATTGTTTATCGTCCCATTCATTCTTTCCACTCGACCTACACTCTGAGGGTGGTGGTAAGCACAATGGTTTTTCAAATTGATGTGGAACATGGTTCCTATTTTATTGATTATTTGATTTACAAAATGAGTCCCATTATCACTGTAAATGGTTTCAGGTATGCCATATTTTGGAATGATGTCTTTACATAGTGCTTTTGCCACCGTCAGAGCATCAGGTGATTTTGTTGAGAATAATTCGATCCATTTAGAAAATGCATCTATGATAACCAAACAATACTTTTTTCCTTCACTTTGGTTTAATTCAATATTCCTCTCCTGGGCCTCAAATTGCCTTGTGGATTATACCTAGCACAAATCATACATGCTCTACAAATTATTATTATTATTATTATTATTATTTTAATAGGAATTAAAACCATAAGTTGTATAATATTGATTTATCTGTCTTACCATCCCTCCTGTTGAGACATGTGACACAGCATGTCTCAATATAGCAGCCCATTTGAATAGTTATTTATTTTATTTTTTTTCTCTTTGCTAATGTAAATTTCATTTTGTAGTTTTGCACTTTGAATTGCGTTCTTGTTGTGGAACCCTCTTACTGGCTATCAGTATAGATTGTACCATCTTTATTTATTTTTAGTTTGCATGCCTCGGTTAATGCTACTAATTCAGCAGTTTGTTCGGCCAATTCCTGACAATCATGCTGCGTGCCTTCATCAGGTAAGGGTGTTAGCGTGGCTGGATTTAAGGTTGTGCATCGCTCAACAGTCAAATGTGGTTGTGACAGCAAGATGGCCATGCAAGATAAATATCTTGCAGGTGTTAAAAACGCCATATTGGTTTGCAATAGGAGAGCAGACACTGTATGTGGGTCCTTAAGAGTTAATGGATGAAATAACACAATCGTGGAACTGCTCTCTATTGCCATTGAAGCTGCCACAACTGCTCTGACACAATGCAGTAATGCACACGTCACGTTGTCTAGTCTAGTTGAAAAATAAGCTATTGGTCTCAGTTTATCACCATATTGTTGTGTAAGTACGGAGGTCATGTCATAGTGTTTACAATCTACAATTTGAATGAATGTTTTATCATTAAATTTGGAAGGCCGAGCGCAGCCCTGGACACCAAATGTTGTTTAATGTCACAGAAGGTCTTTTCCGCCTCTGTATTCCATAGAACAGGTGATGTCATTTTAAGGTTTGCTTCATACATAAATTTTGACAATGGTGCAATAATTTCTGCATAGTTTTGAATCCATGCTCTCCCTTAATTTGTCAGACCTAAAAATGACATCATATGTTTCTTTGTTTGTGGTTTAGGGTTTTTTAAAACTGTAGCTTTTCTGCCTTCTAATATAGTCCTTCCTCCTACACTTAGATTATGTACCAGATATTTGACTTGTTTTTTACACCATTGCAATTTATTCTTGTTAACTTTATGTCCCTCCTCTGCTAGATGACACAGTAAGGCTAATGAATCTTTGCATGTCACGCCCTCCTGGGGGAGTGAATTTAGACATGCTTGTTATTATTACTTGTGAATAAATGGTTGGACTTTCACAGTAACCTTGTGGTAATCTAGTAAAAATATATTTTCTCCCTCAAATTTAAATGCAAACCAAATTTGACTGTTCTTTTCTATAGGTATAGAAACGAAAGCATTGCTTATGTCAATATTTCTTCATCAATTTCAGTGAGGATCATTTGGTCCAATCATACAGGATGCATGTGTCTCCCTTCATCAGCCTGCGTTGTCCAAAACATCGCATTCCTGATTAGACCAGTTGACGCACTGTATTCCAGTTTGTTTTCTATTTGTCGCCAATCATTTGTCTCCTATCCTTGTTTCAGTAATGTTCCCACATGTTTCCATTGTGACCCATAATCTTTGCACAATGAAATACGTGGGACAATTGTATTTTTATACAGTTCCTTTAATTTGTCCAGTAAAATAATTCCTGCCGCGACTTTTGCTTCATTGTCTGAGTACAGATAATCTTCAGTAATTTTATCAGGTGTCGCATGTTGTAACTTGTTTTCATATACTGGGTCTTGCATTGGCGTGTTTTTTTTACCACAGTGTTATATGCAGCTCATCATTGTTTTTTTTTTTTTTTATCTTCTATTTGTGTGATAAGCTGCAAGGCTGCAGACAACAGACTCTCTCCCATGTTTAACGGTGGTTTGTCTGGGATATCGATTGTATAATAGAATGTACTTTCTCTGTTTTCTAGTGTCATATAGAGGTTGTCTCTTTTTAATTCATGTTTTCGTTTCACTACAATATTTTTATTTGAAGATGGAATGAGTATAAGTCCTAGTTGGAATAAGCCATCTCTTCCCAACAAATTCACAGGGCACTCCGGGACTTTGAAAATTGGCATTTTACAAGTTCTCCCCTGAGGGCGAACTCTCTCTAATCCACACAGGCTCAAGTTCAAGTTCCATGGCAAAAGTAATTTGCGTATTTGCAGATTTAACTATTGCCTTATGTCCCGATAGTTTGGAACCTGGGATCTTTTCCTACATGCTTTTGTATCGCAAGGAAATTTCATTTCTTTCCCATTTATTGACAAGGTTATTTCAGGTTTTTTTTTTTTTTTTTTTGTGTCCAAACTCAGAATGTCCTGTAAATTGAAATCCACTTCCTCATTCTCTGTAATAATTAAACAAGAGGATTTGTTGAGTTGGGAATCAGGTTGGCTTAGTCATGCGGTTGTTTGTCCATATTCTCTGTTATTTTTCTTAGGGCAGTTACGTGCGATGTGGCCTTTATCTCCACAGCACCAACAGATGGTATTATCATAACATTTTCGACCATATCTTACTCTGCTGCGTCCTCTAAAATTATCTCCCTCTTTGCCTCGATAGTATTTCTTTTTCTCCTATCCTTTTTCTCTTTTAGACGCCATGTTTAGCCAAAAAGTAAGTCGTCAAATCCATCTTTTTCCATTTGTGATATATTATTTTTTGTGTCGACCCTCTATTTTGTTTCGAAGTTGAACTAATTTTTGCGAATTTAGCTAGCCAGCGAAACCGTATTTGGTTATCCGCGTGTTTAAATGTTTTATTTTGGAAGGGTTTTGAAGTTGTACACATTGCCAGTCTTTACACGTCAGGCTTTCTGTTGGATTCGTTTTATTGTTATTGTTTCCCATTTTTGTGAATTTGGAAGTCAGTTTATTCGCACCTAGAGTGACCTAATACTGACTTTATTCAAACAATGACTGGGTGACAATGAATGTCTGAGTTATGGTAAACCTCAACCTTCTACCCCAAATGGGGCGGAGGATTCTTGCCTCTGCTTCCAAACTCAGTTGTCACTTACAATCCAGTCTCTTACATCCATACTTTTACACACACACACACGAAATTAGTAACGTTTTAACAAACACACGAAAACATGGAAACACGGAAACACAAAGGCACGGAATTTTAAGTACGTCTAGGACTCCGCCGTCCTTTATTTTTTGAAATTTTTTTTTTTATTTTAACACGGAATTTTAGCACGTATAGGACTCCGCCGTCCATGCGGAATTTGTAGGACTCCGCCGTCCATGCGGAATTTGTAGGACTCCGCCGTCCATGCGGAATTTGTAGGACTCCGCCGTCCATTTACTTGCCAGTGACTAGTATTACACAAGGTTTATTTCGCCGCAGACTTCTTTGTCGCGCGATACATTCAAAATTTTTTTAAAAATTTAACTCACCAGTCGTCTTCAATCCTGTGGATTGTCGTCAACCTTCAGATCCCAGTTGAGGAGTACGAAGACCAGTCCCGGAAAGGGTCTCAATTGCCGTGGCCACGGTCTCTTAACTGGGTGTCGGCTCCACAACTGGAATCCTCGGGTGTGTTGACATCCGGCTCGAAGGACCAATTTAATGTTGGATTTATCTCACCAAACATTATAATGAATAAACACAAAAGGAATGAAGACGTTGGTCATTTTACTCATGAGGAGGGCGCATGGGAGATTGTTCAGGTTACAGCCTCTCAACACGCTCTAAACAATCTCTCCCGTCGCTCCTGCATTTATTTGAAAATAGGGAGGTTTCTAAGTTTACAAGACATAACGTACTAAGCTACAAGACACAACACACTAAGGGTAGGGTTTCAAGGTGAAAACATGGCACCTGCCACGTCCCGGCCACGTCCTTCTCTCAGATGATTCCTGCTGAGTCATCTTCTTGAAGGCGAGACATCTTTCTTTCTAAACATTGTCCATAATACTAATGCAAGCTAAGCAAATAAATGATAACTTCTACAATATATCTAACAGTACCACAGATGCATTATTTGCCTTGAGGATGTTGATGGAAAAGTACAGAGAACGTCAGAAGGAGCTACATTGTGTCTTTGTAGATCTAG
Organism: Phycodurus eques; assembly: GCF_024500275.1. NCBI lineage: Eukaryota > Metazoa > Chordata > Actinopteri > Syngnathiformes > Syngnathidae > Phycodurus > Phycodurus eques. The sequence goes on along the minus strand of NC_084526.1, from coordinate 29,599,656 downwards.
AGAAAGCCTATGACAGAGTACCCAGAGAGGAACTGTGGTACTGCATGCGGAAGTCTGGAGTGGCAGAGAAGTATGTTAGAATAATACAGGACATGTACGAGGGCAGCAGAACAGCGGTGCGGTGTGATGTAGGTGTGACAGACGAATTTAAGGTGGACATGGGACTGCATCAGGGATCAGCCCTGAACCCTTTCCTTTTTGCAGTGGTGATGGATAGGCTAACAGATGAGGTTAGACTGGAATCCCTGTGGACCATGATGTTTGCAGATGACATTGTGATCTGCAGTGAAAGCAGGGAGCAGCTGGAGGAACAGTTAGAAAGATGGAGGCATGCACTGGAAAGAAGGGGAATGAAGATTAGCTGAAGTAAAACAGATTATATGTGCATGAATGAGAGGGGTGGTGGGGGAAGAGTGAGGCTGGGAGAAGAGATAATAAGGACTTTAAATACTTGGGGTCAAGAAGAAGAATAATAATGTTAAAGTCTTCCGTTATGACAAAATAGTTGTAGTCACTCCAAATAACTGACAGCAGTTCTGAGAAGTCCCCCATAAATTTTCTGTTTTATCTAGGAGGCCTATAAATTATTAAAACAATAACCTTTGGGTCAGCTTTAACTAAAAAACAGAGATATTCAAAAGAGCTAAAATCACCCAGTATAATTTCTTTACACTGAAATAATGATTTAAAAATAACAGTAATACCACCGCGTTTTTTCCCTCTTCGACACTTTTTCATTAAAAAAAAAAATTGCGGGTGTTGCCTCATTTAAAATGGTATTATAGCTACTTTCTGTTAACCACGTTTCATTTAGTAACAAAAAGTCCAGATCATACGTTGTAATGATGCCATTAATCAACATTGATTTATTACCCAGTGACCTGATATTGAAAAGATCTCGTCTCGCTGAGATAACTGGAGACAATGGTTTGATAGATTCACATTTCATCCTCACTAAGTTTGTATTTCTACTTTTTTTGTGCCATATTTCTTTGACCAACTTTCTGTCCCTTGTAATTACAGGGATCAAAAATGCCTGATCTCCGTAGGGGTCTGACTTATTCTGGAAAAGACCCCGCAGATATCAGTCAGATTCACAGATAAGGTTTTTCATGGGTGGAGGAGGGGCCCTTCGCATCTTAGTGGACGGTGGTTTCAGGCGAGTGGGGTTGGGAGGAAGATCTTGGCGTGGTGTGCGTTGGATTCCAATATTGACAATCGTCTTCATCCGGTCCGTCACACAAATTTAGGCTAGTAGAGAGTGAGTTTTGTGTTGGGCTTTGCACCAGTGGGGCAGGGAGGGGTGTAGGAGATTTAACGTGCTGGCTCATCTCATTTGTCATTCGCCAGATTGTTTGGATGACCCTGATGAATCCATCTGCACCTCGTGTCGCTGTCATAAACAGAACAAAGGACAGGACCCAAAATGCACGACTCAAATTCAGATGGACAGTTTCAAAAAGAGAGGTTCAATAAACAGGCAGAGGTCGGTACACAGGCAGGCAATCCGTAAAGGCAATAGTATCCAAAAAACGTGAGGCAAAAAGGCAAGGTCAATAATCAGAACAGGGTCTAGTCCTACTATGAATCGGTGACGTGGAAACAAGGAATGCTGGAACGTGACAACAAGGTACAATGAACTGGCGACCAGAAAGAATGAGACAGGAGGTTAAATGCATGGGGTAATTAGGGTAAACGTGGCACAGGTGGGGATGATCCTCTCAAGACCAGGTGTGTACGAGACAGGGGGAAGACAACCACCATAACAAACACCCATGACAGTCGCCTTATCTCCTGTTCCTCCAATTGCTTGGGAACAACTGCAATACCAAGGGCAGTGTTTTCTTTTTGGGCCGCCGAATGATGTACACAGTAAAAAATGTTGGCAGCCATTAACTTAACCCCTTGTCTATTTAGAGAGAAACCATCTGCCTTGTAAAGATGTCTGCGCTCCCAAAAAAAATGCAGAAATTGTCAATGAAACTCACGGATCGTACCGTACACACTGCACCGCGGAGGCTGAGGACCCCAACCAATAGATCGAGGGGCAGGATCGGGCCCAGGGATCCACCCGAGAGCAGCCCGGTGGACGAGACACATCCCACATCAAGGGACCCAGGGCGGTCCGCCGGCCCCACCAAGGCGCCCCGACACCTGGCCACCCGGTGGAGGCTGGTGGGACCCAGTGCCACCCCCAGTCGTCTTGTTAGTGTCAAGGAATCAAGAGTCTAGGTTTAGTATGTGGAGGAAAGGTGACCAGCTATCTATGTGTATATGTAATTGATTTTCTTTCTTTCTGCTTATATTTTTTCCAACGCAATATATACCATGATAAGATTTAGCCACTGATTGATGTTAATAGCTTGTTTGTTTTTCCAGTTTAATAGTAATGTTTTCTTAGTGGTAGCTAACGCGACGAGTAATGATTGTGAATATTTATTAGGGAGGTCGATTATGCTTAAGTCGTCAAGTATGCACAATCTTGGGGAAAGTGGAATCGTGAAATTAAAAATATAAGAGAGTTTTTGTGAAAAAAGCATTGAATTTGTGTGCATTCCCATACAGCATGTAAATAGGTGCATGGGGTATTTTTGGTGCATTGCGCGCATCTATTAGATGGAGAGAATCCCATTTTATGCATAGTGTACTGAGTAAAGTGCAATTTACAGTTCTCAATTAATCAGAATCATCTTTATTTGGCAAGTATGTCCAAAAAACACAAGGAATTTGTCTCCGGTAGTTGGAGCCGCTCTTGTACGACAACAGACAGTCAATTGACAGAGACCTACCATGCATATTTTTGGAATGTGGTAGGAAACAGGAGTGCCCGGAGAAAACCCACGCAGGCACAGGGAGAACACGCAAACTCCACACAGGCGAACCCCGATCCTCAGAAATGTGAGACAGAGGTGCTAACCAGTCGGCCAATTTCCACGATAGATTAGATTAGATTAGATTAGATAGATAGATAGATAGATAGATAGATAGATAGATAGATAGATAGATAGATAGATAGATAGATAGATAGATAGATAGATAGATAGATAGATAGATAGATAGATAGATAGATAGATAGATAGATAACAAATAAATGACCTTGATAGGGTTTGATCTCTATTTTGGGCCATCTATGATTGATTTTAGTGCCCTTTATTGACACATACTGTAACTATTTAAATGTCCATCTCATAAGAATGACGAGGGGGCTGAAAATAGCAGAAGAAAGAACATTTATCTCGCCAAAGCTGCTGAGGGAAAAAATACGGAGAAGACTAATTGAGGTATTGTAATTCGTCAATTAAAGCCAATTTATTTTCTAAGTCAGCAGTGACTCCCCCGATTCAAATATAGTTCTTCGTGATAAATTCAATCAACTGGTACTTTGCAGTTAAACACTAGATGTAATGTACTCCTGTAAAATTAAAGAGAGAAGAAAGTGTCAGTTAAACATTCATCTCAGTGACCAAATATGGTTACACAATCAAGTTAAACTGCACCTGATAAATGGGCATCAGAGGAGCAGCTATTCTCTCATTCTACAACCCCTGCAGGTTTAACAGTGTAAAATAAATCCCACTTTGTTACAACCCTAAATAAATAATTATGTATTGAAATTAGTGTTTGGCCAATCAATCACCAGTTGTCATCTTTAGAAATAACCAAATCTGTGTGGATTGAAGTGGTGCTGTTTATAGATTAGCATTTTGTGTTTTCCTTTAAAATGATAATTTTCACAGCAAGCAAAATGTCCATCAGACTTAGGATGTATTAGTTTCATTCTGCATCTTCTAATGATAGTTGCCAAAGCTCTTTAAATTTCTCTGACACAATGTCATAGGCAGATATTCTCAGGGATAGAAAAAAATCACCATGACAGGCATAGAACAATGATAAGTGAACAACAGAAACTTAATTAATGTTCTGAATAAAGTATTCCATAAAATAAGCTTCTTATAAATTTATGTAAATGAATATGTCGCTTCAGCAAGGGATAGAGACTGACATTCTTCACTTGTGTTCATCATTTGGAGTATTCACTGAGGCAATATTAAGCCCTAAAGGAATCCAGCTTTACCAATCTTTTTTTTATCGTTTTTAGATCTTGTTTTAATCGCTTATTTGCTGCTTTGGCACAAAGGTGCTAAAATACTTTGTCTTGGGAGTTTTGTTCAGATTTGAATGAGAGGATAATTGTATTTGTGTTTCATAATTGAATGTGATTTGAATTATGAGTTTGACAGATATTTTTGTAGACAGAAGCCAAAAACAAATCTATAAAGAAGGGGACACCCAAGGAGATAGCGCTGGCAATCCTGCAGACTCCCCGTTGCATATCAACTTCCAAACAATACCATCGGACAGCTGTAATCCGAACTCAGGGAGGTAACGAATATGCTCATCGGGGATTCCGTCATACTGAACTGACAGGTGGAAAAGGTGACCTGAAGAAAATAACAGATAAAGGTCATCATGAGAAAATATAAGGAGACTGTGCGTGAGTCACTGAGCCAGTGTGACACAGACCTTGTGCTGCTTGACTTTATATTTACATTCAAAATAGTATGACAGGAAGCATCCTAAAATAACAATTCAAAATGTATTTAAACAATGTTGTAAATCAGAATCAGAATCAGAATCAGAATCAGAATCATCTTTATTTGCCAAGTATGTCCAAAACACACAAGGAATTTGTCTCCGGTAGTTGGAGCCGCTCTAGTACAACAGACAGTCAATTTACAGAACACTTTGGAGACATAAAGACATTGAGAAAAAACAATTGTGCAAAAAGATGCAGAGTCCTCTAGCACTTAGAGCAGTTCGAATGACTAATATTGCGATAGTCCGCTGCAATGACCATTGTGCAAAGGGCGCTGAGACTTCAAGGAGTGTATGCGGTTTAAAGTGACGAGTAGTGCGATCATCTGGGACAATGTTGGTTGTGCAAATGTTACAGATACTCCTCAATCAGTGTGAAAATGGAGCAGATGCTACTCTGGCATGAGTGGCCAGTATATGCAAATAGTGCAGCATGGCGAGACAACTACAGTGAGTGCACGAGTAATACATAATTGGCCCCACAGAAATGTGACAACGAACTCAAGTCAAAAACTGCCATCTTATTGTAATGGAATTATAGGTTAGGTGTTTAAGAAGTTGATCGCAAGAGGGAAGAAGCTGTTGGAATGTCTACTAGTTCTAGTTTGCGTTGATTGGTAGCGCCTACCTGAGGGAAGGAGCTGGAAGAGCTGGTGACCGGGGTGCAGACGGTCCGAGAGGATTTTGCACGCCCTTGTCTTAGTTCTGGCAGCGTGCAAGTCCTCAATGGTGGGTAGGGGGGTACCGACAATCCTTTCAGCAGTTTTGATTGTCCGCTTCAGTCGGAGTTTGTCCTTTTTTGTAGCAGCACCAAACCAGACTGTGATGGAAGAACACAGGACTGATTCGATGACCGCTGTGTAGAACTGTCTCAGCAGCTCCGGTGGCAGGCCGTGCTTTCTCAGAAGCCGCAGGAAGTACATCCTCTGCTGGGCCTTTTTGAGGACGGAGTTGATGTTGGTCGCCCACTTCAGGTCCTGAGAGATTGTAATTCCCAGGAACTTGAAGGTCTCGATGGTTGTCACAAGGCAGCTGGACAACGTGAGGGGCAGCTGTGGCGAAGGATGCCTCCTGAAGTCCACGATCATCTCTTCCGTCTTGAGTGTGTTCAGCTCCAGGTTGTGTTGGCCGCACCACAGCTCCAGCCGCTCCGCTTCCTGTCGATATGCAGACTCGTCACCGTCCGTGATGAGGCCGATGACAGTGGTGTCATCTGCAAACTTCAGGAGCTTGACAGTCGGGTTCGCTGAGGTGCAGTCGTTCGTGTAGAGAGAGAAGAGCAGCGGAGAGAGGACACAACCTTGGGGCGCCCCAGTGCTGATGCTGCGTGTGGATGAGGTGGCCTCCCCCAGCCTGACCTGCTGTGTCCTGCCCGTCAGAAAGCTGTAAATCCACTGGCAGATGGCAGGTGAGACGCTGAGCTGGAGAAGCTTGGTTGAAAGGAGTTCAGGGATGATGGTGTTGAACGCTGAGCTGAAGTCCACGAACAGGATCCTCGCGTAGGTCCCTGCACTGTCGAGGTGTTCTAGGATGAAGTGCAGTCCCATGTTGACTGCATCATCCGCAGACCTGTTCGCTTGGTAGGCAAACTGCAGGGGGTCCAGCAGGGGACCTGTGACACTCTTGAGGTGGTCCAGCACGAGACGTTCAAAGGACTTCATGACCACAGATGTCAAAGCGACAGGCCTGTCGTCATTCAGACCAGAGATTGCAGGTTTCTTGGGGACTGGAATGATGGTGGAGCGTTTGAAACAGGATGGAACTTCGCACATTTCCAAAGATCTGTTGAAGATCTGAGTGAAGACTGGAGCGAGCTGGTCCGCGCAGACTTTGAGGCAGGATGGGGATACATGGTCCGGTCCTGCCGCTTTGTTAATCTTCTGTTGTTTGAAGATGTGCCTCACATCCTGTTCATGACTTCCCTGCAAGCAGCATGTGTTGCCTGAGGTTTCCATTCGCTCACCATGAATGTGAGTGTGAATGGTCATCATTCTACTCTATATGGGTCATGCAATTGGCTTGTGACCAGTCCAGGGTGTCTGGGCTCCTGGATGGGAATGTAACAGCATTCACCTTGCTCTTGTCTCGTTAAAAAGCAAGAACATTTTCATAAATTCAGTCATAAAAGAAAAAGAAAATGATCGATCAGAAACCAAAAATTTTGGGGTTGGGGTTAACAGGCTTAGGAGGAGGGTTCACGGGGGTTTTGGTGAGGTGGGGGTTGCCAGGGTGCATTTGCAGAGAAATGAGGTATACTTCCTGTGAGAGAGTGTCGATAGAATCCATGACCTCCTGGAGAATTTTCTTCAGTCATCCAATGTGGGCGCCTTGTTAGACAAGCGCTTCCCTCAATGTTTCCGGAGTCGCTGGGTCCATGTGGGCCAGAGTATTCTTTCACGGTCGGTAACCAAATGGTATTAGACTGGACCCAAAAGCAGGCTAAGACGGAGGAAGCAGTTGGAAGGAGATTTATTGAGGATAAATCGAGAGTTCCAAGCCAAATTGGGTTAGTAGGAGCAGTGAGCATGTGGGAGACTGGAGCGTGAGCAGGTGAGTGAGCTTGACAGTGTGGTTGGGGCGGTCGTCGTAGCAGGAGACACGGAAAGGCACTGGAGGAGGAGGAAAACAAAGAGTAAGTTCGGGTACGGGTAATCAGATTTTTTCTCATGAGCAGGAGCAACGAGACTGCCGGTTGTACCACGTAGGAGCGAGAATACTCTGGCGCTGGAACACTGGAACTGGCAGTCTTACGTGCAGACTGTGAAGACTGCTGATTGAAACCAGTTACGTAGGCAAGGATGTGATTAGTGCTGGAGAGAGAGAAAAAAGAGGAACAAAGCACCACCCCTGCGCCACACAGGAACTATAGGGCACAGATCATGACATTGCCGCCGACTGTTTATCTGCCATATGCTATGTGTGTTTTAACATTATGCATGACAGTATTGGATGATTTCCGATTGCACCTGTGACCGTTCCGATTTAAAAAAAAATATTCTTACCCCTTATTATTCATCCTTAAGATGGAAGAGTTGTAAAGTGTATTATTGTTCTAACATAACCTGAGCTCAGGAGTGGGGGGGCAATTGGGAATTTCGGGACAACTCCCGAACGGCCGGTCCATTCCAGGCCGACCTGGCCAAACTTCTTTTTTTTGCGTGTGTGTGTTTGTTTTTTTAATACAATTGTTGTGAAGCAGCAGACAAGCCCAAAGTGGGTCGTCTCTACTCCCCTACCCTCTTACCAGATGTGAACCAAAATGTGCAAAGCTGACAAACCTTTTCAGTGGAGGAAGGATCCAGCAGCACGACTACAAGTGGGCACAGTGGGAAAATGGTAAAATCTTAGACCGGGCAGACCATGCATTTGTTATGCAAATGATTTGGTACACAAAATTGTTAAATACTTTAGTCCTTATGTATTGCAAGCAATATCCGTTCTTGTTGTTGCGTTGCTCATCATCAGAAAATGAGTCAATGAGTCAAGTCCCTGTGACCTGACTTTGTGATTTACACTTTAAGCAATTAAGGGATACTTACATCTTATTTGATATGTGAACAAATGAGCGGGATTACTCTGATTTAAGAAAACGTAAACACTCCAACAGGGTGTGTGTGTGTGCGTGCGTGTGTGTGTGTGTGTGTGATTTATGGCATTTTCTTGCATGGATTGCCTTTGTGTATTAATAACATAACTCTTGTTATGATGATGATTATTATTATTATTAGCAACAGCAGCATCAGGGGTGAGAGAGGGTATATTGATGGACTGGGTGACCCCCATTGTGGCAATGAGGAGGTGGTGCTGGTCTTTGAGAACGAGGAGGAGGAGGATGTGGTTTTCTTATTGGGGGAGAAGGAAGAGAATGGAACAGGAAGCAACAATTACCAGACCGGTAGCGATGCCGTGGGTAAGGCTGCTGTACTGGGTAGGCAATTTTATTATGCACACAGTGTATACAGCAAAAAAGATGAGACCTACAATCATGGCCACCGCTCATTGGTTAGTATTCGGGGCTTCGTTGCTAGGCAGGATGAAAAAAAAAAATAATCCTGTCTTCAGTTGTGCGCACCAGGGGCCTCTCCATCTAAATTCCTAGGCTGAATTTTGGGCCCAATAGGTCCCTGCCTGGGCTTATACTTACAGTATATGACAATAATGTACTTTTTTTTTTTTTTTTTTAAATATGTCTGCAAAATTGAAGGTCTTATGGTGGTGAAAGTTTGGACGTTTGAAAATCTGACTGAATTGAAGGTCAGAGCATCATGCGATTGACCTTCAAGGCAACACTTTTAATTTTCTGTTCTGCAGCAAAAAAGGTGAGCACCCTTGAAGAATTTAAGTCACAGAGGCTTCCAATTCACTCACAATTCTCTGCAGATGCACAAGTCCAACTGACATTTCTTATTGAGCTGGTACAAATGGCATTTCCCCAGACAACTTGTTAACTTTTAAAGGTTGATGGATTCAATACACATCTGCCTCGAATAAGCAGTGTATCACTCTGAAAAACAAAGCTCAGAGATTAGCTGCTGTCAGCTCAAGGATGAGATGTGCAATTTTGAGTGGCAAAATGTGAACGCCATTTATCTGGTGACATGGAACATATTGATCTGGAAGCATTGGAACAACGACCCCAATTTGAGGCTCTCTGCTGTTGCAGCAACTGATATTTCACAATCCCTTTCATATAAAAAAAAGGCCTTTGGTTTTCATTTAACAGATTAAAAATGGTTTGCATTAGTTTATACGAGATCTTTATCAGGTTAAAGTATAAAATAGACACATAAATTGACTGTACATTCAAAGAGGACACCTTTGCCTAAATGATCAGCAATGAAACAAGGCACCCTTGAAACATACATAAATAATAATTACACATTTATAGTCCTATGCAAAGTGGTGCTATAAGGACGCTAAATTTGAAGTCATGAGCCCTGCGTTTTCAAGGTCATCTGATAAATAGCTTTCCAGGAGTGTGCATTTAGGCTGCAGACACGAATATAACTGCAAAGGTCAAAGTGAATGAGCGGCACAGTGGACGAGTGGTTAGAGCGTCTGCCTCACAGTCCTGAGGACTGAACTTGTTAACTTATATAAATGCTGAGACTATTTCTTGATCGACATACGTAAGTGGAAAATGTGCTTTCTAATATCTATAAATACGTTTTATGATATGTAAAATATTGTAAAGGGAATATATAATTGAAAATTGCCTTCCTGCCCATTACAATTTTGTTTAATTGGTTTAGTACATTTCTCAAATCAACACTTTCAAAACAGTACGTGCATTTCTGAAAATGATTTTTTACATATAGCAAAACACTATGGATTGCCTGCAAATGCCAGTCTCTGGTTAAAAATGCTTAGTTAATTTCTTAAAAGTAAATTCTGTGTCAATGAACATTTGTACAGTCAGTACCTTCGGAATGATACGTTACTGTGTACGGATCAGACAGTCAAATTGCTTAGTCATGTTGTCGATATAACAATGTGAACTGGAGGGATGTTCTGATGTCAAGTGGAGCTAAAGCTCTGATGACAATTATTTAAAATTGCAGGAGACAACAAAATTTACATTTACACTTTTACTGTTTGTACTGTAATTTGTTGACAGACCACCTCATGTGTGATACAAAAAGGGAAAGACAGCATTTTATAGTACTAAGAAAAATAAACACAAAAAGTAGAAATGTGAACATAGGACAATTTCCTCAGGGAAAACGCTACATGCAGTGCTGTAGGAATTACAGTGAAGTCTTCCTTAACCTAAGCCCAGGATTGAGAACGTATTTCTACAAGTGTGGCTCTTATCTCATGCAGGAACATGCATTGGCCTCGGCCTCTTCTATGTCTTCTTCTGTTTTACCTCCAAACTCTCTTGCCACAAAGCCTCACTCCTCTTCCTCTTCTTGCTGTTGACCCCGTCCAATTCCTTCTCCTTTCCTTGTCAGACATTGTAACAATGTTGTGCTCCAGCTACAGTATATACTGTACATATACAGTATACTTGCTAATGATGGTTCATCTTGCACCTTTGACCAACTTCAGAAAACTGGTTGATCAGTGGTTGATTTGATGCTTTACACATTTCGCTTTGTCAGAGAAACTCAAGATTAAACTGGGAAAACAGTAGATGGTACGCTAACAGAAATATATGTTTGACATATAACTACTTCCATTACATTTTCAACACCGCTTATCCTGGTTAGGGTCGCGGGGGACTGGAGCCTATCCCAGCTGACTTCGGGCGAAAGGCAGACTACACTCTGAACTGGTCGCCAGTCAGTCACAGGGTACATATAGACACAGACAACCATTCGCACTCACATTCACACCGTCACTGAGTGGGAACTGAACCCACGCTGCCCGCACCAAAGTCAGGCGAGTGTACCATTACACCATCAGTGACTTAAAAAACTACTTGTTTAACAATTTTCCATGTAAATACTTATTTACTTAATGATACAATGATGAACTAATGCCTAAATGTTGTGTGGGAGGCGAGACTATTCAATAGAGACCCATTATAATAAATTTTGATCAACGTGACGCAAGCAATTCATAATGTAATAAAACAGCAGAGAATTGTAAATAATCATTTGCTTCATTTGATTATACCAAAGCGTACCAAACATGAAAAAAATGAGGAACTGCTTTTTTGATATGCACAAGTGACACAAAGATGATAAGATAGATTTAGCAGTTTTAAGAATTTAGATTTTGATCTGTGAAATGTAGTAAAACTATGTGGAACATACACAACCTATTCAATCTTGTGTTTGTTGTCAATTTCAGAAAATTTGTCTTGAGAGAGCAGGGTTGTGACATGACAGTGTGGCTAATTTACATAGTAGCGATTAATTTACAGCATTCTCCCCATGAGCTTCTGATAACTGGTATATACTGGAATGTTATCATTTATTTTGTTTGTTTTTTGCCAGTGCTCACTGTACGCAGTACAAGGGACCAGTGTGAGCACTGGCTTGTTTGCTTGAGATAGAACCCCTCCAGACTAAGTAATTTCATTTGGAGCATTACAAGTGGATGATAAGTATGGTGTAATTCTGTAAACATTGAGGATTTTGAATGACGAATTTCAAATAAGTTTTTAGCTGGGAACTGTTTTAATTCGGTTAATGCCTCCTTTAAATATTTGTGATTTTTATGACACAATAATTGACATTACTCAATTTTTCTGTGAATTCTTCACCTTAGTATTTCTGCGCACATTTTTGAGACAGGTGTGTCTTCAGAAAGAAAACTGTCAATTGTGTATGGACAGCATATGAAGATGCCACTAATGTGTTATTTCAAAACACTTCCCACGCTCCTATTTAGAAATTATATAGTCACAGTCACCATTGCAACCCTAAACTGCAAATTGTAACCTCCTATCTGATTAGACTGCCTAGGTGTGTCTGGGGTGTTTACTAAACACTTGACTGACACTTCTATCAATTTAGCATGTATCTTGTCTTGTTACTGTTCTTTGAACAATGTTGTGCCTTTTTTATTAAGTCATGAGATGGCTCTCCTCTCTCTTCTTATTTCACTGATGTGACCAGTCCATCTGGTTCATCAAGTCAATGCAATGGTCCGATCTAAATTAGATATGTGGAGAAGATGGAGTTTTTGACATTTCATAAAGATAATGAATCCATACTAACTCATGACATTTTCATTAATTTGTCAGGAAACATCTCAAAGACCTTAGTAGAAAACTACGATCAGCATTCAAAAACAATAATTACACAGGGGGTATTACAGTCCTCAGTCCTTTTAAAAGGCAACATATCACTTAAATTATTGTAATTATACTTTTTAATTGCTTGTATACAAATAGTTGATTCTCAGTATTGCTTGTTTGGACCATTATACAACTGATGAAAACCAAGCGTATGTACGAAAACGCACAAAATTTCAGCAAAAAAAAAAAAAAAAGTTGAAAAACGAATCTGAAGAAAATTGGGGCATACAAAAACCGAGGTTCCACTGTACGTATGTATGACTGACAATAAAACTCGTTCTGAAACGGGGTTAGACATATAGACACATAGATCTCCTGTTTAAATTAACTATGGTAAAAACAGTAATTATTCCATATATTTCAGTGTATGTTTGTATCTTGCATTTTATAATGTTGCTAAGCATTAAAGCTTACCTTCCACAAAGTGTTGAGAACAAAAATGGATGTATGAACTGGGTATCTGGCCCGAGTTCAATCAGCTCCACATATTCGTGAAAGCCACGTTTTCCTTGACAAATTTTCTGTCTAGTCTGTTTAAAAATCGGCACCGGTAAACAGTAAAACAAGACTTTGGCCCTCTATTATTGTATAGTATTGTTGCAGTCAAACAAATCATTGTAATTTATCATTATGTCAACCTCCAAAATGGTGGCTCTTGGTTTGTCAAGGTGTGTGATATCACTGGAAGTGAATGGGCTGATAAATTAAAATATTGTATTGGGGGGAAAAAATTATTTCAGGAGTTCACTTCAAAAAGTGAAACTCGTATTAAATATATTCTATACACACAGTAAAACATTTTGTGGTTTTGTTTTACAATTTTTAAAATTATAGCTTACAATGAACAGAAACCACAAATTCACTTTTTAAATCTGGTAATAGGTAAAATAGGTACCGTATTTTCATGACCATAAGGCGCACCGTATTAAAAGGTGCAGTCTCAGTTACGGGGTCTATTTCTGTATTTAACACACATATAAGGCGCACCGTATTGTTGGGCGCAGGCATGTTAAAACATACGTTAGCTTAAAACATACGGTAGCATGCATTCACGCTAAAACAATGTTTTTAAAAAGGCAGCGGGAGCAAAACTTAGTTCGGTTGTAGTTTATTGAAGTATTTAACAATGTATTCACGTTATTTTTTTTTATTAATCCTCATCCACAAATCCATCAAAGTCCTTATGTTCTGTATCCGAAATGAACAGCTGGGCAAATTCTCCATCAAACATGGCGGGTTCCCTCCGGTCATTGTCGGAGTCAGTCTCGTTGCCGGGGGGCTGTTCAGCAATGATGCTGGCTTTTGCGAAAGCTCGGACAACAGATACCTTAGCCCAGGGATCCACAATCCATTAACATATGGTGGCGTAACTCGCCCGGCACTTCGTCTTCTTGACTTGCCGAAGCTCGTTTTCCTGCTTCCTCCACTTGCGAACCATCGATTCGTTGATCTTGAATTATCTCGCGGCTGCTCGATTCCCATGTTCCTTCGTAAGCATGTCTCTTCATAGGTGCCATTTTCGGGGGTCCTTAGCCAAACCGATGCTGTCCGCATGCTGTCCTCAGTCACGTCCGCCTTTCCTCTATATAAGCAGCGTGTCGGCAGGAAATGCCCCCAGTCAGTCGAGCGGAGCGCTCATCAAAGTTGCACAACAACATTTACAGATTTTGGAACTCGGTGCAGACATAAGGCGCGCCGCATTATAAGACGCCTCATCCATTTTGGAGAAAATTTAAGACTTTTAAGTGTGCCTTATGGTTGTGAAAATACGGTCATATTGGTGTCAAGACACGATGGTGTTAATTTTAACTGGACCCAGAAGCAGGTGGAGGCTGAAGAAGTTTGTGGAGTATGGTTTATTGAGAAGAGATTTGGAGGTGGATACTTGAGGCGTACTGGTGGGTCATCGAGACAGGGAGCGTGCGGCAGGCGGTGGCGTGGTGGAAGAGGTCAGCAAGGCGGGGAACACGGAAGGAGCATTGAGGACAAGGAACAACATGGAGGTCAGAAATATTATGAGGACTGGCGTAGCTTACGTGTAAGTTGCGAGCCGGTGTACCACGGGTGAACATTAATACTCTGGCAGTGGAGTCTTGGATCTGGTAGGCTTAAATACAGGTGATGATGAAGGCTTATTGACAACAGGTGCATGGAGGAGGTGATACTGATTACTAGGAAGAGAGAGAGAGAGAGAGAGAGAGAGAGAGTGGACGAGAGGGGCATAAAGCACCACCCAAGCTCCAACAAGGGAACTGCAGGACACAGCTCATGACAGTACCCCCTTCTCAATAGACACCTCCTGGCGTCCTGCCCGGCTTCCCATGGTGAGCCACGTAAAAGTCCCTAATCAGGGAGTCATCGAGAATAAGCTAAGCGTTCCTCAGATCATACTCCTCCCAGTCCACAAGGAACTGGTAACCTCTAACCGTAGGTCTCATCTCAAGGATGCATGAAACTGTGAAGGCCGGAGGGCTAAGAGTAGGGTTGGGCATCATTTCAATTTGAGCGTGTCCAAATTATGAACATCCATTTTCTTAGCAGCCCGCAGCATAGACTAAAATGAACATTTGACTCGAGGTTCTTTATAACCAGTATCAATATCAAACCTATGAACTAAAAGGCAATGTGTGTGGAACTAACTCAATTAACTTAATATTCATTAATTAATGTTTCAGCTAAAAGTTAAATATAGCATTGTTAAAATAGTTATTTGAACTGTTTTAACTATCTTATTGTATTGTTTCACTCACCCAGTTGATTGATAGTTCACTTCACTGACAGTAGTTATAGTTATATATAGTTTAACAATGCTATATAGCTGCCCCTGTATTCTGTTTCATCACGTCAAATGGTTTATATGTGCATGTTTTAACTTGACTTCTTGTTTTAAGCTTGTAGCTTTTTATTTTGAAGGGTACACAGGCATCCACAATCCATTCACATATGATGGCGTAACTCCCAGGGTGACACAATCACCATTGCAACACCCAGCATTTTGGCACAAAAAGTAACTTCACACGGCACCGGTGATTTTTATTATTTTTTTTATAGATGGAACCAAATGCTCTAAAATGCTGATTCCTTTCCCTACACACCGATGAGGGACAAGGTTAGTGTTTGTTATACTGTGAGACAACGTTTATGTGAATTTTGTCTCAATTCATTGTGATGTAAAGTTGGTACGGTGAAGTTTAGCCCAATGTTAAGTTTTTTGTTTTTTTTTGTCATCGGCGTTTACGTTGGTTTGAAGACTAAAATAAACGCTAAAAACCATCAGTGCAAAAGTGAACGCAACCGTTTACCTTGTTAGCGGTCTCAATGTTGGCATTGACGTATTTTATTGTTTCACTCACCCAATTGACTGAGCGTTGACTTCACCGAAGCTCCGCGCAGTGTAGGAAAAACTCCTTTACACAATATAATCTTATTCGAAGTGTTGCACTGAGGTGACTGCTCATTAATTCGAAAAAAGTTAATACACTTTTGATCGCCACCGCTGCCGTTGAGCACAAGCACGTCATCATGCCCGTTCATCTGTGTTGGTTTACGCTGCTTCTTTGTTGCTTTTCGCCACTACTTCTTCGCAGCTGGAGGACTCAGCGTCGAAACTGGGAACCGAAATTTAAAAATTTTAACGGTTCTGGGAGAACCGGAACATTAGTCCCGGTTCCAATCGGTTCTCGATTTTCAATGCCCAATGCTAACAAAGAGCGCAGGTGGAGACAGGCTTTCTCGATGTCCAACGCTAACAAAGACCGCAGGTGGAGACAGGCTTGATTAGTGACACATGGAAAGTCGGATGAATCTTAAGAGCTTGTGGAAGTTTTAGTTGAACTGAGGTTGAATTAATGATTTTAGTGATCGGGAAGGGACCAATAAAGTGAGGAGTGAGTTTAGGGCATTCAGTGTGGAGTGGTAGGTCACGGGAGGAAAGCCAAACCGTCTGACCCACCTTGTACTCAGGCGTAGGGGAGCGACGAAGGTCCGCGAGCCATTTATTTCTCTCAGCGGACCGGGTTAAGGCCACCCTGGCGTCCTTCCAAATGGACTGGACCCTTTGCAGGTGGTCCCTTACCATGGGAACCGCCACCGCATGCTCCTGTTCCCTAAATAATGGAGGTTGGAAACTATAACAGGCCATGAACGGAGACATACCAGTGGCGGAACTGGTGAGGGAGTTGTGGGCATATTCTATCCAGGGGATGAATATGCTCCAGGAGGTGGGGTTGCGTGCAGCAACGCAGCGAAGGGCCGACTTCAGGGACTGATTTTCCCGCTCCGTCTGGCCATTGAAGTGTGATGGTATCCGGAAGACAGGCTGGCTGCTGTGCCCACCGCTTTACAGAACTCCTTCCAAACTCGGGAGGAGAACTGAGTACCTAGGTCCAAGAAGATGTCGATGGGGATTCAACGGTGTTTGAAGACGTGATTGACAAGGAGGTTAGCAGTTTCAAAGGCAGAGGGTCGCTTAGGGAGGGGTATGTAAAGGACACACTTGGAGAACCGGTCAATAATGGTGAGGATGACGGTGTTACTGTCAGATGGGGGTAGGCCTGTGACGTAGTCCTGGGAAATGTGGGACAAAGGGCGGCTTGGAATGCGTAAGGGGCGCAGCAGACCAGCTGGGGGTTTATGAGACAGAGCAGACTAGGACAAACTCTAGGGTGTCTTTGACTAGGCTGGGCCTCCAGAAGTGTTGCTGGATGAAATGGATGGTGTGAGTGATCCCAGGATGACAGGTGAATTTGGGGAGTTGGGGGCCCACTGAAGGACATCAGTACGTGCGGAATCGGGTATGAACAGTGTGTTAGGAGGTCCGGTCTTGGGATCTGGGTGAGTCTTCTGAGGCTCTTTAACCACCTGTTCGATTTTTCAAATGGCTGCTCCAATGAAGCACGAGGTTGGGAGGATGTGTTCTGGTTCTGCAGGGTTGGAGAGGGGTGAGTACAATTGAGACAGGGCGTCAGGCTTGAAGGCTTCGGATACAGCCGGGGTCCACTGAAAAGGAGAACTTGCGGAGCTAAGGCTCGTGAGAGGAATTGCGACTTTACTATAATTGCGGATGAAGCCGTGGTAGAAATTGGCAAATCCCAGGAATCGTTGTAGTTCTCTGCGGGTAGTGGGAGTGGGCCAGTTAACGACTGCTTGAATCTTGGCAAGGTCTGTTGCAATTGTCCTTTGGCAATGATATAGCCCAGGTACTGTACGGAAGAGAGGTGGAATTCACATATTTCAGGTTTCACATAGAGGCGGTTCTCGAGGAGACGCTGGAGGACTTGGCGAACATGATTGCAGTGTTCTTCGGGAGAGCGGGAGAAAATGAAAATTTTGTCTAAGCAGACGAAAACGAAACGGTTCAACATATTGCGGAGGACATCATTAATGAAGGTTTGGAAAACAGCGGAGGTTGGTTAATCTCAACGGCATGACCAGGTATTTGAATTGTCCTAGGGGGGTATTGAAAGCAGTTTTCCATTCACCCCCTTCTCTAATACGGATGAGATGGTAGGCATTGCGTCGATCCAATTTGGTGAATATCTTGGCGTCACAGTGGGGTTCAAATGACGGATCAATGAGGGGTAGTGGAAATTTGTTTTTTACGGTGATGTAATTGAGATAAGTAAGGTAAACAGAACTGTTTGGTGGGTGACAGGGGAGATGAGTCACCCATCCAGGGCTGTGACTTTTTTCGGTGAATGGAGTGGATTGAGAGGGAGTTGGAGCTGACTTGCCAATCCTTTGTGAATTAAATCATCATTCTGCACCAGAATCAATAAGGGCAGTTATGGGTGTGTCGTGAACAGGACCGAGAATACACGCAGAAACGGTCATACGGGAGCGAGAGCTTGGGGAGGTGGTGATTTGGTTCACCACAGCGCTCTCGGGTCGTGTTGAGCCTGGTCTTTTGGTCGCAAGGGGAATGTGGCAATGAAGTGGAGTGATTTCCCGCAATAAACAGTCGCTGCGTGAAACAGCGCTGACATTCCTGGGCGTCTAATCTCCTGTTGCCAAGTTGCATGAGCTCATCTGGTGCCTTGGGTGTGACAAAGAAGTGGTCGGAGGTTCAGAAGGCGGCTGAGGTGCTGACGGTGCAGTACCCACGGAGGAAACAATTCTACACGCACTGACCCCCCTCTCTCATGCTCTTTTCCGTAACCAGCTGTCAAAACTGATGGATAACAAAATAGGATCCTCGGGTGAGGAGGGCTCGTCCCGGGCTACAAGCTCGTCCTTGAGCTGCTCCGAAAGGCCGTTTAAAAAGATACTTTTTAGCACGGCGTCATCCCACCCGCATTCACCCGCAAGAGTAAGAAGCCACAGAACTAGAGCCCTGAGTGAGCGTAAGGAGGCGGCGAGTGGCTTCCCTGCCCTGAACGGGGTGATCAAAGACTTTCTTTAGTTTGCCGGAAAAGGAGTTAAATAACGCGAGAAGTGGGGAAGAGTTGTGCCATAACGCGGTTGCCCATTTGGCTGCTTTTCCGAGTAGGAGGTTAGTGACGAATGCGACCTTGGATTGTTCGGTGGGGTAGCTTAACGGTTGTAAATTAAAAACTAGGGAGCAATTTAGGATGAATTGGCTGCATGCACCTAAATCCCCAGAGTAGGGCTCGGGCGGCGGGACATGAGGCTCCTTGTATGGGATGCATGATGCATCGGAGGCTGCGAGCTCAGAAGGAGTACTCACGGGAGGAAGGTTGGACTGCATTTGGGAAGAAAGGAGGGATACTTGTCAAGTGTGAGTATTCAATGAGTCCTTGATCTTCCGGAAACTTTGTCCTGTTTTCCTATGTGGGTGCCTTGGAGGGTGAGTGCTTCTCTTAACGCCTCCGGAGTTGCTGGGTCCATGCTGGCCATTCTGTTTTACGTGGGCGAGCATCAGTGAGGAATGGGGCATTTTCCCTCCTGACATCTGGCCGAGAGGCACTCTGAGCGGGCATGTGAGAGCGAGGCATGCCCACCAATTGTCTTTGCACCTCTTTGCATATGTTAATGAATCAGAATTAATTCTAAATGACCGGCTCGTGCCCAAGGCATCCTATCTGCATCCACTGCGCCTATATTTCCCTTTAAAAGGCCATCTGTCTGACGCATGTCAGCTAATGCACAGAGGTGGCTGATCCAAAATTTGTATAACTTTCTTAATCTGTATCCGATATTTAATAGGTTGGCATCATGGGAAAGCTTGTTAAACACAGAACCAACATCATTCAATCATTTATTATTTTGACGTTAAATTACAGAATGCGGCATAAAACAACCATACAAAATTTAAGAGCCAAGAATGAGCAAATCCTGCATATGTTACATAATAAGGAATACATACAGTATAGCACAGCAAAGAGGCATTTGTAGTTGATAAGATTCAAGCATTGGAAGCAAAAGGAAATATACGAGCCTTGTGTGGCGACCGGATAGTGTGTCATAAATTACACTAGCGGCGGTGTGTGTGCGTGTGTGTGTGCATGTGAATAGATCAATTTACATCACATTTGCACATGCAGAATCACAGAAAAATATATTAATCAGATTGTCGTAGGGATTAGAAAGAATACTGAAGCCTTGGAAAAACTAGGAAATGTGAGCGGTTCGCTTGCAGAACCTCATTGAGCAAAAATGTCAGCTGCATGCACAGACAGTCGGCGAGGGACATGCATCAATGCACAAATGTGCAAGACAGCGCTTGTACAGGACAAAAGTAGAAGTGATGAGAAGTGTCCTTTTAATTGTTATTTAGGACAGTCAACCCATTAGCAAATTTCTGCTTTATTATCGCCCAAGCTATTATTATTGTTTTTATGAATGACTACATTTCCAATATGTTGTGCATCATGTGTGTTTTACGTATTTCAATAGATGATCCTGCAGTATTTCTATGTACACATGGTCTGATCATGTTGTTTGTTTGCAGAGTACGAACAAAAACAAATACAAACATATTACTAAATCACCGGTTTGCGTGTCAAACTTGCATGCACATGATTTAAGTACAAATCTATGCCTACGCACGGTTAGTGAATGAGGCCCATTGATTGGAAGGTAGGAAACATGCTCTAATTTGGCCTGATTGTCAGCATTCATGTGCCCCACTTTACTTATCGGTGGCTAGATCATTTATTATATTCATATAATGTTCTCATTATGATAAAAGTCTAGTGTCGTGGAGTGGAGGCGAAGGCAGGTAGACCCAAGTACAGGGAAGCAGGCAAGCCATGAGTGAAGACAAGACTCAAAATAGGTGTTTAACAGGAGAAAAAAGAAAAAGGCAAAGAAGGCTGCGGGATATAATTAAAGGTTCAAATCATAACTGAGACACTAGCAATAAATAATTTCAAGCCAAATCTTTAAAGGTTGATAGGAAACAACAATAATCATGTTTAAAAATGTATCTTTTATGTTGTTCTTTATTATAAATGAGTGCCAATAGAGCCATATTATGGTGTCACAATAGTAGTGGAAGTGCAATCAAAAGGTGCAGTTTTCGTGCGGTTGGGTAAGAGTGCTCTATTAACTTCTCAGTATGCTGCACCGCCCATGCAAAAAAGCAGTGGAAACCCATGCTGGGAGTCAGCAAAATCCAACAATCGAACAATAATGTATAACTTTACAGATATGATATGAGGCTGCTGCACGTTTACATGCCTTTCAAAATCAGTCCAAAAGTATATTGCATGTGCAGTAAATGTTTTTAAATGTATTTTTTGATTGATTGATTTCTGCTGAGTCACGACTCAAAAGTTGAGAATCACTTTATTATTACAATCAATACCTCAAGCTACTAGACGTCATGGAAGGATTTTCTCGTATCTTGTTTTTTGAGGTGTGAGGAAATTGATGTGATCAGTCTAAAACATAATTTGGGGAATAATACATTTTGAATTATATCCTATGCTCTGGTATATGTGCAATAATGCCTAATGTCTTAGTTTCACTCTTTGGGTACTATATTGTTTCAATACAGCAAATATAGGAAAGGACATTTCCACTGTAAACCCTCGTTTATCCAAAGCACATGCCTTTGTGCTCTGCTTCAGTTAACAACACCCCTTGTGGACATGGTATGAACAGGCAATCACCTGTGTTAAGCATTGGTACCACTGCATTCACTGACAGTCCTGACAATGTCGTCAGCTAAAAGCATTATGGGAGCCCAGAATTCATTGAAGGGATCTTTTTAACTAAAGCGGTAGTTGGAAAAAAATCAAGCTTAACATTGCTCTTTGTATTTGTTCCTGTCAATATTGTTATGAGTGTGTGCATCAGCTATTCGGCAGGGTATAAGTTGGTAGTTGTGAATTTATTTCATAAAACTCTAACTGTGACTTTCCGGCCAAGCAATGTGGTGACTTACTAGATGTATGAGTTGAGGTTGTCGTTTTTCTGTCATAAAAAGATCCCAATTGATCTTATGTGTGTCATTTCTGCCACAATAAAATCATGTAACCAATAAAGCTAACTATCAGAGATGTGCACGTGAGTGACTGCACAATAGTGATCTATATTAAAAAAAATAACTTGTTTTTGTTTTGTTAAATGCAAGAAAATTTAAATGAGGTTGCTTCTTGACACTTACTGCGGTTCTGTGTTGAACAGACATGTAAAGGGCAAGAAACAAAAGCCAGAGCTGAAATCATGCAAATTCAATAGATCAATTTATGTATAATTTGTGTCCTATTGTGCTGCATATCTGAAAGTTAACAATTGCTAATAGTGTAATGAAGCCATGTTTGAATTAGCATTACATTTGCATCTAAGCTTCCACTCAGCCAAGAAAATGTCCCCAAGACAGCCTGCCTTTGTTAAGCATTAAACCCGGATTAGAATTTTGCCCTCAAATATGAGCTTTCACTAGAAGCCTTTTAATGAAAAGTGTATGTGTGTGTATGCGTACACGTGTGTGTTTGTGAGTGTGTGTGTGTGCGTGCGTGTGTGTTTTTCCTCTTCCTTGGGCTTTTTTTTGTATTCTGAAATGACGACAGGGGTCAGAAAAAACATGTAAGTGTCATGCCAGTTCAAGATAACTGTGAGTAGCCATGTGGATGACTGAGCAGAATTGTCGCTTCTGTTGATCCATGATTAGTGCTGTTACTGCTTTTATTGTTGGAGGTTGCTACATCCAAATTTTTTGTTACATTGCTGTTAGCTTGATGGGACTCCCAGTTGTCACATGGGGTTGGGTGCGCTGTGGTGGAGTGCAGGTGAAAGGCAAGAGAGCCCAAACGCAGGGAAGAGGTCAAGATAGAGCAGAAGGGGAAATTACAAAAAAAATAAAAATAAAATAAAAATAAAAAATAAATAAGTAATTTATTTTAAAAAATAAAGCAAACAAGGATGTTGGACAGCAGGACCAAGAATCATAATTAAAAAGTCCAATAACTGAAAAACTAAGTGAGCAAAGAACACGGGACAGACTTACCAACAAATGAGGACACGCAACGATCGTCAATGACGAAAAAAAGGGAACAGGTCAGAAGCACAGGTCATGAAATCGGTTGGTATCTCAAACAACTTCTTTTGTGAACAAAGGACTTCAATTTAAATTGTCTGTTACTGATGTAAAGCATTTGAATGCATCTGTTAATGCCGTTTGACAAGAAGTAACAAGACTGCTATGTTAGCCTTAAAGGTCATTTCCATCAGAATCCATTTTTTTCTACTTTTGTAACACATAGGTTAAAATGAGTCTGTGATATGATTATGGCTATACGGTTTGTCATTAAAGTGCAAAAGCCTTTGAACACCAAAACCACTTGCAAACGACAGGATTTGAAATCAGTGACAGGGACGTAGTTTTGGAAATTATATTCATCCATCCATCGTCTGTACCGCTTTATCCTCACAAGGGTGCTGGAGCATATCCCAGCTATCTTCGGGCGAGAGGCGGGGTACACCACGAACTGGTCGCCAGCCAATTGCAGGGCACAAATCAACAAACAACCATTCGCGCCCACATTCAAACCTACGGGCAATTTAGAGTCTCCAATCAACCTACCACGCATGTTTTTGAGATATGGGAGGAAACCGGAGTGGCCGGAGAAAACCCACGCAGGCATGTGCAGAACATGCAAACTCTACACAGACAGGGCCGGGATTGGAACCCTGGTCCCCATAAATGTGAGACAGATGTGCTAACCAATCGACCACCGTGCCACTAATTATATTCATATATCCATAAATTATACCTGCCCACTCAACTCAGCTGAACCAACAGCATTTCAGGGTTTTAAGAGCGAGTCTCAGCCCCTGCAGAGCCATGAAAATACACTTTATATAAAAAAGTATATATCTATATATCATATCTATACTTTATACTTTATATAAAGTATAGATATGTTGCATTTTCCAGCAATACTTAACTATATTTGTAATTTTCTATGTAACTGTGATGGATGAAATAGAAAAGCTTGCCTTCATTGGTCATCGCAGCCAGTTCAATACACATGGGGCAGATGACGAGCTCAAAACAGCCAGTCTCTTATGCCACCCACGTCCAATATCAGCCAGCTCATGTTCTCTATTATTGGGTCAACAATCTAACGGTTGGTGAATTGTGCTTCACAATGATTTATACTAAGGTTGTGGAAAAAAAATCGGCTAACTCGGCTAATCCATCCATCCATCCATTTTCTGAGCCGCTTCTCCTCACTAGGGTCGCGGGCGTGCTGGAGCCTAACCCAGCTATCATCGGGCAGGAGGCGGGGTACACCCTGAACTGGTTGCCAGCCAATCGCAGGGCACATACAAACAAACAACCATTCGCACTCACATTCACACCTTAGAGTGTGCAATTTAGCAATTTAGAGTTGTCAATCAACCTACCATGCATGTTTTTGGGATGTGGGAGGAAACCAGAGTGCCTTCAGAACTGTGAGGCAGACGCTCTAACCAGTCGTCCAACGTGCCGGTTGGGACGCTGTGTTAAACATAAATAAAAACAGAATACAATGATTTGTAAATCATGTTCAACCTATATTTAATTGAATAGCCTAAAGAGACAAGATATTTAATGTTCAAACTGATAATCTTTATTGTTTTTAGCAAATAATCATTAACTTAGAATGTTATGGTTACAACACATTCCAAAAAATCTCGGACAGGGTCATGTTTAACACTATGTTACATCACCTTTTCTTTTAACAACATTCAATAAACGTTTGGGAACTAAGGACACTAATTGTTGAATCTTTGAAGGTGGAATTCTTTCCCATTCTTGCTTGATGTACAGCTTCAGCTGTTCAACAGTCCGGGGTCTCCGTTGTTGTATTTTACGCTTCATAATGCGCCACACATTTTCAATGGGAGACAGGTCTGGACTGCAGCCAGGCCAGTCTAGTACCCGCACTCTTTTACTTCGAAGCCATGCTGTTGTCACACGTCCAGAATGTGGTTTGGCATTGTCTTGCTGAAATAAGCAGGGGCGTCCATGAAAAAGACGTTGCTTGGAAGGCAGCATATGTTTCTCCAAAACCTGTATGTATCTTTCAGCATTAATGGTGCCTTCACAGATGTGTAAGTTACCCATGCCATTGGCCCTAACACAGCCCCATACCATCACAGATGTTGGCTTTTGAACTTCGCGTCCATAACAGTCCGAATGGTTCTTTTCCTCTTTGGTCCCGAGGACACGACGGCCACACTTTCCAAAAACAATTTGAAATGTGGACTCGTCAGACCACAGAACACTTTTCCACTTTGCATCAGTCCATCTTAGATGAGCTCGGGCCCAGAGAAGCCGGCGGCGTTTCTGGGTGTTGTTAATAAATGGCTTTTGCTTTGCATAACAGAGTTTCAAGTTGCACTTACGGATGTAGCGCCGAACTGTATTTACTGACATTGGTTTTCTGAAGTGTTCCTGAGCCCATGTGTTGATATCATTTACACATTGATGTGTTTTTTTGATGCAGTCCCGCCTAAGGGATCAAAGGTCACGGGCATTCAATGTTGGTTTTCGGCCTTGCCGCTTAAATGCGGTGAATTCTCTGAACCTTTTGATAATATTATGGAGCGTAGATGATGAAATCCCTAAATTCCTTGCAATTGTACATTGTGGAACATTGTCCTTAAACTGTTCGACTATTTTCTCACCCACTTGTTCACAAAGAGGTGAACATCGCCCCATCTTTGCTTGTGAATGACTGAGCAATTCAGGGAAGCTCGTTTTATGCCTCATCATGGCATGTGTGTGTGGAGTTTTTTTGGATATTTTTCCATTTGGGGTTGTTGTTGTTGTTGTTTTAAATAATTTTATATCATGATTATGTGAATCATAATGCTGATTGTTCCTAAACTTCACCAGTCAATCCATGGCACCAGCTGACAATACAATGAAAACCTGTGAGTTGTCCCCTATTTTTGTTTTGCTTCTTGTCTCTTATCTTTGCTTCACAGCAGTCTTGGTAAAATCAAGCTTCAGTCGTGACAGTATGCGGACATTCAAAGAAACAGAAGAAGAAATAATGTAGAGTTGGTAGCTGATGAAGAAATTAGATTATTTACAAACGTATAATGAGATTGTACTTTTGTTTGAAGATAGAACATGCTTTCATGTTCATTTTTCTATTTTGTATGTCTGAAAATTATTATGGGAATAAGGTAACATAAATAGTGTGAAGCGCTTCATTAGTTAGAATCTGTTAACATTGACTTCTAAAATAGCCTTTGTAACTTTACTGCCGAATTGGCCTTGGACCAGACAAGGTTAGGCAGTTACTGTGTCCACCAGTAATGAGCACTTTTTTTCAGGAAAGATACACAGATGGAGACAATGTACAGTTTGTATTTGCACTAGTAGTAAGCGTGTGTACACATAGTGTGAAATGAAAATGAGACTTAACAGCATGTGCCGGGCCTCCCACACAGTTTGACACACACAAGCTCCTTATGTTCTACCTTTAATTGACGTAATTTTTCTGATTTCCTTTTTAGTGCTGTTCTATATAAATGGCACTGGCACAGAATGGCAGGTGAAGTTGACCCAGAAATGTTCTGCCTTTGGAGGTAGTATCAGAAGTGTAACAAAGGTGGTGAGACAGTTGTGTTCAATGAAATGCAAGAAAGGCAGAACAAAAGAATGAAGTTTTACACCCAAGACTCACTTATCCTGCCCTGTCGTGTTCAAAATTGTCACTGTCTGCCAAATATTTTATGTCACACCCAATGTTGACACTGATGTTACAAAGCATCTAATTATTTGATTGCGGAATGCCGTGTCACTGTGGACAGCTCTGGAAATATTGCTGATGGGCTATGTGTAAAAGGCAAAGGGGGATAAATGTCCAGTCTTCTGTTACAGCTCAAATACAGCACTTTTTAGAGCACTGATGTGGAATACTTAGTTTATCAACAAAAATATTTTGCAGATTGGGCAGAAGTTAGTGTAGATGTGGCAGAGGCATTGCATACAAGCAATTCTAGACTGCTGTTCCCACATTTATGCTGATTATAGTTGCTGCTGATGATATGATCTATAGATTAAGAGTGACATATTGTTACAGCCCTCGTGATTAAAGTTAGTGAAGTCCTCAGTTCTTTGAACACCTTTTGAATAGACAAAGAGGACCGTGCTGTCCTCAGTGTACTGAGTATGTGCGTATGTGCTGTGACAGCCTTGATACTGGATCTACTCATGGGGGTGCCTGACAAGTAAAGCTGCAATATGATATAGGCCAGGAGTAATCAAAATAGTTTTTTTCCCCACAAAGTTAAAACAGAGAAGTCAGCGTGACTGCCTGGGTGTATGAATGAATTTTCAATGACTTAGTCCTGCTTTCGGGAGTTGAAATGTGGGGTGTGTAAACAATAGAATGTAAATGAATATATTACATTTGTAAAGCCATACAACACATTCATTCTCATCACTTTATTGTGTTGTTGCAGCAAAAATCAAAGTATATAATGTGACAAAAAACAAGCAAAGAAAACAAAACGACCTCCAAACAGGGTGGTTGCTGGGTAAGATTGTATTTGCTTTAACATATTACTTATCATATCGAGTAACCAAACAAGGGTTCCTGGGTCCCTATAATTTAAGTCTTGGTCCATGCTATGCATTTTTCTTATAATAGTCATGTTACACTGAGGTAAAGGAAAGCGGGTGCACGCTAATGTAATTTTGTGGGGCACGGTGGACAACTGGTCGGGGTTCAAATCCGGTTTCGCCTGTGTGGAGTTTGCATGTTCTCCCTGTGCCTGCATGGGTTTTCTCTGGGTACTCTGGTTTCCTCCCACACCCCCCCCCCCCCCAAAAGAAAAGAAGAAGAAAACATGCATGGTCGGTTAATTGACAAGGCTATATTGCTCATGCAGTCGGTGTGAATGTGAGTGCGAATGGTTGTTTGTTTATATGTGCCCTGCGATTGGCTGGCGACCTGTTCAGGGTGTACACCGCCTCTCGCCCAAAGTCAGCTGGGATATGCTCCAGCACGCCCGCGACCCTAGTGAGGATGAGCGGTATGGAAAATTAATGAATGAATGAATAAACAGTCTTTGTCGTGGTTAAGATGGTGAATGTACATGGCCTTGTGTATTGTGAGTCTGGTTTTCTTCTGGAGGCATTCAAGTTGATGACCTTGGATTTTAATTGTCACAGTGCAGGAGTGAACCAGGGTGCAAAAGTACTGAACACTACTGATCTGTTTTTTTTTTTGTTTGTTTTGTTTTTTGTTTTTTTTATGGAGAAGGCTGTTGAAGAGTTGATGGAGATTATTATTGTAGTGAATAACCAATGCATCAGGTGTGGCACGACAGTCTGTGCTGGGGAGGCATGTTGATAGAAGTGGAGTGTCTGGGCTGATGTTCTTGATTTGGTGAAAAGAGAGGCACAGGTAGATTTTGGAAAAGGTTAGGTTTGAACAAAAAGTCATTAACGTGGTCTGAAAAGGGGAATGATTCGGAATACCAGAACAATAGACCAGATCAATGATGTGCCCCTGAGAGTGAGTGGAGAAGTTGATTATCGGTAATTGCTGTAGGCCAAAATTGTTGAGACAGGATGAGAATTGACTGGATATTGTATTATTCAAGATGTCCATGCGAATATTAACATTGCCAAACAGTTTAATGTTAGGAGTCAGTGAAGAGAAATGTCAAGTAGACAGAAAAGTCAGTTAATAAATCTTTGTTGTGTTTAGGTGGCTGGTAGATATGTAGCAGCAAGGATAGTATGAGTGAGTCCAGACATTTGTTTTGCTTGTAGATTCAAATGAGTGGAAAACAAGAGGTGATAGGGCAAGACTTTCCACTTCTCACTGTAGATCATCACAACACCTATTTTAACTGTGCACCATGTAATTCTTCTATTTATTTTTTAAAATTATTTTTGTTTTAAGTTTTTCACTAAAGACAATAAATGAATTGATTGGCTGATGAAATAAAAATACACTTCCATACATAAATTCAAAAGATTGTTTCTATTTCCAAGATCACTAAACCTAGAATGTTTTGCAGGAGAGTTAAAAAAAAAAACAACAAAAAAAAACACGTTTGACAAACCATGTTCATCTAATCTGTGAACTATTTTTCTTTTTGGCAAAACATCTCTCTCGTGTTATTTTCCTTTGGGGCAATAAGTGGGAAGTAGGTCATTCCTTTTTTTTGAGTAACCATTTTCTGTTGATACAACATGAATATTTTATGTACATGAAGTCCTATGTGGATAGGAGGAAATATCAACGACTGTAAGGAAGTTGTAAAAGTCGATGTAAACAGAATTCAACAACAGTCAACAACACTTTAAAGCTACAAAAATGTGTTTCTACATAGGTATATTTTACGTAGCTCCCCATTAATTGGTGGGTCACTGACTCGAATATCATACAACATATTCGTGAAGACTGGCACTGATTGACTTCAAGGATGTTATCACGACTATACACAAACCAATTGCAACATCATTACCACTTGCAGTCGAATGAGATTCAATGCAAGCGCTGTATCAAAAAGTTTGCCTTTTCAAATATTAGAATGCTCAGTTTTGATTGACACTACCATAGATATCAAAGGAGAGTTTGGAATTTAAAAAAAAATAAAAATGTCATGTGTTCAAACAGTCATTATGAATTGACAGTAGGACATGATAAAAGTCATCTGTGAAAGAAATCGGCTGACTCTGGTCTCATCTTGTGACTCTAATTTGATATGCAAGAAACCAATGCACCGAGGAGAAACAACCATTCACAATAGGAGGTGTGACTTATAAGGTGTCAATCATTTGCTGCACACTCACGGGCACACTCACGCACGCACACCCCCGCGGCCCTACACTTTTCTTGTTAACCCAGAATAGCAACTTATTCTCTCATGTTATCAGTTTGAAATTCTATATTTTTCAAGACACGTGGCATAATGTGCATTTGATGTATAAATTATTTTGAGTTTGCTAATGGAAAAGTAATGTCTATACTTGTAGTTGAACAAGGCCGCTTTACTTGTAGATTTAAATGGGCTCGCCTTTTCTGTGTGTGTGTGTGTGTATATATATATATATATATATATATATATATATATATATATATATATATATATATATATATATATATATATATATATATATATACATATACAACCCCAATTCCAATGAAGTTGGCACGTTGTGTTAAACATAATTAAAAACAGAATAAAATGAATTGCAAATCATGTTCAACCTATATTTATTTGAATACACTACAAATACAAAATATTTAATGTTCAAACTGATAAACTTTAGCAATTAATCATTAACTTTGAATTTTATGCCTGCAACACGTTCCAAAAAAGTTGGGACAGGTAGCAAAAAAGTTGAGGAATGCTCATCAAACACCTGTTTGGAACATCCCACAGGTGAACAGGCTAATTGGGAACAGATGGGTGCCATGATTGGTATAAAAGGAGCTTCCCTGAATTGCTCAGTCATTCACAAGCAAAGATGGGGCGAGTTTAATCTTTTTGTGAACAAGTGCGTGAGAAAATAGTCGAACAGTTTAAGGACAATATTCCTCAATGTACAATTACAAAGACTTTAGGGATTTCATCATCTACGCTCCATAATATCATCAAAAGTTTCAGAGAATCTGGAGAAATTACTGCATGTAAGCAGCAAGGCCGAAAACCAACATTAAATGATCGTGACCTTCGATCCCTCAGGCGGCACTGCATCAAAAACCAACATCAATGTGTAAAGTATATCACCACAAGGGCTCAGGAACAATTCAGAAAACCAATGTCAGTAAATACAGTCCGGCGCTACATCCATAAGTGCAACTTGAAACTCTACTATGCAAAGCAAAAGCCATTTATAAACAACACCCAGAAACGCCGCCGGCTTCTCTGGGCCCAAGCTCATCTAAGATGGACTGATGCAAAGTGGAAAAGTGTTCTGTGGTCCAACGTTTAATTTTCATTTCACACTATGTGTACACACGCTTACTACTAGTGCAAATACAAACTGTACATTGTCTCCATCTGTGTATCTTTCCTGAAAAAAAGTGCTCATTACTGGTGGACACAGTAACTGCCAAACCTTGTCTGGTCCAAGGCCAATTCGGCAGTAAAGTTACGAAGGCTATTTTAGAAGTCAATGTTAACAGATTCTAACTAATAAAGCGCTTCACACTATTTATGTTACTTTATTCCCATAATAATTTTCAGACATACACAATAGAAAAATGCACATGAAAGCATGTTCTATCTTCAAACAAAAGTACAATCTCATTATACGTTTGTAAATAATCTAATTTCTTCATCAGCTACCAACTCTACATTATTTCTTCTTCTGTTTCTTTGAATGTCCGCATACTGTCACTACTGAAGCTTGATTTTACCAAGACTGCTGTGAAGCAAAGATAAGAGACAAGAAGCAAAACAAAAATTGGGGACAACTCACAGGTTTTCATTGCATTGTCAGCTGGTGCCATGGATTGGCTGGTGAAGTTTAGAAACAATCAGCATTATGATTAACATAATCATGATATAAAATTATTTAAAACAACAACAACCCCAAATGGAAAAATATAAAAAAAAACGCCACACACACATGCCATGATGAGGCATAAAACGAACTTCCCTGAATTGCTCAGTCATTCACAAGCAAAGATGGGGCGAGGTTCACCTCTTTGTGAACAAGTGGGTGAGAAAATAGTCCAACAGTTTAAGGACAATGTTCCACAATGTACAATTGCAAGGAATTTAGGGATTTCATCATCTACGCTCCATAATATCATCAAAAGGTTCAGAGAATCTGGAGAAATCACCGCATGTAAGCGGCAAGGCCGAAAACCAACATTGAATGCCCATGACTTTTGATCCCTTAGGCGGCACTGCATCAAAAAAACACATTAAGGTGTAAATGATATCAACACATGGGCTCAGGAACACTTCAGAAAACCAATGTCAGTAAATACAGTTCGGCGCTACATCCGTAAGTGCAACTTGAAACTCTGCTATGCAAAGCAAAAGCCATTTATTAACAACACCCAGAAATGCCGCCGGCTTCTCTGGGCCCGAGCTCATCTAAGATGGACTGATGCAAAGTTGGAAAGAGTTCTGTGGTCTGACGAGTCCACATTTCAAATTTTTGGGGGAAATTGTGGACGTCGTGTCCTCCGGGCCAAAGAGGAAAAGAACCATCCGCACTGTTATGGACGCAAAGTTCAAAAGTCAGCATCTGTGATGGTATGAGGCTGTATTAGTGCTAATGGCATGGGTATCTTACACATCTGTGAAGGCACCATTAATAATGAAAGGTACATACAGGTTTAGAGAAACATATGCTGCCATCCAAGCGACATATTTTTCATGGACGACCCCTGCTTATTTCAGCAAGACAATGCCAAACCACATTCTGCACATGTTACAACAGCGTGGCTTCGTAGTAAAAGAGTGTGGGTACTCGACTGGCCTGCCTGTAATCCAGACCTGTCTCCCATTGAAAATGTGTGGCACATTATGAAGCGTAAAATATGACAACGGAGACCCCGGACTGTTGAACAGCTGAAGCTGTACATCAAGCAAGAATGGGAAAGAATTCCACATAGAAAGCTTCAACAATTAGTGTCCTCAGTTCCCAAACGTTTATTGAATGTTGTTAAAAGTAAAGGTGATGTAAAGTAGTGGTAAACATGACCCTGTCCCAGCTTTTTTGGAACGTATTGCAGCCATAAAATTCCAAATTAATGATTATTTGCTAAATACAATTAAGTTTATCAGTTTGAACATTAAATATTTTGTCTTTGAAGAGTATTCAATTAAATATAGGTTGAACATGATTTGCTAATCATTGTATTCTGTTTTTATTTAGGTTTAACACAACATCCCAACTTCATTGGAATTGGGGTTGTATATTGTACTTTACGAGAATACGTGCTTGGCCGGTCATGAAAGGGAATCACCATAATTTCTCGTGTATAATGCACACCCATGTATAATGCGCACCCCCAAAGTTGACCTCAGAATTCTGGAAAATCCTTCTACCTATGTATAATGCATTTTTACAATGCATGATTTTGCTTCTATGAACTGAATGATGGTTGTTGTTCAGTCATATTTAAAAAAAACAATATTTCACAAATTCTTCCAAGGCAAACTCCGACTGCAACGGACAATCAAAACTGCTGAAAGGATTGTCGGGACCCCCCTACCCACCCTTAAGGACTTGCACGCTGCCAGAACTAAGACCAGAGCGTGCAAAATCCTCTCGGACCCTCCACATCACGGTCACCAGTTCTTCCAGCTCCTTCCCTCAGGTAGGCGCTACCGATCAATGCAAACTAGAACTAGCAGACATTCCAACAGCTTCTTCCCTCTTGGAATCAACTTCTTAAACACCATCCATCCATTTTCAACACCGCTTATCCTGGTTAGGGTCGCAGGACGCTGGAGTCTATCCCAGCTGACTTCGGGCGAAGGGCAGACTACACCTTGAACTGGTCGCCAGTCAGTCGCAGGGCACATATAGACACGGACAACCATTCGCACTCACATTCACAACGTCACTGAGTGGGAACTGAACCCATGCTGCCTGCACCAAAGTCAGGCGAGTGTACCACTACACCATCAGTGACTCTTCTTAAACACCTAACCTACAATTCCATTACAACATGCTGGCAATTTTTTTGTCTTGAGTTTGTTGTCACATTTCTGTGGGGCCAATTATACATTAATCGTGCACTCACTGTAGTTGTCTCGCCACGCTGCACTATTAGCATATCTGTTGTTGACCAATACTGGACACTCATGCCAGAGTAGCATCTGCTCCATTTGCACACTGATTGAGGAGTATCTGCAACATTTGCACAATCACCACTGTCCCAGATTATCGCACTACTTGTCACTTTAAACTGCATACACTCCTTGAAGTCTCGGCGCCCTTTGCTCAATGGTCATTGCACTGGACTATTGCAATATTAGTCTTTCGAACTGCTCTAAGTGCTAGAGGACTCTGCATCGTTTTGCACAATTGTCAAAAAAAAAAAACAAGTACCGGCATTTCCAGATAACTAGCAACCCTTAATTGCTCAGTGACAACTACCGGAGACAAATTCCTTGTGTGTTTTTTTGGACATACTTGGCAAATAAAGATAATTCTGATTCTGAAGTTATGTAAACTTATGAGCACAACTGTACATACAGTATATACAGTCAGTCATACGTACCCCTGTCATATTGGAATGAATGTGTAGGCTACACCTTTTTCATAACCTCTAGGTGGAGGCATATTAGAGTGAAAGTGTACACTTTTCTCATAATCCCTACGTGGCGGTGACATTGGAATGAAAGTGTGCAGCTTTTTCATAACCTCTAGATGGCGGCATACATTTATAAAATGTGAAAGTTTTTTTCATTTACATACCCATGTATAATGCGCACTATTGACTTTAGACAATTTTAGGGGGTGGGGGGAATGTGCATTATCCACGAGAAATAACGGCAAGTAGACTGCAGAATGGGCACAGTCAGAAAAGCCTTTCTGACTTAAGCATATGGGAGAATATGCACCATAGAGAACATCTTTGTTCCTGAAAATCTAGTCCATATTTTACCTGCGACCTTGCTTGCACTGGTACCTGCCTCTATTAGTGTGTACATTTAGTGTATACCTGGGTAGCACATAGGGTTGATTAAATGCAGTGTGAGCAAAAAAAAAAAGCGAAGGATGGATTTAATTCACTTCAATATGGTCACAAATCTATAGGTTTCACTTCATAGTGTGGTTGAGAGCCGTTGTGTGTTATTATCCAATCGATTCCACTTTATAATATAGAGAATGTCCTGCTGTGTTGCTGAAATACCAGTCTGTGTTTTACCTGCGACCTTGCTTGCACTGCGTGCTCCTATTAGCGTGCCTGGATGGTACACAGGGCTGACTAAAAGCAAAGCAGCGTGAGGAAAAGAATGTGAAGAATCATGGACAAAGTTTTTCAATAACGTAAGTCTTCAACACTGCTGGGAGTAAAAATTAGTTAGTTCCAGCCCCCAGCAAAAAGGGGGCTGGAACTCCTCCACCCCTATTGAACTGTAGGAATCAGCACAGATGAGTACAGAGAGTAACAAGTGAGTGACATCTCCTGGATAGTTGAGTATAAAGAATTTACCAATATGAAGCCAATTGTGACGCAGTCTAGGAATCAAATGGAATTTCAATATGGATATAAAATATGAAACATTTGAGTCAAGGTACATCGTATCAGACTTAACTTGAAATTTTATTTAGAAGAATAATCATGAGAAAGTGGAGCGAGCCAAGGGATAAATATATGCCAAATTAACCTGTCCCAGATATTTTCAAGACGACTTCAATATTGCTTTATTTATTTTAAAAGTAGCCTAATTGGGTAATAATTTTCTTCAACCATTTAATCACATATGTAACCCTCCAGCACAAAACCAATCTGAGGTCACACATCCGTGTTTTGAGCTAGAGCCCATAAAGCATTGACTATGTGAAAAAGATAGATTTTGAGATGTGTTTTAAACATCACAAAGTAAGTAAAGATCACTTTCCACTTGGAATTGATGTGGATTTCTTACCTTAATGCCTCGAATAAAATGCTTTGATTGAGCATGTACAGCGAAATCTCCATAAGAAAAGTCTGACAATGACGAGAAATCAATGACAAAAATCGGCTGCTGCCGCACACGAAAAATGGAATACATCATGTCTGGTATCAACAGAAAGCTTGGGGTTCTCTGCAGCTGTGGATTCAATTCAAATGTACATCATTACACATATGAACAAACAATAGGCCATAATACAGTACCTTGTGCTTTAAACAATACCTCCTTGTTGCTAGGCTAATACTAAAATGTCGCTTCCGATCTGTAAACGGGCATACAGTATCTTCAGCAAATGTTACCGGAAAACCACAAGCTATACATCGTTGGAAAATATTTTTAACGCCTTTTCAAAAAGAGTACATAGCTCAAAACACGGCCGTGCGACTTCCGATCGGTTTCGTGCTGGAGGGCCATATATGCACCCAAGTGTAATCTCTGTGACTTCAACAGAATTTGGGAGCAAGCAGTTACTGTGTTGTGAGCCATTCGTGTCATAAGTCTCTATATTGATTACTTGTTAATTAAATGTGTATCAGTGTATCTTGAAGGGGAAGAATTCAGTCTTGCACTAAGATCGATTTGTCACCCTTAAAAACAGACATTTGTTGATGCTTCCACTCACCAAGTAGCTGGCAATTGCAGCTATTAATTTGATTTGATGTCACTCCTCGAAGGTAAATTATTCTCTGTACTTTTTTGATGGTTGGTTGTTTCTATGTGCCCTGCGATTGGCTGGCGACCAGTTTAGGGTGTACCCCGCCCCTTGCCCAGAGTCAGCTGGGACAGGCTCCAGCATGCCCACGACCCTAGTGAGGATTAGCGGAAATTCAGAAAATGATGGCCTTGGCTTATTTTGTGACAATAGTGACATTTTTTTACATACAGCTTCACATACACTGTAACAATGTGTACATATTTTTTTGCTTTTTTTGTGGCAAATGCTATGTACATACTGTGTTTGTGTACTATATTAAAAACAGATAAATCCGTTTTTAAATCTAACGTTGACTTTTAAACTTTTATCCAGTATTGTATTGTTTTAAAATCTGTCCAAAAACATGAAAAAGCAATTTCTCTGTCTCCATTAGCTGTGTGTGAAAATTTTGTGCTTGCATGCTATATTCACTTACATGCTGTGTATCTAATAGGGGCTAATCCATAAAAAAATCCATAAACCCTATCGATACCACTGTGTGAAGATGAAAATCAAAACAGCACAGACAATTGGGGGACCATCACACAAGGTACCACGTCACCCCGTTGAGCACTCAGCCACTAAAACAAGGAGAAAGATAAAACAGATAGTGGGATGCAAAAAAATACAATATATAATATACAATATAATATTTAAAATTGAACGTAATGCTGAAAATTACAGTAAAGTTGGGCACACTAAATCATACAAGACAGACAAGCAGCAACCCCATATCCCACAAACGACAAACAATCAAAACGGTTTTCTCTACCAGCAATAACTGCAACCCCAACTAACCCCAACTTCACCAAAAACATGTCTCAGAGGGATTTTTTAAAATTATTATTATTTTTGCCTACTTGGTTTGTTTGTACCTTACTTTCAATGTTGAGGTATTTTCTTTTTTCATCATCACATGGGCTATGTTTTGTTTCTTGCAAGTTCCCCTTAGGTACTTGCTCTTCTCCATTTTCCCAAACCAGCCAGATTCCTATCACCAAAAACATGGGGCCACCAGTCCCAAATCCATCCTTTTTTAAAAGAAATCACAACCCAGCTTGTCCACTGACATTTTGGCTCACACGTGATTGTACAACCTGGTCAACAATGGACCTGAAAGTGCTATCAATCCACCACAAGGAACTGTGTCCTTTCCCAAGAAAATACCTCCTGTGGTTAAACATTGTCATTCATCAAGGATCGAACAATACATTTTGTGGCATGCAATTCTAGCGCCGAGTTGGCCTGAGACACAAGTCTGCTTTTGTGTGTCTTGCCAGACATTCGACAGCAGATTTGAAGGATATTGCTGCAGTCATAGTCCATGTTCTGAGAGTTGCACCTCTGATTCTCATTCTCAAACATGTTGTAAATGGCAAATTGGGAAATACCTACTTCCGAGACACCCCTGATTAATTTAATACTGACAGGATTTTAACTGAAAGGGAGATAATATTTTACTGATCTTAAACATAAATAAATAAGTATAGACCACAGATGGGTACAAGTGGTTTACCAATACAATGTGAGTTTATTTATTTTACCTCATCACTTTTTAATATTGAGTGATTTTGACACTTCCTCAGAAGTTTTAGACAATGATGATGTTCTCCATTTACTTTTGTTTTTGAACTAAAACCAACATGAAGCAGTGATGCATGTTTTATTATGCATTAATCGAGACTTACTACTAGATTTACAGTTATGAACCTAAAAGCATCAAGCATTCCAAGGGCAAAACAGAGCTATCCATGCACTTTGGAAGATTAATGTGAGACTTACAGGTGACCTTTTCTATGGCAGTGACGTGCATTGGCCTAAATATAGAAATATTACTATAAATTTATTTGAATATTGCAATGTATTGCAATTAAAGTATCACAGCATATGCACCTGACTTAGTTGTAGTACTTCAACCAAAATAAGATCATCACCTACACTATATTGCCGAAAGTATGCTGCCTTTACTCATATGAATTTAAGTGACATCTCATTCTTAATCCATCCTTCCATCCATCCATCCATTTTCTGAGCCGCTTCTCCTCACTAGGGTCGCGGGCGTGCTGGAGCCTATCCCAGCTATCATTGGGCAGGAGGCGGGGTACACCCTGAACTGGTTGCCAGCCAATCGCGGGGCACATACAAACAAACAACCATTCGCAGTCACATTCACACCTACCGGCAATTTAGAGTATCCAATTCATGCATGTTTTTGGGATGTGGGAGGAAACCGGAGTGCCCGGAGAAAACAGTCCGGCTCTCCCTGAATTGTTCAAATTTAAACATTTTGGTTCGCAGTTTTGATGCCTACAGTCCGTCGACTCCGAAGAAGAAAGTGGTGAAAACTAAAAAAGAAGCGGTGAAAACCAACGAAGAAGAATCAGATGAAGATGCTTGTGCCCAACGCTGGTGGTGGCGACCAAAAGCGTGTCTTAACTATGTTAAAATAAATGACCAGTCACCTCGGTGTAACTCTTGGAATAGCATTATATTGTGCTAAGGAGGCTTTCATGATGTGTAGAAGTCTGACACACTCCCTCCCGCTCCGAGCCTCAGCCTACACAGCATGGAAATTCAATGAAGTAAACTGAGTGAGTGAAACAATAAAATACGTCTATGACAACATTGAGGGTGCTAACAAGTTAAACGGTGGGTTGCCGACTTGCACTGATGGTTTTTAGCGTTTATTTTAGTCTTTCAACCAATGTAAAAGCTGCTTACAGACACACAAAAATATATAACTTACTTAACCATACTCGAAAGTAGAAACAGTCGCATTATAAGCTTAACATTGAGCTAAACTTCATCAAAGGTCAAACTAGCAACTTTACATCAGAATGAATTGGGACAAAATTCACAAAAACAAAACACAAAAACACTAACCTTGTGTCTCATTGGTGGGTAGGTAAAGGAATCATTTACAGTAGCATTTGGTTTTTTACATTCCTCTTTTTCTTGTGTCTCGTTTTACTTTTGTTTTTACCGGTGTCATGAAGTTATTTTTCGTGCCAAAATGGTAAGTTCCAGTGTGTACCCTTGAAAATAAAAGCCTACCTGCTTAAAACAGGAAGTCAAGTTAAAATTTGCACATATAAACTATTTAACATAATAAAACAGTGGCAAATAACTATTTTAACAATGCTATGTTTAACGTTAGGAGATGCCTCGTGGACCCTAAACTAATCAACATCTACCCTCGAAGTCTGAACTCCCAAGCATCAAAGGCCCCCAGATGTTGACACCGGACCACCTGTCTGTGAATAGGAACAATTGCTGTGACAAGGCAACATCCGCTGGCGTCGAGAGGAACTGCAAAGTCAAACCGAGGGGGGACTCTCATTTGATGTTTAACCAAGGATAAATGTCGGTTTTGATATTTCACGAATTCTGCAGAAATTTTTCAAATGTATGCCTTCATGTCTGTGTGAGTGTGTCAACTTTACAAGTGTAATTACGAGATTTTGAGAATTGTTTGTCTTGACTTGACTCCAAGCAGCATGAAATGTGATTTGAACCATAAGCAGTTGATTTACCAAAACTAACGTATGAACAGTCAGTCCGATATGCTTGATTTCTGAATAAACAGAGTACCAAGTTGAGGTTATTTTATATTAATATATGATTTGAAATCCATTTTTTCAAATTTGTAGCCAATATTCAAGCTGATGGGTGTGGTCTTCTCCATCCCTCTTTGACACGCCCCTGGGGTACTTAACCCTGACTCTTGTGTTTTTCTCGTGTTTTTTCTCTCCTCTGGCTTCTTGGCTTGGAGACATCTAGCCAGCCACGGGCTGGCCTCGCCCACCCCTCCCCCTTTGCGCTTTCTTTATTCGGGCACACGGCTCGGTAACCACGAACCTTGGGGATGGAGATCCGGCTCCCTAGCCTTTGTGGACCGCCGCTGCTAAGCCTCCGGAAGAGTGGCTGCTGAGTTCCACAGATACGCTCCCAGCCAAACGTGAGTTTTCCGAACGTCCTAGCAGACCCAGGGCCTAACGCGGGGAGAGAGACGGTCATACTCTCGCAAGGCGTGACGAACAACAATTTTCTTCTTCCGCCTCTTTTGTTTGTTTCCTTTTTTTGCATCTTTTTCTTCTGCAACCAACCCTGTCTCTGTGCTTCTGAGACACGCCCAGAGAAAGCCTACTCTGAGGCCAGTTCATTTACGTTTGTGAGTTGAAATGGCAAGTGATTGCCATGCTGTACAATATTAGCGCCTAATAATTTCGGGGAAATTACTAGCTTCAGACAAAATCTCAATTTTGTCCCCTCTCTCTCGCTCTCGTCCGGAATGGACGCGTTAAATGCTCGTGTTTTCCACTTTAGTCCAACACACAGTGTTCTATTTCCCTTTTCATACGCCCATTTTCCTTCTTTTTACCATTATTAGTGTTATTTTCTTTCTTCAGTTAGACTCCTTTTGTGTGTCTCCCGCTAGATCCCTTCTAGATGTCATTAAATATTCTATAAAATTTCAATCTTGGTTGTATTTTGTGTGTGTTCTGAGTTTAAGTAAGCATCTGTCATCTAGAACTCAAAATTTCATAAAGTGTAGCAACCTTCAGAATACGAGACTGATAAAAAGGTTCAAAACAACAATAGAAACATCTGCAACTTTCTGCAAGTTGTTTTCTCAAGTTTGAAGTGGGCTCAAATATCCAAGTTTGAGTTGTCACAATTTAAGAGCTGCATGATAAAGAGGTTGTTTTTTGGAGTCTGTAAAATAAGCAGTCGCGTGGCTGTTTTTCCCCCCAAAATTAGTCATTTTGATTGGCTCTCGCAGGATATGTGTTTGCATGTTCTCCCTGTGCCTGCGTGGGTTTTCTCTGGGTTTCCTTCCATAACCCAAAAACATGTGTGATACGTTGATTGAATACTCTAAATTGCCTGTAGGTGTGAATATGAGTGCGAAGGGTTGTTTGTTTCTATGTACCTTGCGATTGGCTGGCGACCAGTTCACGGTGTACCCCGACTCTCGC
The DNA here is from genome assembly GCF_024500275.1 of Phycodurus eques. Lineage (NCBI taxonomy): Eukaryota > Metazoa > Chordata > Actinopteri > Syngnathiformes > Syngnathidae > Phycodurus > Phycodurus eques. Next base: position 29,558,612 of record NC_084526.1, on the reverse strand, counting down.
TTTGTTGCACTGAAATGCAAGCGATAAGAAAACAACACTAGACGAACATGTGTTGATGTAAAAGTACAATTAAGTTGCAAATCAGCATGCCAGTGATAATACAACAATACTAATTGCAGGAGACAGAGAGCACACACACTGTCACACATTTATTTTAAATTTATTATAAATCTTTTAAAATAAATCTCCCCCCTCAACTCCTTGTTGCTGCAGCTTCAGCCACTAACTTGCATTTCGGTCTCCTGTCCTCTCATTACTTTACACTGTGTGCAGAATTATTAGGAAAGTCTCATTTTTGAGGATTATTTGTATTTAGGCTTTCTGAGGAGAATAACAATATGTAGAGAATTATTAGGCAACTATTGGTCTGCAGAATTATGATACAACTAAATGAAAAACACACATTTTCCCATCTCAGTTTATTTTCATTTGTTTAAGTGGGAATTATATACAATCAACTCAAAACTTTCCAATAGAAATGGATAGAAACATATATATATATATATATATATATATATATATATATATATATATATATATATATATATGTATGTGTGTGTGTATGTGTGTGTGTGTGTGTGTGTGTGTGTGCCTTTCCACCTGCTCTCCTGGACACACAATATATCAATCTTTCTCCTAATCATCATGCCAACCAACTCCCGAGCTTCTCCTGTCGTAGTCCCAACATTCAAAGTCCCCACATTCAGTTCTCGGCTCTGTGCTTTCCTCTTCTCTTTCTGTCTAAGAACCCACTTTGCGCCCACAGTTGGTGAATTTCCACCGGCGCCCTACAGGTTTATGGCAACAGTGGCGACATTGTTAACCCAGGCCACGACTGATCCAGGATGGAATTCTTTGGCTGAACGCTCATATTTGTTTGGCAAAGTTTTAAGCCGGATACCGTTCCTGAGGCAACCCTCTTCATTAATCTGGGCTTGGGATCGGCCTACAGTTTGCACTGGCTTGTGCCCCCCATAGGGCTGCATTCATGTTAGGTTAATTAAAGACTCTAAACTGTCCATAGGCTGCGATTGACTGGCGACCAGTTCAGGGTGTGCGCACCTCTTGCACGAAGATAGCTGGGATAGGCTCCAGCACGCCCGGGACCCAAGTGAGTAGAAGCAGTATGGAAGATGAATGAATGAATGAACTGTCCATAGGTGCGAATGTGAGTGCGAATAGTTGTTTGCCTATATGTGCCCTGTGATTGGCTGGCGACCAGGTGTACCTTGCCTCGCACCCAGAGTCAGCTGAGATAGGCGCAGGCACACCCGCGACCCTAGTGGGCATAAATGGTACAGAAAATTGATGGATGGATGGATGGGTTCGGTGATCATGCCTCAATATCTTAGATATTTAAAGAGTGCTGGATCCCTCTAAGGACTTGATATATATTTTTTTTCACTTTTCAGAGTCAGTTAAATCTATTTTGGCCCATTTTGCCTCAAGAAAAAAACTGCCTAATAATTACACACACCTGTCTATAGGGTGTTGATCTCCTTATGCCACACCCACATTCATGACACAAAAACACAGGACCTGCTATGCTTAAATCCATTAGGCATTCAGGTTTATCCAGCTAGTAGCTCGGAAATACAGTATGCCTAAAAATGATGATATGGTCAAAATACTTACTTGCCTCATAATTCTGCACACAATGTATACGTAGACAACACGTCTGTTAAGCTTATGGAGACACCACCCAGTGTGCGTGTTTGTTTTCATGTGGTTGACTGACATTCGCCATTAGATTGGAGAAACGTTTGCCAATAAAATGTATCCCGCGAGGACGAACAGTTGAAATTACTCATAGCAGTACATTCAGTGCATAGTACATCATTACAAGGAGAACTGCGAAAGAATTACTCATGACTACTACAGTCAGTACAGTGAAGTCCCTCTCCCACCTGCACGCCGACTGCTCATTGGAGAACTCATACTTCATAAAGTGATTCAGTCCAGTACATTCACTAAAATAATTCCTACGTTTGAACAAATCATTCGTGAATGATAAAATACTACACCATAATAACGGAGATAACGTTATGGAGAAAATGAGGAGACAAAAAAAAAAATACACCTTTTTGGGGTATTTTGACCATTTTTCATTTTCTGCAAATAAATGCTATAAATTACAATATTTCTAATATATATATATTTGGATTGATTGATAATTTGGCACTTATGTTTTCAGTAGTTTATACAGTAGAGTTCAACAGAAATCTTCATTTTCCTTGAGAATAAAGCGGTACAGAAGATGGATGGATGGATGAAATGTAATCGAGACATACTGTAGCATCATATTTCATCAATTGTAGCAATACTTTAAAAGCTTAGTGTATGTAGCATTGTACAATGTACAATTGAGAGTAGGAGTGATATCAGTATTTAATCCATTCTTAAGGTGTATAATATAACAAAGAGTGGAGAGTGGAGGTGTGACCTTATCAAATGGTGGAGGACATTTATGTCACAGCTGAGAGCTTCTGTTGGGAGCCTGAAAGACGGATAATCCTGTGGTTTAAACTGGGCAAATATTGATCCAGCGGCCCTGCGTTGCAGGCCTCTAGGCCTGAAATTGGGTGAAATAGATTATTCTGTAGAGTCAAAAAGAAGACAAATGAGAAAGCCCAAAATATGCTATCTTGATCATCAAACTAGATACCACACTGAGAGGAAGCATAGTCATCTATTCTTACTTATCCCATCATCCCATTTGGAGCTACATTGCAATGCTCTTTCTTCCGTAAAGGATTGTCTTTCCAGGCTTTGCATTCATGCTTTGAATGCAGGTCTTCTCATCCATCAAAGCATGTATTATTACGGCTCTAGGGACATTAACCATGATAACGTAGTTTCACATAATGAGTCTTTAGAGGGTCATGCAATCTAGGAGGGTCAGTGCGACTATTTCTTTTTTTCTGGGAATAATCTTCTATCGTCCAGACCTGAAATTTACATCAAGGAAATTAACTTTCACTGTTAATTCTCAAAGTTGTGTAATGTAAAAACACCTGCTCTAGTGACATTAAATAAATTTCATTTATTTATTGAATCTAAGAGTGGAGCATAAACTTATGAGTATGGACAACCACTTTTCTTAACAAATGGTCTGCAAACTTAAGAAAAACTTATTATATCATAAGGCAGTTCTTCCCAGGTTCCCAACCTTGTTTTATGTAACCCTTGAACATTGTTTCTCATACTGCAAATGAGTACCCCATCAGGCACCGTGGCCAACTAGTTAGCACAGGGGTGCCCAAACTTTTTTGCCCAAAGATCTTCTTTTCAAGCAGCCAATCTCCCGCGATCTACCTTTTTTTTGGGGGGTGGGGGCCCCGACCATGTTGCCGGTTTGAGAGCGCAGCGTGCTACCAGTGAGCTAAAATTCTGGGCCGCCGACACAGCTCAGCACCGATGTATGTTGATGTACCTTGCATCACCGCATGAGCCAATCTTGCACAACACAACATAATTAACAATGTAATTATTTTGTCATTACCTGAGTTTACGCCGATGACCTGCACTGAAGTGAATCAGCCAGGGATGTGTAGTCAGTGTCGTATTTTCCATGCACAGTCCGAAAATGCCACTCCACATTTCCGTTCTTTGGTAATGCGATGGCAGACTGGCAGATGAGGCATACGCATTTCGAAAATGTCATCGTAAAACAATACTCCTCGTCCCATTCCGTATGAAAGTGGTAGGTTTTTCTCTTCTTACTTGGTCCATTCTTTATTCTTTATGAAAGGTGTGTGACTTTAACGTATTCTTTGTCCATAGTGTTTTGAATATTAAAGGAGTTATGAGATCTTAAATGTATTTTTTGCTCAAGAAAATGAAACTGGCTGTCATTTTCAATAATATCAATCCATTTTGGAGCAATTGGTAAATAACTAGTTGCCTTTGAAACGCCCCTTTTTCATCGAATTTAATATGCTAAAAAATTGCTAATTTATTATATGATCATTGATTAAAATAGTACGAAAATGTCACGATGACCCTCGGTGCATATCAAAGTGCAGCCTTGCACATCAAGTCTGTTAGCTGTGCACATTAAAACCCCATGACCGTACATAAAGCCTTTAGTATGTCATAAAATCACAAACGGCTGTTGAATTTCATCATCCAAAACTACTTTATCAATCTGATAAAATAGTACTAATGCGGCGCCGTGATGGTAGGTGTCCACCGAGACAGCCAGCAGTGCACATCAAAGTCTCCCTGTGTCACACAATGCCACCGTGTGTCATGAACGGAACAGAGGATAGAACCCAAAAATGCACGACTCCAAAACAAATGGACAGTTTCCAAAAAGAGAGGTTTAATACACGGGCATAGGTAAAGAGGTGAGGTCGATAATCAGAACAGGGTCAAGTCTTACTGTGAGTCTGTGACGTGGAAACAAGGAATGTTGGAACGCGACGACAAGGTACAATGAACTGGCGACGAGAGGGAATGACACACGAGGTTAAATACAAGGGGTAATTAGAGTGAACGAGGCACAGGTGGTGAAGATGCTCACAGGAGCAGGTGTGTGTGTGAAACAGGGGGAAGACAACAACTGGAACACACACCCATGACAGTACCCCCCCCCCCCCTTAACGGCCGGCCCCAGACGGCCCCGGGGCCCCTGGATGCGTGACGTGGAAGTCCCGAATGAGTGTGTCATCCATGATAAACGCAGACGGCAACCCATGAACATTCCTCAGGGTAGAGACGGAACCTGCCCAGTTGCATGGGTTCATCCGTGGGGACGCTAGCCAGTTGGTTGAGACCAGAAACAGGGGATCTGCCTTGGTTTGGCTGGTCACCGAGGCTCATCCTCCAAGTGCGCGGTGACGCAGCCCTCCGCCGGTCTCCATCCAGCTCGCGATCCAAAAGCCTCGTCGATTTTTACGGCGAGAGCGATGAGAGTGTCCAAGTCGGTCGGCAGGTCTAGCGGGACTAAATGATCCTTGACGGCGGGGGATAGTCCTTGAAAAAAGGCATCGAGTAGCGTCCGATTATTCCAATGACTCTCAGCTGCTAGAATGCGAAACTCAATCAAGTAATCTGACACCCTGCACTCGCCTTGTTGTAAGGTGACAAGGGAGCGAGTTGCCTCACGATCTGGTGTGAAAATTTTAAAAATTTGCTCCATAGTCTTTACGAAAAAAGCCCATGAATGACACGCGGCGGAATTGCGGCTCCATTCAGCAGTAGCCCACGCCTCCGCACGACCAGTCAGGTGGGAAATGACGAAAGCGATTTTTGCCCGCTCGGTGGGGAAGGCAGAAACAAAAAGAAAAAAAACAAATGGACAGTTTCCAAAAAGAAAGGTTAAATATACTGGCATAGGTCGGTACACAGGCAGGCAATCCAAGAAAGGCAACAGTATCCAAAAACATGAGGCAAAGAGGCGAGGTTGATAATCGGAACAGGGTCAAGTCTTTCTGTGAGTCTTTGACGTGGAAACAAGGAATGCTGGAACGTGACGACAAGGTACAACTTAACTGGCGACGAGAAGGAATGAGACATGATGTTAAATACAAGGGGTAATTAGGGTGAACGAGGCACAGGTGGTGAAGATGCTTACAGGAGCAGGTGTGTGTGTGAAACAGGGGGAAGACAAAAACCGGAACACACACCCATGACACCGTGCACCCTCCAGAAACGCCTGTCATCCATCAGAAGGAACGCTGAGAGGCATTTGTGATGCAATCAATACAAAATTGAGCTGATGAAACCCATTTATATATGCAGAAATGAATCTGCAAGCACTTACCTCATGTGGAATGACCTGGCTGTCTTCTTTCCTCAAGGAGACCTTTCAATTTAGATTTGTTTTAAAAACAAGTCTATTAAAATGTTTCACTAGTTTCACTCATTGTCTAAAAAAAAAAAAAAACGTTCAGACTTTCAATATCGGTAAAAATTACACCACAGAATACATAATAGTTCAATGACGAAATGTGTCCAAATTGTGGGTGGGCCAAAATCTGGCTGAAAAACAAATATTACTTTTTTTCTGCAGACATCATTTATTGGTCCAGAACTATGGAATAAGTGCCAATGTTTATAGGATTAAATAGGTCATTTAAGCTTGTCAGCAAGTAAATAATAACATCAATCTGCTTTTCTATTATTTTTCTGTTCAGGGTTTGGAGAGCTGTAGCCCATCCCAGCTGACTTGGGCCAAAAGGCAGACGTTTAGTCTGGACTATAGTCATCATTCAATAACACTGCACATACTGTATTGAAACAGACAACCATTCTCATACACATTTAGACACACTGCTTGCACCGAAGTCACGCAAGTGTACCACTACACCATCAATCCATCCATCCATTTCTGTTCGATGCGGGGTACACCCTGAACTGGTCGCCAGCCAATCACAGGGCACATAGACACAAACAACCATTCACACTCACATTCATATCTATGGGCAATTTAGAGTCGGCAATTAACCTACCGTGCATGTTTTTGGAACGTGGTAGGAAACCGGAGTGCCCGGAGGAAAGCCAGCCAGGCACGGGGAGAACAGGCAAACTCCACACAGGCGGGGCCAGGATTTGAAGTCCGGTCCTCAGAACCGAGAGGCGGATGTGCTAACCAGTCATCCACCGTGCCGCCTCAGTAAATACCATTTTTCTAAATAATCCATGTGAAGTTTCCACATTACTGACATTGGTGAAGTGACGTACTTCTAAGTGTTAACGTACAAAAGGTCTAGTACATATAGGTGCACAATAGAGGTGTGTGTGTGTGTGTGTGTGTGTACGCGCATTACTTAAAAGGGACAGTCAGTATTAGGCAATGATATAAAGTGACATTACATTCATTGCTTTTCTCATGCTGTATTGCTAGTGAGATGTGATAAAGGCAAAAGGCACACCGTTTAGGTTACAGTTATGTTTACACTGACTGACTGCAAAATGATTTCCTTTTCACAAATCCATTATCAATTCAGCAGAGGTTCAACTTTGACAAAGGGTAAATGTTGAATTGCATTTATTTTTCTTTTATGCTGCATTTGATTTAAGTCATAATGGGACATTCAACCGTATGATTGAAATTCAGCTCACATAGCTTGTGAATAATTTAGTGCTCGAGTGGTGTTTGCATTTCTTCTGTGACATCGGAATGAAATATTGTATCAGTATGATAACAACAGCGTACTGTTAGACATGGAAACACTTCAGCGCAAGTGTGTAATACAATGCAAACATCATGTGTAACATGTTCTTTCAGAGGTCATGATGATCAGCACAACACTCTTTGTGCACTTAGGCCTCAGTTCCTTGTTCAAGGGCACCCCAGTGTGTTGATGGAACCCATACTGCTACATACCCCAGAGAATATTTTCCAAGCCATCTCAGCACCAGCTGGTAGAAAAGTTGGACTCGCTCGACAGTAACATTGCCTTTAGGCATACCAGCTCACAATCCAGGTTAATTCACCTAGAACACGATAAAGCTCCAGTATTTAACACAGTAACATATAGTCTAGGAGGAAAAAAAGATCATGTTTTTGATCAAGTTTTTTTTATTTTATTTGATACGATACAAGACCTCACTTAGATGCACCAAGGAAAATGCTAATTTAATATCACTGTGTAAAAGAAAAGTACACAATAAGTGTTTTCCATTGGTTTTACTGTGTAGTGTAACAGACTTTCAAGCGATCATTTTCTCATGATTTAATCACAGTATACAGACTAAATTTAGAGTTGCATGCCTTCATTGTAGTACCACGTGCCATAACATGGACATCACTGAGGTCTACTCGAGTGATGCAGCATAATTCTGAGCATGACCAAGAGGCAGAGAACGTCCATCCATCCATCCATTTTCTGAGCCGCTTCTCCTCACTAGGGTCGCGGGCATGCTGGAGCCTATCCCAGCTATCATCGGGCAGGAGGCGGGGTACACCCTGAACTGGTTGCCAGCCAATCGCAGGGCACAGACAAACAAACAACCATTCACACTCACAGTCATGCCTACGGGCAATTTAGAATCTCCAATTAATGCATGTTTTTGGGATGTGGGAGGAAACCGGAGTCCCCGGAGAAACCCCATGCAGGCACGAGGAGAACATGCAAACTCCACACAGCCGGGGACGGGGATTGAACCCCGCACCTCAGAACTGTGAGACTGACGATCTAACCAGTCGGCCACCGTGCCGCGGCAGAGAACGTACCCAACTAAAAGTCCCCCTCTGTAATAGCCGTTGTTCCTGGAGAACAAAGTGAATATATGCCTGAATATTGTTGTATGTTATGTTTGTATGTATTGCTGCTTCATAATAATGATTATAGTAACATCTATCCTAATGTTCGTTAGCCTATCTATGGCAAATCACAATATATGTTAGCATTAAACCAGTGGACCATTGTTCGATGAAATGATATGATCTGGTTTAATGTATTGGCATTAAAATATAGAATGTTTAACTCTGTTTTATATTATGTCTCAGTTTGACAGTAAACTTCAACTGGGAGTGGCAACTTGGCAAGAAAAAAGCTTGACGCAAACACATTTTCCCTCTTAAGCTATGCTCACACTATGTTCCTGGCAGACATGGATGCTCTATTTCAGGCCACCGTGGACACAATGAGATGGTAGCGAGACAATGCAGGGCAAAGGTATGGGCAACCGGGACAGACTGTGATTGTCATGGATGCCTGACAACATGTTTAAAAACATTTGCCACGGCAGTCATGGTGCGGATGACCTAGTCGGCCGTAATAAAGGGGGCATATGCACCTACACTTGACAGTATATAATAGGGTGTAGCAAAAGATGCAGGTGTCCATAGTGGGACAGGAAGCTTATTGATTCCCTGGTGGCATTTCACACTTGCCGCCTATAACTCATCTAGTGCTAAGTCATGTTTTTAATTTATCGTACCTATTATACCCGCCATGGCATACATGTTTATCATGCTTAATATTGAATTTAAAACTACATTGTTTTACATTTATTTTTAGTAAAATATCAATATACACAATTCAGAAGGCTTTCGTTCATATATAAAACAAACAACAACAACAAAATCACAAAACAAACCAAAAAACAACAAAAGGGGACACATTATCTAAAAACTGTAACGGGCATCTATAGTGCTGCAGATGTGGACCCAAAACCGAACAGGAGATGTATGTAAATATCAGGGGAGATTACGTGTACAGTCAAAGGGCGAGCAGCAATTGGGTGGGTTGCTGGGCCAAGGCAGGAAAGCTGATCACGAGGGCCGAGGGGGTTCTTGGGTCGGTTAAGGAGGGGCGAAGGACACGGCGACGAGAAGTTTGAAAAGCACTGGTGGAGAAAAAGCAGGGAATCAAAACCCGGATTTGTCAGACAAAAAGGTTATACAGGAGACAGGCGTGGAGGCCGATGTACCACTCGAGGAAGCGTAAATCATCTGGTGCCTGCTCATCAAGCCAGCAGGATCTTTAAACTCAGTTGATTGCGAATTGGTTGCAGGTGTGCAAGAATTAGTGTCCCTCCAGAAGCTACCCAGCCCAGCCTGAAACAATAAAGCAAACTAAAAGCAGTGTGGTGCAGGAAATGAGCCCACCAAAATAAGACAAGTACGTGCCGAACCACCACAGTACCCCCTCCTCAACTGACGCCTCCTGGCGTCCGACCAGGCCTACCAGGATCCAGGTTCAGGTGACGGGAGATCCATGAACGCTCCACAGGGCCATAACCCACCCAATCCACCAGTTTTGGGGGGCCGTTTCCTGGACCTGGGTCCTCTTTCTGGGCCTCTCTGACCAGAGTCTCAATGTCCCAGGTCGCGGCTCTCACAAAACAGGCAGGAAGGAGAATCAGTTCTGGTTCCCCCATACTTGAGGGTGAAGTGTGAATCCTGATGGTGCTCCTCAAAAGAATGCGAAAAAACAAGAATGTCATCAAGGTAGATGTAAACCAAGTGTTTGAGCACATCTTGGAAGAGATCGTTCATGAGGCGCTGGAAAATGGCATGGGTGCTGGTGAGACCGAAGGGCATGACCAAATATTCGAAAAGACCGAGGGGAGTTTTGAAAACTGTTTTCCACTCGTCACCTTCACGGATACAGATGAGGTGATAAGCATTTCTGAGGTCTAATTTGGTGAAAATGTTAGCGTGACTGAAGGGCTCGAATGAGGGATCTATTCAAGGCAGTGGGTACTTGTATTTAACAGTTAGCTTCATCTACAGCTTGTCTGACTTTCGGAGCAGTTAGCAGTACGAGGGAGATTTTTGCTTGTGCAACAAAGTCTTGGTCTATAAAGTTATCCTCAGCTCCTGAATCCACAAGAATCTGAAGAGGCATAACATTTGAATTCTAATATAGGCTAGCCGGCCGAGTGAAACGGGAAGAAGAGCGGGGGAATAAGTTTGGCGCACCAAAGTACTCTCTTCCCCTGATGAGCCAGGTCTTTTGGCTGCACTGGACAGGTGACCGCAAGGTGTCCAGGTTGTCCGCAGTAAAAGCACAATCTATTGTCCATGCGCCGCTGCTATTCTGCGGTGGTCAGACTAGTGCGGCCGAGCTGCATGGGTTCCTCTAGGGATTGAGGGGGCACTGGAGCCTGGACAGAACAAGTGGTCTGCTCAACGGGACAATCAAGAGGACATGGGGATGGAGTTAGTTGAAGGTTTCTACATGTGCTATCTCTTCTTCGTTCTCTGAGGCGATTATCTAGTTTTATAGCCAAGGAAATCAAACATTCCAGAGAGGAAGGCTCATCTCGCGTTGCAAAACTCATCCTTAATTTCCTCCGACAAATTCTGAGAAAACATCCCACCCACATTCAGCAGCCAATATCCTGAATTCAATGGAATGATTAGCTACTGATTGAGAACACTGTACCAATGGGAAAAAAAAGACAATTTCTGGCCTCTCTTCCCCACACTGGATGGTCAAAAACCTTTCGCAGCTCCAACAAAAAAGTATCAAGTGAACTTAAAATGGGAAACCCGACAGCCCACTGACCAGCTTTACCTCGTAATAAATTAACACAAAAGGCTATCTTGGCCTCATCAGAAGAATAACTAGACGGTTATAAATCAAATACCAACCTACATCCATCCATCCATTTTATGAGCCGCTTATCCTCACAAGGGTCGTACAGTTAAGCAAAAAACTATTGCATGAACCTAATTCTGCAGAATAAGATTCTGGTGTTGGAACAAATGTTTCCCGGGGAGGAGGAGGCAACATGGGAGCGTGGGGGGTACTCACAGAAGGGACTTCATCGGCATTAATTTGGGTGAGCTGGGCATTAATCTGTTGAACACTCAGTGAAAGAGTTTGTAGGGAGTCTATTACTGAAGGAACCTGTGTTTTAAAATCTCCTAGCTTCCGTGGTTCCAAGCGTGCTCGTTTTCGTGAAAGAACTTCGTTCACAACAATGTATGAAAAACAACCAATTTATTCCTGACAGAGGAGTCTATACATTTTGCAGAGCTCTGGGTTCGTAACTACCCTATCTTATCCTTAGCAGATACAGTAGTCGAACAAAACTATCTGACTCTACCCAAGACTTATACAATGTTTCAAACAGGCCGGTGTGGAATCGCTGTCGTCTGATTGGTCCGTAATCTGACGTCATCGTTGTTTGGCCAAATTATGACTATCTGATCTGGGTCCAGACGTCGCCTGTCGATGTCTCCTGCATACAATGTTTATCGTGGCTCCCCGCCGTTCCTTTCTTCTTTTGCCATCTGTCTCCAAATACCCCCTGATGGGGGCCACATACCCCCCGATGGGGGCCTTCCTGCAATATACTCCTATACTCCAATACACATTCTCTTCCAAACTAGTTAGAATTACATATTAGAATATAAAGCATTCTATATTCCCTTCATTAACACTTGGTCGTGTTTCCCACCCAAAATTTCTTGAGCGCTCAGGGCTTCCTTTATATGGCTGGTGTACGCTCGATCCATTCTTTGTAGCCAGATGATTCTGTACCGGGCGTCTTTAGTGCTGCAGATGTGGGCCCAAAAACGAACAGGAGACGATTGGCTAGAGTGGATGTTTTGTTTAACATATCAGGGAAGATTACATGTACAGAGTGACAGGGCGAGCACCAATTGGGTGGGTTGCTGGGGTGAGGCAGGAAAGCTGTTCATGAGAGCCGAGGGGGTTCTTGGGTTGGTTGAGGAGAAGAGAGACTTGAGGATACAATAAGGAGCCAGGCTGGGCGAGGGACACGGCGAGGAGAATTTTGAAAGGCACTGGTGGAGAAAAAACAGGGAATCAAAACCAGGAATTCTCAGACAAAAAGGTTATACAGGAGACAGGCGTGGAGGCCGAAGTACCACTCAAGGAATCGGAAATCATCTGGTGCCTGCTCGTGGATCCGGCAGGATCTTTAAACCCAATTGATTGCGGATTGGTTGCAAGCGCGCAAGAATGAGTGTCCCTCCAGAAGCTGCCCAGCCCAGCCTGAAACAATAAAGCAAACTACAAGCAATGTGGTGCAGGAAAATGAGCCCATCGAAATAAGATGAGGATGTGCTGAACCACCACAAAATCAAGACTAAAAATTAGATCTTGTATGTATGGTAGAACAGATTACATAATTATAACACCATTTTCCAACAAAATCATTTAGATTATCCATCAATTTACAATGTACCAAGATTCTTGCCTTTTCTAATGAAATACCCAAAGGAAAAACTGCCCTGCATCCATATTTCATCTGTAGAAAGCCTTGACAGAATTTGACAGAACCGAGGGATCCCATTAGAACTAGACGGGCAGGGAGGGGTAGTTGTGGCATCCGTGGTAAACCTCAGGCCGAAGCCGTAGCGGGTTCAGCAGCCCCGTCCCCTCACAACCCGTCGCGCATACAGTGATAACGGGCATTACTAAACTGCCTGAGAGAGACATGCAACACAACATCACACGAGTAAACAAATATTCTATACAATATGCACTTAACATAAATGGTATAAGTAATTAACCTTAAACCTTTGGGAAAGATCGACTTCACTTGTGGTATTGCCTCTGCACGAGTTCTGTTCATGGACCACCAACAAAATAGGACCTTTCAAAATGTGATAGAAAAAACACCATCAGTGAATTAAACATACTAACAACAAGCATGAAAACAATGTAGACTTGGTCCAATATCAGTTGTGTCCTGGACAATCACCCAGCAACAGCAATTTATGTGGATGTTCCCGACAGTGACATGTTGTTGTTGCTTTGTCATTGATATTGGCCAATGTCAGCCATCTCCTAGGGTTCCCTTTAACTCGGGACTCTAGGCAATTGCTTGGATTACCAGACCTGTAAACCTAGATTAAATTTGACAACTGTGTGAGTGAGTTAGTAAAAACAGACTTTAACATACTTTAAAAAGTGTGTGCTACTAAATTTAAATGTTTTTAAGCACATGGCAGGTGTAAAAGTATTTTGTCTATATATCCCAGATATTCTGGGTCTGGGACATACCTTACTCCAAAAAGGTGTAATAGGAATCTTGCAGTTGCATTATATGATTGATATATTTGAGATATTTGAATTTTGGAGTGTAAGCACGGTGGACGACTGGTAAGAGCGTCTGCTTCACAGTTTTGAGGACGGGGTTCAATCCCCGGCCCCGCCTGTATGGAGTTTGCATGTTCTCCCTGTGCCCGCGTGGGTTTTCTCCGGGCACTCCGGTTTCCTCCCACATCCCAAAAACATGCATGGTTGGTTAATTGACGACTCTAAAATTGTCCGTAGGTGTGAATGTGAGTGTGAATGGTTGTTTGTTTGTATGTGCCCTGTGTTTGGCTGGCAACCAGCTCAGGGTGTAGCCCACCTCCTGCCTTATGATAGCTGGGATAGGTTCCAGCACACCCGTGACCCTAGTGAGGATAAGCGGCTCAGAAAATGGATGGATGGATGGATGGATGGACGGATGAATTTTCTAGTATAATGTGCTATTTTAACTTAGGAGCAATGGGGGGCAATTTCACAGCAATAATTGCGCATTTGACAGCAATAATTGCTTTTGTGTGGTGTGGCTTCTGTACAATATGTTGCAAAATAGACATCCAGTATTGACGTCCAAACAATTGCTTCAGTGGAATACTCCCATAGGTGAGACAATATAAACACTTCTGGACAGTTCAGGAAAAGCAAAGATAATTTGCTGAAGAAGCACTTAACTTTCATTGAGTAATAAAAAGTAAAAGAAAAGAGAGAAGCTCTATCGTGAGTTCATATTTATGACTTTTATTGTCACGTTGCAAATTCTCGAGGAAATTTGTTCATTTTTTTAGGCAGACTTAAGAAAGTAATTATGAGATGCACATTTTTTTGTGACTCTAAGAAAATTAGTAGAACATTCCACAGAAGTCAAACTATTAAGTTACAAGTGATTACAATTTGTCACGGACGGCAATGCCGTAAGGGCAGATCCCAAAAAAGAGACTCTAGGTAAGAGTTCCGAACAATTTTAATTAAATGACTGAGCATGTGATGGCGAGACATACAAAACGAAAGGGACTCACCACCGGAGAGAATAAAAAGACAGATAAGGAATTTGTCTCCGGTAGTTGGAGCCGCTCTAGTACAACAATTTACAGAACACTTTGGAGACATAAAGACATTGACAAAAAACAATTGGTCCTCTAGCACTTAGAGCAGTTCGAATGACTAATATTGCAATAGTCCGGCAAATGGAGCAGATACTACTCTGGCATGAGTGGCCAGTATATGCAAATAGTGCAGCATGGCGAGACAACTACAGTGAGTGCACGAGTAATACATAATTGGCCCCACAGAAATGTGACAACGAACTCAAGTCAAAAAATTTCCAGCTTGTTGTAATGGAATTATAGGTTAGGTGTTTAAGAAGTTGATCGCAAGAGGGAAGAAGCTGTTGGAATGTCTACAAGTTCTAGTTTGCGTTGATCGGTAGCGCCTACCTGAGGGAAGGAGCTGGAAGAGCTGGTGACCGGGGTGCAGACGGTCCGAGAGGATTTTGCACGCCCTTGTCTTAGTTCTGGCAGCGTGCAAGTCCTCAATGGTGGGTAGGGGGGGTACCGACAATACAGGACTGATTCGATGACCGCTGTGTAGAACTGTCTCAGCAGCTCCGGTGGCAGGCCGTGCTTTCTCAGAAGCCCCAGGAAGTACATCCTCTGCTGGGCCTTTTTGAGGACGGAGTTGATATTGGTCGCCCACTTCAGGTCCTGAGAGATTGTAATTCCCAGGAACTTGAAGGTCTCGACGGTTGACACAAGGCAGCTGGACAACGTGAGGGGCAGCTGTGGCGAAGGATGCCTCCTGAAGTCCACGATCATCTCTACAGTCTTGAGCGTGTTCAGCTCCAGGTTGTGTTGGCCGCACCACAGCTCCAGCAGCTCCGCTTCCTGTCGATATGCAGACTCGTCACCATCCTTGATGAGGCCGATGACAGTGGTGTCATCTGCAAACTTCAGGAGCTTGACAGTCAGGTTCGCTGAGGTGCAGTCGTTCGTGTAGAGAGAGAAGAGCAGCGGAGAGAGGACACAACCTTGGGGCGCCCCAGTGCTGATGCTGCGTGTGGATGAGGTGGCCTCCCCCAACCTGACCTGCTGTGTCCTGCCCGTCAGAAATCTGTAAATCCACTGGCAGATGGCAGGTGAGACGCTGAGCTGGAGAAGCTTGGTTGAAAGGAGTTCAGGGATGATGGTGTTGAACGCTGAGCTGAAGTACACGAACAGGATCCTCGCGAAGGTCCCTGCACTGTCGAGGTGTTCTAGGATGAAGTGCAGTCCCATGTTGACTGCATCATCCGCAGACCTGTTCGCTTGGTAGGCAAACTGCAGGGGGTCCAGCAGGGGACCTGTGACACTCTTGAGGTGGTCCAGCACGAGACGTTCAAAGGACTTCATGACCACAGATGTCAAAGCGACAGGCCTGTAGTCATTCAGACCAGAGATTGCAGGTTTCTTGGGGACTGGAATGATGGTGGAGCGTTTGAAACAGGATGGAACTTCGCACATTTCCAAAGATCTGTTGAAGATCTGAGTGAAGACAGGAGCGAGCTGGTCCGCGCAGACTTTGAGGCAGGATGGGGACACATGGTCCGGGCCTGCCGCTTTGTTAATCTTCTGTTGTTTGAAGATGCATCTCACATCCTGTTCATGGATGGTTAACGCAGAAGTCAGAGCTGTGGTTGTGGTCGCGGGTGCGGCAGGGTGGGTGTGTGGTGTGAAACTGTCCTTTTCAAATCTGCAGTAGAAGGTATTCAAGTCGTTGGCTAGTGTGCTTGGGGGGATCGTCGCTTGTAATTAGTCAGCGATTGGAATGCATGCCAGACTGTTGTAGAGTCGTTCGCGCTAAACTGTTTTTCCAACTTTGCTGCATAGATCCTCTTTGCAATGTTAATTTCTTTAGTAAGCTGGTTTCTAACTTGATTATACAGGGCCCTGTCCCCACTCTGATATGCATCTTCCTTAGCTTGGCGAAGCTGCTTAAGTTTAGCAGTGAACCACGGCTTGTTGTTGTTGAATGTCCGAAAAGATTTTGTTGGTACACAAACCTCTTCACAGAAACTGATATAGGATGTGACAGTGTCCGTATATTCATCCAGGCTGCCAGCTGAATTTTCAAAGACACTCCAGTCTGTGCAGTCTAAACAGCTTTGAAGTTCCATCTTGGCTTCATTGGTCCACTTTTTGACTGTTTTCACTGTAGGCTTCGCACATTTAAGTTCTTGCCTGTACGTCGGTATTAAATGAATTAAGCAGTGATCAGACGAGCCCTGGGCTGCACAAGGTATAGCACGGTATGCGTTTTTTACCGTAGTGTAGCAGTGGTCTAAAGTATTATTTTCCCTGGTAGGACAGTCGATGTGCTGCTTGTATTTATTTAGGGAGTTCGTGGTTGAGTTTAGCTTTGTTAAAGTCCCCAAGAATAATGAGGGGTGAGTCCGGGTGTTTTTTTTCAATTTCGTTGACTTGTTCGGCGAGCGTTAGCAATGCGGCGTTCGTGTTAGCTTGAGGCGTAATATAGACTCCAGCCAGTATGAACGATGCAAACTCACGTGGCGAGTAGAATGGTTTACAGTTCAAAAACAGCGCCTCCAAATGCGGGCTGCAGTGTGTGCTGAGCACCGTGACGTCCGTACACCATTTTCCGTTGATATGGAGGCATATCCCGCCGCCCTTTGTTTTCCCCGATGATTCCATTTCGCGGTCCGCTCGATGAATGTTGAAGCAGGAACCATCGGGTACAGCGTCGCAAAGCCAGGTCTCCGTGAAGCACATGGCCGCGGAACGTCCGAAGTCTTTACTGGTCTTTAACAGAAGATGAAGCTCGTCCATTTTGTTGGGTAGGGAGCGTTCATTCGCGAGGTGGATCGACGGGAACGCCAATCTGTGTCCTCTCTTGCGGAGTTTCACCTGAATGCCGGCTCGTTTCCCTCTGTGGCGCCGCTTCCGCCTCCATGCGCCGAAAACCGCGGACGCCACTCCGGTGAGTAACTCGGGGAAAAAACTGAGCGGATTTTCGAAAGTTGGTGACAGAAAGTCTGGAGTAGCCTCCTTGATGGTTAGCAGGTCTCCCCTTGTGTAAGTGAGTCGTGTAAGGTCTCCAAAGACGGACGAAAAACACAAAAACAAAGACAATACTAGAGAGCGCGTTACCGAGGCGACCACACTGGTAGGCGCCATCTTGGAATTTGGAATTATGAAGTTTTAACCACGTTAATCCCAGCACAACTGGAGCAGATTGACAGGGCGTTACAAAAAATCGCCACAATTCAATGTCGTTACCCGAAAGCTTTAAACACAGTGGAGCCATAATATGTGTTGTAACCGCCAGGAGACGCCCATCCAAATCAATAACTTTTCTCGGTTTGCTAAGTCTGTACAGTGGACAATTTAGAGTCTCTATCACACAGGAGTCCACAAAACACTCATCAGCTCCGGAGTCAATTAACACGGAAACCTTCACACTGCCGCCAAATCCCGATACTTCGCCAGACAATTGAATCCAGTTCTCAATTCACTCTTCATCAAATTACTCACACGATGAGAGAATCAAAAAACAGATAACGCAGGGAGACACGACAAAAGATCCGTGTGGTATAATCGTACAGTACCTAAATTTGGACAGCGGTCAGAATGGCGGCAAACACGGGGCAAAAACGAGTGAATATTGCAACGCCCACACACTGTCACGGTGCCCCCTAAAAAGGCTGATGATGACAATGCATGACAGGTGCATCACCGATGTCAACGCCCACCTTCGCTCACCCAGACACTGCAACACAAAGAAAAACAATTTGAAACACAGGGCCATGACAGAATTAGACTACTATTAGCACAAATAGTATTTTTGGGCAATCAAAGTAAACTTGTTTACAAAGACCGCGATGACAGGTCTATGTGTTCTTTCAAGAACAAAGCACTGATATCATTAAAATGGCTTTTATTTTGTATTTTCTTTTTCATTATACTTATTCATGTCTCTCATGGCAAACTTAAACTCCCACTCCTACATATACATAGAACCAGATCACACAGATGAAGGCATGCAAGGAGAAATTCAGAGTAAAAGAGGTTCGCAAAAGGTGCTGCACAACTTGAGCTAAGGTGGTGGGGACACTACCTTGCTCAAAGGCCCCTTGACAGCAGCCTGCAAGCAGACTGGCATCTCTCCAACAGCTTATTGCCATTTCTACATTTTTGTCTATAGTGGGGCTTGGATTATTCCAGTATGTGGATGTTCAAGTCCATTTGTATTTTTTTTTCTTTATGCTGCCATCATGCATGTCCGAATTATGCCACTTGAAAGCAAAAAAATAAATAAAAATCTGAATTATATCATTTGAACCTTGCAGTGTAAATTGAGCCTTTGTCTCAGCCATGAGTCCCTTAAACCAGCCAATCCCATTTTAGCAGTCCTGTTTGACTGCAGGAATGTCTACTCTCACATGAGTGAGGTAAAACATTGCAATAAACCGGACAGAGAACTGTAATCTTACAATAATGCACTAGTATGTGCAGCCATCCCCTAATGCAGCCCTATGGGGGACACAAGTCAGTGCAAACTGTAGGCCGGTACCAAGCCCGGATAAATGCAGAGGGTTGCGTCAGGAAGGGCATCCGGCTTAAAACTTTGCCAAACAAATATGAGCGTTCATCCAAAGAATTCCATACCGGATCGGTCGTGGCCCGGGTTAACAACGTCCGCCACCGGCGCCCTCAACCTGCAGGGCGCCGTTGGAAATTCAGCTACTGTGGGTCGAAGTCAAAGAAGAAGAAGAGGTGGAAAGCAGGTTCTTCGGCAGAAAGAGAAGAGGAAAGCACAGAGCCTAGAACTGAATGTGGGGACTTTAAATGCTGGGACTATGACAGGAAAATCTCGGGAGTTGGTTGACATGATAATTAGGAGAAAGGTAAATATATTGTGTGTCCAGGAGACCAGGTGGAAAGGCAGTAAGGCGAGAAGTTTAGGGACAGGGTTTAAATTACCATGGTGTAGATGGGAAGAGAAATGGAGTCGGGGTTATTTTAAAAGAAGAGTTGGCTAAGAATGTCTTGGAGGTGAAAAGAGTATCAGATCGAGTGATGAGGCTGAAACTTGAAATTGAGGGTGTTATGTGTAATGTGATTAGTGGCTATGCCCCACAGGTAGGATGTGACCTAGAGGTGAAAGAGAAATTCTGGAAGGAGCTAGACGAAGTAGTTCTGAGCATCCCAGACAGAGAGAGAGTCGTAATTGGTGCAGATTGTAATGGACATGTTGGTGAAGGTAATAGGGGTGATGAAGAAATAATGGGTAAGTAAGGCATCCAGGAAATGAACTTGGAGGGACAGATGGTGGTAGACTTTGCAACAAGGATGCAAATGGCTGTAGTGAACACATTTTTCCAGAAGAGGCACGAACATAGGGTGACCTACAAGAGCGGAGGTAGAAGCACGCAGGTGGATTACATCTTGTGCAGACGATGTAATCTGAAGGAGGTTACCAACTGTAAGGTAGTGGTAGGAGAGAGTGTGGCTAGACAGCATAGGATGGTGGTTTGTAAGATGACTCTGGTGGTGGAGAGGAAGATTAGGAAGACCAAGGCAGAGAAGAGAACCATGTGGTGGAAGCTGAGACAGGACAAGTGTTGTGTAGCTTTTCGGGAAGAGGTGAGACAGGCTCTCGGTGGACGGGAGGAGCTTCCAGAAGACTGGACCACTGCAGCCAAGGTGATCAGAGAGGCAGGCAGGAGAGTACTTGGTGTATCTTCTGGCAGGAAAGGAGAGAAGGAGACTTGGTGGTGGAACCCCACAGTACAGGAAATCATAAAAGGAAAAAGGTTAGCTAAGAAGAAGTGGGACACTGAGAGGACCGAGGAGAGGCGAAAGGAATACATTGAGATGCGACACAGGGCAAAGGTAGAGGTGGCAAAGGCCAAACAAGAGGCATATGATGACATGTATGGCAGGTTGGACACTAAAGAAGGAGAAAAGGATCTATACAGGCTGGCCAGACAGAGGGATAGAAATGGGAAGGATGTGCAGCAGGTTAGGGTGATTAAGGATAGAGATGGAAATATGTTGACTGGTGCCAGCAGTGTGCTAGGTAGATGGAAAGAATACTTTGAGAAGTTGATGAATGAGGAAAATGAGAGAGAAGGGAGAGTAGAAGAGGCAAGTGTGGTGGATCAGGAAGTGGCAATGATTAGTAAGGGGGAAGTTAGAAAGGTATTAAAGAGGATGAAAAATGGAAAGGCAGTTGGTCCTGATGACATTACTGTGGAGGTATGGAAGCATCTCAGAGAGGTGGCTGTGGAGTTTTTGACCAGCTTGTTCAATAGAATTCTATTGCGTGAGAAGATGCCTGAGGAATGGAGGAAAAGTGTACTGGTGCCCATTTTTAAGAACAAAGGTGATGTGCAGAGCTGTGGGAACTATAGAGGAATAAAGTTGATGAGCCACACAATGAAGTTATGGGAAAGAGTAGTGGAAGCTAGACTCAGGACAGAAGTGAGTATTTGCGAGCAACAGTATGGTTTCATGCCTAGAAGGAGTACCACAGATGCATTATTTGCCTTGAGGATGTTGATGGAAAAGTACAGAGAAGGTCAGAAGGAGCTACATTGTGTCTTTGTAGATCTAGAGAAAGCCTATGACAAGAGTACCCAGAGAGGAACTGTGGTACTGCATGCGGAAGTCTGGAGTGGCAGAGAAGTATGTTAGAATAATACAGGACATGTACAAGGGCAGCAGAACAGTTCGATGTTTTGGAGACAAAAGTTAGAGAGAGCAGACTTTGATGGTTTGGACACGTCCAGAGGAGAAATAGTGAGTATATTGGTAGAAGGATGATGAAGATGGAGCTGCCAGGCAAGAGAGCTAGAGGAAAACCAAAGAGAAGGTTGATGGATGTCATGAGGGAAGACATGATGGCAGTTGGTGTTCGAGAGGAGGATGCAGGAGATGGGCTTACATGGAAAAGGATGACGCGCTGTGGCGACCCCTAACGGGACAAGCCGAAAGGAAAAGAAGATATGCAGCCATCCCCTGTCAAACCTGTGAGACACGGCAGTAATTATCATAAATTTTGAACGCACATCCTCTTCAGGGTCACTGAGAAGCTAAAGCCTATCCCAGTTTACATTTGTGTGAGAGCCAGGTGCACCTTGACATGGGTAATTTAGAGTCTTCAAAGTATCTAACTTATAGTACAGTATATATGTTTTGGGACTGTGAGAGGTAATTAGAGTAGCCAGAGTAAACACAGGGAGAGCTAAGCACTTTATCAATACCAAACTATAACATAATATAGCGGTGCGGCACCGCCATATTATCAAGGATGTGCACTGTCTTACAGGGAACCTTCAGACAAGTTTCTGCTGTATGACAGAAGGCACCCTACCATTTAAAAATGCAATATTGAAATAACTACATAGCATGCTTTAGTTTTCTTAAATATTCGAAAAATATCTCGTCTGGAGGCTGCTATGTTTGTAGCATATATCAGTAATGACCTCTGCTGTTTGTTTTTTTCTCACAATGCATTTTTATGCATTTGATAGATCATGGCTGCTCAGTGAGCTAAAAGGTGCTTTGAGTGATGAAAGAAACAAAAACTAAATGCAATGAAAACCCTCCCTCAAACCACAAAGGCAGAGGAGCTAGTACGCATAAATGTACAATAAATGATGCTCCTGGAGTTGTAGGCTTTGATACAAGCCAGAAAGTTAAACATTTATTCAGTCAAACAATCTGTAAGCTGATATTGTTGATGAATTTGATCAGTCTGCAGGAAGACATAGATAATGAACTCTGTGGTGGGATGTGTGATTGATCTCAGATGTATTCCATTCATAAATATGCGAACAGTGGGCACAAAACCCTTGGAATCATCGTAAAAATAAATTCATTGAATGCATTATTTATTTATATTCATTTATTTGTAATCATCCCACTGACAAACGGACAATACGGGGTAAGGAGCGGTCTCCAAGTGCCTACTTCTTGGCGCAGATATGTGTGATCTCCTCACAAGCCAACTTTACATCATTCACCCGTGGAGCTGTGCTTACAATACCATATAAACGTAATTTGCATGCTTCGAACTCCCGGACTCGAGTTAATGAGTTTCTTCTTGGGAAAAATTTGGTTGTCTACTCTCAACCATGTCAAGGCTGTCAGTGTGCAACTAGTGTGCTGCATTTAAAGAGAAGGACACACCCTGAACTGGTCACCAGCCAATCGCAGGGCACATAAAAACGCCCATTCACACTCACTTTCACACCCATGGGTAATTTAGAGTCCTCAATTAACCTACCATGTATGTTTTTGGGATGTGGGAGGAAACCGCAGTACCCAGAGAAAACCCACACAGGCACAGGGAGAACATTCAAACTCCACACAGGCGAGGCCAGATTTGAACCCGGGTCCTCAGAACTGTGAGGCGGATGTGCTAACCAGTCGTACACCGTGCCGCTGTTCAAAATATATAGAATGTATTTGTAAAATGTATAATAATAACAATAATGTAACATCATCAATAAAATGAAATTAAATAAATTAAACAGCACTTTTTAATCATATTTTTTTTCATTTGTTAATTATTTTAGTTTAAAGATGTTTTGCAGCGGCACAGTGATCAAATGGTTAGCACGTCTGCCTCACAGTTCTAAGGACTAGGGTTCAAATTCGGCCTCGCCTATTTGGAGTTTGCGTGTTCGCCCCATGCCTGCGTGGGTTTTCTCTGGGTACTCCCTCACCCCCAAAACATGCATGGTAGGTTAATTGACTCTAAATTGCCTGTAGGTGTGAATGGTTTTGTTTATACGTGCCATGCAATTTGCTGGCGACCAGTTCAGGGTGTAGCCTAGCCTGCCTCTCGCCCGAAGATAGCTACAATAGGCTCCAGCACGCCCGTGGCGCTAGTGAGGATAAACGATATAGAAAATGGATGAATGGATGTTTTTCAGCATCTCAGAAGCATTTAGCCCAGTGTCAAGGGGCTCCGCTCTGTCTAATAATATTGTGACATCTGGAGAGTCGAGAACAGACGACAATAGGTAAATTAAGATTTTTATTTTCTATTAAACAGTGCATACAGCTGGTGCTTTAAAAATTACATTGATTGACAAATGAGGACAAAGAATTAACTTGAGTTCAACCGCGAACTTACTTCAACAGACTATTGCAAACCGAGAGAATATTATTAGAAGACAGCTATTTCAAAGCTTTTGTGGATTAATATCTACAAACAGGGAGGGAAAAGAAGCTGTCTATGCGCAGAAATACAAGTATTAGTCAGACCCAGTATAATCCCACATACTTGGCCCATGGCAACGGAACATCAATGGTTGTTGTCTACTTAATTTTCTTCTAAGATTATTTGCACTGCTTTGAGAGCCCAACAAACACTGAAATGCTCCATGAGAGTATTTCACAGGGAGGGTATTGGGGAGAATCCTGACAGGTTATTACACCCTGTGGGTTTAAGATGGAGGAAGTTCTCGTGTTATTTTATTTCCAGTTTGTTTTGGACATCAAATTTACAGTTTTAAAAAGAGAGTCAGTGCTAACACGATTAAGAGAGAATGCGAAGTGGGCTATTTCTACATTGTAGCAACTTGTCGGCATACATCACGCATTTGACTAAATTAAAAGCAATAGGGTACCGGCTGGCCAAGCGGAATGCAGCTTTGGTGGTCACTGAAGCAAAAACTCCGGCATTGGAGGAGTTCGGTGAGGCCATGGAGAAAGACTTCCTGATGGCTTCGAGGAAATTCTGGTCCACCATCCGGCGTCTCAGGAGGGGGAAGCAGTGCACCATCAACACTGTGTTTAGTGGTGATGGGGCGCTGCTGACCGCGACTCGGGACGTTGTGAGCCGGTGGGTATAATACTTTGAAGACCTCCTCAATTCCACCGACACTCCTTTCCATGAGGGAGCTGAGTCTGGGTTCTCTGAGGCGGGCTCTCCTATCTCTGGGGTTGAGGTCATCGAGGTGGTTAAAAAGCTTATCGTGGCAGGGCCCCGGGGGTGGATGAGATTCCTCAAGGCTCTGGATGTTGTAGGGCTGTCCTGGTTGACACGCCTCTGCAACATGGCGTGGACATCGGTGACAGTGCCTCTGGATTGGCAGACTGGGGTAGTGGTCCCTTTAAGAAGGGGGACCAGAGGGTGTGTTCCAACTACAGTAGGATCACACTCCTCAGCCTCCCTGGGAAGGTCTATTCAGGGGTGCTGGAGAGGAGGGTCCGTCGGGAAGTTGAATCTCAGATTCAGGAGTCGCAGTGTGGTTTTCCTTCTGGCCGTGGAACAGTGGACCAGCTCTACACTCTTAGCAGGGTCCTCGAGGGTGCATGGGAGTTCACCCAACCAGTCTACATGTGTTTTGTGGACTTGGAGAAGGCGTTCGTCCATGTCCCTTGGAGTGTCCTGTGGGGGGTGCTTAGGGAGTATGGGGTACCAAACCCCCTGATACGGGCTATTCGGTCCCTGTACGACCGGAGTCAGAGTTTGGTGCGCATATCCGGCAGTAAGTCGGACTCGTTTCCGGTGAGGGTTGGACTCCGCCAAGGCTGCCCTTTGTCACCGATTCTATTCATA
The DNA here is from genome assembly GCF_024500275.1 of Phycodurus eques. Classification (NCBI taxonomy): domain Eukaryota; kingdom Metazoa; phylum Chordata; class Actinopteri; order Syngnathiformes; family Syngnathidae; genus Phycodurus; species Phycodurus eques. The sequence continues at coordinate 29,533,575 of NC_084526.1, read as the reverse complement.
ACTTTTATGGACAGAATTTCTAGGCGCAGCCGAGGCGTAGAGGGGGTCCGGTTTGGTGGCCTCAGTATTGCATCTCTGCTTTTTGAAGATGATGTGGTTCTGTTGGCTTCATCAAGCCGTGACCTCCAACTCTCACTGGAGCAGTTCGCAGCTGTGTGAAGCGGCTGAGATGACAATCAGCACCTCCAAATCTGAGACCATGGTCCTCAGTCGGAAAAGGGTGGCGTGCCCCCTCCAGGTCGGGGATGAGATCCTGCCCCAAGTGGAGGAGTACAAGTATCTTGTGGTCTTGTTCACGAGTGAGGGAAGAATGGAATGGGAGATCGACAGGCGGATCGGTGCAGCGTCTGCAGTGATGTGGAAGAGCTGGATGAAGTGGCTGGGGAGAGGGCAGTCTGGGCGTCCCTGCTAAAGCTATTGCCCCCACGAGCCGACCTCGGATAAGCGGTACAAAATGGATGGATGGATGGATGGATAAAAGTAATAGTTTTACCTTGCGGCACGGTGAACGACTGATTAGAGCATCTGCCTCACAGTTCTGAGGACCCGGGTTCAAATCTGGCCTTGCCTGGGTGGAGTTTGCATGTCCTCCCTGTGCCTGTGCTCTAAAATTGCCCCCCCCCCCCCCCAAGTATGTTTTGTACCACACAAGAGATGAGTTGCTTACATTAAACCAGTCAATTTCTGCGGCTGCATATCATTAATCTCATCTCTTTCTTTATTCCTGCATTTCCCAAATGTCTGTGCCTCATCAATCATGCGAGTGAACTAGTCACTGATATACTAAGGAATAATGTAAAATAAAAATGCAGTTTGCCGGTTGTTATGTAGACATACTAAATGTTATGTAGAATACCGCTAAATATTACACTCTTAGATGCTTAGGAATAAAATCTGGATAAACAGCAACAACACATCCATCCATCCATTTTCTGAGCCGCTTCTCCTCACTAGGGTCGTGGGCGTGCTGGAGCCTATCCGAGCTGTCATCGGGCACGAGGCGGCGTACACCCTGAACTGGTTGCCAGCCAATCGCAGAGCACATACAAGCAAACAACCATTCGCACTCACAGTCACACCTACGGGCAATTTAGAGTCTCCAATTTATGCATGTTTTTGGGATGTGGGAGGAAACCGGAGTGCCCAGAGAAAACCCACGTAGGCACGGGGAGAACATGCAAACTCCACACAGTCGGGGCCAGGGATTGAACCCAGGTCCTCAGAACTGTGAGGCTGACGCTCGAACCAGTAGGCCACTGTGCCGCGCAACAACACATCAGAAAATTAATTGACAATGGAGTGCCTGACAATGAGATGCAAATATCAGAATCATCTTTATTTGCCAAGTATGTCCAAAACACACAAGGAATTTGTCTCTGGTAGTTGGAGCCACTCTAGTACAACAGACAGTCAATTTACAGAACACTTTGGAGACAGAAAGACATTGACAAAAAACAATTGTGCAAAAAGATACAGAGTCCTCAAGCACTTAGAGCAGTTCGAAGGACTAATATTGCAATAGTCCGGTGCAATGACCATTGTGCAAAGGGCGCCGAGACTTCAAGGAGTGTATGCAGTTTAAAGTGACGAGTAGTGCGATAATCTGGGACAATGTTGGTTGTGCAAATGTTACAGATACTCCTCAATCAGTGTGCAAATGGAGCAGATGCTACTCTGGCATGAGTGGCCAGTATATGCAAATAGTGCAGCATGGCGAGACAACTACAGTGATTGTACGAGTAATACATAATTGGCCCCACAGAAATGTGACAACGAACTCAAGTCAAAAAATTGCCACCTTGTTGTAATGGAATTATAGGTTAGGTGTTTAAGAAGTTGATCGCAAGAGGGAAGAAGCTGTTGGAATGTCTACTAGTTCTAGTTTGCATTGATCGGTAGCGCCTACCTGAGGGAAGGAGCTGGAAGAGCTGGTGACCGGGGTGCGGAGGGTCCGAGAGGATTTTGCACGCCCTTGTCTTAGTTCTGGCAGCGTGCAAGTCCTCAATGGTGGGTAGGGGGGTACCGAAAATCCTTTCAGCAGTTTTGATTGTCCGTTGCAGTCGGAGTTTGTCCTTTTTTGTAGCAGCACCAAACCAGACTGTGATGGAAGAACACAGGACTGATTCAATGACCGCTGTGGAGAATTGTCTCAGCAGCTCCGGTGGCAGGCCGTGCTTTCTCAGAAGCCGCAGGAAGTACATCCTCTGCTGGGCCTTTTTGAGGACGGAGTTGATGTTGGTCGCCCACTTCAGGTCCTGAGAGATTGTAATTCCCAGGAACTTGAAGCTCTCGACGGTTGACACAAGGCAGCTGGACAACGTGAGGGGCAGCTGTGGCAAAGGATGCCTCCTGAAGTCCACGATCATCTCTACAGTCTTGAGCGTGTTCAGCTCCAGGTTGTGTCGGCCGCACCACAGCTCCAGCCGTTCCGCTTCCTGTCGATATGCAGACTCGTCACCGTCCTTGATGAGGCCGATGACCGTGGTGTCATCTGCAAACTTCAGGAGCTTGACAGTCGGGTTCGCTGAGGTGCAGTCGTTCGTGTAGAGAGAGAAGAGCAGCGGAGAGAGGACACAACCTTGGGGCGCCCCAGTGCTGATGCTGCGTGTGGATGAGGTGGCCTCCCCCAGCCTGACCTGCCTGTCAGAAAGCTGTAAATCCACTGGCAGATGTCAGGTGAGACGCTGAGCTGGAGAAGCTTGGTTGAAAGGAGTTCAGGGATGATGGTGTTGAACGCTGAGCTGAAGTCCACGAACAGGATCCTCGCGTAGGTCCCTGCACTGTCGAGGTGTTCTAGGATGAAGTGCAGTCCCATGTTGACTGCATCATCCGCAGACCTGTTCACTTGGTAGGCAAACTGCAGGTAGTCCAGCACGAGACGTTCAAAGGACTTCATGACCACAGATGTCAAAGCGACAGGCCTGTAGTCATTCAGACCCGAGATTCCAGGTTTCTTGGGGACTGGAATGATGGTGGAGCGTTTGAAACAGGATGGAACTTCGCAAATTTCCAAAGATCTATTGAAGATCTGAGTGAAGACTGGAGCGAGCTGGTCCGCGCAGACTTTCAGGCAGGATGGGGACACATGGTCCGGGCCTGCCGCTTTGTTAATCTTCTGTTGTTTGAAGATGCATCTCACATCTTGTTCATGGATGGTTAACGCAGAAGTCAGAGGTGTGATTGTGGTCGCGGGTGCGGCCGGGTGGGGGTGTGGTGTGAAACTGTCCTTTTCAAATCTGCAGTAGAAGGTATTCAAGTCGTTGGCTAGTGTGCTATTGTTCTCAGCTTGGGGGGATCGTCGCTTGTAATTAGTCAGCGATTGGATTGCATGCCAGACTGATTTAGAGTCGTTTGCGCTAAACTGTTTTTCCGACTTTGCTGCATGGTTCCTCTTTGCAATGTTAATTTCTTTCGTCAGCAGGTTTCTCGCTCGATTATCCAGGGCCCTGTCCCCGCTCTGATATGCGTCCTACTCCAGTGAACCACGGCTTGTTGTTGTTGAATGTGCGAAATGATTTTATTGGTAGACAAACCTCTTCACAGAAACTGATATAGGATGTGACAGTGTTCGTATATTCATCCAGGCTGCCAGCTGAATTTTCAAAGACACTCCAGTCTGTGCAGTCTAAACAGATTTGAAGTTCCATCTTGGCTTCATTTGTCCACTTTTTGACTGTTTTCACTGTAGGCTTCGCACATTTAAGTTCTTGCCTGTACGTCGGTATTACGTGAATTAATCAGTGATCAGACGAGCCCAGGGCTGCACGAGGTATACCACGGTATGCGTTTTCTACCGTAGTGTAGTAGTGGTCTAAAGTATTATTTTACCTGGTAGGACAGTCGATGTGCTCCTTGTATTTAGGGAGTTCGTGGTTGAGTTTAGCTTTGTTAAAGTCCCCGAGAATAATGAGGGGTGAGTCCGGGTGGTTTTTTTCAATTTCGTTGACTTGTTCGGCGAGTGTTAGCTTGAGGCGTTATATAGACTCCAGCCAGTATGAATGATGCGAACTCACGTGGCGAGTAGAATGGTTTATAATTTAAGAATAGCGACTCCAAATGCGGGCTGCAGTGTGTGCTGAGCACCGTGACATCCGTACACCATTTTTCGTTGATATAGAGGCATATCCCGCCGCCCTTTGTTTTCCCCGATGATTCCATGTCGCGGTCCGCTCGATGAATGTTGAAGCCGGGAAGCATGACGGCGCCATCGGGTACAGCATCGCAAAGCCAAGTCTCCGTGAAGCACATGGCCGCGGAACGTCCGAAGTCTTTACTGGTCTTTAACAAAAGATGAAGCTCGTCCATTTTGTTGGGTAGGGAGCGTTCATTCGCGAGGTGGATCGACGGGAATGCCAAACTGTGTCTTCTCTTGCGGAGTTTCACCTGAATGCCGGCTCGCTTCCCTCTGTGGCGCCGCTTCCGTCTCCATGCGCCGAAAACCCCGGACGCCGCTTCGGTGAGTAACTCGGGGAAAAAACTGAGCGGATATTAAAAAGTTGGTGACAGAAAGTCCGGAGTAGCCTCCTTGATGGTTAGCAGGTCTCCCCTTATGTAAGTGAGTCGTGTAAGGTCTCCAAAGACGGACGAAAAACACAAAAACAAAGACAATACTAGAGAGCGCGTTACCGAGGCGACCACACTGGTAGGCGCCATCTTGGATCATATTAGCCATGTTTTGAATTGTTGGTAAACAGTTCGTTATGACGTGCTTGTGAATCGCTAGTCTACTGTCAGACTATTGCAGTGATTTCCAACCTTTATGGAGCCAAGGCACAATTGAAATTGAAAAAATCTCACAGCAATCCAACAAACAAAAATGTCACAAACAGTGGATACTGTCATGAACGGAACAGATGATAGGACCCAAAAATGCACGACTCCAAACGGCGGGGGGATAGTCCTTGAAAAAAGGCATCGAGTAGCGCCCGATTATTCCAAAGACTCTCAGCTGCGAGAATGCGAAACTCAATCGCGTAATCTGCCACCCTGCGCTTGCCTTGTTGTAAGGTGACAAAGGAGCGAGCTGCCTCACGATCTGGTGTGTAAAATTGAAAAATTTGCTCCATAGTCTTTACGAAAAAAGCCCATGAATGACACGCAGCGGAATTGCGGCTCCATTCAGCAGTAGCCCACGCCTCCGCACGACCAGTCAGGTGGGAAATGACGAAAGCGATTTTTGCCCGCTCGGTGGGGAAGGCAGCTGCCTGCAGCTCAAAGTGGAGTTTGCACTGCGTGATGAACGGCTTATTGTTCCCAGAATCTCCAGAGAACCTCTCCGGTCGAGAGAGCTGTGGGCAGACAGCAGCGGAGGTGGCAGGTGGCTGCATGGTGACTGCTTCACATGGAAATGTTGGTACCGTGGCGGTATCGGGTGTGGTGCCAACTGGTTCCTTCTCTTGAATCTTTTTCATAAGAAGTTCAAACTGCAAGGCTACCTGTCTCATCATATTGTCCTGATGCCTTGACAGTCCCTCTAGATGAAGGTGGAGGGCAGCGAGCTGCTCATCCTGCTTCGAGAGGAGTTGACCCTGTGCTTGAAGGGCTTTGCGCGTCTGAGTCTGCTGGGTCCATCTTATGGCCAGTTCGTTCTGTCATGAACGGAACAGAGGATAGGACCCAAAAATGTACGACTCCAAAACAAATGGACAGTTTCCAAAAAGAGAGGTTTCCTCTACGGGCATAGGTCGGTACACAGGCAGGCAATCCAAGAAAGGCAACAGTATCCAAAAACATGAGGCAAAGAGGCGAGGTCGATAATCGGAGCAGGGTCAAGTCTTACTGTGAGCCTGTGACGTGGAAACAAGGAATGCTGGAACGCGTCGACAAGGTACAACGAACTGGCGACGAGAGGGAATGAGACACGAGGTTAAATACAAAGGGTAATTAGGGTGAACGAGGCACAGGTGGTGAAGATGCTCACAGGAGCAGGTGTGTGTGAAACAGGGGAAGGCAAAAACCGGAACACACACCCATGACAGATACATTAATTACTGTATGTACTTCCTGCCGTCTAATAGAAGACCATTCATTTGTTCTGTCTGTCACTATGCCTCACTGTCATAAATAGATAAAAAAGATACATTATTTCTTGTAAATGAATAATTTTTTGAGCAATTAAGTAAAATTTAATAATTTCCCACGGCACACCTGAAGAGCGCTCAAGGCACACTGGTTGGGAATCACTGGACTACGGTGACAAATTCACGGCAAACGGACTTCAAAATGTACTGCATTTTAAGTCTGACTAGACAGAATTATTCGACAACTAAATGCATTCAGAAACTAGCTAATGTATCGTGTCACTAGTAATGTCACTTCTGAGTACTGTGACATTCGTTTTCCCTATAGTGTAGCTGTATAATCAGCCTTGAAATGCAGTATTTCATTGCCGTGAAGCCGTTATCTGTGAATACATTCGTCTGACATCAGTTTACTTTATGGAAACACATGAGGCCAATGTAATAACCGGATGCATTTTTCTCCAGGGATAACCACTTCTACAAAAGCACATACCACATCGAAGGCTCAACAACTACATATTTATTTTTTTATTTTTATAGAATTTGCGCTCCCAGCTCATAAAACCCACAAAATCAGGAATTCAAAAAATGTCAATACTGTGAAGAAATCACCATTTACCTTCATTACTTGAATCCCTTTGTTTTAATCAGTGCCTTGATGCACCGTGGCATTGAGGCAATCAGCCTGTGGCATTGCCTGGGAGTTATGGAAGCCCAGGTATCCTTGATGCTTGCTGTCAGTTCTCCTTTGGTTTTTGGGTCTGGTGCCCCTCATTTTTCTCTTGATAATACCCCATGGCTTCTCAATGGGGTTTAGATCCAGTGAGTTGGCGGGCCAGTCAAGCACTGTGATGGCATGGGCATCAAACCAGGTTTTGTTGCTTCTGGCGGTATGGGCAGGAGCCAGGTCCTGCTGAAAGATGAAATCTGCACCTCCACACAGATCCTCAGCAGAAGGAATCATGAAGTCCTCTAAAACATTCTGGTAGACTGTTGCAGTGATCTTGGATTTAAGAAAACAGAGTTTACCAACACCTGCACTGAACATTTGCACCCCCAAATCATGATTGACTGTGGATATTTCACACTGGACCTCAAGCAGCTTGGGTTCTGTTCTTCACCAGTCTTCCTCCAAACCCTTGGACCTTTTTGAAGCTATGACACCTGCCTCATTCCACTCTTTTTGGATTTCTGCTGGATTTCTGAATCTTCTCTGTTTGATAATCCGTTAAAGATCACCGTCATCTCTTTTTCTGGTGCATCTTCTGCCAAATTGTGTCCTTCCACTACACTTTCCATTGATATGCTTGGACCAAGCACTCTGTGAACAGCCAGCCTCATTAGGTATGAACTTTTGTGGCTTACCCATCCTATGGAGGGTATCAATGTCTTATCAAGGTCTTCTGGCCAGTTGTCAAGTCTGCAATCATCCCCATATTTAACACAACTGAGGCAATTGAACTACACTGAAGCAATTTAATGACACCTGGGGAAACCTGTACAGGTGGGTTGAGTTTAGTAGATGATTTGTGTGTGACACTCAGTTTAAAACATTTATGGCCTGCAAAATTTGGGCTGATTTCTTGACAGTATACATTTTTTTTTTAATTCCTGATTTTGTGGGTTTTATGAGCTGGAAACCCAACTTAAGTAAAAATAAACAAAGACATACTTGAAATTGTTTAAATTGTGGGCCCTAAATATATAATCTATGAAAGTTTAACTTCCATCCATCCATCCATTTTCCTCCGCTGATCCGAGGATCAGGTCGCGGGAGCGGCAACCTCAGCAGGGAAGCCCAGACTTCCCTCTCCCCAACCACTTCCTCCAGCTCTTCCAAGGGGATCCCAAGGCATTCCCAGGCCAGCCAGGAGACATAGTCTCTCCAGCGTGTCCAGGGTCATCCCCGGGGTCTCCTTCCAGTGGGACATGCCCGGAACACCTCACCAGGGAGGAGTCCGGGAGTCATCCTAATCAGATGCCCGAGCCACCTCATATGGCTCCTCTCAATGCGGAGGAGCAGCGGATCTACTCTGAGCACCTCCCGGATGACCGAGCTTCTCTCCCTCTCTCTAAGGGAGAGCCCGGACACCCTGCGGAGAAACTCATTTCGGCTGCTTGTATCCGGAATCTTGTTCTTTCGGTCAAGACCCACAGCTCGTGACCATAGGTGAGGGTAGTGAAGGAACCTGTGTTTTAAAATCTCCTAACTTCCGTGGTTCCAAGCGTGCTCGTTTTCGTGAAAGAACTTCGTTCACAACAATGTATAAAAAACAACCAATTTATTTGCTGACAGAGGAGTCTATACATTTTGCAGAGCTCTGGGTTCGTAACTACCCTATCTTATCCTTAGCAGATACAGTAGTCGAACAAAACTATCTGACTCTACCCTAGACTTATACAATGTTTCAAACAGGCCGGTGTGGAATCGCTGTCGTCTGATTGGTCCGTAATCTGACGTCATCGTTGTTCGGCCAAATGATGACTCTCTGATCTGGCTCCAGACGTCGCCTGCAGATGTCTCCTACATTCAATGTTTATAGTGGCTCCCCGCAGTTCCTTTCTTCTTTGCCATCTGTCTCCACATACCCCCCGATGGGGGCCTTCCTGCAATATACTCCTATACTCCAATACAAATTATCTTCCAAACTAGTTAGAATTACATATTAGAATATAAAGTATTCTATATTCCCTTCAGTAGGAACGTAGATCGACTGGTAAATCGAGAGCTTCGCCATTCGGCTTAGCTCCTTCTTCACCAGTACGGACCGATACAAAGTCCGCATCACTGCAGATGCTGCACCGATCCGGCTGTCGATCTCCCGTTCAATTCTTCCCTCACTCGTGGAAGGTATTTGAACTCCTCCACTTGGGGCAGGATCTCATCCCCGACTCGGAGAGGGCATTCCACCCTTTTCCAACTGAGGACCATGGTCTCAGATTTGGAGGTGCTGATTCTAAACCCAGCCGCTTCACACTCGGCTGCGAACCGCTCCAGTGAGAGTTTGAGAGCACGGCTTGATGAAGCCAACAGAACTACATCATCTGCAAAATGCACAGATGCAATACTGAGGCCACCAAACCGGACCCCCTCTATGCCTCGGCTGCGCGTCGAAATTCTGTCCATAAAAGTTATGAACAGAATCGGTGATAAAAGGCAGCCTGGCGGAGTCCAACCCTCACTGGAAACGAGTCAGACTTATTGCCGGGAATGCGGACCAAACTCTGACACTGGTCGTACAGGGACCGAACAGCCCGTATGAGGGGGTTAGGCACCCCATACTCCCGAAGCACCCCACCCCCACAGAACTCCCCGAGGGACATAGTCCACAAAACACATGTAGAATGGTTGGGCGAACTCCCATCGACCCTCGAGGACCCTGCCGAGGATGTAGAGCTGGTCCACTGTTCCACGGCCAGGATGAAAATCACACTGCTCCTCCTGAATCTGAGATTCGACTTCCCCACAGACCCTCCTCTCCAGCACCCCTGAATAGACTTTACCAGTAAGGCTGAGGAGTGTGATCCCTCTGGAGTTGGAAGAAACCACCGCAGTCTGCCAATCCAGAGGCACTGTCCCCGATGTCCATGCGATGTTGCACAGGCGTGTCAACCAGGACAGCCCCACAACATCCAGAGCCTTTAGGAACTCCAGGTGAATCTCATCCACCCCCGGGGTCTTTCCACCGAGGAGCTTTTTAACCACTTCGGTGACCTCAATCCCAGAGATAGGAGAGACTCTGGGGTCTCTGATGCGGTCTCTCAGCAACCACCGAAGCTGCATTCCGCTTGGGAAGCCGGTACCCATCAGCTGCCTCACGAGCCCCACAGGCCAAAAAGGACCGATAGGACTCCTTCTTCAGCTTGACGGCATCCTTCACCGCTGGTTTGGGGATTGCCGCCACGACAGGCACCGACTACCTTACGGCCACAGCTCTGGTCGGCCGCCTCAGCAATGGAGGCGCGGAACATGGTCCAATTGGTCTCACCTAGTGGTGATCAGTTGACAGCTCCGCCCCTTTCTTCACCCGAGTGTCCAAGACATGCAGCCGCAAGTTAGATGACACGACCACAAAGCCCAGTTAACCTGTTGTGAGCCATCTTCAGCGCTCAATTTTTTTTTTTTTTTTTTTTAGAAGAACGAATCTTTTTAGTGAATGAACTGAACAAAATCAGTCGATGAAATGATTCGTTCTTTGAGCTTGGTCGCTGCCATGAGGCAAGCTGCTGCAGCATTCTGTCACTCACTTCTGAATCTTCGGCGAATGACCAATGAGCAGCCAGCGTGCAGGTGAGGGAGGGACTTCATTGAACGTACTGCCATGTGATTTGCGATTCGCCAGGGTTATCACTCATTTCGGCGAATGACCAATGAGCAGCCAGCGTCAGCAGCGCCGTGCAGGCGGGGCAGGGACTTAAGTGAACTGAGTGATTCGTTCAGTGAACTGGTGTACTGAGGAACTAAGGAGTGATTAGTTCGTTTGTGATCCGCTAAGGAGCGATGTACTAGTACGATGAGTGATTCGTTTGCGCAAGGAACGACGTACTACGCAGTGAACGTACTCATGAGTGATTTTAACCGCAAGTCCTGACTTCCTCGCAGGGATAGCTTTCACTAGCAGCCGTTTCTTCACGCTAACGGCTAATGTTGAGTCAGTCAAGCACATGAAAACAAGCATACGTATTTAAAATAAATGTAAATTAGTAATAAATGTATATACGTTTACTATTAATTGTATTACATTTGCAGGCTGTATTGTTGTAAATGTATATACGTCCCCTCCTTGAGCCGTCACCTTATCGTGGTGGAGGGGTTTGTGTGTCCCAATGATCCTAGGAGCTAGGTTTTCTGGGGCTTTATGCCCCTGGCAGGGTCACCCGTTGCAAACAGGTCCTAGGTGAGGGACCAGACAAAGCACGGCTCATAAGGGGTCTTTTATGATGACGACAAAAAATGGACTCAGGTTTCCCTTGCCCGGACGCAGGTCACCGGGGCCCCCTCTGGAGCCAGGCCTGGAGATGGGGCTCGAAGGCGAGTGCCTGGTGGCCGGGCCTGCACCTATGGGACCCGGCCGGGCACAGCCCAAAAGGGTAACGTGGGTCCCCCTTCCTCTGGGCTCACCACCTGTGGAAGGGGCCATAGGGGTCTGGTGCAGTGCCAGCTGGGCAGTGGTCGAAGGTGTGGACCTTGGCGATCCGATCCCCGGCTACAGAAGCTGGCTCTAGGGATGTGGAATGTCACCTCTCTGGCAGGTTTGTGTGAGGACAATTGAATACAATTGAATAGTATAAAATGAAGATATTTATTAGTAAATATGAACTTATAACCTTTTAACTACTAATCTTAACCTTATGAAATATGGATGTCTTTTAACACAAAGACATGACAATACTGCCTGCCCTCAGGGCTGTGAGTGAGTTGGACAGGGACATGCAATCAGCGGACGCAGTGCCTCAGCTGCCTCATGAAGAACAAATAATAAACAAAACATGATTGCATATTTATCTCAATATTGACATTAATTGAAGATAAAAGTACAAGCCAGTCGGCAGGCAGTGTGATGCCTCACAAAAGTAGATTTACCATTAGGCAAACACAAGCAATCGCCTGGGGCCCCAAGATCTCCATGGAACTCCAAAGGTCTCATAAAAATTGACTATTTAAAGTTTCTTTGATTTAAAGCAATTGCTGTTTTAGTCTTAATTGACGTGCTTAAAAACACATAAAAAATGCTCATTAAATCGTAACATAATCTTTTCGATTTGACTCAGCCCTTCCTTCCCAAAGTACCAGTCCAACTTCTTACCGAGCATGAGCAGACTTGATTAAGGAAGAAGATACAAACTTGTTGGCAAGTCCGTGTATTCTTAGATTATGCTCCACATGAAAGCCAAATGTGGAAGACAGATCTAACCTTAAAAATGTCTAAAAACTGGATTACCTATTGGAAGGTGATATAATTAATAAAGGACGGCAAATTACATTGAACATACTGATTATCTATTATTACCTATGGGGGCGTACAAGCCAGTTCAAACTGTAGGCTGGTCCCAAGCCTGGATAAATGCAAAGGGTTGCGTCAGGAAGGGCATCCGGCCAACCAAACATGAGTGTTCACCCAAACAACTCCATAGCGGCTTGGTCGTGGCCCTGGTTAACAACGGTGACACAGGGCAGCCTTGGCGGAGTCCAACTCTCACTGGAAACGAATCCGACTCACTGCCGGCAATGTGGATCAAACTCTGACACCGTTCGTACCGGGACCGAACAGCCCACATCAGGGAGTCTGGAATCCCATACTCCCAGAACACTCCTCACAGGACTCAACAAGGGACATGGTCGAGCGCCTTCTCTAAGTCCACAAAACACATGTAGACTGGCTGGGCGAACTGATGAGGGTGTAGGGCTTGTCCACTGTTCCACAGCCAGGAGGAAAACCACACTGCTCCTCCTAAATCTGAGATTCGACTTGCCGATGGACCCTCCTCTCCAGAACCCCTGAATACACCTTACCAGGAGGCTAAGGAGTGTGATCCCCCTGTAGTTGGAAAACACCCTTGGGTCCCCCTTCTTAAAATGAGTGACCAGAACTCCGGTCTCCCAATCAAGAGGCATTGTCCACGATGTCCACGCGATGTTGCAGAGGCGTGTCAACCAGGAAAGGCCTGATAGGAGTCCTTCTTCAGCTTGACCATATGCCTTACAGGTGGTGTCCACCAACAGATTCAGGGATTGCCGCCACGAGCGGTACCAAACACTTTTCGGCCACAGCTCTGGTCTGCCGCATCAACAATGGAGGCACGGGACATGGTCCACTCAGACTCAGTGTCCCGCGCCTCGCCCAGGATGTGGTTGAAGTTTTGTTGGCAGGGGGAGTTGAAGCTCCTTCTGACAAGGGACTCTGCCAGACGTTCCCAACAGACCATCACAATAGGTTTGGGTCTGCCAGGTTGGACCTCTTCCCCTACCATCGGAGCCAACTCACCACCAGGTGGTTATCGGTTGATAGCTCCACCCTTCTCTTCACCCGAATGTCCAAGCGATTCTGATGAAACGACCACAAAGTCGATCATCGAACTGCAGCCTAGGGTGTCCTGGTGCCAAGTGCACATGTGGACACCCTTATGTCTGAACATGGTGTTTGTTATAGACAAACCATGATGAGCAACAATAACAGAACACCACACGGGATCCGGTCAGGGCGGCCATTCCTCCCAATAACGCCCCTCCAGGTCTGTCATTACCCACGTGAGTGTTGAAGTCCACCCGCAGAAGGAGGTAGTCCTCAGCCGGAGCCCTCTCCAGCACCCCCTCCACAAATGGTGGGTACTCTGGGTAACTGCTGTTTGGTGCATAGTGGCAAACTACAGTCAGGACCCGTCCTCCCCACCCGAAGGCGAAGGGAGGCTACCCTATTGTCCATCAACCCCAAAGTACAGGCAGCGAGTCGTGGGACAATAAGTATGCCCACAACTGCTCGGCACCTCTCACCGTGGGCAGCTCCAGAGTGGAAAAGAGTTAAACCCCTTCGAGAGGACTGGTACTGGACCCCAAGCTGTATGGGGTGAGCCCGACTATATCTAGTCGGAACTTCTCAACCTCGCACGTGTTTTGGCAAATCTTTTTCTGACATAATAGGTAAGGAAGAAATTTTGTCTTTTTGTGGATTTTTATTACAAAAAAAATCTTTGCAAAAAAGAGCAAATGGTACGTCATGAGTCATTACCCCTTACTAAAGCTTGACCAAAACATCACCTTCGTTATAACAGAGAAACAGAGAGAAGAAATAAAAGAAATACACCCCTGTCATTCCCACAACATGCTCAAACAATTAGTTTCGTCCACCTGCGCTGACACTTATCTTTATGGGAATGCGTGCATGCAGAGGATGAGAAATCAAGTGGAAAACAGGGAGTAGTCAAAACAATCCAGGACACCCATGAGAATCAGAATCTTTATTTCCCAAGTATGTACAAAAAACACGCAAGGAATTTGTCTTCGGAGGTTGGAGCCGCTCTAGTACGACAACAAACAGTCAATTGACAGAGAACACTTTTGAGACATAAAGACATTGACAAAAACAGTCACTGAGCAATAAAGGGTTGCTAGTTATCTGGTAATGCTGGTACAAATTATTATTATTTTTTTTTTACAATTGTGCAAAAAGATGGAGAGTCCTCTAGCACTGAGAGCAGTTCGAATGACTAATCTTGCAATAGTCCAGTGCAATAACCATTGTGAAAAGGGCGCCGAGACTTCAAGGAGTGTATGCAGTTTAAAGTGAAGAGTAGTGTGATAATCTGGGACAATGTTGATTGTGCAAATGTTGCAGATACTCCTCAGTCAGTGTGCAAATGGGCCAGATGCTACTGTGGCATGAGTGGCCAGTATTGGTCAACAACAGATATGCAAATAGTGCAGCGTGGCGAGACTACTACAGTGAGTGCACGAGTAATATATAATTGGCCCGACAGAAATGTGACAACAAACTCAGACAAAAAAATTGGCAGCATGCTGCAATGGAATTGTAGGTTAGCTGTTTAAGAAGTTGATTGCAAGAGGCAAGAAGCTATTGGAATGTCTGCTAGTTCTAGTTTGCATTGATCGGTAGCGCTGACCTGAGGGAAGCAGCTGGAAGAGCCGGTGACCGGGATGTGGAGGGTCGTCACCGTCCTTGATGAGGCTGATGACAATGGTGTCATCTGCAAACTTCAGGAGTTTGACAGCCGGGTTCATTGAGGTGCAGTTGTTCGTGTAGAGAGAGAAGCGCAGCGGAGAGAGGACACAACCTTGGGGTGCCCCAGTGCTGATGCTGCGTCTGGATGAGGTGGTCTCTCCCAGCCTCACCTGGTGTGTCCTGCCCGTCAGGAAGCTGTAAATCCACTGGCAGATGGCAGGCGAGACGCTGAGCTGGAGAAGCTTGGAGGAAAGGAGACTAGGGTTTTGACTAGGAGCTATGGAACAATAAAACATGCAAAGGTTATTTAATACTAATAGAGGTAATATTTGTCATGAACGGAACAGAGGATAGGACCCAAAAATCCACGACTCCAAAACAAATGGACAGTTTCCAAAAAGAGAGGTTTAATATACGGGCATAGGTCGGTACACAGGCAGGCAATCCAAAAAGATGAGGCAAAGAGGCGAGGTCGATAATTGGAACAGGGTCAAGTCTTACTGGCTTGGGTAGGCTGACGTGAAAAGCAGGGTGGACCCGCATCGACCTTGGGAGCCTCAGCTTCACGGTGACAGGGTTGATGATCTTTGTGATGGGGAAGGGCCCAACGAACCTGGGAGCGAGCTTCTTGGACTCCACCCGGAGTGGAATATGTTTGGTCGAGAGCCAATCTCGCTGACCCACTTTGTAGTTCGGGCCAGTGTCCTCCGACGGTCAGCAGCGGCTTTGTAGGACCATCCCTGGCGCAGCAGCATCTGGCGGCCTCGCTCCCAGGTCCTCCTGCAGCGTCTCACCAAGGTCAATGCCGCTGGAACTGTGGATTCTGTGGCTATGGCAGGAAACAGAGATGGTTGGTAACCATGCACAATGTGAAAAGGCGATAGACCAGTGGATGCAGAGGGGAGGGAATTGTGGGAGAATTCGACCCAAACCGGTTTCTGAGACCAGGATTGCGGCTCCTGTGAAGCGAGACATTGGAGCCCAGTCTCCAGGTCCTGGTTCAGCCTCTCGGTTTGGCCGTTGGTTTCAGTGTGAAACCCAGATGACAGACTGACGGTAGCACCTATGAGATTGCAAAACTCCTTCCAAAATTGCGAAATGAATTGGGGACCCCTATCAGACACCACATTCTTGGGGAAACCATGGAAATTGAATACCTGATTGATCATTAACTCTGCAGTATCTTTAGCTGAGGGGAGTTTCGGGAGTGCAATGAAGTGAGCCATTTTAGAGAACCTGTCAACACCGGTGAGAATTGTGGTATTACCTTTCGAGGCCGGTAATCTTGTCACAAAGTCTACAGAAATGTCTGACCAAGGACATTGTGGTATTGGGAGGGGTCGCAACTCCCCAGAAGGTCTTTGACGAGAGGATTTGTTAGCAGCACATACCTGGCAACCATTGACGTAATCGATAACATCCCTCCTAACATTAGCCCATCAAAAGCGCTGTTTGACCACTGATTGCGTCTTGGCAATGCCTGGGTGACATACAGTTCGGATCGTGTGAGCCCAGTGGATGATTCTACCCCTTAAGGTCGGAACCTCATAAAGCCTGTTTTCAGGGCAATCTTTTCAGGGCAATCTTTTCAGGGCAATCTAATTCCAAAAGGCATTACCAAATACTCATAATGTCCCGTTGGTGTGTTGAATGCTGTTTTCCATTCATCCCCCTTCCTTATCCTGACTAGATGATATGCATTTCTTAAGTCCAGTTTGGTGAAAATCTTGGCTCCCTCCAGGAACTCAAAGGCGGTGGAGATGAGAGGAAGAGGGTACCTGTTTTTTACAGTTATCTCGTTGAGACCCCGGTAATCGATACAGGGTCGCAGGGTCTTGTCCTTTTTGTCCACAAAGAAAAATCCTGCTCCCGCAGGGGATGAAGATGGGCGAATGATCCCGGGTGCCAGTGATTCTTCCACGTACTCCTTCATGGCCTTGTGTTCCGGCCCTGAAAGAGAGAACAACCTCCCTCGTGGGGCTGTGGTTCCAGGCAGCAAGTCAACAGCACCATCATAAGGTCTGTGGGCTGGAAGGGATTTGGCCTTGGACTTGGAAAAAACTTCTTTAATATCCTGGTAACAGGTGGGCACTTGAGATAAATCAGGATCCCCCGATGGGGTCTGTGGATTGTCCTTAGAAACATTGCCCTGAACATCACATGGCGGCTTGAAACAGTTCCAGGCGCAATTGCTGCCCCATGACATAACCTGCCCAGAGGACCAGGCAATGTGGGGGTTATGTAATTTCAACCATGGGTTCCCTAAGATAAGGTCATGATTCATGGCGTCAAAAACATGAAAACTCATGCATTCCGAGTGAGAATCAGGAAATGTCAATGTGAGTGTTTGAGTGCGGTGAGTGATCTTGCCCATAAAACTGCCGTCTGCAGCATAGGTGTTGCGGTGGCGTTTTATTTGAGAGGTTCTAAGGTGCATACGTCTAACGAGGAGGGAGTTAAGTAAGTTAGTATCAGAACCAGAGTCAATTAATACAGGTGTATGAATTTCTTGATCAGGAGAGCATAGTGTCACTTTAGGAAGAACCCGTGTAGGGTCTTCCTTAATGAAATTCAGACTCACCTCTCCCGTGCCCTTGCTACCGGCACCGGCAACTTTGACGTGACAGTTGCTCACGGAATGACCCAACTGACCGCAGTAGAAGCACCGCCCTTCCCTCAGCCGGCATTGACGTTCCTCAGGGGAGAGACGGAACCTGCCCAGTTGCATGGGTTCATCCGTGGGGACGCTAGTCAGTTGGTTGAGACCGGAAACAGGGGATCTGCCTTGGTTTGGCTGGTCACCGCGGCTCGTCCTCCAAGTGCGCGGTGACGCAGCCCTCCGCCGATCTCCATCCAGCTCGCGATCCAAAAGCCTCTTGCCGATTTTTACGGCGAGAGCGATAAGTCGGTCGGCAGGTCTAACGGGACTAAATGATCCTTGATGGCGGGGGATAGTCCTTGAAAAAAGGCATCGAGTAGCGCCCGATTATTCCAATGACTCTCAGCTGCTAGAATGCGAAACTCAATCGTGTAATCTGACACCCTGCGCTTGCCTTGTTGAAAGGTGACAAGGGAGCGAGCTGCCTCACAATCTGGTGTGGAAAATTGAAAAATTTGCTCCATATTCTTTACGAACAAAGCCCATGAATGACACGCAGCGGAATTGCGGCTCCATTCAGCAGTAGCCCACGCCTCCGCACGACCAGTCAGGTGGGAAATGACGAAAGCGATTTTTGCCCGCTCGGTGGGGAAGGCAGCTGCCTGCAGCTCAAAGTGGAGTTCGCACTGCGTGATGAACGGCTTAATTTTTCCAGAATCTCCAGAGAACCTCTCCGGTCGAGAGAGCTGTGGGCAGACAACAACGGAGGTGGCAGGTGGCTGCATGGTGACTGCTTCACATGTAAATGTTGGTACCGTGGCGGTATCGGGTGTGGTCCAACTGGTTCCTTCTCTTGAATAATTTTCATAAGAAGTTCAAACTGCGAGGCCACCCGTCTCATCATATTGTCCTGATGCCTTGACAGTCCCTCTCGATGAAGGTGGAGGGCAGCAAGCTGCTCATCCTGCTTCGAGAGGCGTTGACCCTACGCTTGAAGGGCTTTGCGCACCGGGTCTGAGTCTGCTGGGTCCATGTTATGGCCAGTTCGTTCTGTCATGAACGGAACAGAGGATAGAACACAAAAATGCACGACTCCAAAACAAATGGACAGTTTCCAAAAAGAGAGGTTTAATATTTGGGCATAGGTCGGTACACAGGCAGGCAATCCAAGAAAGACAACAGTATCCAAAAACATGAGGCAAAGAGGCAAGGTCGATAATCGGAACAGGGTCAAGTCTTACTGTGAGTCTGTGACGTGGAAACAAGGAATGCTGGAACGCGACGACAAGGTACAACGAACTGGCGACGAGAGGGAATGAGACACGAGGTTAAATACAAGGGGTAATTAGGGTGAACGAGGCACAGGTGGTGAAGATGCTCACAGGAGCAGGTGTGTGTGAAACAGGGGGAAGACAAAAACCGGAACACACACGCATGACAATATTTGGTTAATTGAAGACTCTAAATTGCCCGTAGGTGTGAATGTGAGTGTGACTGGTTGTTTGTTTCTATGTGCCCTGCGATTGGCTGGCAACCAGTTCAGGGTGTACCCTGCCCGATGATAGCTGGGATAGGCTCCAACACGCCTGCGACCCTTGTGAAGATCAGTGGCTCAGAAAATGGATGGATATTTGGTACATATAAAACATAAATTTCACACACCAGCTCGGACTCTTTCCCTGCCAAAGAGATGGCTTTCCACATCACTAGAGCCAGCTTCTGTCACGAACGTGGTTAGGGCGAGGGCGAGTAACACAAGGTAAGAACATGGTGGACCCAATTGCAGGGAAGCAGGGAGGCAAGGCAGGAGTGCGGGAGTCTCAAAATAATATTTAATCTTAGAAAAGGGATAACTGAACAAAGTGCCACAACAGATACCAATCAAATCAAAGTAACAAAGAAACACTCGAATATCTAAAACTGGAAACAAACTATGACCTGCGAGTAAGACGAGGAATAGATAGGGAAAATGACACCTGACAATGAAATACCACAATGATAAAGACAACTGACGACTATGACATGGAAAAGACATGTGACAACGACAATGAACCGACAAGAACTGAAAGAAACCAGGGAACTAAATACAAACAGATAGACGAGACAACGAGGAACACCTGCACAAGACATGAGTGGCTGGAGAGAGCTGATTGGTTGACACAAAGCAGACGAGAACAGGTGGACACAACAACTTAATGAGCACACGACAAACATGGAACACAGGAAAACATGGAACAAAACTAAACACAACCCAAACCAAAACACAGACCATGACAGTACCCCCCCTCTAAAGGAACGGATCCCAGACGTTCCCCAAACAACAACCAAAAAGTCACCAACCCAGGGTGGGCGGAAGGGGGCCTGGAGGAGGGTACAGAGTCCACCCCTCAGGTCAGTCTGGTGGCCATCCAGGCCACCCAGGGTGAGGTGCTTGGCTGAGCGGTTCAGGAGGTCGTCCAGGACGCCAAGCACCAGGGTCTTTACAGGGCCATTCAGGCGGACGGCCACGGTGCCGAAGCCAATGGTAATGCAGGGGCCAGGCAATAGGGTTGGGTGGCGGCCGCTGGACGAACGCCGCCGCAGCGAGGACGGGTGGCGGCCGCTGGGCGAGCGCCGCCTGAGCGAGGCCGGGTGACGGCCGCTGGGCGAGCGCCGCCGGAGCGAGGACGGGTGGCGGCCGCTGGACGAGCGCCGCCGGAGCGAGGACGGGTGGCGGCCGCTGGACGAGCGCCGCCGGAGCGAGGACGGGTGGCGACCGCTGGACGAGCGCCGCCGGAGCGAGGACGGGTGGCGGCCGCTGGACGAGCGCCGCCGGAGCGGGGTCGGGCGGCGGCCGCTGGACGAGCGCCGCTGGAGCGGGGACGGGTGGTGGCCGCTGGACGAGCGCCGCCGGAGCAAGGTCGGGTGGCGGCCGCTGGACGAGCGCCGCCGGAGCAAGGTCGGGTGGCGGCCGCTGGACGAGCGCCGCCGGAGCAAGGACGGGTGGCGGCCGCTGGACGAGCGCCGCCGGAGCAAGGACGGGTGCCTGGCGCAGCTGCCGAGGAGCAGGAACGGGAGCCTGGCGCAGCTGCCGAGGAGCAGGAACGGGAGCCTGCCGCAGCTGCCGAGGAGCAGGAACGGGAGCCTGGCGCAGCTGGAGAGGAGCAGGAACGGGGCCTGCAGTCGCTTCCTCAGCCTGCCGCCATTGAGGTTTGGGAGTAGAGGGTACGGGAGTGGAAGAGTGCACAAGGTCTCGGGAAGGTGAACTAGGAAAAATGGCTGGTACTGAACATGGTGGCTTGGGGGCAGGTTTGACTGGACGTGACTTAATTGGAGCCGTGGAACAACGTGTGGGAACAGGTGAAAAATTAAGTGACTTGTGAACAGGGAAAAAACGAGGGGGCAAAATTTGACCTTTACTTGGGCGCCTCCGTTGGCCACCACGCGGCGCTCCCGGGTAGATGGCCAAACGGGTGCCCAAGAAAAGGTCCGAGGGAAAGGTTTTGGACTCACTGGGGTTGGAAACGGGGAGACGTGACAAAAACTGACGAGGACGGAATAAACTAGGGAAGGAACCAGAAAAATCTAAGTCTGTGTCAGAGTCAGAATCAGACAGAAGGTTAACTAAATCGGGGCCATCTTCACAATCAGAAAAATCAGAATCTAAAGAAACATGTGGATGTAAAATAGTAGGGCATGGTGAATAACTAGGACAAGTGGGGGGACCCGATGAAAAGGACAGAAAAGACTGAACGATAGGCCTTACTGGAGGAGGGTAGGTATGGATGGCAGGCTGAGGACGGTGGGAGGCAGTTTGGTGGTGTCCAGGGTGACGCCATCTTCTTCCCGCTGGGTCCTGTTCTGGTCGGTTCATTCTGTCACGAACGTGGTTAGGGCGAGGGCGAGTAACACAAGGTAAGAACATGGTGGACCCAATTGCAGGGAAGCAGGGAGGCAAGGCAGGAGTGCGGGAGTCTCAAAATAATATTTAATCTTAGAAAAGGGATAACTGAACAAAGTGCCACAACAGATACCAATCAAATCAAAGTAACAAAGAAACACTCGAATATCTAAAACTGGATATAAACTATGACTTGTGAGTAAGACGTGGAATAGAAAGGGAGAATGACACCTGACAATGACATACCACAATAATAAAGACAACTGACGACTATGACATGGAAAAGACATGTGACAACGACAATGAACCGACAAGAACTGAAAGAAACCAGGGAACTAAATACAAACAGATAGACGAGACAACGAGGAACACCTGGACAAGACATGAGTGGCTGGAGAGAGCTGATTGGTTGACACAAAGCAGACGAGAACAGGTGGACACAACAACTTAATGAGCACACGACAAACATGGAACACAGGAAAACATGGAACAAAACTAAACACAACCCAAACCAAAACACAGACCATGACAGCTTCTGTAGCCGGGGATCAGCCCACCAAGGCCCATTGACTTCACCAGACTGTTGGCTTCTTCATTTGAAATGCTTTTCCAGGCCTTGACTGCAGCCTCTTTCTGTTCTTGTTTGTTTCTGGGGCTTCTCCCTTCAGTCTCCTCTTCAGGAGGTAAAATGCATGTTCTATTTGGTTGAGGTTCGGTGATTGACTTGGCCAGTCTAAGACTTTCCACTTTCTGCCCCTGATGAAGTCCTTTGTTGTGTTGGCAGTGTGTTTTGGGTCATTGTCTTGTTGTATGATGAAGCTTCTCCCGATTAGTTTTCTCTTCAAAAGTGGCCAAGCGCGACACCCGTTGGCGGTGGAGAGTTACTGCAAGCCGCGAACTGTGCCCAGTTTTCACTGAATTTAAATGTATGTTTCAATATTTTACGAAGTTTGCATGAATGATCTCAGTGTAGCTTATGACACCAGTGTCACCAATGATTGTTTCCCAACAGGTCTGCTGGTTAAATCTGTTTGTCAACTAAATCAGATGAGATTTTTTACCTTGCACAACGTAAATGTTATATCACAAATATTAAGTGCTCTCAGCCACCACATAAGGCTGAAACAACCATTGCATAGATTAACCAGGATGTGTGCTTGGCAATGCAAAAGCTGGGAAGCGATTTCTTCATCTTAGAGCCATTAATTCATTTCCTATTCCACTGGTATTAAAATCATAGGAAAATTCTAGAATTAATTTAATGAATTAGAGGCGTGGTCTCTCCTCTCACTAGAAACCCTCGAGGGCAGCCCTCTTAGCTCCTTGGTACAAAAAGCCAGAGCCTTTGTTCTTCTGCGCTATTTGTTTATCTCAAACCTCTCACCACGAGGTGGCGGAGACAAACTGAACCTTCTTCACCGCGCTGTCAAGCGCGGACGGCAGAATCACTCTGCCCCCGCCCCGAAACTACACTTTTGTGTGTGTGGGGAAGTTTACGCCTAAAATCCGTCAGAAAGGGATTGCGGCGCAGGTTTTCCCTGAGCATGTGGAGGACCAACGCCACTCCAGCCACCAACCTTTATCGGCGCCCTGGCTCATCCATCGGGAAGAGCGACCCGCCTGCCTAAATTCTGTTCTCCTCAACGTGAGTACAGCGTGCTGTTTCCTATATACAAATTGGTGCATAACTGGGCTTACGTAACGGTCACAGAAGTTTTTAGCTCTCGCATTGTCACCGCACATCCTCATTCCACCCTTACATCACAAGTTCAGTCATTCACCCTACATTTTGTTCTTTCCATACGTTTGCTCGTAATCTTTGTAGTCCAGTCCCTCTGCATTATTTCCCCCTTTGATTTAATAAAATGTTCTCTAAAAATCCACTCCCTGTTTGTGCTTTGTGTGTTTGAGTACAACAATAAACCACTGCAATCTAGAACTCTTATGTCATCCATGTAGAAAACCTTCCAGAATGAGAGATTGATTATAAATTGTTGTCACTTTTCCTCAAGTTTATGAATATAAAAAAGAGACGTGGTGCCCCTTTTGAGTCAAAGATAGTTTGATTGTAACTTTCTGACGTACGTCAATTAAACCGGAAGTAAACGCAGGCGTTCGCTTCCAGCGTATTATTTTCCAGAATTAATTACGTTTTTTTCCCAAACCAATATACGCTACAAATATAAAACAAAATCAAAGGAACTGACCTTGCCGTTACAATACTTTAGAAGGGGACTGTAATGTAGTTATTAAAGAGTTATTACAAACACAATGGTTCTAATGGCACGCTGACTTAAAATGATTTTTTAAAATTGTATACAAAGGAAAGATTGTTGACCGCAGGTGTGGATGGATGTGGATTAATGGATGGATAGACAGACAGTTTAATGTGTTATAGATAGACGCAATCATTTCCGGCTCTGCGTCCTCACCTTTTCCTTTGTTATGTGCATACTGTGGCCTTGCTGCAGCGCATCCTCTTAATGTCACTTCCCTCTCACTCAAATCTGCTCATGATTGTTTTCTTTCCTCACACCTTTCAACAGACAAGCTTATGAAAAACTGAAAATTTCTGCTACATTTGCCAAGGAATCGGGCTGGAAATGTGACATTCTGAAAAGTGAAAACTGAATTTACACTGCTAATTGCTCAGTGTTTTTTCTTTTTTATATCATCATATACGTCATATACATCTACATGCTAAATTTGAATTACACTTGTATGGGGAAACCATTAATTATTTTATCTGTGGTATTTTATTTCACTTGGCCCAGAATATGGTTCTTGAGCGAAAGATAAAACACTTAGGCTAAATCTTCCAGTAATTTTACACTTTAATCCTGCCAAAGTAGATAGACATGCAAAATAAGTGGGTTTTTTTTCTTCTAGTTTTTATTTTACTACTGGTAATTTTGAGGTGTTCTGTATACAGTGTATTACTAAAAAGTTACAATAAAATTGAAACAAACAAAAACAAAAATACAGCTATGTGGCTCCACATTATTTCAGTTAAATTGTGACAATTAGACAATTAAAAAGACAATTATCATAATAGGCAGACTAAAACATGCAAAATCTATGTATACAGTCTCACTCTTTTTCAAATGTGCATTTCCTTTCCATGCTACTTATTTTATTTTTTTCCTGTTGCACGGGTATTATTTTCTTTATTGTTTTTCCATGAACATATTTTTATTTAGCGGCACGGTGGGAGCCTCACAGTTCTGAGGACCTGGATTAAAATCCCGGCCCCGCCTGTGTGGAGTTTGCATGTACTTCCCGTGCCTGCGTGGGTTTGTCCGGGCACTCCGGTTTCCTCCCATATCCCAAAAACAGGCACTGTAGGTTGATTGAAGACTCTAAATTGCCCTTAGGTGTGAATGTGTGCGCTCGTGGTTGTTTGTTTATATGTGTCCTGTGATTGACTGGCGACCAGTTCAGGGTGTACCTCGCCTCTCACCGAAGATAGCTGGGATAGGCTCCAGCACGGCCGCGACCCTTGTGAGGATAAAACGGCACAGAAAATGGATGGGTGGATGGATGGATGTTTTTATTGAATTGCACATTGAGAAATAAACAGACTCAACTCAAATGCAGTAAATGTTTTGCTTCAGAGTAAAGATCCAATTTAAAAGCATATACTGTATGAACAAGTAGACCTATGACTTTGTTTACAAGCTATAATCATAAGAGTGTGTACCATTATGTATAAACAATAAGATAGAATAAATAATAACAGAACTATTTATTAAGACCATTCTAACTCTCTCGGGTTTCCTGGTTATAGTTATAGTCCCTAAATTAGAACATATGCTTCACATCTGTGGATTTCATAAGTAATATACTACAATATACTATATACAGTAATGTAACATTTCTCTGAGAATTGGCTTTTGCAAGAAAGATTAAACCACATACACCATATAAAGTAGCTTTCATCGTTTTTTCCAGATGAAGGATGTTGACATTACTAATCAACACAGCAGTTTATTTGTTCAGTTTTTTCCTGCTTTGCTTGACATCATTTTCACAATTCACAAATTAATGCATGAGCAGTGCCAACTGCTCTCATTTTTCTGATTCATCCACCATATCTGTTCACACTGTCAAGATGTTAGATTTTTGCTGTGACTACAGATTACCATTTTTTGACATGCTTGAATAAACCCTGGGCCCTTGTCTTATCTTCATTTTTGTGCAGTGGACAATGTCACTTTTTGCAGTTGCACATGGACAGCTTGTCGGAGGTGCTTCTGCCCATGAATGAATGAATACAGCAGAATATTAAAAGGTTAGTGTCATCAATTATGGTTAAGGGAGGGATGGTACATGGGAGGATAGAGTGTGAAATTCTGTTTTAAAGGAAAAACGGTACAGCAAGGCGATGCTGTGGATTTAGGTCACCTCAGATTAAGATAAATGGTTGCCTCAGAAAGCCAAATAAATTTCCCACTCGCGGCCAGAATGTCATTAAAACTGAGGACATAAGATACCCTTCTGCAGACACAAAATATATGTGGTCCTAAATAAACATTAACTCATATCTTTTGCGGTCATCACGGTGCGTTTAATCACTTCATTTTGTCATGTAGTTGAAAACACAACGGTTGCATTTCCTTACATCTGTCTCTCTCTGCAAAGGTTAGCAAAACGTCTTAACGGTTTGGTGCCTCACTTGAAGGAATTAGAGTCAGATGATTTCCATATTTAACCCATGCTCCATTTCCAGCATAATCAGTATTTTACTGTACCGATTAACAAGTAATCACTTAATCATGTATTACTAATAAGCCTCTTAGTTTACTGTCATATGTACGATGATGTATGAATCTTGGGGGAGATGTTAGGAAATATTCCAAAGCTTTTTGAGGCTATGTTGTACAGTTAGAGAACTGACCCTCTGGAAACAAAGGACTTTCAACCAGGCCCTCTGAGGCCCATTAAAAGCATGCAAACATGGATCACTCTCAATGGTATTTTTGCTGGAGCACAGTGGATGAAGGTCAGCGGATCAAAAGCTTTTGGCTGACATTTCTTAGTGCCTGATGAGCCCTCTTGGGTTTCATTGATTAGCCAATGAGAGACTGGGGGAACGACATTGAACAGCTAAAAACAAAGTGACTTGTCCTGCCTCAGATGAAGAAAACTTATTTTCCCTTCTGCTTCCCCATGAGAAATGTGTTATCTTGGGGTTCTCTTCAGCAGCAAGACACTTAATCTGAGTTTGAGAACTGTCAAAGATCCTCTCAGTCGTAAAAGTGGTGATAAAATCTCAAAACGTATTGCAAAGATAACGTGTACGGTAACTGTATTTAAGATTCAAGGTGTTTGTTGTCCTGCCTTATTTGAAGTGCTCTCATCACGTCAAAAATATATATTTGATTAATTGGGACAAAAATGACCTCTTTCATAATCCCACTAGTGTTTTAATTAAGTAATTAATTATAAAGTGTACTCTAGTGGACTAGAACAATGTATTTCTGATAATTGAGGAAGCAGTGAGTGTTAAGGAAAAGGGAAATTTAGAGTTGCCACCTCCAGGCATAGGTTTCCTATATAATTTCACCCCCCCACAATATCTTGGCCAATATTTTGTATACATTTTAATCCAACAATAGCGATTGTGTCAGCAGTGTATTGTCAATGCTTTAGTGTGTTTAGCGAAAGGGCAAGTCGAGAATCTCATCGTAATTCTGAAGCAGTGTACTCCAAAATTAATTCAGGAAAAGCAAAATCAGTGCTCTCGCTGCTATTTGAGAAGAAAATGGTTTGTGCGTTGAAGAGATAATCATTGTGTGGCATGTTAATGAATGGGATTCATAGTTTACTGGTTACTGTACTAAAGTATAACAAAAATAAACCTTGACTATGACATCTGGCAAGCACTGTTGTCAGAACGAATAATCCTCAAATGAGATTAGCATTGTAAACTAGATGCAAAACATTCTTTATTCTGTGTGAGAGAGTTACTATGCGCACACAAACACATTTTGGGTCCTTGTTCTCATCAGCACTGGTCAAAATGAGACCCTTGGGCAGTGTATGAGGTATATAATGAGGATGAGGCACTGAACATCAAGTGAATGCTGTCCTCAGTGTTCCATGTGCTTTTCAGATGGTTTAGCATAATCCAGGAAGGTGTCATCGTGGGTGTTACAATTTGATGTTTGCAGCTTTGTCATGCCATTGTCAATCAACATCTAATGACTTCCATTTTCTTTGGATCCTCAAAATGTGACAAAGCTTGGCTTCCAAACCTTTTCACTTGTTTTAAATCATTACTGTTTGGTTTATTTTCCATACTTCATAACACTTTATCTACACTCTGTCAATTCTATTGCAGTTGATTCTGATTCAGGAAAAATCAGTGTTCAGAACTTCGTTAAATTGCAAAATCATGTCAAGAGTCAATTCAAATTTTTAGACTGAATACAAATAAAACGTATTTTAACCCATACTTGCCTCTGTTAATACAGTCCTGTGATGTTTGGATCAGTCAAGGTCAGCTTCAGTCACTGTGCAGACTATGAGGTCTATATTTATGATGAATTGAACGCTGTACAGAAATATAAGGTTCATCCACATAGGGAAGGAGCAACCCATTGTTTTTTAAAATCTTGAGGAGCGCACAAAGAGCAAAAGGTTTTCTGCGTTATTATGGATCAATTGATCGGCGATTCACAAATACACCTCCTTGTCAGAGTTCAGGGGCTTCACCACTTGCCTTATCTGCTCCACTTCATGTCTCACTTGTGCGGTCATAGCATTGGTATTTTCAACATCAAATAGCTTTTCAGTAGCAAATCTACTTTTGTGATCACATAGCGATAGATCCTACACTTTCCCAGGCACTTCTAAACCTTAAGGGCATCTTTCAGTTTGACGTCACGTATTACATAGCTAGCCGAAGCCCACCAAGACGGTGACTGTGAATTGTATGGAGCAGTATGGTTCAAGAAAAGGACACAACTGAATACAAATAGCAGAAGAAGGGCAGTGGTGTACAACTTGTTGTTCCCCATGGCCGTACCGTGAAAAACTCATGCTACCGGGATTTATCTAGTCCTTAAAGACGAACACTTACCTATATGTTCCGGTGTTTAATGTGCAACCCCAAAAAGAAGCTCCGCTCAACATTTGAGACGTTCAGCAAATATTTATTTTGACACCCCATTTCATTTGCGATTTACATACACTAACAAAATAAATCAAATAGCATGGTTTTTAACATTTCATTTAATTTATTCATCGCCAAATGTAAAAATAAAATAAAATAATTTGACGATTATAATTTTTAAATATAAAATGAAAAAGTTAATAGATACATGTTGTCTGCCATGTATAATGAACAAAACTAGTAGCATGGAGAAGCAATCTCATTCATCCAGGTCATTTCATTCTCAGGGCATTGAATCGATCACAATGGGACTGTTCTGGTTGTCTGAGAAGACGTTTCACCTCTCATCTGAGTAAGCTTCACCTGTTTATCCAACACAGATAATCTTTAATTGTAAAGACCTCCATGCCGGGAAGCTACATAAATATAAGAATGGTTATTTACTGATTAGCCTAGCATGTTTAGGCTAATCGCTCAGAGTAAGTCTTAACCATCAAGTTTTTTAGTGGGAATCTGTTTCCCAAATATGTCAGTGTGTGTGCAATTGGGTGAATGAGAAGCATAGTTTTTTAATGGTATAGTTTCCAGTTTCAGGCTCTGTAATGTCTATCAATTGAATGTCTTATTAATTCAGTGCATAATAGACATGAAGAGTAATTCATCTTTGACCACCTATTAGTGAGCTAAACTATGAAGCTAATCTAGTTTACATGCGTATAGTAGTTTCACAGTGACAGATGAAGTTAGATGTCGTAGTTGTTGTGTCTTTTATCTTCGAGATATGACATCATTCTCTTTTACACGTTTTTATTTTTTTTTAAATCCTTGAATCCAAATGTAATCATCATAGGTTCTGATACTTGCGTCATGAGGTGGCCTCGTCATATCACAGGCTACTGGTGGCTGAGGTTGCCAGATTTGCGGCATACACTGGACTGTATTACTTTCAAAAACAAAAGTCACATTCTCTTAAAAATTGCTTATCTATTGTCATTTGTAGTGTAACGGATATCGACTCTCAGGCCAAAGACCACAGACCCTGGCCTGTCCTGCTCCCTAATACGCTCAGCGAAGCCCACAAGCCAGCAGGATTTCTGTTTTTACTCAAATGGATACTCAACAAGATAAGGCTAGTTCTTCTTCCCGCCTAAAACCAAAGAACAAAGACTTCCCTGTAAAGAGAGATGGCAGATTGCCCCAACATGGTCTGCGTTGTTTCTACGTGGCCCACAGCTCGGCAGGGGGAAGAAGGATGATTGATGACTGTTCAACAAAGAACAATCCTCCTCTTATCAGCCCAAAAACCCCACTCAATAGATTGAGAATGGCCAGATGATCTTCTCATCAATGTCACATGGACACCCCCCAGTGGTGACTGAAAACACTGCTAAATGGACTCCTTGTGATTCTAAACACACAGGTATTGTCTAAACACACGGGTATTGAATATATATTGAGACTGAACAATAAAATAAAGAAAATCGCACGCCTGTACAAACATGTACAAGTCTGCATGAGTACCCTGAATGTACGTCTTGATTTCTGTGTTATTAATGTGCTGATTCTGCAAGTTTTGCGATGAATCTGATCATGAGGACTGTGCCACAGTGTTACAAGCACAAAATACAGTATATGAAATATTGTGACACAGGACAGATGAAAAACTGTTGTGTTGGACAGTATTATTTGATCTGGCAGAACCAAGATTGAAACAAGTTTATTCTTATAATTCATCTCTGCTAGTGATAGTTTCAAAGTTGGGAACCGTTTTGAATTGAAAGGGGACCCCGCTCATGATTAGGGCGCACATGCATAATTAAGAAACTTAGAGAATAAATCTGAGACGGAGGCGTGACCCTTTGTTTCACTCTCTTGTGTTTGTTGGCTCTGACGCTGCTCTCTGGCTCCTGCCTGAGCCCTCTCGGCTCTGGCTGTTCCTCTTCCCTCTCTCTTTTTTTTTTTATCTCCATGTGGTTCTCCCGGACAACGAGAAATTCTTGATCCGATGTTAAGCCTGTGGTTCGGCTCATGTTTCCCAGCCTTCTGGCTTGCCAGGCTACTGAGAGAAATCTCTCGTATTCAAGCAAGTTACGCTCTCAATCAAGGATAAAAGCGTGACCTGCCATCAAGCTCAACGCGGAAAGTTATGAGTGCAACTCTCCTCATCCGCGTGACCACCAATTAAAACTTTTGGGTCCTCTCCCATTTGTCTTCCTTTTCTTCATCTTTTTCCTGACTATTCAACCAGTTGGTTCCCGCATAAGACGACCAAGAATGAACACCTCCAAGTCGGTGACCACGTCATCCGCTAATCGTAAGTAAACATTGCAGCAACTACAAGAAAATTGATCCATGAGGATTTTCCTTGTTTTGCCCTGCTGTTTGCTAATCAATGACATAGTGCCCCTTTTTGATGTTAACTAAACATCCATAATGACCACATCCTCCCGTTTCAATTGAAACGGACCCCGGGGAACAAGGAGAATGCAAACGTTATCCTCTGACCCCTTAACACATTAATATATAAGCTACAGAAGTAATATTAATTGGGCATTGTTTTAGGTTTACATCTGATTGTATGCTAGTAATAACTAGTTTTTTTTTAACTGTAGTACATTAAAAAAGTATATTTTACAAATTTGTTGGTGTGGCCCGAAGCCCCGGTGCCCTTAGTATTCGCCTATATCGCCTAATGGGCAAGCCGGTCCTTGGTATATCAACAACAGGGTTGGTCAGTGAGGCCAAATTCACAAGCTTTTCACTCAACCTGTGTTAGAAAACTGAATAACCAGGGGAACCTGGATCATGGCTATATTTAATGCTTCACACAAATCCTCAGGTTGGCCAGCACAAATCTGTGATCCAAGCTGCCGAACTGGCTACTCTGACAGACCCTGTACTTTAGCAAGAGAATCCAGGCCCTCGTCACGAGAACATGGTCAAATTCCTACTCCAGCAGACCAGCAGATCAGGCTTATCAATTTGAATAATAGGAGCTGCTTTTATATCAGCACTGACGAATACCTCTGTTCACCAGCCAGACCAAAAATAGATGATTAATGCCCCATATCACTACCTGCCACCTCGGCTGTCATGATGGGAGCAGTGTAGAACAGGGTGTTTAAAGTTGGTGTGAAAAGAGGAGGTGGTCTTACCTCACCTTCAGATTGACCCTCACAAGTGTGTTTTATGGTGACCCATGTTTAACTATTAAGTATTAAAATAGATGTGTATATTTGTGTCTTTCAAGCCAATTAACTTGATGGAAAGATTCAGTTAGACAATATTTAATTGCAGTTCTTGTTTATTGTTTTGTATTAAAGCTGACTGAACTGAAACTTCCATTCAATTTTCTGGTTGAGACTGAAGGATTGTTGCTTTCTTTTTACTAGTTGAGAGTGAAGGATTTTTTTTTCTTTATATATATATATATATATATATATATATATATATAGGAACGTATGACACGATCCCAGTTCATGGCAGGTACCTCAATATGGCATGAGGGTGAGTTTAATGAGCAGAGCTTCATACCTTGCCAGCTGCCTCCTTAACACTAACATACAGTAGCTGTTTCCGTCACTTTTGGACGACAGATGGGGAAATAATTGATTTTCTACACACTGTTACGAGACATTGAATTCAGGAAGTGGCAAGGTGTTAAAGTCTCCCACAATGCATTGAAACATCTTTCAACTGCCAACCTTAGAAGGGACACAGCTGCTATTCCCTGCTCTCCACATCATCATGACTAACATTATAAAGGTGAGTTTCTTCAAATAGAGCATTCAAATATGGCAATGTAATTTATTAAAAACCCAATTCTAATTAGTGACACAGCTATTGTATTGGCTAACAAACAATAATCACAAAATATGAAGGGTTGAAACGCAAAAGCTGTCAAGCAACATTTAGAATGAAATAGAGCCACGACTTCTAGCAGACTGCCTATCATCGCATTGTTTGATGGTTCATTTCCTAACCCTGCAAAATAAAACAACTACTACCGGTACATAAAACTCCTCAAAAATAAAGGTTTAATCGCAGAAACCACCAAGCACCATCCGCATTTTGATGCCGCTACCATAATTTCCATTTAAGCCAATCACAAGCTCATACGTATAGTATTTCCATCATCAGAAAATCATCACTCATCATGTACTTCCTCAAACATGTCTGCAGCCTATATTTCTTGTTTACCTGCTTCTATTATAGCTTTGATTGTGCTTGACAGTAAGTGAAAAATTTGCTAATTGAATGAAACTGTCCAAGAGCGATGATGCCATGAAATCCATCAGTGCAGTGACGTGTCAGTCACAACCGATCCTGTTGCAAACACTCCGGTCATCACTTCAAAAAGGAGGATTTGTGTTTGTCTGTGTTCCACTCTCTCTTCAAAGAATAACTTCACACGAAATGTTCGTCACTAATTGAGTGACTTCGGTGTTAGTGACTCATCAAAGAGTCAAAGAGACCAAAAATGCCGTACAACAAAAATAAATAAAATAAGATTTAAAAAATCAGACCTATCAAACCATGTGTATGCACACCTGTAAAATTGTTTCCCTTGATAAGTCACAATCCTCCACAGAAAAGTGTTTATGTGGTCCCGCCCTCTACACGCCTGCATTCAACCAAATATGGTCAATGCAAAGCATCACACAAATATAAATGAGTCATGCTGGTCAATGCTTTGTAAGGGTGAATCATGACAACAAGCAAAACAAAAAGGAAGAAACTTAGTTTTTCAAAAAATAAAATTTCAAACTGTTTTCAATGTCTTGTGGTGGCATACAGGTGATAAGAAGTGAAAATGATTTTATTTTATCTCCTTAATTTCAACATTTAATTCCCAGGAAATGTCTTCTTTTTAACTCAAATTAAACGTAAAAAATATAAAAAAATATATATGTTACCTGGAAAATAAGTAATAAAAGAAAAGAAATGAAATCAAAATAAATAGTCAACCTGCGTTTATACTCATAACAATTACCGAGTGTTGCTGAATCCAGAGCAACTGGGTGAATTTAAGGACATTTGAAACAATTGCTTAGTTGCATGAGGAATGCTGTTTTTGAACTGTCTCAGAAGGGAACACTTTCGGTAGGTAGATCGATATGGGTGTGGTCTTCTCCGTCCCTCTTCGACACGCCCCTGGGGTACTTAACCCTGGCGCTTGTGTGTTTTCGCTCTCGTGTTTTTTTTCTCTCCTCTGACTTCTTAAGTCACAGGCTGGTTTCGGCGATCCCTCTGCCCTTTGCCCTTTCTTTGTTCTTACACACGTCTCGGTGATGGAGATCCAGCTCCCTAGCCTCCGTGGAACCCCGCTGCTAAGCCTCCTGAACAGTTGCTGTTTGGCTGCCAGCCAGGCGTGAGTTCTCCGAAATTGCGTGCGGATCCCGGAAATCAGGCGGGGAGAGAGAGATAATCATATTCTCCCAAGGAGGCGTGACGAACAACCATTTTTAATCTTCCGCCTCTTTTGTTTTGCTTTATTTTTCTACATTTTTCTTCCTTCTTCAACCAAATCTGCCTCCGTGCTCCCTGAGACGCGCCCCGAGAGAGACCACCAACCAGCTTGAGCCTACAGTCGTGAGTAGACATGGCAAACCTTTGCCAGAATGTACAATATTAGTGCCTAAAAATTTTGGGGAAATTACTAACTTTAGACAAAATCTCAACTTTGTCCTCTCTCTCTCTCGTCCGGAATGGACGCGTTAAATGCTCGTGTTTCTTACTTTAATCCAACACACGATGTGCTATTTCCCTTTTCGTACGCCGTTCCTTCTTTTTATCATTATTAGTGTTAGGGGGCGCGGGGTTGGGGCTGCGGGTCTGGGTGGGATGGCCCTCTTCGTCGGTGGTTGTCCGGCCTAATGGGCCCACCTGCAGGAGCCACGCCTCTTAACCACTCCCTTAGCACACACTCACACCATTCACTGTATATATTTCTCACTAATCACATCTGGGTACACAAAAAAAATAAATAAATAAAAATAATTTTAAAAAATATGTTAGTATTATTTTATTTCTTTAGTTAGAGCCCTTTGTATGTTTCCCTCAAGATCCATTGTAGATGTAATTAAATATACCATAAAATTATATGCTTACTACCGCTGGTCTGGAAACACTGGGCTAGGCTACCCACAGACATTGCATAGCTCTGACTACACGCGGCTTGAATGCTGTGTTGCATATGGTATGTTCGTTTCTTATTTAAACAAACCAGGAACAGCAATTTGTAACAACATGTCAACTCTTTATTGTCCTTTAGCACAACTGCAGTAGTCACTCGTCGACCATAAACAGTACCCACATTATCCATTCAGGCCTCTCGCCCTACGCCTCCTGGGCAATGTAGCATCTAAACATTTACCAAGACAGCACATCTGTGTGACCAGCTGTTCTATGTGAAGAATATTAACAAAACATCACATAGGACTTGCCTCACTGGTGAACCCCTGCAGTATATGCCAAGAATCAAAGGAAAGATGTGGTATGAGAGCAAAGAAATGTCTTTATATTTTCAGTTTGTTTTTTTTGCAGCATTTCATATTTTGAATTTATACTATATGGATATTTTCTTATGCAGAGTAAAAATATTTTAGGGTATCTTAAGTTGAAGTTGATTTATTTTGGAATAATATTAGATACTCGGCATAGTGAACGAATGGTTAGCACATCTGCCTCACAGTTCTGAGGACCCAAGTTCAAATCTGGCCACTCCCGTGTGGAGTTTGCATGTTCTCCCTGTGCCTGTGTGGGTTTTACCCAGGCACTCTGGTTTCCTAAAAACATGCATGGTAGGCTGAAGACTCTAAATTGCCCGCAGGTGTGAATATGAGTGCGAATGGTTTTTTGTTTATTTCTGCCCTGCGATTGGCTGACGACCAGTTTAAGGTGTACCGAGCCTTCTGCCCAAAGATAGCTGGGATAGGCTCCAGCCCGCCCGCGATCCTAGTGAGGGTAAGCAGTATGGAAAATGAATGAATTTTAGAATGAATAATATTGGATACTGTTATTTATTTATAATTTATTTTTTTATTTATAATTGTTCATTACTGTTCTTGTTGTACGTGTTTAGATAAACGGATGCTGGTGTGCGTGTAGTATAGGATGTTGCAGTTGGGGAATAAAAATGTTTAAAAAAAAAAAAAAAAAACAAGCATTGCCATTACAAACATTTCCACACATACATACATACATTGAGATAATTCCAGAAGTATCTGGACAGTGACAGTTTTTATTATTTTGTCATGTTTCAATCAGAATGTGTTTTCAAAAGCATTTGGACATTTGACATAATATATGGTACTTTATAGACGTAAATAAAACAATACGTTTTAATACTCTATTGGGTTGGGCAATGAATTGGCCTTTGAGAAATATTGCATTCATTTTCCTTCAGTCATTTTCATAGTACAGTATTTTTTACGGTCAATAATTGGTTTACATGGTGAAGAACCATCCTCTTCACAGTGACCTCATATGAGTCAGTGATAGACTGCGGATGGGCAGAATGTGGCCTGCTGGTGGTATATTTTCTAGGTCTGATCCAGAAAGTTGTCAAAGCAGGAGACATTAAAATGCAAACAATATTCTATAAAACAAATGCAGTTAACATGGATGTTTGTTTGTATGTACCCTGCGATTGGCTGGCAACCAGTTTAGGGTGTACCCCGCCTCCTGCCCGATGACAGCTGGGATAGGCTCCAGCACGCCCGCGACCCTAGTGAGGAGAAGCGGCTCAGAAAATGGATGGATGGATGGATGGATAGTTAACATGGTGTCCATGTCTTGTTGCAGTCTTGGGCTTCGTGACACTTGTGATTTCCTGAATCGCAAACAGAATTGATTTGAGTTGCATTTAATTGCATTTCTCACAAAATTCAATCAGCAATCTTAAGCACAACTGATTCGCAAAGTTTTAATTGTGGATGAACATGTTAGACTGTGCAGTGCATGTACTGTTTGTGTTCGCAATGTTAAAGATCCAACAGATGGATGGATGGATGGATAGAGAGAGAGAGAGATACAATCCCAATTCCAATGAAGTTGGGACGTTGTGTTAAACATAAATAAAAAGAGAATATAATGATTTGCAAATCATGTTCAACCTATCTTTAATTGAATACACTACAAAGACAAGATATTTAATGTTAACACTGATAAACTTTATTGTTTTTAGCAAATAATCATTAACTTTGAATTTTATGGCTGCAACACGTTCCAAAAAAGCTGGGACAGGTGGCAAAAAAGACTGAGAAAGTTGAGGAATGCTCATCAAACACCTATTTGGAACATCCCACAGGTGAGCAGGCTAATTGGAAACAGGTGGGTGCCATGATTGGGTATAAAAGGAGTTTCCCTGAATTGCTCAGTCATTCACAAGCAAAGATGAGGCGAGGTTCACCTCTTTGTGAACAAGTGCGTGAGAAAATAGTTGAGCAGTTTAAGGACAATGTTCCTCAACGTACAATTGCAAGGAATTTAGGGATTTCATCATCAAAAGGTTCAGAGAATCTGGAGAAATCACTGCATGTAAGCGGCAAGGCCGAAAACCAACATTGAATGCCCATGACCTTCGATCGCTCAGGCGGCACTGCATCAAAAACCGACATCAATGTGTGAAGGATATCACCGCATGGGCTCAGGAACACTTCAGAAAACCAATGTCAGTAAATACAGTTCGGAGCTACATCCGTAAGTGCAACTTGAAACTCTACTATGCAAAGCAAAAGCCATTTATCAACAACACCCAGAAACGCCGCCGGCTTCTCTGGGCCCGAGCTCATCTAAGATGGACTGATGCAAAGTGGAAAAGTGTTCTGTGGTCCGACGAGTTCACATTTCAAATTGTTTTGGGAAATTGTGGACGTCGTGTCCTCCGGGCCAAAGAGGAAAAAAACCATCCTGACTGTTATGGACTCAAAGTTCAAAAGCCAGCATCTGTGATGGTATGGGGCTGTGTTAGTGCCAATGGCATGGGTAACTTACAAATATGTGAAGGCACCATTAATGCTGAAATGTACATACAGGTTTTGGAGAAACATATGCTGCCATCCATGCAACATCTTTTTCATGGACGCCCCTGCTTATTTCAGCAAGACAATGCCAAACCACATTCTGCACGTATCACAACAGCGTGGCTTCGTAGTAAGAGAGGGCGGGTACTAGACTGGCCTGCCTGTAGTCCAGACCTGTCTCCCATTGAAAATGTGTGGCGCATTATTAAGTGTAAAATACGACAATGGATACCCTGGACTGTTGAACAGCTGAAGCTGTACATCAATCAAGAATGGGAAAGAATTGCACCGATAAAGCTTCAACAATTAGTGTCCTCACTTCCCAAACCTTTATTGAATGTTGTTAAAAGAAAAGGTGATGTAACACAGTGGTAAACATGACCATGTGCCAGCTTTTTTGGAATGTGTTGCAGCCATAAAATTCTAAGTTAATGATTATTTGCTAAAAACAATAAAGTTTATCAGTTTGAACATTAAATATCTTGTCTTTGTAGTATATTCAATTAAATACAGCTCGCACATGATTTGCAAATCATTGTATCCATCCATTCATCCATTTTCTGAGCCGCTTCTCCTCACTAGGGTCGCGGGCATGCTGGAGCGTATCCCAGCTATCATCGGGCAGGAGGCGGGGTACACCCTGAACTGGTTGCCAGCCAATCGCAGGGCACATACAAACAAACAAACAACCAGTCGCACTCACAGTCACACCTACGGGCAATTTAGAGTTGTCAATTAACCTACCATGCATGTTTTTGGGATGTGGGAGGAAACCGGAGTGCCCGGAGAAAACCCACGCAGGCACGTGGAGAACATGCAAACTCTACACAGGCGGGGCTGGGGATTGAACCCCAGTCATCAGAACTGTGAGGCAGACGCTCTAATCAGTCGCCCACCGTTCCGCCCAAATCATTGTATTCTGTTTTTATTTGTTTAACATAACATCTCAACTTCATTGGAATTGAGGTGATAGATAGATAGATAGATAGATAGATATATAGCTAGATGTGTGTGTGCGTGCGTGCGTGCGTGTGTGTGTCTTCAGAGGGTTTGTTAATGATCCAAGGTAATCAATGCCAGAAGAGATTACTTTGATGGAAGCCTTTGAGAAAACAATGTGTCGTGACGACCTCTGTCTAAGGAAACCACAAAGCAAAGAATCCAAACAAGAAGTGACCTTCACCAGGTTCCAGCTAACACACAATTGACCCACTAATTCACTGCTCACACATGTTGATTTAGCTCACCTTGGAGAGAAGACGAGAATAAACGGATCGGAAGCATTGCATCTAATTATAACTGATAATGACCCCCTTTAAGTGTCACCATAATATTTAAACATCAAGTAAAAGCTCAGAATGAAGATGAAAACTCTAAACCAGCTTTTCTGTAATGTATGTTCTCTTTTCTATAGTTTTTTCTTAATATAACTTAACCAGCTCTTCTGTATAATGTATATGTCATTCATTCAATTCATTTTCAGTCTTTTATCCATTCAGGATATTGCCTAAGAAAAAAATAATCCTGTGAATGAAGAAGATACCCAAATGTCCATGTTTAATACAAACAAAGTAAGGCATAGTATTGTCTTTGGTACTCTTCGATTTTCCTGTTAGGACAGGACTACAGTTAACCCTCCTCTGATGTTATGGGTCAAATTGACCCGTTTTAAGGTTTGAAGATCTAGGAAAAATAGTTAAAAGTATTTTTGCAGCATGAAACTTCTGCTTGCCTTAAACTGCTTCAAGCCTTTAACAATTGTTTAGTGAGTGATATTGTATGCATGTGTGCAATATGTAGACACTTTGGCATTAGGCTATTCAGTACACTCATGCAGGGTGATGTGGGTAGATGTGCATCTACGCTCGAAGTCTGACATCTCTGCTTGTATAATGATATATAACAAAGTAATTTATATTTGTCAGTGATGAGACGCCATTACACTGCTGTGCTTGTCATGCTTCTCGTCTCGTCATCATGCAAGTTTAATGGGAGGCTTACTGCAAAATCATGGACTCCATGCTGTGTCTAAGCAATTATTTTATGCTGAACAAATAATATATATAAAAGAGAGCACTTGACAGGAAACTTGTAGTTGCACATATATACACTTCGGGAAAACAAACCGTTTCATGGATCCAGATTGTGCAACCAACAAATATCCAATGAATCTCCAGCAAAAGCAACATTTTAGCATCTTTAAGAGTTAGGGTTAGCTATTTAATTGAATTATATAAAAGCACAGTCCTGAGTTGATAATTATAATCCAGCCTCTAACCTTCCTGTGTGAGTTTGCATGTTCTTCCCATACTGTGGGTTAGGGTTACTGTGGGTTTTCCGGATACTCCAGTTTTCTCCCACATTCCAAAAACATGAATGTTCATGAAAGGCTCTAAATTGTCTTTAGGTGTGGATGTGAGTATGAATGCTTGCGTGTCTATATGTGCCCTGCAATTTCCTGTGGACCAGTCCAGGGTGTACCAAGCCTCTCATACAGTCAACTGGGATAATCTCTAAATATATTGAAAATGGATGGCGGGATTAAAACAAGTTGTGCAACTAATTTAACTAACTTTACTTTGAGCCTGTCTAATTGACAATAAACAATATGTTGTAGTCATTACAATTTTCTTTAGCTCATTGCTGATGCCATTATGATAGGGTATGTGCATACATTTCTACTGTATATGGATGTCCCATTATAGTACATGTACTGTAGCTTTTGTTTTTGTTTCTTGTTTTTCAAATGAATACATTGAATA
Organism: Phycodurus eques; assembly: GCF_024500275.1. Classification (NCBI taxonomy): domain Eukaryota; kingdom Metazoa; phylum Chordata; class Actinopteri; order Syngnathiformes; family Syngnathidae; genus Phycodurus; species Phycodurus eques. The sequence goes on along the minus strand of NC_084526.1, from coordinate 29,493,493 downwards.
TACAAATCAGGTGAACATAAATTGGGCATAGGATAGTAGTTTCTGAGCTGAGTAGATACTTTCTGTCAGGTGTGGGTTCAGCAAGATTGTTTTGACTTCAAAATGTCAGCCCAGTATTGACTGGACAAGTCCCCTGTGGTATGAAAGTTGCTTTAGGCTACAATGCCGATTAAAAAATGCTACTGTGTGCATTTATTGCATAGAGTAAGGCTGAATGTTTACCAATAATTAATGTCAAAGCATTAAGTACGTTGCCTCTCAGCCCAAATAGAAATGGCAAGATACTGGCTGGTTGTTAAAGACAAATGTGTTGGGACACACTTGTGAAATACACAAGAGAATGAATGATTAAAAATCTCAATGTGAGATGTTCCAGTACATCGCTGTATAACCTCATATAAACCATGCCACTGCCTATATTTATTGTGTTTTTCCTCCTGTAAAGTGTATCCAAAACAGACTCTTCTGAATTTTTTTTGTTAACTTTAAATTCAAGTGAGATATTTTGGAATAGCAACATTTTTTTATTTTCAATTTTCCTTTGTTACATTGTCTTTTCCTGACTATTTCTGGGCTTCTCACTTCAACATTTCCTGACATCTTATGTTTATTTTGCATGCAGTTTTACTCTCTTGATGCATTTTAATGTGGACATACTTTTTGTATTCCTTTCTACTTTAAAAACACCATTGGTGTGTATGAAGATAAATATTTTATCTGAACTATTGATGAAAGCACATCCAAGGAATTGATCATTTGAAAATATTTTATTTGTACTCCACTTACAGACAATAACCCTCATATGGCTTGATGTGTCCATTACTGGGATGTACAAGTTCCATTTATTTGCAATGTGAGATCTAATGCATGGTTGGCTGCACCTTGTCGTAGGCATTGAACAGCTAGAAGCCAATGACAGCCTGTTCTGCACTACTGCTTGCAGCTTGCAAGATTATCTGTAAGACTGTCAGTATATCAACTTGGTGATTTGGTCTGTAACTCAGTCTTTATTATGAAGCCAGGCTGTGGCTTATAGTATTTGACTATAATCAGGCTGAATACATCAAATGTTATTTACATATTAGATACCTAACGATCTTTTTCAATATGCATCCCCACGTCTTTAAATTTCACTGCAAACATTTGACAACATAAACATAATACCACAGCAACTTCAATCCAATTCAGTACAATACATATTACTGGTTTTCAGGCAATGGCATTTCACAACGAAGACTAAGGAGATAAGTAATTACTTCCTCTAACTAGTTTCATATATACCAACAAAAGAAGGCCACCATGCAAAAGCAAGAAGAAAAAGTTTTCATTTATGTCTGAGAGGGAGTGTGAAGAAGAAAAACTTAAATCCCACCCCCATTTCTCATTTATATAAACACAATAGAAGATCTAACCACAAACTCAGGACTTACTGATAGAGCAGAAATGTATTGGTAAATGTGAAAACATAAATGTTTTATGTGTATTAATGTATTCATTTATGAACTACTGTTACACACATTAATATAGAACAATATTTCACAAATCAATAACTAAAATGACAAAAAGTTATTTAATGGCGGCATTACTATAAGCAAAAAACAGAGACTGTTACATTGTAACAATATTTTCATACCAGCAATGGTAAGAAAGGTGATGGTAGAATACTGTATAGGACATGCCAACGGTGGTATAAAACAACTGTACCAGCAATAATAAAAGACATATACCAACAATGGTAAGGAACAAAGCACAAGCAATCACAAGACAGTCTCTCTCTCCCTCTACAGAGACCAGATGAAGTGTTTGTATGACAGTTTAAATCTATGAATATTTTGGCATTGCTTGTGTTGCATATCCAGACTGTACCAAAATTTCACACTACATACAGACACACAAAAACTTTTCCAAGTAGTTCGAACCTTTGGTCATGTGAGGTCTCCATATCCTCTTAAATTATCGGCTTTTTCACTTATTGCAAAGTAGCTGTAGGATAGTTTATTTATTTATTTTTAAAATAGGATTATTGATGTGCTATAATTTACAAGGTAATTAATTTTTAGCAATTTCTTTTAGCAATTCTGAATAAACATTATGAGAATGTTCGACAAATCAAAATTTGTGAATAACGCACAGAGCGCATTTCTGCAATATGATTAATGGATCAATTAATCGATTAACACAATACATGAAATATGGGAGTCCTAGGGTGCAGCATAGTGTGCAAATCATATTGTCTTCAAGATATTGTTTCATTTATAATTGAGAAGCTTTTTGGAATTTTTTTTTTTTATGTGTCTGACTTGGGCTTTCCTTTGTCTCATTCACATTCTCAATTAGAGTACCTCCAGCAATTATGTGCAGTTTACAGTTTATTTGTTTTATGTCAGTTTATTTGTTTTATGTCCAGCCACTCTTTTATTTAATTTAGTTTAGTTAGGGCGGCACGGTGGACGACTGGTTAGAGCGTCAGCCTCACAGTTCTGAGGACCCGGGTTCAATCCCTGGTCCCGCCTGTGTGGAGTTTGCATGTTCTCCCCGTGCCTGCGTGGGTTTTCTCCGGGCACTCCGGTTTCCTCCCACATCCCAAAAACATGCATTAATTGGAGACTCTAAATTGCCCGTAGGCATGACTGTGAGTGCGAATGGTTGTTTGTTTCTATGTGCCCTGCGATTGGCTGGCAACCAGTTCAGGGTGTACCTCGCCTCCTGCCGGATGACAGCTGGGATAGGCTCCAGCATGCCTGCGACCCGAGTGAGGAGAAGCGGCTCAGAAAATGGATGGATGGATGGATAGTTTAGTTAGTAAGGCGGCACAGTGGGCGACTGGTTAGAGCGTCTGCCTCACAGTTCTGAGGAGCGGGGTTCAATCCCCGGGCCAGCCTGTGTGGAGTTTGCATCTTCTTCCCGTGCCTGCGTGGGTTTTCTCTGGGCACTCTGATTTCCTCCCACATCCCAAAAACATGCATGGTAGGTTAATTGACAGCTCTAAATTGCCCGTAGGTGTGAATGTGAGTGAGAATGGTTGTTTGTTTGTATGTGCCCTGCATTGGCTGGCAACCAGTTCAGGGTGGACCCCGCCTCCTGCCCGATGATAGCTGGGATAGGCTCCAGCACGCCCGCGACCCTAGTGAGGAGAAGCGGCTCAGAAAATGGATGGATGGATGCTCACAGTATCTAAAAGCTCATTGTAATTACTACTGTGTCATCTGCAAAAAGTATGAATTTTAGTAATTGAGATACATTAAAAATATCATTTCTATACACATTAAACAGTTGTGGCCCCAACACAGACCCATTTGGGACACCACAAACAATGCCAAGTTTTTCTGATGTATACAGCCCCATTTCAACATATACTGAACCTTTCTCATTAGATAACTTCATAACCAGTCTCAGCTACTCCCCAAATTCCTTATTTTTCCAAATTGTTAAACACCATTGAGTGACTTATTGTATCAAAAGCTTCTTTAAGATCAACAAAGATACCAAGTGTGTATTTTTCCTGATCAAGTGCATGAGTCATTTCTTCAATTGCTTGAATTATTGCCATAGAGGTGGTTCTTTTAGTTCTAAAGTGTAGTGTAGTGTGTGTCGTGTGCTTGCACAAAGGGCATGTGAAACGTTTCAATGCAGTAGTGTTGGAGTAGTAGTTCTTGTAGTTAGTGCATGTTGCATGGCGCTCCTGCTTGTTATCTTCTGCTTTCAGCTGCTGCCACTCGTTAGCCCTTTGTTTCCGGGGGTGAAAAGAGGAGCCGAGTGCGTAAGCCTCCTCCGCTGGTAGACAGCCTCTTCACTGCCAAGACCCATACATGCCTCCTCGTGGCCACACATGGTAACTGGTACCTCGCGGTACCAGGCTCAATTGTATGGAATCGGGAAGCATCAGTGGGCCCCAAAAACGTGGCATGCAGGCCCACCGGTGTATGGAAATGTATAGATGCCCATCAACCACTGCCCCAACGATGGGCAAATAGATCCAGCTATGGATAACTAGTGAAGACCTTAACGGGGGACCAGGCGGAAGATGGCGGCAATATTAGCACCACAATGGCTGGGAGGGCGGACAAAGGCTGCAGTAAGGACGGGTCCCCAGTTGTCTTGTCCCCCATGTCACTGGATACTGGCCCGCTCTATGCCAAGGACTGTGTGGAGGCTGTCTGTGCACCAGTCTCCCCACATTAAAAGATCCACTGATCAAGCCATTAACACTCGGTATTCAAAGCCCTGCAGCGATCAGGAAATGGTGACGGGAGCAGGACTGTCTGGCAGCTCCTCGTCGCAACCTGGCACACAGGCAGTGGGTGTCTGAATCAGTAGCTAAGTCCTTGCACCCAGGCAGAAAGATTTTCTAGGCAGCTTCCCCCACATCTGAGCAGTCCAATCTAGGATCCACTCTGCTCACCCCAGTACCGGAGACATTCCAGCGCTGGTTCACTTGGTGGCGCAATGAAAATTACTTACTGGAAACTACGCATTATACCAAGCAGTCGGTGGAGCGCAGGCCCTTGTCTTCCATTTGTAAAAAGGTATCTAAACATATTATGTCCAGAAATAATCAGACAATAATTACTCTGTAAACTGATTTTTTTTTTTTTTTCCACAATCTCAACACTACGGACCCCCAGACATGACGTGAAAAAAAAAATACACAAATTAATAATTTGTGCACACGAGCTACTAATTTGTGTGCACAAACCACTACTTCGTGCGCACGAAGAAGTAGTTTGTGCAGTTACAGCGTGCGCACGAAGTCATTAAAAAAGCCGTGGCTCCGTACTGGACTGGAGGGTAACCAAATTGAGCGCACTTTTACGGAATTGTTACAAACGATGGCTTCAGGGTAAGTTTATTTTCTTATCATGTTCTAGTTAATATCTTACTACTCTACATTTAGGCAGTTATTTGACTGGGTCTATGTTTGCTACTTTGTTCAAGCAAGTAGTAGACTACTCTTGTGTGTTTGTCGGAAGTGCAACTCTGCACACAGATCAGGGCACTTTTAACGTAGAGCTGAGGGGTTGGTAGACTACCAAGCTAGGTACAGTATGTTGTACATGAAGTGAGAATTGTTCGTGTCATGCAGGTGTGTGTGTCTCTTTTGACATGGCAAAATCACCATATGGCCCAGCTAGCCTACATGGAACCCTAAGCAACATTTATTTTGGGGTACACTGCTGCAACTGTGCAGCCCTGACGGTATTGTTTACATTATCGCAGGTGTGTCATGCAGACTCAATCTGGCCACATAGATAGCCTACAGCTAATTTAATGCCAGACCAGTAAATATAGCAAAATTAAAGAAGGCATTTTCTATAGAATTTCTGCTTCAATGCTGAACAACTGTATCCAAATTGAAATACTGTACTGTAGAAATAACTGAATGTTGAAATATAGAATCTGAAACCTGAAGTTGCAACTTCAAGTTTCATGTGGTGGTTCTAATCGGTGAAGAAATGTGTACGGAGGAGGCAAATACAGTATTTAAAATATCTCACTAACAAGCAAACAGTTACTAGACTGTCCCTATGCAGTTGAATGGTTGCATAATAACAGATTATTTGTAATATCACTCTGAAATCAGATGTAATTGCAGACATGCAAAATATGTAAAAGTCATTGATTATGAAATGCTACATATCTCAATCAAACATCTAGGGTGCTATATTGGCATAGTTTACAGTAGCTTTGCTTTTTGTAAAATATTAATAACAACAGGAACATGGCAATATGGAATATCATGTGGTGATTTGGAAACATATGTAGATAAAAAAATCTGGAAAATCTATTTCTGTATTTGATAAGCGATGGGGTCAAGCAGCGAGAGGATGACTCGAACGTCTTCTTTTCGTATTGCAATATTATTCTGTTTACATCTCGTATACATCCAGCGGTAACCATTAACCCTTTCAGAGCTTTGCAGTTAACGAACAACAAATTCGATCCCAGCGTCCAAGTCTTACCTCCACCGGTAAAATAACCTGGCTTGCAATAGTCTATTTAAATGTCTCTCGGTAATAATGATTCCTTGCAATGCCAAACTTTTCAGGATGTCTTTGTACCTCATCCCCAGCCTAAAATAAAATTTGATCACACTATCCCTGTCCATTGTTTAGTTTAGCCTCGCATCAACTTTCAACTTTGAAAGAGGGTGCGCTCGATTTCCTTAACCTCCTGTCCAGTATGGAGCTGCTGCTACTTCGTGCACACCCTGTAACTATTTCGTGAGCACAAACAACTCCTTCGTACGTATAAAATAATTATTTCGTGCGCACAAAGTGGTAGTTCCTGCGCACAAAGTAGTAGTTCATGCTCACGATGTAGTAGTTCGTGCGCGTGACATATTTTTTCCCCTCATGTCATATCTGGGGCTCTTTCTGAGGTTGTCTCTTTGTCTGTTTTTGTTTTTTTTGTAAATTGAATATGTGCAATAAAGATAAAAACGGCTTTTCGAGGACGTCTAAGCTGCCCAGCAAGGTGCCTGACATAAAATACACACACCGAACACTGGATGCACAAAAACGCAACAATAATAGGGACTGACTCACCCTTCATCATGGGAAGACAGGCTTCGATGATAAAAACAATAACTGACCGCGAACAAAATCCACACATCTTCCCTAAGACATCTTAGTTGCCCAATAACGTGCCTGACGTAAAATAAAGTTCAGCAATGTCCAAGCAATGCATGCACAAAACGCAGCAATAATATGGAATTTACAATATTTGCCTCTTCCGAAGAATCTGTCTTTTTTTCCCCACTGGCTGTCCTCAAAAACAGAATAAAAATATTGTAGAATGCTGTAGAATCATCACATACAGGGGCCGCCTCAGTCACATCGCACGACGGTTCTGTTGTTGTAATACTAAATTCCAGCTTAGGGGGTGACAGAAGTTACATATTATAGCTTTAATTACTAGATGTCCAAAATCCTATATATTTCTGAGACGTTAAAAGTGAAAATGTTAAACACAATTGAGACTATTCCATATCATTACAAAACCCACAGTTATTGGGTTAAAACATAATACAAAAAAAATACCCATTTGATCTTCATTCTAACTAGCCCCCTGTTGCTGATGAAAGTTGGATTGGTCTTTGTGTGATGGTGGAAAAATTAGTCTATGGAATAATTATTCATTTCCATGCTTTGTCCAGTGTCCTTGTTTGTCCAAGAAAGGCAAAGACCGCCTGCGTATGTGCTGTCTACCCTTTTACTCGTGCCTCAGTTGTGTTCTCGTCTCATTTGATTCTGCCCTCTTCAATATCAGCCCCCGCTCAATCTCCTGGCGCCCCATCCAATCCTCATTCTTGAGATGTTTCTTTGACACCACCAACCTTGTGCAAGGGGTCATTAGTACAGCTACCATTAAATAAGTGAAATCAATCTAGAAAAACAGCTGCCTCCCTGGGAAAGGGAGCGGGGATTTGGAAATACGTATGCTTGGGCAGAAAATATTGATGGGGATGTTGTTGTGGTGTGAGCGTGTCCGAGTGTGTCTGTGGGGCTGTTGGTTGACGGAAGAAGGCCTCATATTAAGATCTTTAGATTGTTCCCAATCTTGCCACAGTAATTATGATGTAAGTGGAAAAACAGCATGAGTTGTGTGTGCGTGTGTGTGTCTGTATGTGTGTGTGTTTAGCTATGCGTGTGTGTGATAATTAACCCCAGGCAGCTGAAAAATTAGTCTAATGAGGAGAGCAGGACTTTGAATCTGTTCAATCAATCCATTTGTTGTTTTTTCCCCTTTTTTTTCTGAAGAATTTAAATTTATCAGTGACCTTGTAATTGTTAACTGCGACACACATTTGAACCCATTTAGCAGAAAGCAACGGTTAATTTATTTTTCTGCCCAGTTTTTCAAACACTGAATGCATCTTAGTCAGATATCCCCTTGTTTCTGCTATGTATTTTTGTTTGTGCTTCTGCAAGTCGTCACTGACTAAAGCTCATTTTAACATCAAATTAGTTTTGTCAACTAATGAAGCCTTGCAATTTTTTAGATGACTAACATGAAAATTCAATATTGATTAATGACCCCGAATTCCAAAAGATGAGGGTAATCGAGCCAATCCATTGACTGAACTTCATTATACAGATAGTGTTTTCCATTTCAACTAAACAATAAAATAAAATTGACAATTAATCAAAATTAAATTTTTGCAATTAAAATGACTCGCATAGTAATACACAATTACAACGCACATGATTGCAATTTAAAGATTTATATAAAGTGCTTAACAAATGTATTAGACCATAAACACTATTTGTGTCAAAGACTATCAAGCAAAAACAAGTCCTTTAATGCGGACATTTTCTATTTTAGTGAGCTCTTGACAATTTTTGCTTTTCATTCCCTCAAATTCATTCATTCATTCATTTTCCATACCGCTTATCCTCAGTCTGGTCGCGGACGTGCTGGAGCCTATTCCAGCTATCTTCGGGCGAGAGGCAGGGTACACCCTGAACTGGTTACCAGCCAATCGCAGGGCACACATAAACGAACAACAATTCACACTCATATTCACACCTATGGGCAATTTAGAGTCTTCAATTAACCTACCATGACTGTCTTCAGGATGTGGGAGGAAACCGCAGTACCCGGAGAAAACTCACGCAGGCACAGGGGAGACGTTGCTGTGTGCAGTTTGGCAGAAAAAAAAACTTTCTTCAAAAAAGAGGCCAAGTGCTTGCTTCAACCTGTTTACTTCAAGTTGAAGTCCAAATTAAACATACAACTTAATTATCGACATATTGTGTTGCAAACCAAACTATGTAACTTAGTCTTGATGCTAATACATAATGCAACGAGGTAATAAACTAACCTTGATATTGGGGTAGTTGTAAACCTTTATACAACTGATATTTGAACACAAATGGTTCAGTAACAGATTCAAAGACAAGATATCAATACCACAGGCATATAATCTTTCTGATCTTTGAAAAAAACACAATACTACTGCAACTCAGTTGCTTACTTGTCTTATTTGTGTTTCATCATCAAATTATACTACCACCTAGTTGCCAAAGTGCGCATACCAGAAGGAGCAGCACAATCTCCATTGAATTGAAGCATGAAATAATGATGAAAAACTGTTGAATTTTTTACATTCTATTTAGTTATTTTATTAATCTGTGTTTTGTACAGTACAATAATGTAAAGTGCTGTTTTTCTTGTTTAAAAAAAAGACTTTTAGGAATGATGAAATTTTTTTAATGGTATTTCCAATGTTTTCTATCGAAAATGTTGATTTTAGATATAAGAGCATGGTCACATATTGAATTGAACTTGTAGGTCAAAGTACCACTGTATTATGATTATAGAGCTTCTACATACTTTAACCATTACAGAAACATAAAAATCCATCCATCCATTAATTTTTTATATCACTTGACTTCATTATGGGTCGCTGAGGGTGAGCAGGAGCATATCACAACTGACTTAAGGCGAGAGGCGGGCTACACTTTGGGCACTTGGAGACAAACAACAGTTCACACTCACAATGGCAACAATTAAGCTACCATGCATGTATTTGGAACGTGAAAGAGAGAAATCCACACAGCGCTGAGGGAACATGCAAACCCTACCCAGGACGGTCTGAAAAGAGATATGAACATGAACCCTCTGAAAATGAAGCTGATAATCACTTTCACATTGTGCTGCTTCCAAACGTGAAATATCTTGGTAATTACCAATACTACAGTATTTTAGGCAGTGATGTAACATTTATAATGGGTGGTGGTCTAATAGATCCATTAAGCACTGTATGTAACTGCCTCCCCATTATGTCCATCAGTATGTGTTGATTGGGGTGGGATTCAAGTGACACACATTCCGTGTTGTCATTCAGAGCCGTCACTTCAATTAATGATGAACATGCATGCATGTACTCCAATCGATTGACACAACGCTGCCGAGTTAAATTAGCAGCCTTGGTCAGCAGAATGAGGTATGTGTTTGTTGTTGTTTAGCTGAACTTGTACAACTCATGTCTTGATTAATTTGTATGTTGGAAAACAGTGAGCGATATTGATGTAAACAAGCGTGTTTTTATTGTAAATGATTGATTTTCACAAAGGGTCATATTATAACGGAATGTATTTTTGTACTTGTTTAGTTTCACGGTGCTGACTAAATAAAAAGGACGTTTTTACACTTGTCAAAATTATCTGCTTTCTACGTTCGGGCCAGGGGCAGCGACTGTTCAAGCACCACTGCAAGTAATTAAGCAATCCTCTGCTCTTATGTCCGCGCCTTCCGCGGTCACAGCTGATGTCAGGCTCATCGACGCAGGCGTCAGTGAGAAGCTGCAGTGGATGTTAAAACACGTCTAGTGATGGGCATGACAGTTCTTTTGACTGTACTGAATCACTAGAATCAGTTAGTTAAAAAGATTTGTTGAAAAGATTCATTCACCGATTCGTTTTGTTCTTTTTCACAGAATCGTTCAAGTGCTTCCTCATACAGTTCATGATTCAACCCTGAGGTTCAAGTTCATTCACCGACGGACTATACGTTGTTGTCACCTATAGTAAACTAGGAAAGGCGGGGAGATTTAAAAGGAAAAAAAAAAAAGACTTTAGCTAATTTATCACCTACCCACCTATCACTCTCTCTCAGGAAGCTTTGGAACACCCGGCTTCGGTTGTGATTCGTGAACAGCATGCGGCAAGCTCAGCTACCGCACATATCCTTCCGCACGTATCATTCCGCATCGCCTTGACATCCACACAGGCTCCCGTCGGATGACGAGACTTGTGCGCATTCCACCGCGGTAGACAGCGTCGCTGACAACAGCACGTGAGCTTCCTTGTCACCCACCTTACTGTTATTGTCATCTGATTAGTGTAAAGCATCTATGTAAGTTTAATTTTTTTATTATTTATTTTTTAATTATTTTATTATTATTAAACAAAAATCTATAATCACATTCGTGACAAAGAGGGAATGATATGTATCTGTACATATAGACATTTATTATTAATTTACATATATTTTAAATATGTGTTTTTGTTTTCATCTGCTTGACTGACTCAACATTAGTCGTGAGCTTGGAGAAACGGATTCTAGTGAAAGCTATCCTGTGAGGACAAACAGTTAAAATCAATCATGAGTACGTTCACTGCATAATATGTCGTTCCTTAAGCAAACGAATCACTCATCGTACTAGTTCGCAGTGAACTTCCGCCTGAGTCACTCATGGGAAGGACAGTTCACTGCATACGTACTACCACATCGCTCCTTGGTGGATCACGAACGAATAAGTACAACAAACAAATCACTCGTGGCTGACAGTACATTCAGTTCACTTTTCAATTAATCAGTCAATTCATCAGTCCGGTTTCCTCCCACATCCCAAAAACATGCATTAATTGCAGACTCTAAATTGCCCGTAGGCATGACTGTGAGTGCGAATGGTTGTTTGTTTCTATGTGCCCTGCGATTGGCTGGCAACCAGTTCAGGGTGTACCCCGCCACCTGCCTGATGACAGCTGGGATAGGCTCCTGCACGCCCACGACCCTAGTGAGGAGAAGCGGCTCAGAAAATGGATGGATGGATGGATAAAATTATAATTTAATTGCAAATCAGTATTACACTGATAATACTAAGCAATACTAATTGTAGTAGACAGAGAATAATGTGTAAATATATACGTGTTATTTTAAATTTCTTATTAATCTTTTCAAATAAATCTCCCGCCTTAAACTCCCTGCTGCTGCCGCTTCAGATTGCCTTGCACTGGCGAATCTAACTCGCATGTCGGTCTCCTGTCCTCTCATTACTTTCTGTATTCTGTTAAGATTATGAAGCCACTGTCCAACCCACGTCCCGTGTGTGTGCTTGTTTTCATGTGCTTGACTGACTAAACATTAGCCGTTAGTGTGAAGAAACGGTTGCCAGTGAAAGCTATCCCGTGAGGATGTCAGGACGAGCGATTAAAATCACACATGACTGCGTAGTACATCGTTCCTTGAGCGAACGAATCACTCATCGTTCTAGTTCGCAGTGAACTTCCCCATGAAGCACTACATACGTACTACTACATCCCTCCTTAGGGGATCCCGAATGAAGAAGTTCTCCGAACGAATCACTCGTGGCTAACAGTACATTGAGTTCCCTTCGTTACATTGAGTTCAATAGTACATTCAGTTCATAAGTGTGCAAAATCCTCTCGGACCCTCCGCATCCCGGTCACCAGCTCTTCCAGCTCCTTCCCTCAGGTCGGCGCTACCGATCAATGCAAACTAGAACCAGCAGACATTCCAACAGCTTCTTCCCTCTTGCAATCGACTTCTTAAACAACTAACCTACAATTCCGTTACAACATGCTGGCAATTTTTGACTTGAGTTCGTTGTCACATTTCTGGGGGGCCAATTATACATTACTCATGCGCTCACTGTAGTTGTCTCGCCACGCTGCACTATTTGCATATCTGTTGTTGACCAATACTGGCTTCTCATGCCAGAGTAGTATCTGCTCCATTTGCAAACTGATTGAGGAGTATCTGCAACATTTGTACAACCAACATCACTTTAAACCGCATACACTCCTTGAAGTCTCCGCGCCCTTTGTACAATGGTCATTGCACCGGACTATTGCAATATTAGTCATTCAAACTGTGCTAGAGGACTCTGCATCTTTTTTGCTCAATTGTCAAAAAAAAAAAATGTACCGGCATTACCAGATAACTACCAACCCTTTACTGCTCAGTGACTGTTTTTATTTATTTTTTGTCAAAGTCTTTATGTGTCAATTGACTGTCTGTTGTCGTACTAGAGCGGCTCCAACTACCGAAGACAAATTCCTTGTGTGTTTTTTGAACATACTTGGCAAATAAAGATGATTCTGATTCTGATACGTACTAGTATGTCGTTCCTTAGGAGATAGTGAACAAAGAAGTTCAACGAATGAATCACTCGTGGCTAACAGTACAATCAGTTCACTTTCAATTCATCAGTGCATTCGGTTCCCTTCAGTACATTCAGTTCAATACAGTCCCTTCATTGGTCATACGCCAAAGTGAGTGACAACGCTGGCGAATCGAAAATCACATGGCTGTACATTTAGTGAAGTCCCTACAACACATTCCAAAAAAGCTGGGACAGGGTCATGTTTACCACTGTGTTACAGCACCTTTTCTTTTAACAACATTCAATAAACGTTTGGGAACTGAGGACACTAATTGTTGAAGCTTTGTAGGTGGATTTTTTTTCTCATTCTTGCTTGATGTACAGCTTCAGCTGTTCAACCGTCCGGGGTCTCCGTTGTTGTATTTTACGCTTCATAATGCGCCACACATTTTCAATGGAAGACAGGTCTGGACTGCAGGTAGGCCAGTCTAGTACCCACACTCTTTTACTACGAAGCCACGTTGTTGTAACACTTGGAGAATGTGGTTTGGCATTGTCTTGCTGAAATAAGGAGGGGCGTCCATGAAAAAGACATTGCTTGGATGGCAGCATATGTTTCTCCAAAACCTGTATGTACCTTTCAGTATTGATGGTGCCTTCACGGATGTGTAAGTTACACATGCCATTGGCACTAACACAGCCCCATACAATCACAGATGCTGACTTTTGAACTTTGCGTCCATAACAGTCCGGATGGTTCTTTTCCTCTTTGGCCCGGAGGACACGATGTCCACAATTTCCAAAAACAATTTGAAATGTGGACCACAGAACACTTTTCCACTTTGCATCAGTCCTTCTTAGTTGAGCTCGGGCCCAGAGAAGCCGGCGGCGTTTCTGGGTTTTGTTGATAAATGGCTTTTGCTTTGCATAGTAGAGTTTCAAGTTGCACTTACGGATGTAGCGGCGAACTGTATTTACTGACATTGGTTTTCATGCAGTGATTTCTCCAGATTCTCTGAACCTTTTGATGATATTATGGACTGTAGATGGTGAAATCCCTAAATTCCTTGCAATTGTAGGTTGACGAACATTGTCCTTAAACTGTTCGACTATTTTCTCGCGCACTTGTTCGCCTCATCTTTGCTTGTGAATGACTGAGCAATTCAGGGAAACTCCTTTTATACCCAATCATGGCACCCACCTGTTCCCAATGAGCCTGTTCACCTGTAAGATGTTCCAAACAGGTGTTTGATGAGCATTCTCAGTCTTTTTTGTTAATTGTTAATCAGTTTATTTGAAAGGGGACAATGCAATTTCATAAAACACATGAAATACACATGGTTAAAAAAGCCAGAATTAGCCAGAAGGCTAGTTTTCATCTGTAGTCCCCTGGCCATGATGTAAAAAAGCAGTAAAATACATCTACAAGACAATATAATATAAAACAGGATACATAAAGACTTACTATTAAGAGAGAATAAAACCACAAATCATTTGATCATAACAAAAAAAAAAAAAAGAAAAAAAAACATCATAACATACTTGTCTTTTAGTGTTGGCAGCTATAGGTGTTAACTAACCACATTTTCAGTTTTTTTGTGAAGGCCTTGTATGTTCTAAGCAGTTTAACCTCCTCAGGTGCTGAGTTCCACTCACCAGCGCTCCTCACTGACCAGACTGACTTACTGAAAGTGCTCCTGCGCAGAGGAATGAGACAGTCACCTCTGACAGAGCCTCGAGTGACACGCTCAGAGCTGTTTCTTTGGCTGATGAACTCAGCCAGAGGAGCTGGAGCCAAATCATGCAGTACTTTATAAATCAAATTTAAATCTGCAAATATGTGAAGACTGTCCCAGTTTAAAAGACTGTATTTTTTTTTAAATTGCACAGTGATGATAGTGCCTTGGCTTTTTATCCATCACTTTAATTGCTTGTTTGTACAAAACTTCAAATTTTTTTTTGCATTCTGACCAGCCTGGGACCAACTGGTTATGCAATAGTTAAAGTGACTAAGAATCATTGAATATAAGTAAATTTTTGCGGCTTCAGTTGACATTTCATTTCGAATTGCACGAAAATTTGCGAGGTTTAATTTGATATTTTTACACAATTTGTCAATATGGGCTTTAAAGGAAAGCTGTGAATCTATTATTAACCCAACATATTTGTATTGGCTGACAATTTGCATTTTTTTCTCCATTAACAAGTATGTCGGGGTCAGGTGATACTCTATTTGTTTTAGTGAAATACATGCCTACAGTTTTAGAAACGTTTAGCTGTAGACAGCACTCCTGCAACCAAGTTGTGACACAGGACATTGTATTAGTGAGTTTAGCAGCAACAGTATCTTTGGAGCGACCATGAACAAAGAAAACCGTGTCGTCTGCATACATTACGCACTCTGCTTCAGAACAAACAGTGGGCAAATCGTTGATATAAAGACTAAATAAAAGGGGGCCTAATATTGATCCCTGAGGGACTCCAGTGGTTAGCCTAAGAGACTCTGATCTGTAGTTGTTAACTGATACAGATTGTGTTCGGTCATGCAGATATGATTCAATCCAGCTCACAGCTTTGTGAGAGAAGTTTAATTTTGAGAGCTTGGTAAGAAGAACAGAGTGATTTACTGTATCGAAAGCTTTCCTGAGGTCCAAGAACACCGCCCCTACAACTCCACCCTTGTCGAGAGAAGATTTTATTTTCTCAATGAAGAGGCATGTAGCCATTTCAGTGGAATGCTTGGATCTGAAACCAAACTGCATGGCGTGGAGAGAGGGGGAGGTGCTGTTTAAATAATGGACAATCTGCTCTGACACCCATTTTTCTGCAACTTTGGAAATGGCCGGAAGAATGCTTATAGGTCGGTAGTTATTCAGACAATTTGAGTCACCGGATTTAAAGACAGGGGTAACAATAGCAGATTTCCAGGCCTTTGGAAAGTGACCAGATGAAATTGAAAGATTAATGATTGAGGCAATAGGAGTAGCAAGAGTTGAACCTAGATCTTTGAGCATGTTCGTGTCCATTCCAAAAACATCCTTTGCCTTAGATGGTTTGAGTGAATGAATTAAATCGATAACTTTGGTCTCAGTAATATTTGTAATAGTAAAGAACTGCGTTGCAGACAATGCAGGGTATTCCTTCCTTTGTTTTACTGCAAACTTAGAAGAGATTTCTGACACAGATTCAATGAAGTAGTTGTTAAAAGCATCAGCCATCACTTGAGGTTCCGTCAGGATGTTTCCATTTAATTTAATTTGCATTGGTTTTGTTTTGTTATTTTGTGTATTACCCAATAGTTTATTAATATAATTCCAGGTTATTTTTGAATTTCCCTTCGCACTATTCAAAGCAGTAATGAAAAAGTCAGCTTTAGATTTTCTTATTTCTTTCACTACCCTATTTCTCAGTGAAATAAAGTGGTGTCTATTGTATCCTGATTTGACCGACAATTTCAAGGAATGATCGCCTTCTTTCATCAGTTTCAGAATAAATGTGTTCAACCAAGGAAGGCCATTATTTCTAGCTTTTAGTTTAATTATCCGTGTAAATTGTATAATAATTTTTTGTATTTTGTTGGCAAATTTAGAACAATCCTCATCTAAATTTTTACCAGCAAGTAATACATCCCAGTTTACTTCTTGGATAGAATCTTGGAGATTTTGTTGTTCATGTTTTGGTATCCTATTGGATTCAGTGGTGGCCAAGGGTTTGAAGCGCTTTTTATTTAATTTTCTTGTGACCATTATAAGATTGCGATCAGACAATCCTGTGAGCATATTGTATGGCTTCAAGATCCTTTCTGGCCTATTAGTAAAAGCTAGATCAATCTGAGTTCGGGTGGAGTTTGTAATTCTCGTAGGGCCATTAATTACCTGAGTCATATCCATATCATCCATGACCCTTTTCAATTGTTTCCTAACTTTGTTAACTTCCCAATTAACATTTAGGTCACCCATTATTATCACCTCTTTTGCAAGATTGAGTTGTTTCAGTAAAATTTCAAGCTTTTCATAAAAAGCGGCATTTGATGAGGGAGGCCTATAAATAACTACAAGAATAAAAGACATTTGCTGTGACAAAGAAACAGTTAGTCCAAGAAATTCTAATCCATTCTCATATGTAACATGTATTTCATTACAATTAAAAGTGTCCTTGGCATAAATCATAACACCTCCTCACTTAGAACCCTGTCTGTCGTTTCTAAAAATTTTATAACCAGGTACAGATAGTATTGCTGAGGGCGAAGATTCATGGAGCCATGTCTCAGATAGGCAGAGGAAGTCAATATTTGAGTCAGTGAGAAGGTGTTTGACCTGAACACTTTTTGTTAAAATGCTTCGTATATTTAAGTGTGCACAAATAATGCCTTTTGGTTTACGTGTTGAGTCCCATATTAATTTAGAGTTATTAACTGTTTGGAACACCCTGCATTTCCGGTGCTTTAGTATTGTGGGGTTTGGAAGCCCCCTGTTTCTTTTATTGGCAATGTTTGCATATAGCTTTACGCTGCCAGCTTCCGCATCAGCCGGCAGTGGTGGGGGCCCAGCCGGCAGTGGTGGGGGCCCAGCCGGCAGTGGTGGAGGCCCAGCCGGCAGTGGTGGAGGCCCAGCCGGCAGTGGTGGAGGCCCAGCCGGCAGTGGTGGAGGCCCAGGCGGCAGTGGTGGAGGCCCAGGCGGCAGTGGTGGAGGCCCAGCCGGCAGTGGTGGAGGCCCAGCCGGCAGTGGTGGAGGCCCAGCCGGCAGTGGTGGAGGCCCAGCCGGCAGTGGTGGAAGCCCAGCCGGCAGTGGTGGAGGCCCAGCCGGCAGTGGTGGAGGTACAGCTAGCAGTGGTGGAAGCCAAGCTAGCAGTGGTGGAGGCCCGGCCAGCAGTGGTGGAGGCCCGGCAAGCAGTGGTGGACGCCCAACTGGCAGTGGTGTTGGCCCAACTGGCAGTGGTGTTGGCCCAACTGGCAGTGGTGTTGGCCCAGGTGGCAGTGGTAGAGGCCCAGCTAGCAGAGGCAGAGGCCCAACCAGCAGAGGCGGAAGCCCAGCTAGCAGTAGTGGAGGCCCAGCTAGCAGAGGTGGAGGCCCAGCTATCAGTGGTAGAGGCCCAGCAAGCAGAGGTGGAGGCCCAGCCGGTAGAGGTGGAGGCCTAGCTAGCAATGATGTTAGCTGATCTAGCATTGGTGTTAGCCCGGCTGCTCGAGGTAAAGGCCCAGTTGGCAGTGATGTTGGCCCAGGTAGCAGAGGTGGAGGCCCAGCTAGCAGTGGCCCAGGGTTTAGTTCAACATCACCAGCCAAAAGAAGTATCAGCAAGAGATTAAAAACACCCAGGAGTGGTTTGCCTGTGACAGCCTGTTTCTGCTCACCTGGGGGTGGCCTAGCATGGCCATAGTCCAGTACCCTTGTGAATAGCATGTGCTGACTCCATCTGGCTGGATACAAGGATAGAATGCCCCTTTTGCTTGGACATGTTGAACTTAGCGGAAGATAGAGGGTTATCCAAACAGCAAAGGAATACGTTGATAGCATAATCCATGGTCCTATTTGATCTTTGGATGACTTTTTAAGCAAACGCACAGGACCTGCCAAACTGTGTGGCTGCACCCCGGCAGCCATCTTGTTTTTTTTTTTTGTAGTCATATTGCCACCTGTCCCAGCTTTTTTGGAATGTGTTGCAGCCATAAAATTCTAAGTTAATGATTATTTGCTAAAAACAATAAAGTTTATCAGTTTGAACATTAAATATCTTGTCTTTGTAGTGTATTCAATTAAATATAGGTTGAACATGATTTGCAAATCATTGTATTCCTTTTCTATGTATGTTTAACACAACGTCCCAACTTCATTGGAATCGGGGTTGTATCATTCAATGTGAACATCACATATTCTTGGGAAAGCTGAAAGTCAGCTTTTGGTAATTGAAATCAAATGTTTTTTTTTGTTTTTTTGTTTTTACAGCATATAAAAACCTAAAATTCATTATTTCATAATTTTTTTATATTGTAAAAACCCTAAATATTTAAATCAATTGGTGCTACTGTCCCTTCATCCATCCGTTTTCTGCACAGCTTGTCCTCATCAGGGTCAGGGTAAGGGTAAGCTGGAGTCTATCTCAGCTGACTTTTTGCTGGAGGTGGGATACACCCTTGACTGGTCGCTTGTCAATCACATGAAGTCGCACTATAATCATGAAATCACTTGAAACACCTGCAAAGTCTCCCTGTGTCACGATCGGCAATGCCGTAAGGGCAGATCCCAAAAAATAGACTCCAGGTAAGAGGTCCGAACAATTTTAATTAAATGGCAGAGCATGTGATGGCGAAACATACGAAACTAAAGGAACTCACAACCAGAGAGAATCAAAAACAGATAACGCAGGGAGACACGACAAATGGTCCGTGTGGTATAATCGTATTGAGCCTAAATTTGGACAGCGGTCAGAACGGCGGCAAACACGGGGCAAAAACGAGTGAATATTCCGACGCCCACACACTGTCACGGTGCCCCCTCAAAAGGCTGATGATTACAATGCATGACAGGTGCGTCACCGATGTCCACGCCCACCTTAGCTCACCCAGACACTGCAACACAAAGAAAAACAACTTGAAACACAGGGCCATGACAGTATCCCCCCCTCAAAGGAAGCCCCCTGGCGGACCACCCGGCTTCTGCGGGTGGAGAGAGTGGAAGCCCCGGAGAAGGGACGGATCTAGGATCCAAGAGCGGGGAACCCAGGAACGCTCCTCAGGGCCGTAATCCTCCCAGTCGACCAAATACTGCACACCTCTGCCCCTTCATCTGGAATCCAATAGTTCACCCACCGTGTACACTGGTTCACCATCAACCACCCGCGGAGGAAGAGGAGGCACCGCTGGAGGACACAGAGGGCTGGAGGAAACCGGTTTGAGCAAGGAGACATGGAATACAGGGTGAACTTTCATGGTGGGAGGGAGCCGAAGTTTAACTGCCACCGGGTTAACAACAGAGTCAATTTCGAAAGGACCAATATACTGAGGACCCAGTTATTTAGAACCCCCGGCCAAATGCAAATCTCGTGTGGACAACCAGACCTTCTCACCAGGACGGTAGGGAGGAGCTGAGATCCGATGATGATCAGCTAACTGCCTGTTGCGAGCCTCAGTACTGGACAAGGCCGCCCTTGCATCCTGCCACACCCGATGAGCCCTTCGGAGATGGACCTGTCCAGACGGGACGACCACCTCCCTCTCCTGAGAAAGGGAACAACGGCGGCTGGTAACCGTATGCAGTCATGAATGGCGACCGTCCCGTGGCAGAGCAAACGAGGGTGTTATGCGCATATTCCACCCAAGGCAGGTGAGAAGACCACGAGGAGGGGTGCTGATGGAAAACACAGCGAAGAGCAGCCTCCACATCTTGATTCGGCACTGCAACATAAAGAAGAACAACTTGAAACACAGGGCCATGACACCCTGAGGCGTTAAATGGTCTCGTTCGACAGCCTGACAATTGTGGGCCATTGTCTTTCTGTATTAAAAATCACATTTTGATTGTGTCCCCTTAAATATGCAAGTTTTTTGAGATGTTGATTTTTTTTTTTACTGTAAGATAAAATCATCAAAAGTATATGAAATAAAATTTCAAAATATTTCACTCTGTGTGTCGTGAATCTATAAAATTGTTTTACTTTTTGTATTGAACAACTGATATTTAGCAATATTCATATTTATTTAGCTGCGCCTGTTTTCCCTTTTCTATCCATCCATCCATCTATCTTTTTGAGCCGCTTCTCCTCACTAGGGTCGCGGGCGTGCTGGAGCCTATCCCAGCTATCATCGGGCAGGAGGTGGGGTACAACCTGAACTGGTTGCCAGCCAATCGCAGGGCACATACAAACAAACAACCATTCACACTCACATTCACACCTACGGGCAATTTAGAGTCTCCAATTCATGCATGTTTTTGGGATGTGGGAGGAAACCGGAGTGCCCGGAGAAAACCCAGGCAGGCACGGGGAGAACATGCAAACTCCACACAGGCGGGGCCGGGGATTGAACCCCTCAGGACTGTGAGGCTGACGCTCTAACCAGTCGGCCACCGTGCCGCACCTTTTCTATCCATTCATCCATTTTCACTCCTTTTTTTTTACAGTTTTGAATGGATACAATTTGGGTAGTTGTACCATGAATTCTTCATGAGTCAAAGAAGCAGAGAGTCTGATTCTTCTTTTGAACACTTCACAAAACACAAATTAAACAGTATTTCAGTTTTAGGGAAGGTTCACAGTACAATTCTGTTTCAACAGGATTGTAAAGCTTTGGTCCTCTCACCCAAAATAATGGCTAAAATTATTGAGACTTATGCCATGTCTTTGGTGTTGGGCCAACATTGCAAAGAAGAGTTAAGATAATATTTTCATGAAATTTTTTTGTTGCTGTTGTTGGAATGGCAGCAGCAAGAACAAACAAAACTACATTGGTGTAAAATGGAATTTTCACCCATTAATGAGCCAAAGAGGTAGGTTTTGCTTTTGCAAATGACACCACTGGTTCCCCAAATGGGAGGAGCTGACAGATGAAGGAGTGATTAAAATGGAAAAAATCTTGTTGTTGCCATACTTTGTTGCTGAGAATCATCACTGGTGACAGGGTGGGTTGTTTCACACTCACACAGCTTGCAACCTAATCAATCTTCAGCTGTCCAAATCACTTTCAATATTACACTTGAAGATTAGGACAGTGCTTTACTGCAGTGAACAATATTGGACTCACTTTTGAGTCCTTGAAAATTAATTAAAGACTTAATTATAAGAACAAATGATGCGTTCAGAGATGGGTTCAATTGATTATTGGACTACATACTAGTGATAACGTTGGTGGTTAAAAAAAAAACATTAACGAGACAATTGTGTACATGTAGACGTAGCACTTTATTGTTAATGGCAACTTAAAAAAAAAAAAAAGAAAGGTTCCTTCCATTGTAAAATGTCAAGACCAGCCGTTCTATCAAACTGTCATACAGCTGGTCCGTCATTGGTGTTTAACCACCTCTCACTTTAAGTCAGCTAGGATAGTTACCTTGAATGCATAAACATCATCCAGAGAATTTGGCAAATACTAAGATCTGAAAACATACTCACACAAATCAACAACCCAGGAACTTAATTTAATATCCTTGACATTTTCTCAATCAGCATTTGCGAATAGCACATGTTAAATGTTATTGATTTAGACAGTAATTGTGATTTAAACATTTCTTACATTAGCTGCAGTTTTATTTCTACTTACCAGTATTCTAGCCAGCAGAACTAACCAGGTCATTTTCATAGTAGAAATTAAAAATAGCGCAAGGAAAAATAGTTTGGAGATTGTGATGCAGCTCACGTTGCTGTTTTATTAATTCATTCATATTCAGAGACATGTGGGGGAACTTTACAGACTAACATTTATGTTCAAGAAAAGAGGCAGCCATTAAGTATAACAGTAAAGTAATTTGATTTCCCCGTTAAAACTACAGAATGGATAAATGAACTTCCATTTCTGTTTCATCCCTACAGCACCATTGTTTTTTAATGTCCCCACTCGAGGTGACTATTAAACCTCACAAAATAAACAAATGCTACAGTTACATTATGTTCCCAGTGGTCACCGCAGCCCTGTTTGCCAGAAACGTAGTTTGGCCACGCCATTACATTTTGGCCAGTTTTCCCCTCTGTTTTCAAGTTTTGGAGCAAGACCTACAAAGCTTGATTATGAGGGAAACATGGCCAGACATAGTAGGAATTAAAATTTTCAGTGCGTTTGGCCATTTTTGTTCTGGCTAAAGTATAAATGCTTGATACTAGCACGGTAAGTAAAGACTTCATGGTGCTGACATGGCATCTGACATGGTTTTGCTAAATGTTTGCCAAATGACTTTCTACGAAATATAAGTCTCAAAAAGAGGCTAGTGCCCCCACGACCCGACCTCGGATGAGCGGAGGAAAATGGATGGATGGATAAATTTTATTTTTAGAATTTGAGGAAGCACACTTTTTATTGACTTGTGCTTGATTTCTGCCTAAATTGGTCATTAAATGTGATCTGATCATCATCTATGTCACAATAACAGGCAAATAGTCTACTAAAACTAATACCTAATTGAATGTAATGTAAACGTCACAGTGCAACATGGAAAAAGTATCTGAGCCCATGGGCTAATGACATCTACAATTCTCGCAACTATGTATATATTATGCTCACATTCCCCAAAATTAAACAAATGTGTCAATTATTCAATAACCCTAATTTACAACATAAAGACCTCATAAAGCAAAAACCCTATGAGATGACAATGTAAATCAAAGGGAGGTAAGACTCAGTATGTGAATAATTCAAATGTAATAAAGTCAACAAGAGTTCATCTGATTAACTCTGTTGTCGATGAAAGTGGGAAGATGAATGTTAGGTCAAATATGTGCCTCAAGCTGTTAACATCCGTGGATGTAAAATACATTTTCCCTGAAGCACTTGTTGTTCTGTCTGTATTATAAATTCAATGTCACTGTAAAGAGACTTAAATATACTTAAAAGACCACCAACTATTGTAGGGGGAAAACCCGGGGCATATTCTGGAGTCATAGTTGCCCGTCCACATGCACAGCATCCACATCGATTTCTTCATATTTTATGAACAAACTGTCGCTCTCTGAATGTGCAGTCTGTATTAATATTTTCGTTATGTAGATTATGATTGGTTTTATTTTAAAGATCCATTTGTTACATTCACCCCTGGCCCTTTGGTGAGCTTTAACTATAACAGGTAGTTTTTCACGTATTTTCAAAATATTACTTACTGTAGTATGATTATATGCTGTTATTCATAATGTGAGTCAGCATTTTGTCCTGTGTTCAGCCAACCAAAACATGCTTTCAGCTCAGCAATTTATTCTCATAGTTTGTTCATCTGGATCTGGAGTGCATGGTTTATCAATTGTAGAGCAGACCTTAATTTTGTGAACACCTGGAGCATCCTTGTCTCAGATAAAATGCAACATCCCAAATTCCATTATCGTTGACAAATGTGTGCACGCCAACGTGTGCACAACAAAATGTGTTAAATTTATTCAAATTCCGTATTTATTCTAATTCCAAGTCCTTCTCTTGCTGCGCACATTCCAGGTTCACATTTCTCGGCCTACTTGGTCTATTTCCTGCTCCTACTCATCTGTTAATATCCAATCAACTCCATGATTACTTTGAATGGTCATTCAGTGGCATTACTCTTACTTAAATGCCACTCTGAAGAATCATTGTGTTCTTCATTAACAAGATTGATGAACTAAAGCAAATCAAAGCATAAATTGAAAAGCATTTTCTCTGTCTTCAGCGAGACAACACTTTCCCCTCGGCCATTGTGCTGCTCTCTCTGCTTGGCAGCGCTGAGAGTCTGCTGCTGCCTCTCTTTTACGTTACAACTAGTGAGTTGGTGGAGGACAACACAAAGACAGCAGGGGATGTACTGTATACGTTACTCATGATATATAGCATTGAATGAGTTCGGTAGAATGTGACAGTCCATGAGTTTTGGAGATACAAATAAGGTGTGATAAATGGACAATTCTCCTGCATCTGTTGTTAAAAGTTTCATACATCATAATGATATACAGGGACATCTAAAACATTCTTATTTTAACATGTAAGCTTAACAGATGGAGATGGGAGAAAAATGGAAAGAGCACAAATATTGAGGAAAAGCAGAAACCCTTGTGGCAAGTTTGCATTCAGCCACTGTCAAATTTCCTCTCAAGAGTTATTTTCTTTGCAAACCAACTTCTCACTTCTGGACAAAGAACCATTTTGGAAGAAGACCATTTCTCATGCTCACGCAAGGATCTCAATTAAACTTTTAGTTGCTTTTGCCTGGAGGGTACTGTAGCCAGCTGTGGGAAACAGGAACAATTTTGAGTCTGCAATCTTCTCAATTCCTCTGCGTATTCGCTTATGCAGATAGAAAACACAAAAAACTAAAATCAAATGTATCTGCATTTTCATGGGATTTTCATTATTTCCATTGCACTGCGGAAGTGCATTCTCCCATCATTATACGGAGAAAATGCCAAATTGTGATAAATACATGAATACATGAATATGAGTGAGAGCTGTCTGAAACAAATGTGTTGTTAAGTGGAGAGCGTTGGGTCTAGGCTATTTACATTGTTGAGATGTTGATTTTTAATGGTTTCTCTGGAAAACTCCATGTCAATATGACAAGTCTCACATGGGGTGCCAATGAAACCTTCCACCAAACAGTTGATTGCACGTCTTTTTCTGAAATAAAGATGCAAACGTCTGTATTGGGGGAAAAAAAAAAATCTGTATTTTAACTTGTTTTTTATTCACCTTCAAACAGAGCAGGGATGCAATGAGAGAAATCTTTCAAATGTAAAAGATAAAAAATATTCAATAGTTTTTTCGCTGACTGACACGCGACAGCCAAACACCCATTCATTATTCTGAGCTGTATTGAATTTTACTGCCCTGTTTATATTGCACAGCATATGTAACACAAATTTGCTTTCTCAATCCGTCAATATATTGTAAGACACAAACATTAAAAAAACAAAAAAAACAGAACAAACAAACAAAAAAACACCAAGATGATTTATAAGCCTCATAAAAGCTCAGCACAACCTGCAAGGTGAGTCAAGGGCATTCAGCTTCTCTGCCTGGCTCAGTATTCAAGGTGGAAACATTCCTGTCCCTAAACATACAGTGCATGCACACACACACACACACACACACACACACAAGCACACACACACACACACACACACACACATTTTGCCAACCCCCTTCATAACACATTTCACAATTATCCCAGAATGAAAAACTTTGACCCTGATGTGTGATATTTTGCTGTGTGTTGGCAGGTGGGCATTTGTGGTGTTCAGAATATATTTACCGTATCACTATGTTAGAGATTTTTATGGCGTCTGCTGTTGCACATGCATGCACCCATGTGCAAATGTGGATGCCTCAGTTACACGCTCTCTAGTATTGTTTTTGTTTTTGTGTTTTTAGTTAATCTTTGGAGACATTACGCGACTCACTTACACAAGGGGAGACTTGTTAAACATCAAGGAGTCTACTCCTTCTCAATGTCTTTATGTCTCAAGTGTTCTCTGTCAGTTGACTGTCTGTTGTCGTACTGGAGCAGCTCCAACTACCGGAGACAAATTCCTTGTGTGTTTTTTGGACATCCTTGGCAAAATAAAGATGATTCTGATTCTGATTCAGAAATTAATCTGTCCCAAAACTTGGAGGACAATTTTAAGATGTAAATGAAACTGTACACTGAAACATGCCAGTTTGCATGCCTACTTTGCAAGGGGAATGGCCCCTGGTGATTGTAATGTATTACAAACAAAGGGGATGTGTACCTACAGAATACTAATGCAAGCATTTGGGAACACTGTCAAAGTATTAGTGTGTTGGTAAATGTGTCCTGTCAAGTTTTGGTCAAAACAAAAAAGGATTATGGACATTACTCTTTGATGAATTTTTAGACTTTGGGAATGGGAAAGATTCGAACTAAATCTTTGTAATATGAAAGGGTAGAGCTTGATGCTAAAAAGGAGCCTGTGGTTCTATTAAGCTTGTAATTTATGCCCATCCTGCAGCCTCAGAAGGACACTGAGACAATTTGTGGTGATGGGTGGTCTTAAACCTGGTCTGGCCCACAAACCCACCCAAGCAAGGCTATTGTGTGTTTTTGCATATGATATGTAATTTGGAGTTAATGGTGTTGATGGCTGCACATTAATCATAGCAGAGTAAAAGAAAGAAGTGGCAGTGCAACAAGACTGACACTTGTAATTTCTGGTGATTTCTGTGTTGTGTTGAGACAATTTTGTGAGGGGGTGAAATTTCAGTCAGCTACAGGACAGGGTAAGTCATGTTCTTAGGCAAGCGATCCCAGAAGGGCAAAAAAACTTCTCAGCTCAACTTTATTTATAGAGCACTTTAAAACAACCACAGCTACGCACAAAGTTCTATACATTATATAAAAATAAAACATGCTAAAAACAATTAAACATCGGGCAAACGCAAACAATAGATTCATTGGAATTAGGGTTGGGAATGATAAACCGATGCGACCGGATATCCATTTGTAAAGGCGAGAGGTACGACTGTATCGGTAGCGGACTCAGTTATCGATACAAAATCCGCCAGGAATCCTTAGATACATCAGTTGTAGGGCTGTGGACCGGATATCGCAAGGCTAGGAATCGGTTGCCTGACATTTTATGGTTTTCGTCTCGTAAAACAAGCGCGAGAGGTCTCACTCTGTCCTCCGCAGGTAACGTTATGTTGGAGGACAATTTTAAGATATAAATGAAATGCAGCAGTGATGGATACTAGCGACACTACTGACTTAAATATATTTCTCCGTAGCGTCACTATTTCAACATCAAATAGCTTTTCAGTAGTTAAGCTACTTTCATGGTCAATGCAATAGCAAAGTAGCGGTGCCCCAGCAGTTGTAAACATTGTCATGCTACATACCTTATCTCAAGTCTGCTGTCAACACTGGGGCCGGCGGCGAAATGTGCGCCGCAGATTGTAAACATGCAGACAATATAGCAATGGAAGGTCCATCTTGGAAATTTCCTTGGGCTGTAACTCAGCACACTAATGCTTCTTCTTGAGCCCTCGCGGTCCACTTACACGTTCGAGTTGGTACCTAAAAAGAAATTACAGAGAGACACAAAGCCGGGTATGTCCCGAAACTGACACAACAATCGCCAGTTGAAGTAAGCTAGTCATCATGACTTAAAAGTTCAAAAAGTCAGTCAGCACTCAGCAAGCAGGAAAAAAAAAAAAAAAAAAAAAAAACCAGTGTGCAGTAGCGGTCCTAGCTTGAATGGCACAGTGTGCAAGACCACCTATGGTTCTTCATAGAATATAGAATTGGGTTAAGTCAAGTCAAGGTTCCTTATGATTAACACGTGCAAATGTTAACTATCACATTTTTCTGCACCGAATCAAAACTAGAATCGAATCGCATTGAATCATTCCGCCCGGAAAGATATCGTTTTTGAATCGAATTGCTACCTGTGTGTCTAGACATGTATCGAATTGGCCTCGTACCAGAGATTTCCAACCCTAATAGCAAAACACTTAAACAGTGCTGTATCATGCTGAGTTGAAATCCAAAGAATAAAAATGGGGTTTTAAGACGCGTTTTAAAAATGGACAGTGTGGGGGCTTGCCCAATGTTTTGGGGGAGGTTTTTCCAAAGAAACTGACTGGCAACGGAAAAAGCTCTATGCCCTCTGTGCCTCTGTCTCATCCTCGGTACCTGCAGGAGCGTCTGGTCAGCTGACCTGAGGCAGGAGTGTAGGGGTGGAACAGCTCAGGGAGGTAAAGTGGGGCGAAACTATTGAAAGATTTAAAACCATAAAATAATCTTAAAATGGACTCTAAAATGCACAGGAAGTCAGTGAAAGGAGGCCTGAATGGAAGTTTTGTGCTCCCGCCTATGTGCTCCAGTTAGGAGGTGAGCAGCAGCATTTTGAGCCAGTTGGAGACATTTGAAAGGAGGAATGGCTGACTCCAAAATAAAGTGTGTTACAGTAATCCATCTGAGAGGTAACGAAGGCATGGATTACTCTTTCAAAGTGCTGTTGTGAAAAAATACATTTTATTGCACGTCAAACTTTTAACGAGTCAATGAAAAAAGATTTCTGTGCCCCAAACCAGAAATGCATCATGTTTTCAGACAACAGAGATGAATGAAAAAACTTCACTCTTACTTTTGTATTTTTCCTGCTCATCTAAAAATAGACATGCATATATTTCTAAATCGAGCGACTCATTAAACGGACTTAGATGTTAACAGTCTAATTCAGGTCAGTTAGCCACCTACCTGACTTCTGGGCTCCAGGGGTTCTTTTGGCGAATCAATACCGTGACCTCAAACAGGTGAGCTTGTCGTCTTTGCATTTAGAACAAAAGCATTTGTGCGTGCGTGTGCATGTGTATTTATAAGTGTATTCAAATTTTTTTTTTTTGCAAATTACACACAAAACTACATGTTTGGAATGTTATACCACATGGACCAATGCTGTCCAGACAAACAGATTTATCGAAGCATTTCTGTCATCCAATTATAGTGAAAGTAAAGGAGACCAGACACAATGATGTCTGGAGCTAAAACCCACATGAAAACAATGTTATAAGCAGAAAATTTGAGATGTGAACCCGCTGGCAAGGTAACATCCTGACTTTTAGGCTCCCTCAATGGCCCAGGATTAGGCGGGTGTGGTGCACACCACGCCTTTCTGCCACAGCCAAGGTTTTGATGTCCTGAGCCCAACACTACTGCTTGCTAAAGATAGAAGACTTTTATCAATTAGTGGTTGAAAACACCCGACTCTAAGTACCTTGGTCAGATAATTTGTCCTTGTGCTGGGCGATTGGATTCCCACCTCCCTATTTTCCTGCCTCTCCTCCTGTCTTTCACTTTTTGGCACAATATGACACCCTCTCTCCCACTCCCTCTTTTGACTCGATAGGTAACCTTCACAATAAAACATAAAAGTAATAGATAAACAGGCTGAAACATAAAAATGTCTAAATGTGCATTTTTGTAAACCGCTTGGTAAAATGTTCTTCGAGCAATAGGTGGTATATCCATGTGAAATTAAATTGTTGAAACTGGAGTTTCATAGTCTCATTTAATTCTCATAATTTTCCCCACCTTGCTGTCAATTCTGTTTTAATTTTGAAAGCCACCATCTGCAGGAAAAACATTTTTTATTGTTCCATTCAAATGAATATACGACCTTAATATTTTAGAAGATACAATGGATAGATTCCTTTTTCTGATAAAGATCTGTCCCAGCGAAAATGGAGTTTTGGAATGACACATCCTTTGAGAATGAAGTTTTCATGTTCTCCTACGGCTTTAATAAACATCAGAGTCTGTTCGGTTGGCTACTTGACTCAACGGCAGCACTGTTCATCCAAATCTTATCTTTATCAGAGTATAAATTCAATCTACGGCTTTGAAAAATTTATAGATTCATGCAAGTTTTAGACCAAGCTGGGAGCACTAATGGCTTTTAGTGCTAGGACCCTAAGGAATTATTCTGCATGAAAACCGGAAAACGCAGAGCAGCACTTAAAGCTTACCACAACGTCAGTTTTCTGTCCAAAAAGACACAATTGACTTTGAACATTGCTTCCAAACAGTGACGTTTTGAACAGGAAATGACAAACTTCTTCAAGGGTCAGCATAAGCTTGAAGAAGCTTTTCCCTCTTGCATTAATTGTCACTGTATTTTCAGTTCAACAATGTTACCTGGGAGTTTATGTTTTTCATAACTGCTTATTTGTGAAGCGAACGCAAACACTCCATGGAAATCTATGGAACAATCTGGCATGTGCCAAGAAAGAACCCATTACATTTTACATCACATCAGAGTGCGCATCAAAAAAAAAAAAAGTGTGGTAAAGGACTTTCTCACCGCTGTCAACATTGCATGACTGAACCATTCCCAAAAACCTCTCAGTGAATGAATTATATGCAGGAGGTATGAAGGTGGACAATTTAATTTGATATTAGATAGTGAATGAATTGTATGCAGGAGGTATGAAGGTGGACAATTTAATATGATATTAGGATCATTCAGCCTAAATGGAATGCCATTCTGTGACTGTTAAATCTGATGTTATTTTTAACTTGCAAGATACGTAGGAAACAATCTAGTTGAAATTCCCATTTGGCTCATAATACTTTTCTTCATGTTGTTTCCTGTTATGTGTCATAGCTATTCATTTACATATACATGAACTTGTCCAGAAGAAATGTATTAAATGTCAGTGATTACTGAGTTGGTGTGTCTGTGATTTGTCCCAGATGATATCTCAGGGAAATGATATAGCAGCTAAATGTCTTTCTATGATGTCAGTCCGAGTTGCACCACTAGAACCTAGAGTCATCTTCTGCCACCAACATGTCACATAATAGAGGTAGACAACTGTGAAGACAGAAGGTGTCTATGGTTGAGGCACAAGTGGAAGGTTTGTGAGAGAAAACATCACATTTCAAGAGAACGCTATGAAGTGTTGACCACACATGACAAAACTGGAAAAAACACACACAAATCAAATATTTTTTACACCGGTTATTACCTGAGAGCTAAAACAAGTGAGTTTAGAGGCAGCTTGGATGTGGAATAAAAAATGGCCACTACTTGCTGTTAATAATTCAAAAGATTGCAATGGCACAAAAATAACAGTTGGAAAAAGTGTGCCATTTGACCTGACATCAGAGTACTTGTGTTTTCCATGTTGAAGAGTTCTGCTACTAAAACCTCTCCCAGTGATTGTCCAAGTCAACAAAGCTCTGCCATACACTTACAAATCAAATATATTGAGCTTCAACAACCTCAAACAAGGCAAAACGCTTCCATCACCAACCACAGTCTTCCCTTGGTGTAAAGCACTTTGATAGACTTGCACTTAAGAAAGTCTATTTTTTACATGCCAGGCTTGTTCACCTATCATCTGCGCACATTCTCCCTTCCAGACCTCTGACACACTCCCCATGCGTAACCTGGGAAATTGTGCACAACTACTAAAGAGGTGTGACTCACTGAAGTCTGAAGTTTTGTGTCAATCATGGTTTTCCTGAGACTTGTGGATGTCATAGAAATCCATTTGAAAAATATAGCACGCATCCACATTGTATTAAAGTATCAACCAACCGGCTTCACAATTCTTCTTAACTACAATATAATTTAATCAAAGTGCAACTCAATTCATTTCAGTCACTAACAGATAAAGATCGAACTAAATTATGAAAATACCTTGTGAAGTGTACCCTTATGATTTGTCATCTGCCAGTCGAGACACTTAACACATTGCGAGATGAAAGTTGAAAGAAATCTGTTTTATTTTGTATGCAAAAATCCAATAAAAGTAACTTCATCAGAATACTGTGCATATGTCTGAAAACATGTTTGGAGTTTACGTCACCGCTGGGAAGTTAACTGAATCAAAACGCGCAGTAGGATTTTTCACATTCACGGGACGCTGGACTTACTACAGACACTGGAGTGCGGAAGAGGAAAAGGGCTTAAGTGGATGGAAGAATCCATGCAGTGTGCGCGTACCCAGAGTGCGTACCTGGCACGAGGGTGCCGAAATGACAGATTTGAGTAGACAGAAAAATGAACACAGCCAGAAATGCTTACAGCTGCACGCCATTTCTGACTTACGCACAGGTGAGAATATGGCCCATAAAGCATTAACGTAAAAGTTCACTGATGATGTGGAGGATAATAGTGGATAATGTATTAATTTGAAAACACATCAGACGATCCACAGGAAAAAAATAAAACAACAAGTCCAAGTTCTCCAGTCTGCGCACACCCATGTCGCTCTCAACAGCTACTGTATGTTATGTAGCTCTTTCAATTGTAGTACATACTTTTACACAAGGGTGTTGGGTGTCACAGGTGGTCAGAGACTGCGGGTGGGTGGGAGAATTGTGTTAGCGTTTTTTTATCAATTGTCTTGTGAAGCACTTTGTGTTTCTTTTTAAATATGATACGTGCTACATAAATAACGTTTTGATTGATCGAAGTCCAAACGGCCAAATTTGTCAAAGTAGGCTTCAGTTCCTGAACTGGTCATAAATGAAAAAAATGTTAACCATGCAATTAACTCACCCATCCATCCATCCATTTTCTGAGCCGCTTCTCCTCACTAGAGTCGCAGGCGTGCTGGAGCCTATCCCAGCTGTCATCGGGCAGGAGGCGGGGTACACCCTGAACTGGTTGCCAGCCAATCGCAGGGCACATACAAACAAACAACCATTCGCAGTCACACCTACGGGCAATTTAGAGTCTCCAATTAATGCATGTTTTTGGGATGTGGGAGGAAACCAGAGTGCCCGGAGAAAACCCACGCAGGCACGGGGAGAACATGCAAACTCCACACAGTTGGGGCCAGGGATTGAACCCGGGTCCTCAGAACTGTGAGGCAGACACTCTAACCAGTCGCCACCGTGCCGCCAATTAACTCACCAATCTATATAAAAAATGAAAGTCTGAAAGTGTCAGATGGGTTTTTTCTTTAAATGCCAGCATTATTTTTTTAAAGGCGTACTGATCGCTTCAGTGTTAGCAATTAAATTTATGAAAACGTTTTTTTTGTTTTTTTTTATTGTTTATTTTCTCATTCATGAGTCTTCAAATATGCTTTGTGGAAATACTACTAGTACTAACAACAGCTCCAATGGGGATAAAAGAAAAAGCCTTTGAAATTAATTTGTCTGAAGCACAATGGATTCTCTTGATTCTGTAATCTTGCAGTAGAATTACAGATAATTGGATGTGGCTCAATATGTTAAAACAACTCTTAATGACAACAATTCCTACTGATGCAGTCATGATTTTATATTTTACATTTGTATTTTATTTTGTCATATTAAGAGATCTTTGGGGCATTCTCATTTGATTAAAATTATTGCATCACACGTTTTTATAAATTATTGCATCACAGTTTTAATATTGTTTCTATTATGATTTTAAATACATTTAACAATGCTATTTTAGAACATCATCATCTTCGATAATGTAGCAATTTGAGGACCATGGCCCTGTGATATTCTTAAAGATACCCAATAAATGTCGGATGATTAAGCACTCCCTTTTAGCAAGAAGAAACCTTCGAGAACCAGACTCACGGTGGTACGCTTCAATGATTGCTGGGTGTCGCTCCATAAAAGCAAACAACTGCTTTAGGGGGAAGTAACAAAGAAAATTTAGACAAATGTCTACCATGTTCTTAACTGTAAAAGCTTTTTATTATGCTGTACTCCAAAGCCACAAAAGCCTTTTGACATCTGATAGTGTGGATAACACTGCATACAGTACATCGCTTTTTCCCCCCGTATGTATAAAAAAAATATAGTGTGTTGCATTCATGAACTCAATGAACTCCTACAGAGAAAACACATTTTATTTCTGCATGTAACTATATTTTGAACTCAGAAAACAAATGCTGGATTGAAGCCTCCTTGAGCTGTCACCTTGTCGTGGTGGAGGGGTTTGTGTGTCCCAGTGATCCTAGGAGCTAAGTTGTCTGGGGCTTTATGCCACTGGTAGGGTCACCCATGACAAACAGGTCCTAGGTGAGGGACCAGACAAAGCACGGCTCAAAGACCCCTAATGATGACGACAAACAATGGACTTCGTTTTCCCTTGCCCGGACGCGGGTCACCGGGGCCCCCTACTGGAGCCAGGCCTGGTGGTGGGGCTCGAAGGTGAGCGCCTGGTGGCCGGGCCTGCACCCATGGGGCCCGGCCGGGCACAGCCCAAAAGGGTAACGTGGGTCCCCCTTCCCATGGGCTCACCACCTGTGGGAGGGGCCATAGGGGTCGGGTGCAGTGTGAGCTGGGCGGTGGCCGAAGGCGGGGACCTTGGCGATCCGATCCCTGGCTACAGAAGCTGGCTCTAGGGACGTGGAATGTCACCTCTCTGGCAGGGAAGGAGCCCGAGCTGGTGTGTGAGGTCGAGAAGTTCGGACTAGATATAGTCGGACTCGCCTCCACACACAGCTTGGGCTCTGGTACCAGTCCTCTCGCGAGGGGTTGGAGTCTCTTCCACTCTGGAGTTGCCCACGGTGAGAGGCGCCGAGCAGGTGTGGGTATACTTATTGCCCCCCGGCTCGGCGCTTGTACGTTGGGGTTCACCCCGGTGGACGAGATGGTAGCCTCCCTCCGCCTTCGGGTGGGGGGACGGGTCCTGACTGTTGTTTGTGCCTATGCACCAAACAGCAGTTCAGAGTACCCACCCTTTTTGGAGTCCTTGGAGGGGGTGCTGAAGAGCGCTCCCGCTGGGGACTCCATTGTTCTGTTGGGGGACTTCAATGCTCACGTGGGCAATGACAGTGAGACCTGGAAGGGCGTGATTGGGAGGAACGGCCCCCCCGATCAGAACCCGAGCAGTGTTCTGTTATTGGACTTCTGTGCTCGTCACGGATTGTCCATAACGAACACCATGTTCAAGCACAAGGGTGTCCACACGTGCACTTGGCACCAGGACACCCTAGGTCGCAGTTCGATGATCGACTTTGTGGTCGTGTCATCGGACTTGCGGCCACATGTCTTGAACACTCGGGTAAAGAGAGGGACGAAGCTGTCAATTGATCACCACCTGGTGGTGAGTTGGCTCCGATGGTGGGGGAATATGCCGGTCTGACGTGGCAGGCCCAAACGTATTGTGAGGGTCTGCTGGGAACGTCTGGCAGAATCCCCTGTCAGAAGGAGTTTCAACTCCCACCTCTGACAGAACTTTGCTCATGTTCCGGGGGAGGCTGGGGACATCGAGTCCGAGTGGACCATGTTCCACGCCTCCATTGCTGAGGCGGCCGACCGGAGCTGTGGCCGTAAGGTGGTCGGTGCCTGTCGTGGCGGCAATCCCCGAACCCGTTGGTGGACACCAACGGTGAGGGATGCCGTCAAGCTGAAGAAGGAGTCCTATTGGGCCTTTTTGGCCTGTGGGACTCCTGAGGCAGCTGATGGGTACCGGCTGGCCAAGCGGAATGCAGCTCTGGTGGTCGCTGAAGCAAAAACTCGGGTATGGGAGGAGTTCGGTGAGGCCATGGAGAAAGACTTCCGGACGGCTTCGAGGAAATTCTGGTCCATCATCCGACGTCTCAGGAGAGGAAAGCAGTGCACCACCAACACTGTGTATAGTGGGGATGGGGCGCTGCTGACCTCACCTCGGGACGTTGTGAGTTGGTGGGGAGAATACTTCGAAGACCTCATCAATTCCACCGACACGCCTTCCCATGAGGAAGCAGAGTGTGGGTTCTCTGAGGCGGGCTCTCCTATCTCTGGGTTTGAGGTCACCGAGGTGGTTAAAAAGCTCCTCGCTGGCAGGGCCCCGGGGGTGGATGAGATTCGCCCGGAGTTCCTAAAGGCTCTGGATGTTGTGGAGCTGTCCTGGTTGACACGCCTCTGCAACATCGTGTGGACAACGGGGACAGTGGCTCTGGATTGGCAGACTGGGGTGGTGGTCCCCCTTTTTAAGAAGGGGGACCGGAGGATGTGTTCCAACTACAGGGGGATCACACTGCTCAGTCTCCCTGGTAAGGCCTATTCAGGGGTGCTGGAGAGGAGGGTCCGTCGGGAAGTCGAATCTCAGATTCAAGAGGAGCAGTGTGGTTTTCGTCCTGGCCGTGGAACAGTGGACCAGCTCTACACCCTCGGCA
Organism: Phycodurus eques; assembly: GCF_024500275.1. NCBI lineage: Eukaryota > Metazoa > Chordata > Actinopteri > Syngnathiformes > Syngnathidae > Phycodurus > Phycodurus eques. The sequence continues at coordinate 29,457,407 of NC_084526.1, read as the reverse complement.
GGGTCCTCGAGGGTGCATGGGATTTCGCCCAACCAGTCTACATGTGTTTTGTGGACTTGGAGAAGGCGTTCGACCGTGTCCCTTGGGGAGTCCTGTGGAGGGTGCTTCAGGAGTATGGGGTACCGAACCCCCTGATACGGGCTGTTCGGTCCCTGTACGACCGGAGTCAGAGTTTGGTCCGCATATCCGGCAGTAAGTCGTACTCGTTCCCGGTGAGGGTTGGACTCCGCCAAGACTGCCCTTTGTCGCCGATTCTGTTCATAACTTTTATGGACAGAATTTCTCGGCGCAGCCAAGGCGTAGAGGGGGTCCGGTTTGGTGGCCTCAGTATTGCATCTCTGCTTTTTGCTGATGATGTGGTTCTGTTGGCTTCTTCAAGCCGTGAGCTCCAACTCTCACTGGAGCAGTTCGCAGCCGAGTGTGAAGCGGCTGGGATGAGAATCAGCACCTCCAAATCTGAGACCATGGTCCTCAGTTGGAAAACGGTGGCATGCCCTCTCCAGGTCGGGGATGAGATCCTGCCCCAAGTGGAGGAGTTCAAGTATCTTGGGGTCTTGTTCACGAGTGAGGGAAGAATGGAACGGGAGATCGACAGGCGGATCGGTGCAGCGTCTGCAGTGCTGCGGACTTTGTATCGGTCCCTTGTGGTAAAGAAGGAGCTAAGCCGAAAGGCGAAGCTCTCAATTTACCGGTCGATCTTCGTTCCTACCCTCACCTATGGTCATGAGCTGTGGATCGTGACTGAAAGAACGAGATCCCGGATACAAGCGGCCGAAATGAGTTTCCTCCGCAGGGTGTCCGGGCTCTCCCTTAAAGATAGGGTGAGAAGCTCGGTCATCCGGGAGGATCTCAGAGTAGAGCCGCTGCTCCTCCGCATTGAGAGGAGCCAGATGAGGTGGCTGGGGCATCTGATTCGTATGCCTCCCGGACGCCTCCTTGGTGAGGTGTTCCGGGCACGTCCCACCGGGAGGAGACCCCGGGGACGACCTAGGACACGCTGGAGAGACTACGTCCTTCGGCTGGCCTGGGAACGCCTCGGGATCCCCCCAGAAGAGCTGGATGAAGTGGCTGGGGAGAGGGAAGGCTGGGCGTCCCTGCTAAAGTTACTGCCCCTGCGACCCGAGCGGTAGAAAATGGATGGATGGATGGATGGATGGAAACTTACTTTCAAATAAAATTGTCAAAGTCCATTTGAGTTCTCCAAATACTTAATAATAATATATAATTAAAGCCCAATTTAAATTATCCACCTGCAGCGAACTAAAATTGCCATCTGCTTCTGTGTTCCTTCATCATTTTATCGCACGTATCACCTAACAATGTAAAATATAGATTTGCAAAATATTAGCGAATTAAAAAAAATATTTTACCTGTTTAATTCAAAAGCAAAAATCTGCTCCTGAACCTCAGCATACAGTGTCGACACATCATGGTTGCAGACGTCACCTTCATTTTCACACACGATTGTAAGCTGTCATCACATGAGGCATGAGCAATATTTGTCCATCCATCCATCCATTTTCTGAGCCGCTTCTCCTCACTAGGGTCGCGGGCATGCTGGAGCCTATCCCAGCTGTCATCGGGCAGGAGGCGGGGTACACCCTGAACTGGTTGCCAGCCAATCGCAGAGCACATACAAACAAACAACCATTCACACTCATATTCACACCTACGGGCAATTTAGAGTCTCCAATTTATGCATGTTTTTGGGATGTGGGAGGAAACCGGAGTGCCCGGAGAAAACCCACGCAGGCACAGGGAGAACATGCAAACTCCACACAGTCGGGGACGGGGATTGAACCCGGGTCCTCAGAATTGTGAGGCTGACGCTCTAACCAGTCGTCCACCGTGCCACCCAATATTTGTTTTAATTTATTTCATCTGTTTTCTTCAAACGTTTCTTTTCTTGGATTTTTCTCCCGTGGGTCTCACATTGGCATTTGAGATTCATATTTTGAACAAACATTATAACAACAACAAATAAATACATACATCAATAAATAAATAAATAAATATTCTAATGTTACAAAAGAACAATAATTTTCAAATTTGGAATTATATTTGGAAAAATTAAAGAACTAATTGAACTTTTAATTAAATACTCATTATTTATTATTGATTTTACGTCACAGAGAGCCACAGCAAAAGGATGGAAGAGCCAAATGCGGCTCAAAAGAGGCATGAGATGTAGATCAAAAGGTGTTTGATGGGGTTGCCTAAAATAGGTGTTACACTCTGCAAAATAAAATATAATGATATTGATGATGTCATATTATTGATAGCAATCAGCTATTGACATCATCATCATCATTGGGATACATTTTTCGTTTTACATTTGTAACCACAAACATATAATTTGCAACAAGTTGAGACCAGACAGCATTAACACTGTTTTTCAATACAATGTATTGTACTCTGCCACAGACATTTACGTAAATATTTGTGGTGAAGAAAAATTAGTGCCATCCACTATCAAATTTCAGGTTTAGACTGAAATTACTGCATTGTTGTTGCTGTTTTTTCTGTAAGTAATAGCCAATCTAAAAAGGCTGGCAATAAACAATAAATGTGTGTATTCATATATTTTTGCTATAATCAGGATTGCAATTTTTTGTTCTTCTCCCAGTTCTCTGGGGAGAACCTGGGTTTTTTGTTTGGTTCTCATCCCTTTAATTTGTCTATTTCCCCACCCCCCCATGTGTAATGGGACACAGAATATGCACAAGGGAATCCTGATATTCATGAGCTGCGGTAATTTCGGGGCAACATGTTTGTTTTCCTTCCAACCTTTTGGGCCTGCTTTTAAAGTGCCCCTTTGCAGAATAGAATAGAATAGCCTTTATTGTCATTGCACTGGGGGTGCAACAAAATTTGAGGACGCTCCCTCGGAGCTACAGTGCACAACAAAGATTTACAGTTTAAAAAAAAAAAAAAAAAAAAAAACCTAAAACAGCAGAAGAAGGAAGAACCCATATTCACTTAAAATAGAGCTAAAAACACACACTTACAAGTCTTTCAAGACAAAGCAAGACAGTGGGCTCCCTTCAATACATTTTCACTCCCCTTTATTTGTTGCAGAGGGTGGTGCCCATTTGATAAAATCATTATTCCTCCTCGAAATGAATTAGAGTGCCCGTCCTCCCAAGACCCCTTGCAGCCTAGCCTTTGCCAAACTTAATTGACTGTTGCATTAATGTGTCACAAGAAGAAATCTGCCGATCTTTTGGTGTGCAGTAGTAAAGCAATCACAAGAAAGTACACGCTAGCATCTCAGGCAGCTGATAAGTGGCCAACTAACGCTTAGCTTAGCTTCCTTTAGTATACAGGAGAACTGATAAAGATGTTACTCTTTCGCACACTGTCAGGGTTTCATGAAAACAAAGTGCAACATAAATGTAGCCCAAAGTATATGTATGTATAATATAAGACACACATTCAACAAACTATGGGTAACATAAACACATGATTCATGTTGTGTTAATCCTTAATCGTTCATATGACATGACATGACACATGTATATTAGTTTTTTACAGTTCAAGGTTGCACGGCACAATGCATGCTGGGAACCGTGCGGCTTCACAATTCACCGTAGCTACAATATAATTTAATCAAACAAATTGCAACTCAATTAATTTCAGTCACTAACAGATAAAGATAGAATTGATTTAAAATCAAATAAAAATATGAAAAACAGTTGATCATTTGCATGAACTTAAATCACTTCCTGTCAAAGTACCGCATTCACTATATGATCGAGCTGACTGCTTTCAAACTTAGCCTAGCATTTGGTGCCTCCACGGCAATATGTGACAGTTCATCCACTCTGAGTAACCTGTTTTTAGATCATGCCGCCTCAACTCTTCGAAAGGTAAGCCATGTATTTAATTTACCCAATGCGTGCCAGGGAATACTTGTTTTGTAATGTTTAATGTTGTGCGTGCATGCGAGCGTGCATGCAGCCATGTTGCACCTGTTTTGTAAGGATTAATGTTGTGTGACTGTGTGCATGCACCTACCATGGCATACCTGATTCATAAGGTTCAACCCCAATTCCAATGAAGTTGGGACGTTGTGTTAAACATAAATAAAAACAGAATACAATGATTTGCAAATTATGTTCAACCTATATTTAATTGAATACACTACAAATAAAAGACATTTTATGTTCAAACTGATAGACTTTATTGTTTTTAGCAAATAATCATTAACTCAGAATTTTATGGCTGCAACACGTTCCAAAAAAGTTGGGACTGGGTCATGTTTACCACTGTGTTACAACACCTTTTCTTTTAACAACATTCAATAAATGTTTGGGAAGTGAGGGCACTAATTCTTGAAGCTTTGTAGGTGGATTTCTTTCCCATTCTTGCTTGATGTACAGCTTTAGCTGTTCAACAGTCCGGGGTCTCCGTTGTCGTATTTTACGCTTCATAATGCGCCACACATTTTCAAAGGGAGACAGGTCTGGACTGAAAGTAGGCCAGTCTAGTACCCGCACTCTTTTACTACGAAGCCACATTGTTGTAACACTTGGAGAATGTGGTTTGGCATTGTCTTGCTGAAATAAGCAGGGGCGTCCATGAAAGAAAAGTTGCTTGGAAGGCAGCATATGTTTCTCCAAAACCTGTATGTACCTTTCAGCATTATGGTGCCTTCACAGATGTGTAAGTTACCCATGCCATTGGCACTAACACAGCCCCGTACCATCACAGATGCTTGCTTTTGAACTTTGCATCCATAACAGTCCGGATGGTTCTTTTCCTCTTTGGCCCAGAGGACACGACGTCCACAATTTCAATTTCTTTGAAATGTGGACTCGTCGGACCACAGAACACTTTTCCACTTTTGATCAGTCCATCTTAGTTGAGCTCGGGCCCAGAGAAGCCGGCGGAGTTTCTGGGTGTTGTTGATAAATGGCTTTTGCTTTGCATAGTAGAGTTTCAAGTTGCACTTACGGATGTAGAGGTGAATTGTATTTACTGACATTGATTTTCTGAGGTGTTCCTGAGCCCATGCGGTGATATCCTTTACACATTGATGTCGGTTTTTGATGCAGTGAGGGATCGAAGGTCACGGGCATTCAATGTTGGTTTTTGGCCTTGCCGCTTACATGCAGTGATTTCTCCAGATTCTCTGAACCTTTTGATGATATTATGGACTGTAGATGATGAAATACCCAAATTCCTTGCAATTGTACGTTGAGGAACATTGTCCTTAAATTGTTCGACTATTTTCTCACGTACTTGTTCACAAAGAGGTGAAGCTTGATCTATCTTTGTTTGTGAATGACTGCGCAATTTAGGGAAGCTCCTTTTATACGCAATCATGGCACCCACCTGATCCCAATTAGCCTGTTCACCTGTGGGATGTTCCAAACAGGTGTTTGATGAGCATTCCTCAACTTTCTCAGTCTTATTTGCCATCTGTCCCATCTTTTTGGGAACGTGTTGCAGCCATCAAATTCTAAGTTAATGATTATTTGCTAAAAACAATCAAGTTTATCAGTTTGAACATTAAATATCTTGTCTTTGTAGTGTATTCAATTAAATATAGGTTGAACATGCTTTGCAAATCATTAACACAACGTCCCAACTTCATTGGAATTGGGGTTGTACTTAAAGTCTAGGTTAAAGAGTCCAGTTAAAGTTTAGGTGAGAGTCTAGTTAAAGTCTAGGTTAAAGAGTCACGTTAAAGTCTAGGTTAAAGCTCTCCCGGTTGGAGTCCAGAGATTAGGGTTTAGGTCCCCAATAATTTCGAAGAATATTGTGGGAAAAAAAGAGAAGCACTTCTAACGGGTATTGGAAAAAGGAAAGTGGGAAGAGCAAAAAAAAAACAAAAAACGGCCAAATTACCAGTGTACATGTCACCTATTATCTCTCGTATGAGTGAAGAATATGGAGAGAAATCTGTGGAATGCGTGGACATGTGAATAAATGAATGTGGTTTCCCAGCAAAAGGGAGCCTGTGTGCAATAACTAGAGAGAGAGTTGGTTGAAAAAGAACAAATAATTGTTCTTTCAAATGTCTGGAATTGTGGTTGAATGTTAGATTTAGATGCGAACAGGGACTGAAGCTTTCTGACAAAACTATGTGTAGGGCAAGTTACTGATAACTGTGTATCGCCTGTGGTCTGATCTGTCCGAGTTTGCCAAGGGGAGGATGTCAGGTTGTGGTCGTGACCTGGGTTCCACAGGGGCCTCACCCTATGACAAAGATCAAGAAGAGAGCAATCTGGAAGACCAACAACGCAACTGCCTCCTGCGACCCACAGCATGGCATGCATGCTGCATGTGGAGACATGCAGCACTTCTGCCCCCCACCCTCTTCTCACACAGCCTGCCTCCCTCCTACACCGCCGCCAGCGGACAGCTGAAAGAGATTTGAGGAGGTTGAGGCTGGGCGCTGAACATGGACTGGGACACAGACGGTGCAGAGGATGCTTTCATCGTGGAAAGAAGGGACATTGAATGGACATTGGATCAGAGACCGTCCGAAGAAGAAAAAAAAAAAAGGGCTTTTGCACTCATGGAGGTGATCGGTGGTGGGGGACCCGATTCGTCTGACCTCTGGCTGACTCCCGGCGGCTAAAAAGACAGAGCAGTGCTTAACTGGCAATATGCAGACACACGCATCCAACATTGCTGTTTTTGTTATTTTTCTGCAATGAAGACGCGCTTGGCACTGATAACACTGCTTCGCTTCGGCTAGTTATTTAATTTACAGTCACCACCAGACATTCATATTCATACTTATGGAGTTGATGTATGCAACTATGAAGTATAATTGATAGATCCCTTAGAATTAGAAAGATGTCCTCCCTCTCTTCAAAACCAGCCCAAATTGACAGAATTAACATTAGATTTGGATCTCTGTGCTGTTTATTTTTTTTGCTTTTGTTTTTTTGTTGTCATGACAACAAAAGACAAGGCCTAACAAAGATAAATTGAAAATTGAAGTACCTGAAATGTAGTATTACTACTTGTAATTTTCTGAGGCTCTATTCCCGTGTAGATGTTTGGTTTGGGACCTAAGGTGATAGAGGAATCACCCGAAATATAAGATGATTTGTAATTTTTCAAGGTTTCGAGAAACTATTCCCTCATGGATATTGAGTCTGGGAAAAATAATTAAAAATGCATATTTTTAATTGATGATTGAAAATTGTAAATAAACAAAAGTTTATTGTATTTTTGGTACTAGATAAATACAAAATATGGTTAAACTCATGTGAAACAAATGTGAAAAGCAAAATGTTAACTACTTACTGTGAGGGGTGAGAATATCGGTTTTGTGAAAATGTGCAATTCACAACACCGTTCAGAACCACAATTTGTTTGCACTCACAGAGTTAACAGTTTTGTTTGAAACAATGTTTGTTTCAAATACTGTCAAATGATCAAAGTAAATGTATTTATGTAGCACCTTTTATAAATTGTAAAGGACGACAAAAGCTTTAAAGGTATTTGAGACTGAAGACAAGACTATCTGACTGACAAGACGTGTGTTCAATTTATGCACAAAAAGGACTTGGTGTGAGTTACTGTGCAGTCTGGTGATTACTGATGTGTTGGTGCGTGTATGTTTATGTCTGTGTGTGATGTTTGAGAGACGAATGCTGGAATCTTGGCCAAGTGTTTGGTCATAGTGCGTCGTTTGACTGATTACAGGTAGCTCTGTTGTTCACTATGGATACTGTAAGTATCTGTGTGCGTGTTACTACTTAAGCAACGCGTTGTGAGCTGTTGCTGCAGGGGAAAATAAGTTGTGGAAATTTTTCATTTTTTTGGAGGATTGGTGATTAACTAGTGTAACGCTGTGATATTGTAGAGCTTGTTGAGTTTTGTTTTGTTTTTATGAAGTAGTGAGAATGAGGCCAAGAGTGGAAAAGCTACTGAAAACAAAATAGATTGCACTGGGGAAAAAAAGGAGAAAAGGAGGCTGCTCAAAATCTTAGAATAGTGCAACTCAACGTTCAGATAAAATAATAATATTGATTGGATTACGTTATAAGATTGTGATAATTATCAGTGTGCATTCAAAGTTAAATATAGTACAATTTTAACAATTTCAACATCATACAGTTATTGAATTTTCAAAAGGATTGTTATATGCTGCAACCTGCAGTCATGACCTTGTGCAGCTGTGTGTTTTGTTTTTTGTTTTTTATGTTGTGTTGTCTGTGTGTTTATGCGCAGCTGTATGTCTTATGTGCACATTTCTCTGGCGCAGCAAACTTCAGCGCGATTACAAGATTGTAAGCCTTTTGCTGATCTGTCGGCGCATGACTAATTGGGCATGTTTTTTGTTTAACTCTTGTCAAAGAACACAGATTTTCACGACATGCATACATTCTTTGCATTGCGTCCTTACGAATTGAACTTCATGTGCAATGTGCTTTTCCGCTTCCTTGACATTTCGCTAAAGTGAGCATGGGTGGGATGTTGTGTCACTTTATCAAAAGGGGCATGGGGGGTGATGTCTGGAGTCGTTTGTTTTTGTTTTCTTCTCTTCTTTTTGTTTTGTTGGTTTTGTTTTTGTCTTGTTTTGTGCTCTGGAGTACAAAGGCAGTGGATTGTTTTATTTCTGTGTTTAGCAGCACAAGTCGCATCTCACGTTGCTTTATTATGTTTGACATAATTGATTGCCACAAAATCTGAATTTATAGATTCACTTAGAGCCAATTCAACAGGCTGCAAACACAACGGCGATATTAACATTATTACAGTGATACAAATGATGGTTATTCTACAAACATTTAATGTCCATAATTTTGAACTCATTATGGAACATTCACCTATTTGGATTGACATATGAAACGATATAGACTCAATTTTTCACATTTGTTATTAGGTCAACATGGTATGATATGGTGGCTTTCCACATGCGGTATACATATTACAAAGACTTGTAGACTATAGGTTGAAAAAGGAACATAGGGGCCTTACTGAAATTCGTACCTGATACTGGGATACAGTCAGCAAAGACACTTTTTAACTGTTGTCAGAAAAATTTAAAAATTTAAAACCCAAAAACTTCAGACGAAAAATCTAATAACGGTACAGATGTTACGTTTGGGCATGACAAATGATGGCAGGTCCTGGATCAGTAATTATGCATAACTGACTGTGTCATTGGCATCCCTTGGACAAAAATGCTGAGGCAGATTTTATCAAACGGAAGAAAGTCCTTCGATTGGCAGTCTAATAAAAACTCTTCTCTCGTTATTTACACGACCTTGTGTTGACACAGACACAGGATTTTGGGAGAAAGGAAAAGTACCTAGCTGGAGATTTTATTCCACCCAAATGTTTGTAATGTGGTCTCGAGCATTTTTATGTACAGTATCTACATTTAGTAATATTTGGATTATCAGTCTCAAATATAATGATAATATACAAATAATTATGTTAGTATAAAGTTGATCATGGATACTGGGTTGGACCATATTGACGCTATACTGATAATGTATATAATGAAATAACGATCGATGCACTTACAAAATGTCGTCTAGATATGGTAGACATGTTTACATAAGAATTGAAGTAAGTGCTAGTAGCACAATTAACCAAAATTATTATATAATAATAATATTATATATATATAATATTATATAATATTATATATAATATTATATATTATATAGCCGACGGACTTCTGCATGACATCAAACCCGGTGATTTCGTACTGATTAAAAACCTCTGGCGGAAAACGTGAAGACATCAGCGCTGGCTGGGGCCTTTCCAAGTCCTCCTTGTGACCCACACTGCAGTGGAAGTTGCTGAAAGAGCTACGTGGGTTCCTGCTTCACACTGCAAGAAGGTCCCAGCGCCTTCTATGGTCCCGACTCCTCCACTTCCTTCACCTTCTACGACGGATGACCGTAAAGGTCACGCACTTGCATAACTCGCATAACAGAAGACGATGACTAAAACCCTTCCTCGGTGGTTCAGCATCAATTCTAATAATTGTTGTGATCAAAATGTGTGTTGAATTCTGTACTGATGCTCCCACTTTGACAGTTGACACAATTTTGTACCATACGAGACGTGGCAATGATGACACATTCCTTTGGTTACATACGATTGCCACTACTTCTGCACCTCCAACAGCATGAATGTTTGGTTTCTTTATGCCCTTCATGTGGCACACTCTCAAAATCGTTCTAACTGCTATATTTGTTCTTTCATGCGGCATGCTGCTGCAAACCCAGATGTTATGCCTTCCCCACATCCTAATGCATCATCACTCTTTCCTCGCGCCTTAGTTTCTTTTGTCAGTCCACAATATCTTAATAAAATTGTCTTTGCTGCTATATTTGTACCATGCACAACCTTTGTCTCTAATTCGTCTCTGAACAATTCCCAAACTCGTCTTGATACTACCTGTCTTCCCAATATGTCAGCACCTGACAGGTTAGGCACGTTGCCTTTTGAGGGTGTGTATTGGCTTTGTGGACACAGTGTCTACACTAGACTCATTCTCCATTGGTCAGGTCAGTGTTCCCCTATTGCTTTGATAGACCACTCATACATTATCTCTGCCACACCCCGTTCCCGTCGTCGCAGTCAGGCCCAATTTAAAGAACACGATCTAGTTTGGGGGACAGATGTCCCCACCGATCACAAGGTTTGGAGAACAGATGCCCAGGTATTATACTCACTATTTCCTCAAATTGTAATGGGCAATATCCATCCATCCATTTTCAACACCGCTTATCCTGTTTAGGGTCGCGGGACGCTGGAGCCTATCCCAGCTGACTTCGGGCGAAAGGCCCTGAACTGGTCGCCAGTCAGTCGCAGGGCACATATAGACACGGACAACCATTCGCACTCACATTCACACCGTCACTGAGTGGGAACTGAACCCACGCTGCCTGCACCAAAGTCAGGCGAGTGTACCACTACACCATCAGTGACTTGGAATGGGCAATATCATGTTATAATATGAAACTTTAAGTTATCTCTTTTCTAGTTTTGTTAACACAACGCTGACCATTCTTGAGGCTTCACGTGTGGAAAATTAATGCAGTGAAGTAGACCTCCAAAACCGCTTGACACTTGATCTACTATTGGCTTCTCAGGGCGGTGTTTGTACTCTCTTGAACCAAACCTGTTGCACATACATTCATGACAACGCCGGTGATACAGATGTCATAGCCAGGATTCACGATTTCACAATTCAGTCTCTGATGAACGTTTTCCTGATTGTTTCCCTCAATTTGACTGTTTGGATGACAATGACGACTTAAATGATGACCATGACTCATATTCCTCAGTCTAACTTCATTGTATGACTGACTTACAACCCGCTGAGGAAGGATTTTCTTAAACCTGAGTTGTGAATTTCTGGTTGAATGTAGTATTGTTTTATTAATTAACTATTTTATTTATTATTTATTTATTTTAACTATTAATTAATTATTTTTGTTAACACATGTTATACTGTTATACTATTTTGATTAACGTTTAATTTTTTGATTACTTAATATTAACTTTTAGGTAGTTAGGATGAAATAATGTTTAGTAGTGCTAGTATTTTTTTAGCAGACATTGTTTTCACATAGCGGCACTGTGTGCAACTGGTTAGCACGTCTGCCTCACAGTTCTGAGGACCGGGGTTGAAATCCCAGCTCCGCCTGTGTGGAGTTTGCATGTTCTCCATGTGCCTGTGTGGGTTTTCTCCGGGTACGCCCTCGACCCAAGTGAGGATTAGTGGAACGGAAAATGAATGAATGAATGAATGTTTTCACATGTAAGATACTTCTTCCCCCCCTTTTTTTCTTTAGGCTATAATCTCCAAATATACTCAGAGATTGCTTGCTAGAAATATGTCTCCAGTCAGCATATTTGATATCTCTTGAAAGCTTTTTTTCCTTTCTTTTTTTTTTTTTTTTTTTTGAAGTAATCGCTGAAGTGGGAAATACAAAGCACATATTCTGACAAGAACAATATTACATGCAATAAATTTAAGAAATGTTTACCACACCTGAGCCTACAGCTACACCCCCTCTGTGACCTGTTTTATTTGATCACTTGGTCCGCCAGGCTTCATAAAGAAGTCTCTTGCAATAACACTGTGATCCAGTCACACCTCTGGGCA